>NW_026690866.1:16964881-17585786 GCF_020826845.1 Diceros bicornis minor
ATCAGCGAGAACAGGTGGCCCCTGAGCCTGGTTTCACCTCAAACTTGAGCTCCACAGATGCTTTTCATGTCTGAGGGGGGAAAAATGCGCAAACAATCTTTTGAGGCATTTTATAGGGTGTTGGATGGAAAGGCCACCCCATTCACTCTTCTTTTTTTGTATTTACTGATTTAACTGTAACTGTTGGCTGTGACTGGATTTTCCCGATTCCTATCCAGCCACCTGCTCCCCGAGATGGGAGAAAGCAGCTTCGTACTGTGTGCACTTGAGTCACTAAACTCACTTGGCTGGACAGAGACATTTTGGTGACTCTGGACCCTTTAAACAAGCTTGTCATTTAGGGACCTTGTAAGTGACTCGCTGAATTGTCAGCAATTTCCACCCTTCATTCAGGGCTCGGGAGTTTTTCAGGCCCTGAAGCAGGTTCCCCAACTTCTGCACCACTGACATCTGGGGCCTGGCAATTCTGTGTCGGGCTGTCCTGGGCCCTGGAGGACGCTGAGCAGCATTCCTGCCTCCCCCTCTAGATGCCAGGAGCGCCCCCATTTGTAACAACCCAAACACCGCCTGCAGACGCGGATAAGCCCCCTGGGGACAAAATCACATGGAGAACGGTGATGGGGACTCTGAGGAGGGGACGTTGGCGCCCGGAGCCAGGAGGAACAGCAGCCTCGGGGGCCCTGAGCGAACAGCCCAGGGGAAACTGACCTGCGGGGAGACAGAGAGACGCCGGGCACTGACGGGGCTGCCCGCGCCCCAGGCGCCTCCCTGGACCCCTACCCGAGCCAGGACCGCCCAGCGCTCACCGGGGCCCGCCCCTGAGGGCAAACGTCCACGAGAATCCCATCCGCGCCTAGAAGACGGAACACACCGCGAAGCCCCAGGCTCCATCCACGGCTCCGCCCGTGCTTCCGCTTCCGGTCTCGGGCGGGCGTTCGGGGAGGACGGACGTTTGGGGGCTCCGGGTCGAGGCGGCGTGCGGGGCGGGGCGGGGCCGCGCACCCCAACCTTAAGGGAGGTGTCTAGTTTCTAGAGTGAGTGCTAGGGTGGGCAGTGGGCTGGGTCAGCAACAGGGACAGGACCAGGTCTAGGGGCGGGGCTGTGGGTGGGGACAAGGGTGTGGGCGGGGACCGGGCTGTGGGCAGAGCCAGATCCGAAGGTTGTGGGCGGAGACCAGTTCCAGGGGCGGGAAGAGGCGGGGGTGGGTCTGGAATAAGTCAGGTGGATGTCAAAGGGGGAGGAAATGAGCTCCAGGGGCAGGGCTGGAGGCGGGGCTTTCCTTGGACCCCCTAGACTGTACAGGTAGCTGGATGTTGAACAGCTTTTCTTCATTCCTTTCCCCACTTTTACACAAACTCATAGAATGATGTGCCCATATTTAAAATTATAAATTTTTTGTGCCAGTTTGCTTTACTTAATTTCGTTAAAATATTGGATCATATATTCACATTTCTCTACACCTTGCTGTACCAAGCCAGGAGATCAGGATATAACACTATTTTAATTTTAAAAACGGGGGGCAGAGAGGCCACTACGTCCTAGATACACATATAGGAAAACTTCAAAGAGTGGTGCAAAGTCAGTAAAATATTCTCACTCTACCACTGTCTCCCAGTCCTTTTGCACAGAGATAAACATCCTTTTCTCCTCTATCGTTCCAGACATACTGTGCATATGTGAGCCTGTGTATATGTTCAAGCCCAAGAGGGATGTCCCCAAGCAAAACCTGAAGCCCATGAATTGTCTCATGCGTCAGAAGTTACTGGAAAGAGATTTAAATTTTCGGTGGAAGGAGATGAACCGCTGATGAATCCAGAGGAAGACAACAAAGAAACAAGAGAATTTTCCCATATAAAAGGTCAAAGGAAAAGTGAGACAGAAAATGTATTCATAATATCTGACGTAGCACATCTCTGGATAAGATTCATATGCTATAAAATGGTAAACATTTATGTCATGAAACAGTAGACATTGAATTTTGATTTATCCTAATTCATTAAATAGTTATATTGAGCAAGGGGAGTTATATTTTTCACATATGAAAGAACTCTTCATGCTGATTGTTTCAGAGAAGAAAGAAAGTATAAATAGTCTAAAGCTGAAAAATGAAAATGCTGTATGAGTAGCTAATTTAGAAAGATAGATTTTCAACCAGAAAATTGAAGTTGTTTTTGGAACCAGAGTCAAGATTGGGGAAGGTAGCTTTTCATTATAAGGCTTGAAGTATTATTTGAGAGATGTGCGTATAGACACACACACACGGGAGCCTGAATTTATATTCCAAAGGGATCATCTAACTCTACAAAGAGTTTGTAAAAAGGATTCACTTTACAACAGTAGAACATATTTTGAAAACTACAGACTTCAAGCGTAAAAAAAGCTGTCATCATCCCGGTGGAAAAATGAATGGGGCATCGCTTTCCCACCGACGTGGTGATAAGTATTTTACGTACATTACTCTTGAGTATTTTCATAGCAACCCATAAGGAAGATGGTATTATCTATCTCCTTTTTGCAAATGAGGAAATTGGTGACAGCATATTGCTAAAATTTTCATATAAGTTCTCAATAGATATGGTTTTATGTTAAAATTGTTTATTGAATTCTCTTTTCATTAATAAAACGATATGTGCCATTCTTACAAATAAGCAAAGGGTGTGTAAAAACAATTTAGCAAAGAGACAGTTTTATATCCTTTTGATATAATTAAATATAACAATCACTTTATTATTTTTCTGCACTCTGCCTCACATCTAGGAAGATACTTCCTATCTTAAAGGCTTACTAGAAAACTCAACTAAAAATCAAGAATCAGGGAATACGCATATTATGCCAGGTTCCTGAATACATGAAAAAAAAGCCATTATAACAAATTTTTGTACAAAAATCTTAGATCATTCATGAACTGATAACAACACAAATCATGATTAGGCAAGGCATTTCTGTAGAATGACAAATATTTAAACTTTAGACATTTAGAAAGGTAGTTCATTACAGTAACTAATGTGTATAAGAAAAATTTTTTCAAACTCACTAAGTGCCAGGAAATCGTTTGACAAAATGCACTGCAACATTATTCACAATAGCCAAGAGATGGAAACTACCTAATTGTGCATCTGTGGGTGAAAAGATGAAAAAAGTCTGAGGCATCTATACAATGGAATATTATTCAGCCTTAAAAAGGAAGGAAATCCTGTATTCAGAATTGCTTGCCTGGATCATTTCAGTAGCCATGTGCTTTCTTGCTTAGTCCCCTCTGGTCCATTCGCCAACCAGGAACCAGGGTGATCCTTTTACAATGTAAGCTCCACGACCGCTAGTGGAAACCCTAAAAGAGATTTTGGAGGTAGACTGCCTGGGTACCAGCTGTGTGAACTTGGACAATTATATAACCTCTAATATTCCTCATCCATACCATAGGGGTTAATCGTATTGTCTCGATGGCATTGTTGTGAGCATTAAATGAGTGAATACATGTCAGATGCCTAGAATGTGCCTGGCACATTGTAAGGCAACATGAAAAATTTAACTGTAATTATAACTAAATTAAATATTTTGATGGCCTATTAATTAAGTTGAACCATATGAAATTTCTAATACTCAACCAATTTGATCCATTATTATTGTTGAATAAATGATAAAACTCAGTCTAGGCAGGCTGTGTAGAGTCAAAAAGGATTGGATAAATGAAAATGTTATTGCAATAAATAAGATGAAATAGATTGCTTTGCAATTTACAAAGCAGTTTCTCATACTTTGTTTCATTTAATCTCTATAGAATGCTTTTCTGGGTATTATTACCACTGTTTCAGAAGGAGTAACTGACTTGCCCCAAACCACACCACATTATATAAAACAATTAGAGTGGAAACATCATTTCGTGTATAAATACCATATGATATTTTGTTTTCCCTTCATAATATCATCCGTCCTCTCAAGAAAGTAATGAAATAATGCTGATTCCTAGGAACTTAGTCTTAAGGAGACATACTCTCAGATGATCAACACTATGTCTTTGAAACAGGGGTGTTGTGAGAAGAAACTTGAGACCCATGATTTCTGGGTGTTCAAGTCCATGCTTAGAGTTCTGGGAAACAGTAAAAAAAGGGGAATAGTCCAGAATGAAAAAAGTCTGACGTATATGTAACTTTATTGATCACCTCAAAATTCTCTTTTTGTTTATGGTCTGTGACACCCTACTAGAATATAAATGCTCTTAGGGTAGATCACTGCTATCTTGCAGCAAGTGGCAGGCGCTGAGTAAATATTTATTAAAGACATGAAAGTGGCCTTGAATACATCTGCTCTTTACTCACCAGAGAACAGCCCCATAGCAGGCAAATGGCATCATTAACAAAATTTTAAAAATCATATCCTTATTAGCTCGTAACCATGGATACAAGGCTCCAATTTATTTCATACTTTCTAAGTACTTAAGCATTCTGGTGTATTAGGGAGTGTTTCCACAGCCTTGCTGTAACATAAAGCAAGACTTTTTGGCCCATTGATTGCTGTTTCTAGCAGGGCCCATCTCTATACTTACCTCTAAACAATTAACTATAGATTTGTTATCCCAATGAACAGCGATTTGGTATGGAACCTGTTTTATCAGTGTCATGCGAAAGTATACATTTGATATGTCTTTAAGGGGTGATATGAATAATAATGTTGCTGCAGAAGAAGACAAGTGAAAATTCTCTCTAGTCTTTGTCAAGTGCATCTGGGTGAAGGGTATCTTGGAGTCACTGGATTTTAGAACTTAAAAAGACTCATCCAACTCTTCATGTTACAGGTGAAGAAAATGAGGTCTAAAGAGGTTGAGAGATTTGACCAAGACTAATTCCTGGGACTAGAGAGAGATCCTCTGATTCTCAGCTGGCCACATTGCATAACATCTCCAGCTCCAAACAGCCAAGAGAAGCAAGTATGTTGATTTCCAGCTTGAAATGTTTCCCCTTCACATTTTTACTTTCTCTCTCTTAGATGCCTGCTCTGCCCTGACAAGGAATTTATCTGATGTTTACGCTACACTTAAGAAGAGGACAATGCTCCTGGCAAACACTATTGAGATTCAGTGTGATATTGGAGAACCGAGTCATGAAAAAACGAGAATCAACAGAATAAGAGGTAAATAATATTAGAGAAGAAGAGAAAATCTATTATTTTAGTGGGACATAACTTATAAAGTTTAGAACTGGTAAATAAGTGCAGTAATGTGAAAGGAAGCTAGATTCCTATATGAAACATCAAAAATACTGTTATATGAGTAAGAATTAGTTTAAACATGTAAGTAATTATTCCATTCCTAAGAGCAATGAATTATTTAAGATGAGTAGTTAAAATAATTGGAACTACATATTTGTTATATGAGGAAGATTATAAAGAGATACAAAGCATGTAAAAGCTCAGATTAAATGGAGAGATATACTATACTTGTGACTGAAAACAGTGTTTCAAAGATAGTTTTCCAAACATTATTCAGATTCCATATACTTCAAATCAACCTTTAAAATGATGCAGTGTTTGTTTTATAGACTAAAAGATATCCATTTGTAAAATAAAACACTGGACCATAAACTAACATTATTCACAAGTAAATCATTCCAAATGGATGATAGAGCTAAAATTAAAAGTAAAATCCCCACGTATAACAGTGGTGGATGAGAATATAGAAGAATATCCATAATCTTAAAATTAGTGAAGATATTCTTAATATATATGCTTAAAGATGTCTGGTTGAAAAGAGGAAGGAGGAAAAGTAAAATGGAACGTGATATGGTGTCTGATTTTCTTTCAGAGACTTAATCTAAAGAAGAATATTCTAGTCTATGATATTGGATAAAGAAATAGAAATCTGTGATAATTATACAAATAATGAGAGGACATATTTAAATCGTAGCATAATATATCAGTTAGCTTCTGCTGTGTAACAAATCACCCTAAAATTTGGTGACTTCAGATAAGAATAGTTTATTTTTTCTCAAGATTCTGTGGGTTAACTGGGAAGTTATTTTGATCTTGACCTATTGGTGGCTCAGCTGGGATTGGATGGTCTAGGACAGTTTTACTTACACATCTGATTGTTGACTTGAAGCTACTAGGGTGATGGAGATGTGGAGTCTGTCTAGACTCATTCACATATTGATGGCCTCAGGCTTCCCAAGGGCAGCCAGAGAAGGACAAGTAACAACAATGAACAAGTGTTTTTCAAGCCTTTGCTCATGTCATTTGGTAATATCCCATTGGCCAAAGCAAGTTACAATGCCAAGTCTACCCAGAGTCAACGTGGGATGCTATGACCAAACAGACAGAGAGAAAGGACTGATGTGTGGCCATTTTTACAATCTCTCACACATAATTTTAGAGGAAAATTAATATGAACGTTTGTGTATTTGTTCATTTGAATGTCCAAGGAAAATTGTACAAAGTCAAAAGAAACATAAAGCAAAAATTTAAGTAGAGATGTAAGGTAAGTTTAGTTGGTACTGAAATTGGGTCTGGAAAAATATAGTAGTTTATTTTTCAAGTTTATGCAAGTTCTTGTGACCTATGAAAATAACTTACATTTCGATTATTTTCTCCCTGAGTGTGTTTTATTCCTTAACACTTTTGATGTGTTTCTCCCCGGCCCTAGGAAACTAACTTAGCACTTGGGAGCAAAGATGCAGCCTAATAGCCACACACTGGAGGCCAAGATGGAGAAGACCTCCACGGCCACAATGACCTTGCCCTTGGTGCTGTGTTAGATGGGCAGGAAGGTGACCCAGACACTGCAGAACACCAGCATGCTGAGCGTAAGGAACTTGGCTTCATTAAAGGTGTCAAGCAGGTTCCGGGCCAGGAAAGCCACAGTGAAGCTGCCCAGGGCCAAGGAGCCCAGGTATCCCAGGACACAGTAGAAGGTAGTGACTGACCCCTTGTTGCACATGATGATGATGTGGCGGTGTTCAGAGTTTGCATCTGTGTAAATGAAGGGAGGAGAGGTTCCAGCCAGATGCCACAGAGACTCAGCTGGATAAAGGAGCAGATGTGAATGATGAAGTTAGGTGCCCCTGACACCAACCACTGCCACATCCTTCTCCCTGGTGCAGTGACCTTGAAGGCCACAACCACAGTAATAGTTTTGGCCAAGACAGTGGAAACAGCCACAGTAAAAACAACTCTAAATGTGATTTGTTGAATAATGTAGGTGGCTGTGTTGGGTCAGCCGATGAAGAGTAAGGAGCAGAGGAAGCAGAGGGTGAGGGAGAAGAGTAAGATGTAGCTGAGAGTCCAATTCTTGCTTACAGGAGTGTCTCAGTGCTTCACAAAGACCCCAGGGACCACTGTTATGACAACAGAGCAACAAGGAGCGGTGCAAGCCAGAGTCTTCCCTAAAGAATCTTCAAATGCCAGAAATGTCACAAGTTTCAGCAGGCTGCGATTTCTCTCATTGTTTGCATACTGGCTTCCTGGACGTCCTATACATTGATCTCTATTTGAAAAGGAAAGGAAAGTCTTGGTGTTTCAGTCAGCCACTCTTCCATATTCCCAAGACAAAAAACAAAAGTCTCATTGGCATTATAAGGCCCACAGCCCACACCTTATTTGGTTGTGAGACACAATGTTGCAGAGACTTACGTTAATAATATTCACATTAAACAGTCCCGTCCTATGTCAGAATGCTTTTAGCTTCAAGTAAGTGATAATCCACCTCCAAAAGTTCCAAGTTTGGGTCCTGTGTTAGTTGGAAGTGTCCATAAACTTGAGGGTTTAGGGGCGAATATTTTAGGTGGTGGGGACTTTGCAACACACCAGTGAGGTACTGGGAAAGAAGGCAGGGAAAGGAAGGCAGGGCATCAGGGACATCAAGTGCTGTACCACTGTGCTCACCTAGATCTCAATCGCTCTGGGGAGCACTGTGAGGCAAGAAGAACACATGGAAACACGTCATCTCAGCTGAGGATGAGGCAGCAGCAACACATATTAGGCATGCCCATCAGCCATCATTCAAGGGCTTTGCCCAGAGCTATGAATTTGTATTTGGCAAACTTTTCCTGTAATGTGACAGAGAACAAATATTTTAGGCTTTGTGGGCCATAAGATCTCTGCCACAACTACTCAACTCTGACCTCGGAGCATGAAGCAGCCATTCTTGTTGTTGAAAGTGGGTATTCTTTTCTCGTTCCTATTTCTACAAATAATATTAGAACAATGCAATTACTGTAATTACAGCTTTTCTTTTTGAATCACTTTTCTATATAAATCTTGTTTCTCGATTTTTCTAACTCGATTTTTGTTTCATAAAAAATGTAGTAAAATTCTTAACCTTCAAAGTAAATTCCTTCGGTAAAGTGGTTTGAATTGCGTTAAAGCTAAAAATTATTTAGACAAGGATACAGACTTTTGTAATATTCAGACATTCCATTTGGGAAATTTAATGGCGCTAAATTTATTCATTTTCTTTTGCATTTCTCAAACACATTTTTAGCCAAAATTAAAACTATACTTCGCATAGCATACAGTAACTACCTACTCAGTACACTTCCTCCATTATGCCTAGGTATTAGAACACCAATTTTGAGTGAACTAAGCCAATTGTGACAGATCTAAGCTAATTTTTGCCAGAGTGTGTTCCACCTCACTTGTGGGTTATGCGCCATGGACATAAATCAATGACAATCTGATTGTATGGTCTCTTTCTTGCACTAAATAAAATGTGCATCAAATAGGATGCTATAGCTGACTCTTCCTCTTTCTTTCCCATGTGGATGTTGTGCAGTGACAGACAATTGTAAAAATAAAATCCCACACACTAAGCATATTGAAGCAAAAGTTATATACAGCCCGAGTCTTTATTATCAAAATGTTGATAGAAAAAAAAAACCTTTGCATTTGTCTATTTCTGAAATTCTTGTAACATAAATAACACACGTCATGATTTAAAGCCACTATGAGTTTCTCTATCACTTTCAGTTGAACACATTCTAACTAATATACTTTGTGCATTACATTTTTGTGTTTTTGAGAGTGAGAAATGAGACTTTCATACTGCATTATCAAACACTTTACTATTGATATGTAGGAAAATCCTTATTATTGATACATTATTTTCATCTTTTATTTATTTGGTTAATTATTTATTCATTTATTTATTTATGTTTTGATTGAGGAGGATTAACCTTGAGCTAACATCTGTGCCAGTCTTCCCCATTTTGCATGCGAGTGGCCACCACAGCGTGGCTGATATGTGGTGTATGTCTATGCCTGGGATTTGAACCCATGGACCCGGGCCACCAAAGTGGAGCATGCTGAATTTTAACCACTACACCACTGGGCCAGCCTGCTACATTATTTTAGATCCCACTAATTGATTAGATATTTTTGCATTCTAATTTAAAATATTTTTTGCATTATGTAAGTAAACGTTGAAGCAGATTCCACTGGTGGCTTATTCATGACCCATCTATCCCCTTTCTACCAGCAGCTCAGTTGTGCTTTGACATTCAACTTCTTGCATGAGGCCCTGTGATTGAGGGGAGGCTGACAGCTCTAAATCAATTATAATTGGCCTCACTTGGAGGATGTGTTTTTGAGTTACTCTTACAAAGTCAGGGGGAGTAGATGCCCACTCTTTTTCATCTTTCTGTTCTCTTACTATGGTATAATACTTTAAACAGCTCAGCCTTTGAGACCACAAGGAGCCCAGCCTGAACAGAAAGCTGGGAACCCAAGATGATAGAACAAAATATGAGAATATCATCTGTGCTTGATTATAGTTTTGAGCTGCTGAATTCTCTAATCCTCGAGTCATTTTATTTCTGGCCTTTTTTTTTTTAATTGTTTCACTTTTTTTTTTTTGAAAAGTGATATTTATGACAACATTCATTATGTAAATAACAAATAGAATGACACATATTTCCCTCTCCATCTTTATAATGCAACACTGTGCTTTTATATTTTCTGGCACAAAGAATCATCATAGTAAATTACTCTGGTCTTTTTTATGGGATATAATAAATATTTTTTAAAAGACACATTTAGTTTGTTTTCTTTTTAATTTATAGCCAGATGCATTCTAACAACAAACATAATTTGTAAACATGCTCTCTCTACCAGACCACTATTTATTTCTGTAATATGTTATTTCATGCATTATTTTACTGGACAGAACATTTAGCAATGTAAAGAGATAACTTTGGTAATTAGTACATATGAATTGTTTGCTGTTTTGTTTGGTAAGACTGGAATATTGTACTTTAAATATGATGGGCTTTTTTGTTTTCATTATTTACCTAGTCCATTATCATATCATCCATGATCAGTCTTTTATCATCTCATTCCAGCCATACTGGTCTTATTCCATATGTCTGAATATACCACATAAAAACATTTTAAAAACACTTTATTGAGGTATGACTGACATACAAAAAGCTGTACATATTTAATGTATACAACTTAATGTGTTTGCAGATAATATACACCAGTGGAACCATCACTACAATCAAGTCCTTAAACCTATTCATCACCTCCAAATGCTTCCTCCTGTCCTCTTTATTTTTTTAATTTAACTTCCTTTTCTAAAATACTTTTTTTCTTTTGAGCTAGGAACACTTAACATAAATCTACCCTCCTAGTAAATTTTCAAGTCTACAATACAATATTGTTAAATATAGGCCCATGTTGGACGGTAAGTTGCCAGAACTTATTCATTTTGCATACCTTTTGTTGTCCAAACTTCTATTGCCAAGAATCCCTCTTCTTCTTGAATTGACAAATCCCCACATGTTTTTAAAAACTCAATTCAAACATCAGCTTTCCATGAAGAATTATCTGATTCATCCAAGTAAGACTATCTTTTCTTATTGACTCTGCTAACTTCTAACTACCTTTATTATGGTACTTTTCAAATTGCCCTGTTATTCTTTTTTCACACATACCTCACTATGATTTCTTGGAAAGAAGGGCTTTTATCTTATCAAGTTTGCATACTCACTTCATGGTTTATATCTTCTACTAGAGTAATAATAATATAATATATCCATTCATTTATTGAATCTTTAGTTCCGGTTTTTGCACACCTACTATGTGTAAGGCATAGTGCTCGTCACCTTGGGTGTAAAGATATGAATAGGAGGCATGTCCTAAAGACACCCACACTTACTTCCATCATAATTCCATGTGTGTTATTCTGTGATCAAGATGAGTATATGGTGTTATGGAATCTCTAATTGTTTGCCTAACACAACATGTGGTTTAAGAGCTGTATTCGCTTGAGAAGAGCTGCTTCAGCAGAACCTAACAATGTGAGTATAAAGAAGCCAGATCAAGGTAACTCCCAACATGGAAATGATGTATTAATTACCTAAATGAATGTATTGAATGAGTGAATGAAATAATAGAAGATAAAGAAGAAATGAGATGCTATGGGTTAAACCCAGACCCTTTACATTTTATTTAGAGACAAAGAAGGGCTGAAAGAAAGTGATTGTAATTATGTAATTTTGGCAGTTCATACCTGTCTGATTACATATTTCTCTCTCTGGGCACAATACACAATCAAAGCAGCAGGTAGCTCTCTTCCTGAGGGATTTTCCTGAATCCTGGCTGACAGAACATCCTACACCCATAGGGGGGAGTTTGAAAGAAGAGAATTATTGATCATACTGAACAATACTATATAATTGGATAATATTTTATTATTTAATAATATTGAAATATTGATAATATTGTTTAAATTATCTAAAAAATTATCTTAAAGATCACCTCTAAGATTTGACATGATTGATGTACCCAGGCAAAGCAAAATAAAATCAAGGTCAATCGGCAGAAAAGAGTTCCCAACATGAAGACACATACTGATTTAAAAGATTTTCCAGGTGCCGGCCCCGTGGCTTAGCGGTTAAGTGTGTGCGCTCCGCTGCTGGCGGCCCAGGTACGGATCCCGGGCGCGCACCGAGGCACTGCTTCTCCGGCCATGCTGAGGCCGTGTCCCACATACAGCAACTGGAAGGATGTGCAGCTATGACATACAACTATCTACTGGGGCTTTGAGGGGGGGGAATATATAAATAAATAAAATTATTTTTAAAAAAGTATACTTTCAATATCTCTTGGACAGTAAGAAAAATTATATCAATAAATGAGAATTTTGTTATGAGTTAAATAATTTCACCATTATTTTCATATACGGTCTCTATCTTGTGATGTAGATGAAGAATTAATCAAAGATTGAGTTTTCTGCAGTCTTTTTGAATACCACGGCCCAGTCTATCAGCTCCTCATGTATGATGAAACCTTGACCACGTGGATCCTGGGGAACAAACTCCCTTACATTCACCTGAAGTCCAAGACCTTTGGGAAATGATATAGTTCAGAATTTCATGCTGTGACACAGAGTTTCTTTTCTCAGCCAGTGACACATGAGCTCCAGTGCTGTTTTTAAATTGGGTGTTTTTAAGGAATGGGTGGAGCTGAAAGGGAGACATAATTGGGAAATGATATGAGGATGGAAATTGAGGACAGAAAACTCATATACGAACGGGTGGGGCTCCTGAGTTGCCCAACAATTAGATTTTTTCCCCTCTATATCAGTAATCCTCTGAATAAGTTCAATTTGGGGAGTGTTTACTATTTTGCATACTTAAGTAAGAAGGCATTCCTGTCTGCCCTTAGAGAGCACATGGTGATTTGTTTAAACCATTCCTGAAGATTCCATGTTCAGGGAGCACTGTAGGGCTAAACCTGAGCTGCACCTTGAGCAATGAGGTTTGCTTTAGGGGTGCTAGGGAGTTTCCTTGAACTCAAGAAGAGACAAAGAAAGATAGCTTTCTTCTTACTAACTTTGAACAAAATATTTTATTAAATGAGAGAGAAAAAATGAAAGCTCCTAGTAAACAATATTCATACAATAATTGATATAATTTATATATAAATGTATAACTAATATTTATATAATACATAAACATATATAAGCTTATATATATATACATAAATAAATATATATTCACAATAAATGTGTGTATTTAGATCTGATATCACATTAACTTCCTTGTACCTGAGAGCAAGAGTTTCAAGACACATTATTCATAGGTTTTGGATTTATAAAAGTCTAGGACCATCTAAGTAGAATTGAAAAGGTCTTGGGGAAATTAAAATATATTTCAAAGTATTGGGGTTCTCATCTGTAAAAAGGGGATCAATCTCCTTGCTTCCAAAAGACATTTTAAATTTCAATGAAGAAATATTTATTTAACTAACAGTAGCCTTTCTAGAAAAATGCAGGAATGTTCAAATAAATTTTCCTTTCCCCAGTGGCATTTAAGATATCACAGGATAGGGCCAGAACTAGGTTTTGAAAATCCCTGAATTTTTAAATTCCCTTGGATGAATTGTAATTAAGTCTTATCTTAAAAACTTACCTCTCACAGTGAAAGTTTTTAATTGATTATTTTTAGTTAAAAGAGTTGACACTGTTGCTAAATAGCCCCTACAATCATTAGAGATTTACTTGCAACCTGTACGAAACAACAGCAATTCATTATGCTCAAGTCACCGCTGTTCTGTCGCAATGTCACTATTACAATTCTATACCCAAATGAAATAACTCTCCTATCCTAAAATACAATAATGGGAATCATGTTTAAGGGAGAAATTTTACATGTTAAAGCAGCCATTATAACTATATTTCATGTACTACAGATAAGCATAGTTGTAATCAATGGGGAGATATTCACAGCAGACAAAGAGACACAGTAAAAGTGAAGCAAATAAGAATGATGTCAGCATCATGGTGGAGTGAGCTGTTCCATTAGTCCCCTTCCCCTAACTTACAACCAAATGGGCATTCATTAACCAACAGAAGATTCCCTACAAAGCACAACAGAACATCTGAGAGAACCACTCAGCTATACATCCGAAAATGGGGTACTGGGTCCCCAGGAAGCAGTGGAAGAATGAGAGCAGATCACCTCCCCCTCTGCAGTGGCAGTGATCTGGGTCATGGATCCTCAAGCAGCAACGAGCATTCTTTTGCTTTGGGCACTGCATCCTGGAATTCAGAAATGCTCCATACCAAGTGATGTGGCTCAGCCACCCTGTGCATGCCCCAACAAAGGTCAGCAGCCCAGGAAATCTTCCCGTGTGTGCAGAGAAGGCCCACACACGTGGAAAAACATGGCTCTCACCTCCCCATCCTCCTAGCCTACCAGCTTGGCCATTCCTGGCCAAGGCAGCAGTTCCACAACAGAGGACTTTTGCATGCATCTGTGACCCACCAAGGGGCTGTTGTCAGTGGGATAATGCAGATAAGCCCTATTGACACACCTTCTATCAGATGCAGCAGGTTCAGAAAACACAAGTCCTGCCTCCCCAGAGGTGGAAGGTGGAATCTGCGACCTGATACTACCACTATGCACCAGCAAAGGATCAGTTAATCAAACACCATGAAGAACTACATTAACACTCCACAGCAGAAGGAAAATGGCAAATCTCCCAAAACAAACCCTGAACTCACAGAAATTTACAATCTAAATGACAGAGAATTCAAAATATTTGTCATAAAGAGACTCAATGAGTTACAAGTAAACTCAGAAATAGAGTTCAATGAACGCAGGAATAAAATTAATGAATAGAAGGAATTCTTTTGCAAAAGGATTGAAAGTCTAAAAAAAATAATTCTTGAGATGAAGAACACAATTAATGAGATAAAAAACAATGTAGAAACCTTAAAAACAGAGCTGATATTATGGAGGACAGAATTAGTAATTTACAGGACGGAGATTTAGAAATGCATCAGGTGGAGGAGGAGAGAGAACTAAGAGTTAATTAAATGAAGAAACTCTTTGAGAAACATCCTACTCAATTAGGAATTACAACATAAGGATTATAGGTATTCCAGAGGGAGAAGGGTGGGAGAAAGGAGCAGAAATCTTGCTCAAAGAAATAATAGCTGATAACTTCCCAAACCTTGGGAATGAATTGGACTTAGAAGTACTTGAAGCCAATAGAACTCCTAATTGCATCAATGCAAAAAGACCTTTTCCAAGGCATATAACAGTAAAAATGGCAAAAGTCAATGACAAAGGAAAAACATTAAGGGCAGCAGGGAAGAAGAGAACAATCTATAAATGAACTGCCATCAGGCTTTCAGTGGATTTCTCAGCAGAAAACTTACAGCCTAGGACAGATTGTACTTATATATTCAAAGTACTGAAAGACACAAGCTTTCAGCCAAGAATAGTCTATCCAGCAAAATTATCCTTCAGATACAATGGAGAAATAAAATCTTTCCCAGATAAACAAAAGCTGAAGGAGTTCATTGCCACTAGACTTCCATTGCAAGAAATGATAAAGGAAGCCCTCCTACCAGAAACAAAAAGGCAAAGATTTCCAAAGCCTTGTGCAAGGAGATAAATATGCAGACATAATCAGAAAATTGCAGCACTCTGTCAGAACAGGTTAGCAAACACAACATAAAAGATAAAGGGAAGAAAAGCTATAGTTATCAAAAATAACTATAAACATCATTTTAATCACAAAATCACAACACAAAACAGAATAATTTTTGACAACAATAACTTAGAAGGGGAAGAGGGAGGGATGGGATTCGCTTAGGTTAATGGAGATAAGAGGCTATCAGAAAATGGACTATCTCATCTACAAGATATTTATACAAACCTCATGGTAACCAGTAAAGAAAAATTCAGATCAGTAACACAAATTATAAATAAAGAGAAAACTATCACAGGAAACCAGCAAACTGAAATGGCAATCAGAAATACAAGGGAAGAGAAACAAGGGAAATATAGAATAACCGGAAAACAAGAGATAAGATGGTAGTCTTAGGCCCACATATATCAATAATCACTCTAAATGTAAATGGGTTGAATTCTCCAATAAAATGACATAGACTGGAGGATGGATTAAAAAACAAAACCTAGAAATATGCTGCCTCCAGGAAACACATCTCAGCTCTAAACATAAATACAGTCTCAGCGTGAAGAGATGGATGATGATACTCCAAACATATGGTAAGCAAAAGAAAGCAGCTGTTTCCATACTTATATTAGACAAAGCAGACTTCAAGATAAAAGAGGCAATGAGAAACAAAGAGGGGCAGTGTATAATGATAAAAGAGACGCTCCACCAAGATGACATAACACTGATGAATATATATGCAGCTAACACAGGAGCACCAACGTATATAAAACAACAATTAACAGACCCAAAGGGAGAAGTTAACAGCAACACAATAATAGTAGGAGAGCTCAACACCCCACTTAAATCAATGAATAGATCATTCAGACAGAAAACCAACAAGGAAATAGTGGGTTTAAATAAAACACTGGAGCAGATGAACCTAATAAATATATATGGAACATACCATCCAAAATGAGAGGATTATACGTTCTTCTCAAGTGCACATGGAACATTCTCAAAGATAGACCATATGTTGTGAAACAAGGCAAGCCTCAATAAATTTATGAAGATGGAAATCATGTCAAGCATCTTTTCCAACCACAATGCTATGAAACTAAAAATCAACTATAGGAAATAGCTGGGAAAGTCACAAATATGTGGAGACTAAATAACATGCTACAGAACAACCATTGGATCAATGAGGAAATCAAAAGAGAAATCAAAACATACCTGGAGACAAGTGAAGGTGAGAAAACATCATACCAACTCTTATGGGATGCAACAAAAGTGGTTCTAAGGGGGAAAATCACAGCAATACAAGCCCACCTCAACAAACAAGAACAATCTCAAATAAGTAATCTTAAACTACACCTAACGGAACCAGAAAAAGAAGAACAAAGCCCAAAGTCAGCAGAAGGAGGGAAATAATAAAAATTAGAACAGAAATAAATGAAATAGAGACTAAAAAAATGGTAGAAAGGATCAATGAAACTAAGTGCTGATTCTTTGAGAAGATAAAAAAATTGACACATATTTAACCAGCCTCACTAAAGAAAAGGAGAGAAGACTCAAATAAATAAAATTAGAAATGGAAGAGGAGAGATTACAATAGATTCTGCAGAAATACAAAGGATTATAAGAGAATACTATGAAAAATTTTATGCCAACAAATTTGACAATCTAGAAGAAATGGATAAATTCTTAGACTTATACAACCTCTCGGGACTGAATCAAGAAGAAATAGAGAACCTGAAAAGACCAATCACAAGAAAAGAGATTGAAAGAGTAATGAAAAACGTTCCAGAAAACAAAAGTCCAGGACCAGATGGCTTCTCTGCAGAATTCCACCTAACATTCAAAGAAGATATAATACCTATCCTTCTCAAACTATTCCAAAAGACTTAAGAAGATGGAATGCTTTCTAACTCATTTTATGAGGCCAACATCACTCTGATCCCAAAACCAGACAAGGACTACACAAAGAAGGAAAATTACAAGGCAATACCACTGATGAATATAGATGTAAAAATTCTCAATAAAATATTGGTGAACTGAATACAGCAATACATTAAAAAGATCTTCACACAATGATCAAGTGGGATTTATGCCAGGGACACAGGCATGGTTCAACACCTGCAAATCAATCAATGTGATGTACCACATTAACAAAACGAGGAATAAAATTCACATGATCATCTCAATAGATGCAGAAAAACATTTGACAAGATCCAACATCCATTTATGATTAAAAAAACTCTCAATAAAATGGGTACCGAAGGACAGTACCTTAGCATAATAAAGGCCATATATGACAAACCCACAGCCAACATCATACTCAATGTGGAAAACCTGAAAGCTGTCCCTCTGAGAACAGGAACAAGACAAGGATGTCCACTATTGCCGCTCCAATTCAACATGATACTGGAGGTTTGGCCAGAGAAATTACGCAACAAAGAAAAATAAAAGGTACCAAAATTGACAAGGAGAAGTGAAACTCTTGCTGTTTGTGGATGACATGATCCTACATATAGAAAACCATAAATAATCCACCGTAATGCTATTATAAATAATCAACAACTACAGCAAAGTTGCAGGATAGAAAATCAACTTACAAAAATCAGTTGCATTTCTATATACTAATAACGAACGAACAGAAAGAGAACTCAGGCATACGATCCCATTTACAATTGCAACAGCAAAACATAAAATGTCTAGGAATAAATTTAACCAAGGAGATGAAAAACCCATACACTGAAAACTATAAGACTTTTTTGAATGAAATCAAAGGTGATATGCAAGAAATGAAATGATAGTCCATGCTCATAGATTGGAAGAATAAAGGCAAAGTGTCCATATTACCTAAAGCAATCTACAGATTCAATGCAATCCCAAGCAGAATCCCAATAACATCTTTATGGAAATAGAACAAAGAACCCTAAAATTTATATGGAACAACAAAGGACTCTGAATAGGCAAAGCAACACTGAGAAAAAAGAACAAAGCTGGAGGTATCACAATCCCTGACTTCAAAATATACGACACAGCTATAATAATCAAAACAGCATGATACTGGCACAAAAACTGACACACAGACCAATGGAATAGAATTGAAAGCCAAGAAATAAAACCACACATCTAGGAATAGCTTATCTTTGACAAAGGACCCAAGAACGTACAAAGGAGAAAGGAAAGTCTCCTCAATAAATGCTGTTGGGAAAATTATAAAGCCACATGTAAGAGAATGAAAGTAGACCCTTATCTTAGAGCATACACAAAAATAAACACAAAATGGATTAAAGACTTGAATGTAAGACTTGAAACCATAAAATTCCAAGAAGAAAATATACACAGTACACTCTTTGAAATCGTTCTTAGCAGCATCCTTTCAAATACCATGTCTACTCAGGCATGGGAAACGAAAAGATAATAAATAAACAAATGAGACTGCATCAAACTAAAAAGCTTCTGCAAGGCAAAGGAAACTATGAACAAAACGGAAAAACAATCCACCACTTGGGAGACAATATTTGCAAATCATATGTCTGACCAGGGATTATTCTCCAAGATATACAAAGAACACATACAACTCAACAACCAAAAAGCAAACAACCTGATCAGAAAATGGGCAGAGGATATGAACAGACATTTTTCCAAAGAAGATATACAGATGGCCAACAGGCACAAGAAAAGACGTTCAACATCAGTAATTCTTAGGCAAATGCAAATCAAAACTACAATGAGATATCACTACACAACTGTCAGAGTGGCTATAATTACTAAGACAAAAATCAACAAATGTTGGAAAGGATGTGGAGAAAAGGGAACCCTCATACAGTGCTGGTGGGGATGCAAACTAGTACAGCCACTATAGAAACAGTATCGAGATTTCTCAAAAAATTAAAAAATAGAAATACCATATGATAAAGATATCCCACTACTGGGTATTTATCAAAAGACAAAATCGTCCCATTTGCAACAACATGGATGGGCCTGGAGCGTATTATGTTAAGTGAAATAAGCCAGAAAGAGAAAGACAAACACTGTATGATCTCACTCATATGTGGAATATAAACCAACACATGGACAGAGAAAACTGGACTGTGGTTACCAGGGGCAGTGGGGGTGGGGGGTGGGCACAAGGGGTGAAGGGAGTCATATATATGGTGATGGACAAAAAAAAAGTACAACCCAAAATTTCACAATGTTAGAAACCATTAAAACATCAATAAAAAAAAGAAAAAAAAACAAAGAACTCTAAATCAACAATTCAAAGAGACTTAAGCACTTTCTCTGCACGTTCACTGCAGCATTGTTCACAGTAGCCAAGACGTGGAAGCAACTCAAGAGCTCATTAATGGATGAATGCATAAAGAAGATGTGGTATATATATATACAATGGAATACTACTCAGCCCTAACAAAAACAAAATCGTCCCATTTGCAAAAACATGGGTGGACCTTGTAGGTATTATATTAAGCAAAAATAAGCCAGACAGAGAAAGAGAAATACCACATGATTTCACTCATATTTGGCAGATAAACAAACATATGGATAAAGAGAATAGATTACTGGGCACCAGAGGGGAAGGGGGTGGGGGTCTGCGAAAAAGAGGTAAAGGGGCACATGTATACGGTGTTGGATAAAAATTAGACTATTGGTGGTGAACATGATGCAGTCTTTACAGAAATTGATAAATAACAATGTACACCAGAAATTATACATGTTGTAAACCATTATTACCTCACTAAAATAACTTTAAAAAATCTGTAAATAACTTATACAATATGGAAATGGTTAAGTATATTAGAAAACAATCTGAATGAATTTTATGTAGCTACTAAAATAACTGTGATTAGAACATGAGATGTGTATTATAAAATTTTGAGTAAAAAGAATGTTTACCATGAAAAAAGGAACCACTGTCATAATTCAACACGTCATGATATTTTTGATGTTTTCAGAAAAGTAGAACACCTTGACTCCCTGTAAATGGTTTCGTAAAACTTTCTGCCTGTGAGGAAACTTCTTCCAGCCCCCTTTACCATTAGCTCCCATATTCTTGGGATATGATTCATTGTGATTAATATTAGAATATTTTCATTGTATTTATGCCAAGACAGAATAAACACTTAGCTGAGGAAATTCTGTGACTTTTAGTTCCAGAATCTTTATGCGTTTCCCAACTATACTCCAAAGCCCTCGTTTACTTTTCTGTTATTTTTGCCAAGATGTTTTTCAATAATGACAGCATGGAAAATATGCTCGTCCATCCCAGTGAGTTTCCAGAAGTACAAGTTCAGAAATAACTGCTACATTGTAGATATTCATATGAGTGTTTTGTGTAAACCCAAACTTGGCAATAACATTAAGTGCTAAGTATAATATATTAAACAGATGCATTTGTTTGGGTCTATGAAAGCTCCATGAATCTCAAGATTTTCGGTTTGTTTCATGTTCATATAACCACTTTCTTTCTCAGAGAGTTGAGCAAACATGCAATAAGAAATTTATTGCAGAGGTCTATTTCAACATGATCCAAATTACCCCTTAAACCCTGCTGCTCCTTTGCAGACTTCCATGTGTTCTTCCTTGTGGTTTCTAGGTGATGACATATCAAGCTGTATGCTTAAAGAAACCCGATGCTTCGTACTGAGGATATTTAGAATTATTTGTCAGAGACTTTATAATAGCTATACAAAAATTTCTTATGCGTGAATGAGTCTGATTGATGAATGATATTAATGTTTGAAATGTGTACTTTCTCACGTAAGAATAAAACATCCTTTGTGTTTAAATTTAAGTATATAAAAAAAGCAACTAAAAATTTTGTACTAAAAAATACAGTAAATAAAAAATTCACTACACAGACTCAATAGCAGAATAAAAATGAATGAGGAAAGAATTCATATAATTGGTTATAGATAAAAATTGTCCAATCTGAAGAACAGTGTGAATAACGGATTGAAAAATGAACGGCTCCTCAAGGCCCTGTGGGACACTATTATGGAGTCTACAGTCTAATGAGGCAAACACATTAAACACTCTGATGAATACATAATCACCAACTGGGATCAACGTTCTGAAGCAAATGATCAAGGTACCATAAGGGCACATAAAAACGGGACCTGACCTAACCTGCGGGCAGAGGTGGTGTTATAAATATTTCTCTGAGGACATGATCCTTGAGCTGAGAGATAGAAAAGCATTAACCAAATGAAGGGGAGATTGGTGGTGAAAAGAGTTTTAATTAGAGGAGAAAAACAAGTGTTAAGGCCATGCAAAAGGAACCGGGCAATTTCAAGCAACTGGAAGAAAGAATGGATAGGAATAAAAAGATAGATGAAGAATGGTATGATGTTAGGCTAGAGAAGGAACCAGGGACCACATTGTGCAGGATTATGTAGGTCATTGCAATGGACTGAATGTTTATGTCCTCCAGAAAGTCATATGTTGAAATCTTAACTCTCAATTTGATGGTATTAGGAGGTGAGGACTTTGGGAGGTAATTAGGTCATGAGGGTAGAATCTATATAAAGAGATTAGTGCCCTTATAGAAGGGACCCCATAGAAATCTCTGGCTCTCTTTTTGCCACGTGAGGACACAAGAAGTCAGCAGCCTACAACTTGCAAGAGGGCTTTCACCAGAACCCAGCTATATTAAGACCCTGACCTTGGATGTCCAGCCTCCAGAACTGTGAGGAATAAATTTCTCTTATTTATAAGCCACCCAGTCCACGGTACTTTGGTAGAGTCTAACTAAGACAGTCATGTTAAAACTTTTTTGTATTTATCCTGGAGCTAGTGAGGAGTATTGGGAAACTCAACTAGTGATCTGGTAGAGGCAGGATCCCCAACTTTTCTAGAAAGGAAACTGGGAAGGAATAAGAGGAAAGATAGAGGGGAAATGAGAGACTAGTTTAACGAGAGCCAAAGGTACAAAGTTTCATCATGTCATATGGTCACTTGTAGATTATTTATGACCTTAGCTAGATTTATTCTGTGGAGTGAAAGGAGAACATTGAGAATGAGTGATTTGTGGGGAAAAGGAGACTGTGTTGAGAATCAGCACCTCTCCAAAACGTATATTGGTAAAGGGAAGAGGACAGATGGGGCAGAAACTGAAAGGGGATGTGGGTTTCTGGGAAACCTTTATTAAGATGAGCTCATTTAAAAGTCCTTGGAAAGGATCTCGTTGAAAAGAAGTGGGACAGGATTGTTAGTTGAGAATACAGGAAGTAATATAATCCAAAATGCAAGTGGTCTGATTGCCTCAGATAGGAGGAAGGACACTTCCTTTAAGGTAAGAACAGAGAGAAGGAGAGGAAGATAGATTTGTAACTGGAAGTCGGAGGTAAGGTTGTCTACTGAGAATGAAGGGGACTATGAGGAGGATCCATGGTTTGAGAAGAGTGGAAAAGATTTGGAATAGTCACTAGGGAAAGAAAGTTGACAGAGAATGTGTAAGTTAGGATTGGTACATTTTAAAGGCTTTTAGTTATGAATTTATAGTGATGCCAGGTTAGTCTAGCATAGCTTTCTATAGCAGTATTCAGCTGCTCAATTAAGTGAATGGTGAAATGGGGTAATAGATTGGTGCAGGATTGAGATTTTTCTAGAAAGGTGCAGAAACAAAACAACAATAAACATATTTCAAGGGAGTTTAGGATATTAGTGATTTTGGGAGGGATGATGGATCACAGTGAATACAAAAGGAAGTGATGTAAGGAAAGGGCTAAAGGCCTCATGGCACTGTACATCCTGACGAGATTGAAGAATAATTGCGGGAGATGAAGTGAACGTAATTGAACAAGCAAACTGAAAGAAGATGAGGTAGTATTCAGAGAGGTGGATGTTTCAATTTTCGATTATTGATAATAGAAAATGTCAGATGATGGAAGGATCAGCATGGCCGTTCCTTTATGGAAGGGAAGCAAAGAACTGAGGAGCCAAGTAGTGGATGAATTATCGACGTGTATAGTTAAGACTCACAGGGATTACAAATTTTGTGGTCAGGTAGTCATATCTTTGGTGAATAATGGAAAAGGACCGAGATGAGGTCAGTATATAACAGTGACTAGAAGAGGGAGAAGGTGACATTGCCAAATTATACAAGCTTCAAATAAGCAAAATTTTAAAAACGAGTGTTTAGAAATAGCAGTGGGATGTCAGAAGGAGTGTAAATGAATCAACAGCAATTATGTAGGTGGACTGTGGGGGAAAGAGTGGTTTCAGATAGGACACAGAATTTGAGAGAATGCTCTGAGAAGAAGTTGAGAGTTTGTAATTGTCTATCAGAAGTTCCAGAGTTCTCAGTGAAAGGGGTTGGATCGGAGGCTATGAAATGATGGCGAGAGCTCTTAACACCTTTATAAATGATTTCCAATGACCTACTTCTAAATAATTTTAACGTTCTATGACTAACTCATTATTTATACTCTATTTTCAAGTTGTCCCTAAGGTCCTTAATTTAATTTAATTTTATTTTTTTGTTTGTTTATTGCAGTAACATTGGTTTATAACATTGTAGAAATTTCAGGTGTACATCATTATACTTCTATTTCTGCATAGATTACATCATGTTCACCACCGAAATACTAATTACAACCCATCACCACACACATGTGCCAAATTATCCCTTTGGCCCTCTCCCCTCCCCCCTTCCCCTCTGGTAACCACCAAGCCAGTCTCTGTCTCTATGTGTTTGTTTATTGCTGTTATTATCTAATACTTAACGAAGGAAATCATAAGGTATTTGACCTTCTCCCTATGACTTATTTCGCTTTGCATAATACCCTCAATGTCCATCCATGTTGTCACAAATGGCTGGATTTCATCATTTCTTATGGCTGAGTAGTATTCCATTGTGTATATATACCACATATTCTTTATCCATTCGTCCCTTGATGGACACTTAGGTTGCTTCCAAGTCTTGGCTATTGTGAATAACGCTGTAATGAACACAGGGGTGCATGTGTCTTTATGCATTGGTGTTTTCAAGTTCTTTGGATAAATACCCAGCAGTGGAATAGCTGGATCATATGGTAGTTCTATCCTTGATTTTTTGAGGAATGTCCATACTGTTTTCCATAGTGGCTGCACCAGTTTTCACTCCCACCAGCAGTGTATGAGAGTTCCCTTCTCTCCACATCCTCTCCAACATATGATGTTTCCTGTCTTGTTAATTATAACCATTCTGACGGGTGTGAGGTAATATCTCGTTGAAGTTTTGATTTGCATTTCCCTGATAGTTAATGATTTTGAACATCTTTTCATGTGTCTGTTGGCCATCTGTGTATCTACAGTGGAGAAAAGAAAGTCTCTTCAACCATAGTGTTTGAAAACTGGGTAGCCACATGCAAAAAAATGAAAGTAGACCCTTACCTTACACCATACACAAAAATTAACTCCAAATGGATTAAAGACTTGAATGTAAGACCTGAAACTATGAAACTTCTAGAAGAAAACCTAAGCAGTATGCTCTTCGACATCGGTCTTAGCAACATATTTTCAAGCACCATGTCTGACCGGGCAAGAGAAACAATAGAAAAAATAAACAAATGGGACTACATCAAACTAAAAAGCTTCTGCACAGCCAAGGAAACCATCAACAAAATGAAAAGACAACCTACCAATTGGGAGAAGATATTTGAAAACCATACATCTGATAATGGCTCTATCTCCAAAATATATAAAGAACTCATGCATCTCAACAACAAAAAAAACTACTAACCCAATTAAAAAATGGGCAAAAGACCTGAACAGACATTTCTCCAAAGAAGATATACAGAAGGCCCTTAATTTTAATAGTTCCTTTTCTAAAATAGAAAAACCAGAAAGTGAGATGGATATTTAATAGGTTTTTTCTCTCTTTTAAAAAATATATTGAAGTTATTATAGCCATTTTCTAAATGTTAACATCTAAACCCTGAGAGACCTTTGGTCTATGTCTGGCACAGTGTCTGACATATTGTAGCACTTTTACGAGTGTAGGATCAAAGTTAATATATAGTGCTTCTTCTGAAAGTTTTAAATTATAAATTGCTCTTTAGAGCATATGTTCACAAAAAATGGCAAGTAAATTTCAATTTAATGGTTGAATTGTGAAAGTTTCATGTTGACATTGTCTGTATCAGTAAAGATAGTTTTTCTTTTCTTTTGTTTTTAGTACCACATGTCTTTAAAATGGAAGAGAGTGAAGATGGTATCAGGATACTGTTGTAAACAAAATGGAGAAAGTGATTATGATGGTGATGGTCAATTTCTGGCTCAAGAGGGCTTCAAAATTTCAAGAAACTTGATTAATATAAAACCCCTATTAATGTCTATGAATATTAGAGAATTTTAAGCTTGTCTGGAAAACATTTGTCTTAAAAGGTCAAAGATTTGCAGGCATTTAGGAGAGAGAATGTCTGAGACTGTTGGCCTGAATTGATCCTGAACAGAGTGTCTGGGAAACAGAAAACACGGTCTCCATTTTCTTCCAAATTCAACAGTTGATATAGTTAGTAATTGTTATAACTCTCATATTGTTGTTACTGTGAATCACAGGGTTGTTATGTTAGAAGACTTTACAAGCCCTTAGGAAACAAAAACATTATTAAACTTTTCTGGTATCTTATTGATTGTAAGTAGAAAAACACATTTCCAGACACAATTTGCTAGTTTTCTTAAAATTTGTACCACGTGATAAGTGTTCATCGCCTTGTTTCTCTGTATCTGACCTCTGCAGTGACACGTTGACAATCTGTCTTTTTTCTCAGGAAAGCTGAAAATTAAGTGGGTTGCAATTATGACTATCTTGTCAGCAAACATTGTGCTTCCAACTGCATCGTACACTTTGTTCAGTTGCCAAAGAATAGTACATGTATTCCAATTATTCAGAAGTATGTAATGCTTATTATATATTCTTCTAGTATTGTTACATTTCATAAAGGTCTTTTGATGGAACTCACCTACATTGGAAAGTATTTTCCTTCCCCAAATTGCCAACTGTGTTTCCCATGTTGCTAACTCTTGCTACTTGCCACCTGCAATTCTCATGATGGCTTTATGTTGTTGATGTAAAATCACTCATAACAGATTTTACAAGGCTGTTCATATAACATGACAAAATTGATGGTGAAAATAAAATTATTGATTCATGTAATAATATAGTAAAGCCTGATATGTTATTTTATGATGGAGGTTATATAATTTTATCAAAACCAGACAGAGTGCAAAGACCTGTACAGAAATGATATCATTCATAAATAAAACAATCCTAAATATAAAATGTAGTTATAAAGACGTGGAAAAAAATTACCAAAATTCATTTTCTCAAAATAAAATATTTGCTGTCTCATAAAGTAGTGTTTAGTTTCTTAAAAATGACTTCTTACTTTCATTACATTCTTTCTCTTTCCTTCAGGTGTCTGATCTAGGCCCATCAGTTTTATGATCAGTATTTCATTCCTGGTTTATTTAATGGTGTTATTTTCCCATAGTTATTCACAGTTATTATATTCGTTGGGGTATAGAATTTTAATTTTTAACGTAAAATATAGACACTATAATAAAAATGAACATGATCTGCATTGTCTGTCTCTTGAGTGTGCTCAGGGGCTTCACCCTCAAACCCATGAGCACCTCATTGTACCTCTCAACGTGAGTGCAGTGTTGTAAATTAAGAATGATGATTTTTTTATGAATCAGTTCAAGCCCAGTTCTCCTTTACACTCTGATCAACTTACATGTGTCATCAATAAATTTTTATCCTATTCTATTTCTTCCACAGTCTGTACCATGTTATTCCAAATCCCACAATTATTCCAAAGTAGAGTTGCCAGATTCAGAAAACAAAAATGCAAGAAACTCAGTTAAACTTGAATTTCAGTTAAACAACAAATTTTTGTGTGTGTATAAGCAGGAAATATTTGTGTATTTGCATGCAAAATTTTCTGCAATATTTGGGACATATTTCTACTAAAAAATTATTTGTTTATATCTGAAATTGAAATGTAAGTAAGCCCCTTGTATTCTGCCTGGTAACTCCAATTTATGGGATCTATTGTCCTCCCCAATCCAGGCTCAGCATCAGTTAACTCAGGAGCCTCACTTGAGTGAGAACAGGAACCAGACAAGGATGCACACTCTCACCACTCCTATTTGACATAGTACTGGAAGTCCTAGCCAGAGCAATCAGTCAAGAAAAAGAAATAAAAGGGACACAATTTGGAAAGGAAGAAGTGAAACTGTCAGTATTTGCAGATGACATGATTTTATATAGAGAAAACCCTAAAGAATCCACCAGAAAACTTTTAGAAGTAATAAACGAATACGGTAAAGTTGCCTTCACATTTATATTTATATTTCAAGCAACCTTGAAAACACAACCAAACATTCACCAACCTCAAAAGAAGAATATGAATGAATGTTAGTTTTTTTTCTTTATTTTGATGTTATACATATGATTTTTTCTAAACTCTAGATTGAGTTAATTGGAGACAATATTGCTGCTTGCATCCAGGGCAAGTGATACATGAAAATAATTTTTAAAATTCTTTAGTGAAATTTTCACAATAGGTTCTGATGTTAGATATATCTTGCTTAAGAGTTAAAGGAGGTATGGAAACAAGGTGTCTGTTGACAGAAGAATGGATAAAAAATGTGATATATATACACATGTTGTATATAGATACATATACAAAAGAATGTCATTCGGCCTTAAAAACAAGGAAATCCTTCTATTTGTGCCAACATGGATGAACTTGGAGTTCATTATGAGAAGTGAAATAAGCAAAACGGAGGACGACAAATACTCTTTGGTATCATTTATGTGTGAAAAATATAAGAAAATCATTCAATCTTATAGAAACAGAGAGTTGAATGTGTTTTCCAGGGACTGCGGTGTGGGGGAAATAGAGAGAAATTAGTAAAAGCGTACAAACATTCAGTTATAAGATAAATAAATTCTGGGAATCTAATGTATAACAGGGTGCAACTGTAGTCAATAACACTGTATTTTTTAATTGAAATTTGTTAAGAGGGTAGAAAATAAATGTTCTCACCAAAGTATGTATATATATAAGTATGCATGAATAAATAAATACATAAATAGATAAATAAATAAATAAATAAATAAATAAATAAATAAATAAATAAACATTTCATCACTTAGAAGAGTTAAAGGGAATAATCTTTACTACTGGTGACCTAAGTATTTTTCAAGTTTTTGGTGTGTGTTCCTGTGTGAAGGACAGTCTCAAGAAAAGGATCAGTGTTTGTTCATTTTGATGCCACCACATGGATATCATAAGGTGGAGAAAAGTTGTGTTTATGCTCTTGATAATTTAGTTGAAATTTAGAAATTCCCTACTGAGATGAAGAGAGTTTTCATAAAGGGTATGTGAGATGGAAACTAACCTGGGAGAGAGTCAAGACGATTTTGAGGAGATAACATTAAGAGGACTTATGCTAAGCATAATAATAGCCCCCAAAATATGTCAACATATTGCTTCTCAGTACCTATCAATATATTAGATTATTTGAAGAAGAATTAAACTTGTAGGTTGAATTAAAGTTATTAATAAACTGACTTTAAGATAGATTAGCTTGGATTATCTGGATGGGCCCAACGTAATCACAAAGGGCCTTAACTGTGGAACAATGGGTCAAGAGACACAGTGCCTGAGTGAGGCTATGTAAAAAAGACTCAATTGTTTATTGCTGGCTTTGAAATTATAAGGGACCTACAAGCCAAGAAATATGTGGCCTCTATAAGTATGATAAGTAAAGGAAATAGATTATCCCTAAAGTCTCCATATAGGAATGCAGCCCTGCAGAGACCTTGACTTTAAACTAGTGAAATCTTTTCAGGCTTCAGACTGCCAAAACTGTAGATAAAAATTTTCTGTTGTTTAAATCATCAAGTTATTAGTAAATTATTACAGAAGTAACAGTAAACAAATATAGGATTTGAATATTGTCATGTCCCATTAGGACTTTTTAAAAAAACAGATTGACATTAAGGGACTCCAGTCTCCTTTCACTTGAAACCCCCCAAAAAATTGCTTAAAATTCTTGAAATTACTCCATTATCTCTCCCAAGCGTTGGTTATAGAAAATAAGTCAGAATTTTACAAATTCCAGAAAACGTGGAAACGTTCTCTTTTTTTTTGGTGAATCTTTTCCCACTTACTTCACTTCACTTGCACAAAAAACACTGAATAATTTTTCTGTGCCTATCAACGTTATGGGTGGTAAATATTAAACAAAAGAAGGAAAAATAACAAAGAAATGCTTACTAAAGAGGAATACCCAGGAATTAAAGAAGTATAGATAGTGGACACCTTACTCAGGCATGATTATGAGTCAAAATGTAATATGTAGGTTTTACATACCTATTATTTCTCAAATCTATTATAATATTGCACATGTAAAATAATAGTGAGGCTGATTATTTTAGAATTTATAGGAGATATTTAGGATATATCAAAAGTTATTGGATGAAATAAAAAAGATGATAAATATGACTTCGACCAAGAAATAAGTAATATTGATGTTTTTTATTTCTTTCAGACAAACAAAATATACGTTTCATCTTTGCCATTAAGATGAACACACTTTCCACTCACGTTACCATTAAGAAAAGTTTCTTTTCCAAGCTGGCATTGGATCCTCAACGAACAGCTTCCTCCTTTTCTTCTGAATCTTCACAATTCTGTGTCTTAGTCAGAAGTCTACATACTTCACCAACAGTCCCCTGACCCTCATGTGCATACTGATGCTTCTCGTTTTAGTATTTTTGGTGTCGCCAGACATTTTAGTAACTAAATTTTTGGAAGGACTTCAAATGTAAGGTGTATTTTCTTGTAAGCAGGGTGATTAGATGTATCTCCATCTGTAGTCCTCCTGAGCATGCTCTCGGCCATTACCATCAGCCCCAGCACATCCTGGCTGGCTAGGTGGAAACATAAATTCACAAATTAAATTGTGCATATTTTCTTCTTCCTATGGTCCTTAAGTGTATCTTGCAATGGTAACCTGATCTACACTGTTGCTTCTTCCAATGTGACCCAGACTAATCTTCTGATTCTCAGTAAACACTGCTCACTTTCCCCAGTGATCTCTACTCATCAGTGACCTGTTTCCCACTCTGATATCCAGGGACTACTTCTTTGTAGGAATTATGCTGGTCCCAAGTACGTATATGATGATTCACTTATTCAGGCATCCGATATGGTCCCAGCACATTCACAGCAACAACCTCTCCCCAAAAGCCTCTAGAGAGAAAAGGGCCACCCAGACCATCCTTCTGCTGGTGAGTTTCTTTGTGATCATGTACTAAGTGGAGTTAATCTTTTCATCCTCTTCATCCTTGTTATGAGAACATGATCCATCTTCTCAGATGTCCAGTGGCTTGTGCTCAATCTCTATGCTGCTGTCTATGCTTTGGTGTTAATCGGTTCTGACAAAAGCATAGTCAACATTTAAAAAAAAATAGGTTGTAAAGGTAACATCAATTTTTAACATTCCCAATGAAAAGTTGTCTTGACAATAGATCCTCTGTCATCAATTAAAATTCCTGCTAGGAGCCTGCACCATGGTGCAGTGGTTAATTTGGCGTGCTCTACTTCGGTGGCCCAGGTTCATGGGTTTCAATCCCAGGAGGAAACCTACAGCACTCATCAGCCATTCTGAGGCAATGACCCACATACACAATAGAGGAAGATTGGCACAGATGTTAGTTCAGGGCCAATGTTCCTCAAGTAAAAAAAAGAGGAAGATTGGAAACAGGTTTAAGCTCAGGGCAACTATTCACTAACAAAAAAAAAAATTATTGCTAGCACAGATTTTGCCCTCTGATTTAACTAAAATGTATGGAATTATAGTTTAATATATCTAGTTACCGAAACCTGTGATAGAAATTTCTTTGTGTTTATTTCATTCTGTATTCAACTTGTTTGGATATTCTCATATGTTTACAAGTTTCCTACACTTTTATTTTGATTTTCAAATCGTCATAGAGGGGAAATTTTTCTTCATGTTCAAGTGTACACTTTAGAAATCAAATTTTGACTTGTGAAATTATTTTGTTTTACACTTGTTCATTTAAAATATTTTAGCTAACTATAGAATTCTAGCTTGAATATGTTTTTCCCCTGAACACTTAATGTTTTATTTCTATGGATTATGGCTATTAAAACTGGAGAAGTTCAGGGGCCGGCCTGGTGGCATAGTGGTTAAGTTCATGTGTTCCACTTTAGTGGCCTGGGGTTCACGGGTTCGGATCCCAGTCATGGACCTACACCCTGCTTCTCAAGTCATGCTGTGACAGCATCACACATGCAAAATAGACGGAGATTGACACAGATGATAGCTCAGGGCCAATCTTCCTCACCAAAAAAACACCAAAAATCAAAAAACAATGGAGAATTCATTGTCATCTTTGTAGGTTATCTCTCCTGTTACTACTTTCAAGCATGTTTCTTCTCTTTGTGTTAGGACGTTTGACTCATATTTTTGTTCCACTATTTCTCTTTATTTATTTATTTTACGATGCAAAACATTTATGGATAGAAAGACTCGTGTCTGATTTCAATTTTAGAAATATATAGATAATTGTTTATTTCATTGTTTCTTTTCATTCTGTCTCTCTTTTAAATTACAGTTTTATAGAGGTACAATTGACAAATAAAGTTGTAAGATATTTAAAGTGTACATTATGATGATTTAATATACCTATACATTGTAAAAGGATCCCCCCATCTAGTTAATTAACACATCCATCCCTTCACACATTTATCTCCTTTTATTGTTGAGAATATTTAAGCTCTACTCTCTTAGCAAGTTTCAATTACACAATACAGTGTTAGCAACTATAGTCAACATGATTTACATTATATCCTCAGACCTTATTCGTCTTAGAGATGAAAATTTGTACTCATTTACCAACATCTCCCTATTTCCCCCAACCCCAGCCCACTTTTCAACTCTCTGTTTCTATAAGTTTGACTTTTTTATTCAGATTCCACATATAAGCAATATCAGGCATTGCCTTTTTCTCTTTGGCTTGTTTCGTTTAGCATAGTGCCCTCGTATTCTATCCATGTTGTTGAAAATAGCAGAATTTTATTCTTACTCATGATTGAATAATATTCAATAGTGTACACCACATCTTTACCCATTCATCTGTGGATAGATACTTCGATTGCTTTCATATTTTGCCTACTGTTAATAATGCTACAATAATCATGGGAGTGTAGATATCTCTTCAAGATTCTGTTTTCATCTCCTTTGGATACATACCTAGAAGTGGGATTGCCTAATATTAGTGGGATTTCTTTGATTATTAGTTATAATGAGCGCCTTTCATGTACTTGGACATTTGCATGTTTTCCTCTGCCCATTTCTTAATCAGCTTGTTTGTTTGAAAAGTTGGGCAGGAATTTCTGTGGGATGAAGTCCTGGGATCTGCACTGCCAGCACAGGTGTGCCCCTGGGGACAGCGATGGGTCCTGCAGGCTAGTCCACAGAGAGGAGTGTCCTTTCACACTTGTCTCTTGGGGTCTACTGGGGCCTCTGCTTCCTCACATTGTCACCAGGGCTTGTCGTCACCACACTGGAGCCCTGCCCATCTGATGGGGCCCAGTGCCCTCTCCACAGTGTCTCCATGTGTGCATCTCCTCCTCGGGGAGCTCGAGCATCTCTGACACATGCTGCCCCTGTGTAGCACCTCTCGTTGGTGTAGAATGTGTTTGCTATTAATCTCTTTTTAAAACTCTGACTTTCAAGAATTTTTTTGGACCACAAGTAGGCGTAACCTTTCCCTGGCCTTGTGTTATGAGGATACATTCCGGTTTATGGTTTGTCTTTCCAGCTTTCAACCCTTTTCTTGTTTTTGCTTTGGCCACACGAAGAGCAACGCATTTCATGTGTGGCTTCTGGCTCTGGTGTCCCACTTAGAACAACAGTCTGTACCCCAAGATTATGCACATATTTACCAAAAGGGCTTTCTTTGATACATCAAGTCTAGACTCCATCTGGGATTTTCCTATCAATTTAGAGAAATTATATTTCAAATAAAAACAGAAAATGAAAAGCTATCAGGCCGTGTGAAAATGAGTGGGCAGACACAATGTTCATCTACGGCATGATTTCACTTATAGGAAACATTCAGAACAGATTGAAAAAAAAAAAAGAAACAGTGACAGAAAACTGATTAGGGGTTGCCAGGGACTGAGCGAGAAATCGGGAGTGACTGCTTTTAGAACATGGATTCCTTTTGGAGAATGAAATATTCTGAACCCAGACAATGGTGATGGATGCACAGCATTGTGAATGTACTTGATGCTCATGAAGTGTACAATATAAATTAAAAACAATAAATTGTTAAAAGATGAAAGTTAAATTTATTTTAAATATTCAAGTTATAAACAATAAAAACAAAGCAATGAAAAGAACCAAGAAAGAAACAAATACAAGAAGCAGTGTGGGGAAGGAAATGTGTGGTAACGGAGCAGGTGGAACAGGTGGGATTGGAGGTGCTAATGAGGGAGGTTTACGAGCCAGTTCTCCCAGGCTGCAGAATTTGGCCTCAGCTGCCTCCCTATCTCCTGCAGGAGCCTGTGCAGGGGATGGCTCTCCCTGCACAGAGGCTGGGGCCTCAGCTGCCTCCTGTTCTCCTGCATGAGCCGATGCAGGGAATGGCTCTGCCTGCACGGATGCTGGGGCCTCAACTGCCTCCCTGTCTCCTGCAAGAGCCTGTGCAGGTTATGGCGCTCCCTGCATGGAGGCAGGGATCTCAGCTGCCTCCTCGTCTCCTGCAGGAGGCTGTGCAGGGGATGGCTCTCCTTGCACAGAGGTTTGGGCCTCTTCTGCCTCCTAGTATCCTACAGAAGCCTGTGCAGGGGATGGCGCACTCTGCTTGGAGGCTCGGCCCTCAGCTGCCTCCTGGTCTGCTGCAGGACATGGTGGATAGGATTGTTCTCCCGGGATTGAAACTGGGTCCTCTGGTGGCTCTGAGGGTTTTATCACTGCCACTGCAGACCCTCTCCCTGTAGCTGCTGATCCAGTCCTGTGGGACACCGGCGCCTCCATCGGGGAGATGAATGGAATATCCCCTTCCACCAGCTCCACGCTGATCTCCTGTCCGGAGCGCTGCAAAGACAGTGACTGGCTCCGTCCCAGAGGCATCAGAGCCCTGCCCAGCTGTCCTTGCTGCTGCTTTTGCCCTCTGGACCTAATTCTCCCAGATCAGGAACACACCTGTGTCTGCACAGTATTCCACCCCTGAGGAGAGACATACACCTCAGGGGCTTGTGATAAACCTCAGGCAGAAGGGTGCCACCCCAGCACTCCATGTCCCACCCAGCCAGCCTTGACCTTGGCTTTGAACCAGACCAAACCCCCCCCAGGCTTCTAACACCTCACCGACTGCTCCTGCTCACGGTGGTCTACCCACATGAACCCGCCCTTCCAGGCACACATGGGGAGGGGATGTAGGGCTGCCCTGATGGGACCACAGTGGTAGCCTGGTTTGGAATGGCCTTCCCTGGGCCTCTCGATGTTACCTTTCCATCCTTCCGGGTAAATGGCCACAGCCGTCGGCCGTGAGAGGGGCACCAGCATCTGCATCGGTGTTTGGGGGCTTTCCTGGGGCTCCGGCCCCTGGGCATTGGAAGCAGCAACTAAACATGTTGCTCCTTCTAGACAAGTGTTAGACAAGTGAGCTCACTTGGGGGCTGTGTTTAGGATGTTGTTGCCTAGTTACCAGGGTTCCAAGTTCTGTTGGGCTCTGTGTGGTCACTTCCTGAGATCCCCTTACCTAAGCTTCCTCCTCACACAAGACCTTCCTAAGGGCCCCCCGGGCTGCTGACTGCTCACTCTCCATCTCCACACCCTGTCCAGACACAGTCACACCAACACAGTCCACCCCACAGCCTCTGGGGAGGTCTGGACGCAACCTGGGCCCCAGCTTTGAGGACACAGAGTTGAATTCAGTCTTGCTCCTGCTTCTTGCCAGTGATGTCACCCTGGACAACCCTGCGCCTCTCAGGGCCTCCCCCGTGTCCCTGTCTGTGTAGTGGGGGTCATTTTAGCATCTACTTCCTAGGGATGTCATCAGGTGTATAGACCTAGAGATCCCTTCAGAGCCTGTGAAACCGTGGGCTGCTCCCACACGTAGCTCCTGTACAGACTTTGCAGTGCAAGGATGACAGAAAAGGCTGGCTGTGGCAGAGAATACAACGCAAAGAGGTTTGGGTCTGCTGATCGTCTGGGAAAGGCACTTCCCCTCTTGCCTGTTTCCCAGTGTCCCTAGGGAGGGTCGAAATGAATGACGTTCAGACATCATCTCCTTCTGGCTTGCAACCCTCCAAGGCCTCCTGTTATGTTTAGACTCAGTTCCAAGTGCCTGAGTGGCGGTCATCTCAGCCGATGTGGTGGGCAGCCCCCACAATGGCTCCCAGCGTTCCCACTTCCTAGGCTCACATCCTATGTAATCTCCTCTCCTTGAGGAGAATGGATATTGTGGCTGGCTTCTAACCAACAGAATAGGGCCGAGTGATGGGATGTCATTGGTCGGTTTAATGAAAAGTCTGTGACTTCTGCCTGCTTCTGTCTTTCCTGTGTTCATTCTATCTCTCTGTCTCTATCTCTCTCCCTGTCTTTGTCTCTCTCTGTCTCTGTGTCTCTGGCTGTCTGTATCTCTCTTGGTCCCTCCCTGTCTCTCTGTCTCTCTCTTTGTCTTTCCTCTCTGTCTCACTGTCTCTGTCTGTCTCCTCTCTTTGTCTCTCCTCCCCATCTTTCTATCTCTGTGTGTCTCTGTCTCTTTCTCACTCTCTTTCTGTCTCTCTGATCCACTATTCAGGAGAAGCCAGATTAGATATTATGAGCTGCCATCCCTATGACACCCCCAAGTGCAAAGACCTGGCAGAGGGTCCCGGCCCACAGACAGAAAAGGCCTGAAACCCCCCATCCAAACTGAATCCTACCACTGCTCCGATACTTCTGAATGATCTCCGAGATGGCTCCTGCCTCTATCGAGCTTCAGTTGAGAACACAGCCCCAGCCTCCTGCTAGACCTTGATGGGGAGCCTCCCAGCTGACCTAAGCCTGGACCCTGGTAGAGACACTCTCAGATGCTCAATGATAGGTCTTGTAAGTGCTAAGTGAGGCTAATGCTGTCACCCAGCATAGACAGCTAGTACCTCCTTCCAGGCCTGGGTCTGGCCCTGCCATCCTCTCTCCCTCACTTCTCTCCTCCCCAGCTAACTCTAGCCGCACTGGCTTTTTTCTCACCTCCTCTCTCGTCAAATTCTCTTCTGACTCCAAGTCTCTGTGCCTTTGAGCTTCCCCCCAGCACGCTGTTTGCAGACAATGCAGGGCTGGTTCCTCTTGTCCTTCTGCTCAGGGCACAAATGTGCCCAGGGAGGCCCTTTACACCCAGCTTGGGGCTCCAGGCCCTCCCTCCTCCAGTACCCTGCTTCATTGCCCTGTAGCACCTGCTCTTCTTTTTCACATGGATTTGTTCATGATTTTGTCCCTTCCACCTGCAGGCTGTGAGCTCCTGGAGGACAGGGACCATGTGGGTGCTTTCAGCACTGCCCTCAGGACTAACATGGGCCCTGCTCAGGGTGAGTGCTGGGGCCACAGTAGCTGAAAGAATCATGAGAGGATCTCAGAACCCTCCCGCCTCTGAGCAGCTCCCATTGTGGACGTGGGTCCGAGTAATCAAAGGTTGCTTTGGACAGGGGAACACCCAGAATGAGGCCTGGGCGTCCCTTCCCTGCTCCACTTGCTCCATTGAGCACGAGTGGACACAGGACACCTCTGGTGGTCAGCCCTAGCCTTGCAGCTCCAGGCAGGAAAGCAGAAAGCAAAACACACACCTTTCTTTGTTTGGGGTCCTCAAGGCAGTGGTTCCACCAGTGCCGAGGGTGCAAAGGAGCAGGAACTGTGGACTCCAGGGGGCACGTGAGGGACCTCAGAAGCCTCTCTTGCTCCCCGCTTTCCTTACACTGGCCCTGGCGTGTCCCGTTGACTCACAAGGCCTCCTCACCCCAGCCAGGGTAATGACTCCACCTCACTTCCAAAGGAGGACCCCGAGGCTCCAACAAGGATGGCCTTGTCCCTGGTCCCTAGACAAGTTGTTCAGTGCTCTGCCATGTTCTGCAATACCTGGGTCCCTAGGCCCCAAGCTCTCAGGCTACCCTCTGCTCAGCAAGACCTCGAGGGAATGGAATGCATTTTACAACGACTCAGAGAACAGTGGGTCATGGATGGAGAACGAAGGTCAATAGACTCTTCTACAAGCCTGTGGGACCCTTAGAGTCACCCCATCTATGCACCCCAATTTACAGAGGCCGAAGATCAGGCCTTCTCTCCTGTAGCCCCTCCCCCCTAGTGGGTCACATCCTAGTTCCCGGTGCCCAGAATGGTGGACACAGGACGCCAGACCTGGTTCTCTGCAGGCTGCTCTAGGGATGGCCCTAACCCCTGCATCCCCCTGTGCACCTTGGCGACACCCTGCCCACCAGTCTGGCATCTCTCCCGTTCATGCTATGGGCCTGGGCATGTGGTTAGAGGACCGGATGCCCCTGCCCCATGGCAGAGCTCCCTCCAACCTCTTTCTTCCTTCCTCTTGTCAGCTCCCCAATGTGCATTTCCCGTCTGACACAAGGCTGGGCAGTCAGAGTGTGTGTGTATGCTTGTGTGTTTGTGTGCGTCCACGTGGGGATGCATAGAGGAAAGGGCCCTACATGGGAGACGTTGGAAGGGGTCCCCCAGGAACTTAGGAGCTCTCATTCCCAAAGCAAACCCCTTGGAAGTGTTGAGGCTGGCCTAAGAGATTGGAATGCTCTCTTCTCCTCTGGACTCTGCCCACCTCGTGGGCCCAGGGCCTGTCCCTGCTTCTCCTGGTCTCAGTTTCCCAACTGTCCTATGAGGGTTGGACATGGAGCAACATCAACCCCAATGAGCATGGACATGGCCCGGGATCTCTGCCCACATGAGTGTGGCAGGGATACCCTCACGGTCTCACAGGCCTCTCTCCTGTGGGGCAACCAGGCCTCCTGTCCACGGTCAGGCACACAGAGGGGCCCTGCAGACAGCACTTTTGGGTGACACAGCCCGCAGCACACACGTGTAACACAACGGTGCCCTGACATGGCTGCTTTCGTCTGTCCCCTCCCCAGCCAACTGCTCGGTGACCCTCACATCCCCTACGTCCCGGGAACATGCCACACAAGCCAGGTGGGCCCCAGAGTGCACAATTGAGTAGGTTGGACATTGGGGACGTGAAAGTCACTGAATATACACCTACCTCACTGTCTTGGTCCACAGACTGCATCCCAGGGTCCAGCTCCATGCATGGCTGATCCTGCGGACATGAAGACAGTGGTGGACGCAGGCCCGGACAGGGAGAAGGCCAGGACGCCCTTTTCCCTCCTCCTCTACACCCCTTCCTGGCCACATGAGGTCCAGCCAGTCCCTGCCTTCAGCCCTGGCGGGTGTAGGAGGAGCTGAATGCAGCCCAGCTGGGCAAGTATTGGAGCAAGTTACTGTCATTAGGGAGCCCCCTGGGTGCTGAGTGATTGCACCCCATTTTACTGATGACCAGTGGTCCCAGCTTTCAAGGTCACTCTGCTCTCAGTGACCAAGTCCAGACGTGAACAGGGGACTAGAAATCCTTGCTTTTCACCACCATTGAGCCCAGCATTGACCATCGAGGCTTTGTCCTGCGGTGAGGCTCCCCCAGCCAGGCGACCTCCTGTGTCCAAGCACTTTGGGCACCTTCTTCTCCCTGCTTGAATCCCAACACACCCTCCTGAGGTCAGAGTCACTGACCCCATTTTTCATGGAGGAAACTGAGGTTCTGAGAAGACACCACATGAACTTGCCTGTCACAGGGCTGTGAGGTGACTCAGCTGTGGGTTTGACCCCAGGTCAATCTGACCCTAAAGGCTCTGCTAGCACAGGAGCCTAAGGAGGTGGCCTGTGAGCCCAGCACAGAGGTGAGTCCATCCTGGATGGGGGCTCGGGGGAGCGGCACTGCAGGCTAGGAGCTCTGAAGGGTGCAGGGCCTTGGCAGGGTCTTTGGGGAGGAAGGCTCTAGGGAGGCTGGGGTGCGGTGAGGGGTGCACTTTGGGGACAGTGTCTGGACCAGATCACACAGGGCCGTGACTCAGGCAAGGAGTCGGGCCTCACTACAGGTTGGGTGGACTTAAATGAGCAGTCTCATCAGAGCCTCAGGCGGTTAGAACCTAGATTTGGAGGGAGCTTGGTGTGGGCACCTTATCCACCTCCACTCAAGACCAGATCCCCAAGAACCAACAGGACGAGAAGGCTGCCTCCATTTCCTCCCATGTACAGTGGGCACTGTGGCAGTCGCCTACCTCCTGCCCGGGCTGGGGATGCTGCCTGGAGGGCCCAAAGAGGGCTTCTTGTCAAAGTAGCCATTCAGGACAGATCTGTGCTCAGAGAGCTCTGAGTGATGGGACCAAAGGCACGTCCCACCAGTGGGTTAACCAAGACGCTCCTGTCCATGTTGCTGTTGTTTATTCCAGGTGGACAGGGATGATGCAGCATCACCCACTGGCTAGATGCAGAGAGCCAGCGAGGAGCTATGGTTGAAGAGCCTGAGACACAACGCTTGTGTGTGACCAAAGCTGCCATGGGTGTGGTGGAGGCTGAGGAGGAAGAGGTGTTGCTGGAGGCCAAGATGAAACCAGAGACCATCAGGGACCAGGGGGCGGTTGATTTCCATAACTGTGGGCGTTGGCATGATCAGCAGAGTCTCTGGACCCGGCAGGACACCCTAGGCCGGCATCCAGCTCCTGGGCTTCTTGGCCCCTTTGTAGGTGTCGATGAGGAACACTGGTCCCGGACAAGAAGGGACTGGGAATGGGCTGTCAGGGATTATGGGTAGGGCAGCCACCTTCTTTTCTTTGCCATCAGGGGACTCTGGGTCAAAACTCATGTTGCTCTCCTCCACCTTGGAGCTGGAGGTACCAGCCAAGTGCTCTCTAAGCATTGGACAATGTCCCTGCCACTGATGTCCTGGCCCCACCTGAGATGTCCCAGCACTTGGAGTGGGAGCTGCCCCTGGTCCTGAAGCCTGTCTTGGGGCCTGGAGGCTTGGAGGCTGGATGGAAGGGCTGCATTTGCAGAGGTCACGCCCCCGGGGAGTGGGGACTCTGGGACACCTAAAGTCACAGATGCAAGTGACCCACACCTGGGAAGGTGTGACGGAGGTGCACAGAGGGCAGTGCCTCAGTGGTAGGCAGGGCTTCATGCCCGTGGGCAGCACTCCTTGGCAAATGTCACCCTAGAGGGCAGAAGGCACCTAAGGCTGCCAGTCGTCCACGGGAGGCCAGGACAGCCTGCTGACTGTCAGGTATCAGGCCTGCAGCAGGAGAGGTTCAGGGTGAAACTGCTCCTGGTTAGCCTGGGCCAGCGGGTTGGACAGAAAAGATGGCCACCTGGTTTTTGTCACTCTAGTCTGTACGTGCTTGTCTCCCCAGCTAGCCAGACCCTGGGGAGGGTGGCCCTGTGGCTGAACAGCACTAGGGACTGAGGGGAAGGTGCCCTTGGCAATATCGAGTCCCTCTTCTTCATGTGAAGCAGGATTGAACTGGCTCCATGCCTGACCTCACCCCCTTGGTGACGGTGGGCTTCTTCAGGTCAAAGTCATACTAGACATTGGGTTCATGGCACTGAACACATTGGCATCCTCAGGGGTCTTCAGCATGGGGGGGAGGGGCCAAGGAGGGTTGGCTGTTCTCAGGACAGCCACACCAGTGACAGGGAAATGCACAGAGACAGGAAGCAGATCAGTGCTTGTCAGGTGGTGGCGGAGTGGATATGGAGGCATGGCTGCTTCATGGGTACAGGGGTTCTGGTGGGGTGATGCAATGATCTGGAACTAGATAACGGTGACGGTACACAGCATAGAAGATGTAGTTAATGGCCGGCCCTGAATTGTACAACTTTAAGTGATGAAAACACTAAACTTTATTGAATCTAAATTGGAACACATAAAACATAAGAAATCATAAAACATAGAAAAGTGAAAAGACATCCTCCCCTCACAGGCAAGGTGAAGGACAGCCCTGGGGTGGAGCTGAAGCCGGGCGGGCCTTAGTTGCTGGCGATGAGTGCAGTGCTGCAGCTGCTCTAGCGCTGGAGCCACTGCTGTGGCTGATGTTTGAGATCCCACCAGCTCTGTCTGTGCAACTGGCCCAGGAGCTGGACCTGTTCTGGGGCTGGAGCAGGGTCTGTCTCAGGCGATGGTGATAGACCTGCCTCTAGAATTGGCTTCAGTGCTGAGACCGACTCTAGCTCTGCATTGTTGACAGACTTGGTGCAGGAGCCAGTGATGGAAATGGCGGCTGCTCTGGAGCTGGTCAATTGTGGGAGCTGGAGGGAGCTCTAGTTCTGGAGCTGGCCGCAACTGAGCTCTAGAGCTGGTGCCAGAGCTGTCACTAGTCCACAGCTGGAGCAGGATCTGGTGCTATGTGGCTCTAACTTTGTAGGTCGAGGTAACTCTGGCTCTGCTGCTGGTGACCAAGCCTTTTCTAGCTCCACAGCTGATAAACAGCATGTCGTGACCTTTGGATGGGGTCAGTGACATCACCAACCAATCACGAGCTGTCCATCAGATGGTGGAAGCACTCCAGCAAATAACATATATTACATTAGTGTTATTTCATCTCAGTTCTAGTTACATATTTATTTTAAGTATACTTAGAAGGAGAATGGCATAATAAAAACCATTTATTATTTGCTCAGATTTAACAGAGCACACCTTATTGATGTCGTTTTTTAAGAAATATTACATACACAGTGGAAGGCACCGTTCTTCTTCCTCTCTCTTTCCTCCCCAAAAGTAACTACTGTCTTGAAGTTAATATATGTATTCCATACACATTTTCTTTTGCTAAAAGACAGTTGTCCCCAATTTGCTGAGATTTTTTATGTGTCTATCAAAGATATGTTTCTGAGCAGATGCTGTTAAAAACACTGTCCTTTCAAAGTAAAGATGACAAGTCAACCATTAGTTGAGAAAGTACCTGCTTTTTAGACATCATTTTTAAAAGAGAGGTTTGAAAATATCTTCATCATGTTACCATTGGTCCTCCCTATTTGGAAGAGTTACATTCTATCAATTTTTAGCAAACACTGCATGAGCCAGACTGAACCAGTGCTCCTAGGGGAAGGACAAGGTTAGGTTTCTGCAGCCTTTGGTTGTGACATGTTTGGGAACCTATCAATGCATAGCCTTGTTTTATGTTTGTCTCTTTTGAAAAGATCTTATTTAGTACAGACTGTAGACACATTATTTGAACTCCCAGCCAATATCACTATCCATAACCCATGCCTGAAGGAAGCTCATCTAACACAAGTGTTTTCTACATATGGCCCACCACAGGCTTCTTGTGCTTAGGAACGCTACACAACACTTCAGCATTATGTTTGTGGATCATTACAAAGAGGAAAAACAGCAGCAAGAGGCAAAAAAGGTGAAAAACGTACCATTTAATAGACCAGGAAAAGGACACTTGTTGACCTGAGAGCTGAAACAAGAGTGTCACCTTGTTGTACCTCAGCTGTGAATGTGCGCCTCAGGCAACTCCAACTTTCTGCCACTCTGCACCCGTCCAGGAATTACCAGGGAAAACACAGTGTGTGTTGGGTTTGGATTCACCTGTAAATTTTAGTGACTAGGTGAATTCACGAATATCAAATTACTGAATAAGGAAGATTGACTCTGTTCTGTTGCCAAAAACAATGAGTGTATGAAACTCATACTTCAGAACTTAAACATGGAAAGCTTTCTAATCTGCTTTAAAATCTACATGAAGAGTTTCATTGTTTTGAGCCATTTGTTAAAAATGTCAAAAAACATCTTCTGATTGGTTTAAAAGAACAACTGATTGACCTCAGGAATGGCTGTGTGTACTCACCATCTCTGATTTCTCTCATTCTCTCTTGAACCCATTCCAATGAACCCCCACCACTCCACTACAACTCTTTATTCCAAAGTCACAAGTGACCACCACATTGCTAAATCCTACAGTCATTTGTCAGTCTGTGATTTACTTGATCTACCAGCACTTGACATAACTATTCACTACGTATGTTAATAAAGTCTGGTAATAGCCAGTAAATTATTTTGGGACAATCAGATATTCATTTGACAAAATATTAATAAATATATATATTCTATTTGTTCTCATACCACTCCTTAAAAATCAACTCCAAATCTGAATATAATAAACAATGAAAGTGTAATGAATATTAAAAGTATTAGATTGTTTTAAAAAGATTATAGAACATCTTTATATCTTGGATAATAGACAGTCTTACTAAATGAGACTCAGAAAGCAGAACTCTAATTGATAGGATTCATAAAACTAACTACAGCAAAATACAACTTTGTAAGACCAAAGGCACCGTAAATTAAGTAAAAAAACAGAAGAAAACACTCCAACATGTAATCAAGGGTTTCTCTGCAGACTATATGAAGAACTCCTGTAAACTGATGAGAGACAAACCATCCAGTGGAAGTGTGGCAAAGGATACGAACAGCCAAACAATTCTCAGTGGAGGAAATATGAAATGCCAGTAATCAAGAAGTGTTCAACCTTCCCAGAGATGACAGAAATACGAAATAAATCAACAAAGAGACATGCCTTCGATATCAGATTGACAAACATTTACAAAGTTTGTTTCAGGTGTTGGTTACAGGGAAAAATGAATCCACTCATACAGTACTGAAGCACAACTTTTGGAGAACAAATTGAAAATACCTGTTGAATTTTTCAAATGAGCATTTTCTATGACTCAGCAGTTCTGTTTATTAGTATCTGCCCAGGAGATACCTTCACACAGATGCAAAAAGAAACATGTATAAGAATACTCTTCATAATATTGTAATAGCAAAAAATGGGGACAACCCAAACGTGCACCAAAAGAAGAATGGTTCCACAAGACGTAGTTTATTCATAGTAACGTGTCAGAGTGACAAAGAATGGAGTAGATCCAAGCAAATTGTTACAGAAGTATCTCCCATATAGTTTTGGGTGAAAAGAGGAGGCTGCAGAATGAGGTGCATCTTATACCATTTTCTTTAAACACACAAAGCAAAAAGAAAAGAATATTTTTTCTACAGCAACAGATATATGTGGGGCTGTGGTTAAAGGAGCCTTTAGCTTGATCCATATATAACTTTTAATTAATTAATGTTTTACAAAGGTACTGTTTCATATATTATTTGTATAATGAGAAATTAAAATACATAAGACTAATTAAGTTCATTCTTTCCTACTAGAGAATTTCAGCTACCCCAAAGTAACTAAGAAATCAGAACGTCCACAGGAAAATGTCAGCATAGGTGGGGGACAACTGAGCTTGGCTAACATGAGCAGACATTTTTCACACATTAGGGGAGCTGATATTTTGCTGTAAGTCCATCTTTGCCATGTAAACCTTGGGACAAATGTGCAAGTATTTACCAAGATACAGCCAAGATACAAAACCAAGCAGGTCTTGAAAATAAAACGGAAAAGCCCAGTTGTCACCCTAATCTATCTCTTCATTGGCCAAAACCAGCTTTGAGGCTGTTTTAGCCTGTTTCTCCACGAACAAGAGCAACAAAATTGACGGGCCAGCATCACCACCTCGTGGCTCTGCTTCCCGTTGCAGGGTTCATCACCATACCCTTTGGCCCCCAAATCTCAAACAAAGAGTTCTGTCTTTTGGATATCCCTTCAAAGTTAAATGTTTTAGAAATACAAGAGACTCAAGTAGGGTTATGGATTTTTTAATTCTGACAAGTCAAGATTTTTTAAGAGACTACTATCTATCATCATTGCCAGTTTGTAAAAGAACAGCTATTTAAAACCAAGAAATCAGAAAGGCCATAAACTCATATCAGAAGACAGTCCTGCTTATCAAAGAACAGTTGAAAGTGGTATACACATTTCATAAATACGTAAATATCCCATAACTATATTAATAATTGTGATCATTAGTTAGGCTGTTAAATAGGTCAACTTGACCAGGCCATGAGGTGCCCAGATCGCTGGCTAAACGTTATTTCTGAGGGTGTCTGTAAAAGTGTTTCTGGAAGGGATTAGCAGTTGAATTGGTGGGCTAAGTGAAGCAGATTGCCCTCCCTGTTGTGTGTGGGCCTCATCCAACCTACTGAGGTCCTGAATAGAACAAAAATGCCGAGGAAAGTTGAATTCTCTGTCTCTCTCTCTCTCTCTGTCTGAAGATTTGAGCTGGGACATCAGTCTTCTACCGCCCTTGAACTGGAACTTATACCATTGTTGTTCCTGATTCTCAGGCTTTTGGATTCAGACTGGAACTACACCTCCAGCCTTCCTGAGTCTCCAGCTTGCAGACGGAAGGTCATGGCACTCCTATGTCTCCTAGTGGTTCTGTTTCTCTGGAGAACGCTGATTCACACAATCGCATTTACATACTTCTCCTTTATCAATCTGTGTCTCAACTTTATCAATAAAGGCAGAGCTGGAGACAAGGTCTTGTACATAGATACTTAATTTGGGAGGTACCAGGAGTGAGAGAGCAGGGAGAGGTCAAGAGTAATACTGTCCTTCCCATGGAGAGGCAGCTTTCCTTTGATCCTCATTGATCAGACTGGCCAGACGGCTCTGTCAGTTTCCAGGCACCCCCAGGAAACCACTGCTTGTCTGTCCTCACTCCTCCTTGTACATGGCCTGAACATTGGCTCAGAGAACTTATGCAATTCACCAGAGATGTACTCAAGTCGGCCTGACAGAAGAGGCATTGAAAAACAGGCTGACACATGTTCTGGTTCCTTTTACATCAGATTTTATTCTTCCTTTTACTCACTTATTCTTTCAATAAAAAATGTATCAATATCTACCATGTCTTAATAATGATAGCAACATTTATTGAGCGCTTACTATATGCCTGGTTCTGCTTTATAGGTATTATTTCATTTAATCCTCACAACAGTGTTATGAGGTAAGTGCTTTTAGTATCCCCCATTTTACAGATAAAGAACAAAACACAAAGAAGTTAAATAATGTGCCTGAGGCCACACAGTCAAGAAATGGTGGCGCTCAAATATGACTCGGGAGTTTGGGCTCATTCCTAACTGCCAGATGTCAACTGTGTTTCAGCTGCTCTGCTTCCAGGTTTCAGGCTCATGATGGGGCATAGAGAGAAAGAGAATGCACACTGGGAGACAGGTGGGTGCCATCCCAACCCAACACAGTAAGTCGGATGGAAGTGGGCACCCAGGTGCCATCGGAGCATGGAGGGGTACTCTCACCCCAGAAGTTGGGGCCACTGAGCTGACTCTTGAATGACAGAAAGTGCAGAAGGGGCGATGTAAGTTGGAGAGGAGTCCAGGCAGCAGAAATAACAGAAGAATACCACTGGGAACACCACAGAAGTGTAATGGTTTCAAATTTCAGTGCACACGCTCAGGTGGCAAACCATGCCATTGCCTTTTTTCTTTGGGACCTTAAAGTCTGTTAGGCTCCCCCATTCTCTAGGTGTCAGAAATAATCTCCTTCAATTCAGAAGCTGAGTCCACCCTGGCCCTGGGACCGTGTCCTCAGCTGGGGGCTTCTGTGGAGCCATGGTATGTATCTGCATTGAGGACAAAGGTGGAGAAACCATCGTTACTCATCATCAGTCCACATGTTTCTGCTGACACTGCCCACAAAGGGTCCTTGACACAGAATACCGACTTGCTTAGTAAGCCTGTCTTATCTCCTGCTTCCTTGACCTTCTGGCCTCCTTCAGTGATGGCTCTCTCTCTGCTCTCTTTCACTGACAAGCTTCTCCAAAGACTCTCATCACCATGTTTCCACTTCTTCCCCTCCCAGTCTTCATTCACTATTCAACACACAGTGATGTGTATTCTGTTCCTACAACACACCCAAAATGTTCTGCTAAGATCGCCACTAGGCTTCACGTTGCTAAATCCAATAGATGCTCTTTTCTTCATCTTAGCTGATTTCCCAGCTATATTCAACTTTCATGACCCGACACTTTCCTACTTTTCTTTCTACAACGTTGACCACCTCCAAAAGTCATCCCTGATTTTTCTCTCATCTCCTTGATTTTAGCTCTCCCCAAACATTTAATCTATCAACAAGTTCTATCAATTGTATTGTCAAAAATTACACATCAAGTCTATCAACTTCTCTGCAGTTCCGCTGCTAACACAGTGGCATATGCTACAATTCTCTCTCCCCTGGATGAGTGAAACAGCCTCTTCACTCATCTCTCTGCTTCCACACCTGCCTCCAACAATCCAGTCTCTGCACAGTAGACGTGGCATCCTCAGTTCTGTGCAACATCTCATCATGTCTGGCTCCAGGAAAATTCAGTTCTGTTTTTCTTATGAAAATCTTTGGTTTTGTAAGATATCCTTGATGTTTTCTGGCATATAGTTTTATTTATCTTCATTTTTACTCTCAAAAGACACATATAATCACACACAAACACAGAAACTCTCATTAAGGGCCTATTACTTGTAAATCACTAGCTTGATATAGTGAGACATGAAAAGTAACCTCATTCTTTTAAAAAGTAACTTGATAACAGGGACTCTGGCTTAAGGAGCTCATGAATTCGTTGGAGAAAAAATAAAACAATGAAAATGTAAGCAAAGAGAAAAAGGTGTAAACAACAGTCCACCATAAAATATCATCACAAGATGGAACAAGATTAGTTGCCAAATTAAATATGAACAAATTATTTGCTACAGAAATTCACAGGAAGGAAAATACTGGCAGCTGGGCTTGAAAGAAAAAACTTCAGGGAAGACAGAAAATAAATTTGAATTGGCCCCTGAAGAATGAGTAGGATTTATAAAAGCACAAAGAATTAAAAAGTCATAAAATCTCAAGTAAACTAGTTTTCCTAAAGAAGAAATTATGTTTTACTGAGTCATCAGAAAGAAGGCTCACAACAGAATGAGGTCAGCTCAGCAAGGACCATGAATGCCAGGGTGAGAAGTCTGACTGATTTTATAGGCAATGAGAGCCACTTAAGCATTCGATGTAGGGCTTCCCATGATCAATGTGGTACTTTAGGAAGATTATTCTGGCATGGTGTGCGACTGAAGGATGAGAGGAAGATGCCACTAATCCACTCAGCCTCCCTATAGGGAGCTCTCATGTTTTTTTTACATAAGCTTTGTGAACAGTTATCCTCCAACAACAGTTTCTGGATGAGCATCTCCAGGATGGTCATGGCTGCACGTATCTTGTTTAATTGGAAGAGACCACAGATAACTAAATCACAGGCTGACACATTTATGATGAGACTGAAGAAGACAAGTCTTTACTCAGCCTGTGTCCACTGGGAAAGCAGGAGGTGCCCTCCACTCTGCTCCCTCCTCCCCTACATCCAGACAAAACACCAGCATCTCCAGGCCACCTCCCTTTGTTCCAGTCAGGTTCATCTGATGCTGTTCCTTACCTTCTCCTTATATCTGACGTCACTGCTCATGCTATTAGGTCCTAAGACTTTGGGACTTCAGCTCCTTTGGCCTTGCCTTTCTTTGGCTATGACAGCAATGGTCATCTCTTTACAGCTGAGACAAAGACCAATTATTTGCATCCTTGGTCTCTCTTTTAGGGCTTCATCCTCTGGGGCAGATGCTACAGAAAGAAGAATGCTGAAATGCTTTTGCTATGTGATGACAATAAGTTATTTCTACTCTTCAAAGCCCTGTAGATCTATGGGCAGGTCTGTGCATTCCGTAGAACAATATCTTGAGAATGAAGCTCAAAATGCACTCACTCCCATTCTGTGCCAGGCATAAAATATACCCGCCAGCAGAAAACTAGCGGATTGCAACTCCAACACTTCAGTCTCAGACTTACCTTTAGCTTATTAAACACTTTAAGGGATATAACAGTTCATGATGTATCTTCCTGCTCAAATATTATCAATATCTCCTAATATTTCCAAATAAAATCCTTTGGGAGGAAAGAAACTAATACTTTGGGGGATGTCTTAGGTACCAGGCCCTCTTCTAAGCAGTTTTCATACATTATTTATTTCATCATCTAAACAACACTTTTAGGTGGGGACTATCCCCGTTTTACTGATGAGGAAACTAATGTTGAAGAAGGTTAAGTAACTTGGCCAAGGTAACACAGAATGTAAGGAGTGGATTCAACATAACCCCATCTTCACTGTACCACCCGGCCCACTCTGCCTTCACATGGCATTCAGGCTCCGAAGCGTGTGGCCCCAAACAGCCTCTCCAATCTAGTACACATTTTCCCATCTTTTATTTTGTTATATATAACTCACAGTTGTTTGTCCAATCTAATTTCATGATTTCAAAAACATAACATCATAGAAAACCAACCAGCAGCAGTTGCTAAGCTGAAATACACATACTTTAGAACCTAGCAATTCTACTCCTAGGTAAATACCAAGAGAAACATGCACATATGCTCATCAAAGACAGGTACAGTACTCAGAGCAGCACTACTCACATGAGTCAAAAACAAAAACATGGCCATAACCCAAATATCTATCTACAACAGAAGGGACAAATATTTCTACAAGGAAAATATAAATAGCAATGAGAATAAACTGTAGCCATACACACGTATGAATCTCACAAACATAATGCTGTGTGAAAGAAGCCGGGCACGAAAAACATATTCTCTATGATTCCATTTATATGAAGTTCAGAAACAGGCAAAACTTAGCTGTCTCACTGGAAGCTGGGACAGATGTCATGTGCCCCCAGGTGGAGGGGAGCAGATATGACTGAAGAGAGATGACGCCTCAGCACAAATCAAGGTGGTGGCACCAAAATATATTAGAGTCATCATAGTATTCACAGGCATGACCTCACGCTGGGAAAAAAAAAAAAGCCAGTTTTACTAAAGAACATTCTTCTTTTTTTGTGAGGAAGATCAGCCCTGGGCTAACATCCGTGCCCATCTTCCTCTACTTTATATGGGATGCTGCCACAGTATGGCTCGACAAGCAGTGCACCGGTGAGTGCCAGGATCCAAATTGGCAAACCCCGTGCCGCCGCAGCGGAGCGCAGGCACTTAACTGCTTGCGCCCGGGGCTGGCCCGTAAAGAACGTTCTTGATGGAGCAGTAAATATTATTATTTTTTTAATTTTATTTATTTATTTATTTTTCCCCCAAAGCCCCAATAGATAGTTGTATGTCATAGTTGCACATCCTTCTAGTTGCTGTATGTGGGACACGGCCTCAGCATGGCTGGAGAAGCGGTGCCTCAGTACGCGCCCAGGATGAGAACCCGGGCCGCCAGCAGCGGAGCACGCACACTTAACCGCTATGCCACGGGGCCGGCCCATATGTTATTGACTTTATTAAATCTTGACCTTGACTATACCTCTTTTTAATATTTTGATATAATACGTAGTATGTGATGAAATGGGAAGTGTGCGGGAAGCACTTCTGTTACGCACTGAAGGACAATGGCTGTCTTGAGGAGAAGCACTTGTGTGACAATCTGAGCTGACCTAGCCACTCTTGATAGAACGTCATTTTTACTTAGAAGAACGACTGACAAACTGGGGTTATTCAGTTTTGGGTATTTGGCACACATTTTCTCAAAAATTACCTCCAAGAGCCTATCACTTCAAGGAAAACAACTGACGGTATTTGTTGACAATGACAAAATTCAAGCTCTCAGCCAAAATTATGGAAAACTTACACTTGATACAAAGAGCTTGACAGCTTTCCACTATGTAAGACTTTTCTGATAGGTCAGGGGTAGTGTTAAGCACTGTATGGTATTTTGTTTTGTTTTGTTTTCGTATAATGAAACGTGTCAACACTTGGAAGATCTGCAGAACTCAATGAGCAGAGGTCTAGAATAGTAAATGCTTAGAGACGGAACAGTGGTTGCTTGGGGCCGGGTCAAGTGATGGAGCAGGAATGGGGAGAGATGCTAATGTGCTCGGGGTTTCATTTTGCGGTGTTGAAAATGTTCTAAAATTAGACTGTAGTGATGGTTGTAAAACTGTAAATATACTAAAAACTACTGCACTGTGTACTTTAAGTGGGTGAATCATATGGTATGTGACATATATCTCAAAAAGTTATAAAATAAAAACTCTACCACCGTAATAATATTGTAACACCTGGAGTTTATTTAAAACAAAAACAGGTTGTCAACACAAAGGCCATGGTTTGCTGACCCCTGTCTTATTGTACAATGTACCATCATCTTTGAGTTTGTCATTCTAGAACATCTCTGGTGTCCAGTATTTCAAAGTCTATCTTTAATCTACTATTTTTTTATTCTCCCAACATACCCTCCTTTTATCTATGCATCAAAAAAATGTTCTTTAAAGTGAGAATTGCCTCTATTAGTAAAACGAGCTCACTTCTAACCAACACTTCACAATCAACACACAAAACAACAACAATAAAAGATATCAGCTGAGGCTACAGTCATCTGAAGACTTGATTGAGGCTGAAGGATCTGCTTCTAAAATCACTCATGTGGCTGCTGGCACGAGGCCTCCGTTCTTCACCTCAAGGATTTCTCCATCTGTTGCCTGAGTTTCCTCATGACATGTCAGCTGACTTCCTCCTGAGCAAGAAATCCAAGAGAGAGCAAGGAAGACACCTCAGTGCCTTTTCTGACCCAGTTTCTGAAATGTACAACATCACTTTCACTTTCTTCTATTTGTTAGGAGTGAGTAGTCAAGTTTTGCCCACACTCAAGGAGAGGGGAATTAGCCTCCACCTTTTGAAGGGAAGAATATCAAAGAACTTGTGGACATATCTTAAAACCACCATAGCCACTTTGGCAGTATACAAACAGGCTCTCATCTCCTCTGTGGGAAGGCATAGAAACTGGGGACCAGGCCCAAGACTTAATGGTCAGAACAGCCAAACTCCAAAGATGGATAAATTCCCAACAAATATAGGTCTGCTGTACCAAGGTCAGGGCCCGGTTGGGAAAAAGATGGATGGAGTTATCTAGATTGATGTCCCTGAAGATCCTGAATTCCCAGATTCCCCTGAACCCTCTGAGCCTCCGGAGGTAGCCCACTCCTTTCCATTATTCACTAACCTCCTGTCTCCCACTTGCTTGGAGATGATACAGAGGCTGCTTCCCCACAAGACAATGTTCACCCACCCACCTCCAGCTCAGTGGGGTGTGGATATTCAGAATCTGCCTTCCTGGCCACCAGGACTTTAATCCCTACAACTGTGAATTAATCTCAAAATTAGGATTAAGTCACAACATAAGCCAGCTGCTGACACATTGAGGCTCACAAGGGAGCAAAGGGACTGTGCCCCAAGGAGCTACAAAACCTACCCAGCATGGACCAGTATAAGTCAGAAGAGTGTGTGTGAGACTGGAGTCTAGGGTGCTTGATCAAGAGGACTGGAACATAAGTTGAATAAGGGAGAGTTGATCCATTTGCAAGCTCTTTCCTAGGATCCAGGATTCAACACTTATTCATCAAGAAAATCAATAGGCAAGCTACAGATTGGGGAAAATATTCTCAACACATGTATCTGACAAAAGACTTGTGTCAAGAACATATAAAGAACTTCTACAACTCAATAATAAACAGACAATCCAACTTTTTTAAAAGGACAAAAAACTTGAGTAAACAGTGAACAAAGAAGAAATGGCCAGTGAACACATGAAAAAGTTCTCAACATCATAAGTCATCAGTAAAATGCAAATTAACCCCATGAGATACTTCCACACACCCATTAGGATGGTTAAAATGAAAAAGACAGACAACACCAAGTGTTGGTGAAGATGAGAAACAACTGGAACTCTCATATTTTGGTGTGTAAAATGGTACAATCACTTTAAAAAACTGTTAGGCAGTTTCTTAACTGAAACCCAGCAATTCCACTCCTAGGTATACATCCAAGAGCAACAGAAATTTACGTTCACAAAAAGCCTTGTACAAGAATGCTTGTAGGAGTTTCATTCACAATAGTGCCAAAATTGAAAACAGCTCAGGCGTCCATCAATAGAAGAGATAAACTGTGGTATGGTCATATAACAGAAAACTACTTTGCAATGAAATGGATTGAATTATTAATACACACAACAGTATAGATTAATCTCAGCAGTATTACGCTGAATGAGGAAAGCCCGACACAGACTAGTACACGCTGCCATTACTACATACTTCCATTCAGAAATTCTAACAGACAAAAGTAATCTATAGGGATAGAAATCAGAGTAATGGTTGCTTTTGGAGGGGGAACTGACTGGGAAGGGGTACAGGGAAACTCTCTGGGGCTGATGGACATGCTCTATATTTTGATAGGACTGTGAATTATAAGGGTATATGCATTTGCCAAAATTGATTGAATTGTACACTTAAGATCCATGCATTTCACTATATGCAAATGATACTCTGATTAGGATAAGGAATAAAACTCATCATTTTTCCTTCCAAACCTCTTCCTCTTACCATTTATCTTAGTTAACACATCACCACCTATTTAGTATTCTTCAAGCCCAATTCATCCTAGACTTCTCTCTCTCTCTTCCTGCCACTGTCTCTCCCTCTATCGCCAAACCCTTTGGAATCCTTCTCCTAGAGAACTCTCAAATCTGTCACCTCATTTCCATTACTAAAGACCTGGGCTTAGTTCACACCCCTGGACTAAGGAAATAGACTTATAGCTGGACTTACCCTTTCCTAATTGACTCCCTACAATGCCAATAAAGTGATCTTCCTAAAATTCCTAATTTATTATGTCATTCTCTCACTAAAAATTCTTCAATAGATTTACACTACCTGTGAAAGACTATCTAAACTCCTGGCAGAACAACACGGCAACGGCTACCTAGTCTAGTCTGTGAGCATGCGCAACGGATTTCATGTCCGAAGTAGTCTGGTCCCCAAGTAGAGACCTGGCAGTCTCATATTCTGTCTGATGAACTATGTATTTATGTGTCAGGTTCAAGCATATAGCCTGGATTTCATAATCATCTCAGTTCAGTGACAAATGCTCATCCTCCTCCTTTAATGCCTCAGTGAAAGGAGTTCAACTCCAGCCACCAAGACTCAAACCCTGGAGGCACCAGTTCTCCCCACCCCTCATCAGCCACACCAGATGTGACACAAAAGTCCTTCCCATTTAGCCTCAACAGCATCCATCGAGCTGACTGGCTGCCTTGTTCTAACGTCAGGACTGTAGCACCCCTCTTTAATTACGGCCGTTGCCTCTCAACCGGTTTTCTCCACTTTAAATGCAACTTAGAGGACTTACGCCTGACACATTAACATCCTGCATGGTTCAGATTTCAGTATCCCAGAGATTCCCACTGTCCCTGGGTAGCACTATAACTGTTGCTTTACTTGGAGTTTTGTATTACAAATTTCAAAAAGATTAGCTTAAAAATGAGGACTCCCAGTGATCAAATCAACTCTCCATTTTTATGACTCACTTTATCTCAAAGTTAACGTCAGAGGCTGGTCTAACATCCCAGCAAAGGCTTACTTTCATGTCATTGAAAATGTCTCAGCAAAAATTGAACTGCCTTTGTTGGGGCTGCTATTTATAAAATAAATGTCCAGAGCATGGCAGGTGAGAAGACATTACCTCTGAGATGCCTTCTAACACAGATGTTTTTCTAATATTCAAGGTGGCAGATTAAAGATGGCCATAAATTGACACTCCTCCCATTAGAGGTGGGGTCTATGTCACCTCCCTTTAAATTTGGGCAGGTTCTATAACTGCTTTGACCAACAGAATACTTCAAGCGTGATGCTGTGCCAGCTTCCAGGCCCAGCCCTTAAGAGACAAGCAGCTTCCATTTCTTGTGTCTTGAAACAGTTGCTCTTGGAGTCCTCAGCCGCCATGTAAAAATTCCAACTGCCCTAAGGCCGCCGTGCTGGAGACACACGTAGGGAGGTCCTGAGACCACACGATAGAGAGAGATGCCAAGCCTGCCCCAGCTGAGGTCTCAGACATCACGGAGCATAAATGAATCTTCCTCACTGTCTTCTGTCTGAATTCCTGTCCTACAAAATTGCAAGGAATATTTATTTATCCAATGAATATTTACTGGATATCTACTATGTGTCAGGTTCCACTCTGCATGCTAGAGTTACACTGACGAACAAAACTAACAGTTCCTGTCCTCTGGGAGCTGACAATGAATGATAAAATATAAAAAGAGAAAAGCCAATAAGCCACAGTTGGGCTCAAGAATTAAAAAATGGTCTCAGTGCACAAGGTACACATGTACGCAGTGGTGGCAGGAGGGCAGCCCCACGCCTACTGGGACCTAGGCATGAACCCCAACACTGGCAGCCATAACTCAATTCCTATGGAGTAAAGGAGTCTTGCTCTCTGCAAGACAATAGTCTCAAGCCAAACTTGAGGCTCGAGGCCCTTCTTCTTAAAAAGAAGCTGAAAAAGACAGCTGCCAACTGGGGCTAGGTGCCCTGACCTCACAGGAAACCGTGGGCTTGGGGCGGCGAAGAACACAGAATCTGAACTCAACTGGGTCTGAGATTCCCAAATATGATCACAGAACAGAGCATCAAAATATCATAAGATCTGGTTCTGGGCTGGAGGTGGAGGACAACACGTGATGGCAACTATCAAATCATAAAACCGCTAGACAGGAGGGAAAGAGACAACTCATCCATAAAACTGTGCATCTGTTCCTGACAACATATGAAACACACCCCACTGAAATTAAACACAGAGAGAACCTCTCAAGTCCACCTAAAAGGCTTTGCCTACACAGAAGAAAAGCTGTAGTACTATTTTGTAAGCAAAGTTTGTGTTTTGGTGTGTCATCTATGGAGAGCTTTTATTCTTGTTCCTATAGTGTTCGATATTGCTATGGTGGGGAAATAAAACTCAGCAGCCTGCCGAGCATCAAGAGAGTCTGACAGTCACAGCCACTTATGAGTCTACTTAGCTGGCTGGCAGCCACCGTGCAGCCCTGGAGAGGACTGTGGGCCAGCTCGCAGTGAAGACGGGTCTCCTCTTTAAGGGAGCCACTGTAACTCTAAGGAATGGACAAAAGCTACTATAAAACTGCAAGTATTCTCACACACAGATTTGACTACCTTAAGACAAAAATGAGATAGATGAGTGTTTTCAATAGTAAGTAAGTTTTTCATAACGTGATCGCAAGTAAAATAATTTGCTAACATATGTCTTTTAAATTCAGGTATGAATGGAACACATCAGGTGACCCTGGGTGACTTTTGCCTCATCTATTAGTGAGGCAAATTAGTATCCAGGATCCAGCCATTTTATTCTTTATGAAAAAAAAAAGCAATTGAAGTAAATAAATGTCTAACCACAGTTTGACAAGAACCTAGCCTGGAGGCAATATTGAACAGGCAAGAAGCGCAGAGTTCTGAAGCTGGAATGGTGAGTTTCCGACCTTGACTCTGCCCGTAATAGGTGTGAAATCTTTGGGAGGTGACTTTGCTTCTCTGTGCCTGTTCCCTCATGTGCTCACACACTATATTGGCATTCATATATTACATTTTACAGGGGTCTTCAGAAATGAAACTGAGTAGTAGAGCAATACTTTGATAAGAATGTATTTTATTTTGTTTTGCTTCAAGAAAAAATACAAGAACATACCTTTACTGTGGCAATCTAATGAAGGTGCCCCTAAGAAGTCATTTCTAGATGGGACTGGGGACTTTGTTTTAACTTTAAAATAGGTAATCTTTCACAAGCTCGGGAAGCAACAACTGTATTTAAACGGAAAACTCTCCACCCGGGAAGAAGCAAACCACCCAGGGGCTGCATTGGTTTTGCAAGTGCCCGTGATGGCGGCGCAAGGATGCAGGAAGCACCTCCTGCGTCGTTGTCCCACTCCCGACTGGACTTGGGGGCTCGGTCCTAAGTGAGCGGACCCCGTCCCGCTCAGCACCAGCAACGCCCCGCTTTCCCTTCCTGCAAACAAGCAGGTGCAAATAACTTGGGGCCCCTGCGACCGCCTCGCTGCACTCACCTGCCGCTGCACAGCAGCTCGCAGCCCGGCTGCTTCGCCTCCCCCGGGCGGCCCCGACCAGGAGGCGGGGAGAGGGGCGTGGCTTAAGAAGGGGCATGGCTAGGGGCCTGGGCTCTTCCCCCGCCCACCTCACTGTGCCTGCGCCCAAGGGCGCGGGGCAGGGTAGGAGGTGGTGCCCCCGTGGTGGTCGGTGCTGATGTGGGTCTACCTGGTGTTTGCTGCCCCTCCTGTTCCGATCCTCTGAGCTTTCCAGCCATCACGGCGCCCAAGTCTGGTCACTCATGCCGCCCCTCCGCCCGCCTGCGTCGGGTGCCAGCAACCAGCCAGAGTCTCCCCCACGGGGTCAGCCTACCTCCACCTGCTCCTTCGGAGAACGCCCTGACGCCTCCTCGCCTGTGTCCTTGGCTCCTGGCTGGTTAGGTGTATCCTGTGGTTTAATCACCTCTGCAGCTGAGACAGTGAAACCAAGAAGTGAAATAACTTGCTTCAAGTCACAGACCCAAAATGCGCTCCAGCTTGAAGTTGATTGCAGGCTGCCTGCCGCCGCCCTTCCACCTCGCGTGGCGCGCCCAAGTTGAGTGCCTAGCCAAGTGCCGTGGGCTTGACCTGAGTTTTCGCTGTTCCTTAAGCCCTGCGAGGGCGGTATTACCTCTACAGAGGAGTCTAAGTGACTTGTCAGTCCAGCTTTGTCTCATGGCAAAACCTGGGCCATTTAAAACACCCTTTGTGGCCTCTGTGTTCCTCCATACTTTTTGTCTTAAGTGGCTTTATTGAGGTGAATTACAAAAAGCCTGTACATATTTAAAGTGTACAATTTCATTTTATGTATGTATGTATATGCCCCTGAAACCGTCACCACAATCAAGAGTGAACGTAGCCACCACCCCCAAAAGTTTCCTTCTGCCTATTTGCAATTCCTCCTCCCAGTCACAGACTGCCATGACCACTCCTCAGATAACCATAGATCTTCTTTCCGTCACTATAGATTAGTTTGCATTTTATAGAATTGTATTATGAATGTTTACTGTGTGCTTTTTTAGGAGGAGGAGAGTCGGGCTTAATTATTTTGAGATTCAGCAGTGTTGCTGAGTGAATCAATAGTTCATTTCCTTTTTATCACTGAGTAGTAGTCCATTACATGGATATACCACAGTTTGTTTATCCATTCACTCATTGTTGGACTTTTAGGTTGTTTCCAGTTTCTGGTTTTTTTTTTTTTTTTACAAACAAAGCTGTCAACATGGTTCTTCATTTGCTTACTATTCAGTTTTGAAAGTTCTTTACATTATCGGGATATGTCTTTCCAGTTATGTGACTCAATATTTTCTTCCAGTCTGTGGCTTAAAAGTTGTTTCAGAAGCAGACTTTTTAAATACTTCAAAAGCAAACCTTTTAAATTTTGATAAAGTTTAATTTATTAATTTTTATTTATAGAATGTGCTGTTGGTTCCATATCTAAGAAAATTTTTCCTAACCCAAGGCCCCAAAGATTCTGTCCACTTTTTCTCAAGAAGTTTTATAGTTCTAAATTTTAAATTTATGTCTGCAATCTATGCTGTATTAATTTTCATATATAGTGTGAGATATGGGTAGTAGTTAATTTCTTTGCATGTAGATACACAGTTGTTTCAACCATTTGTTGAAAAGACTAGTTTTTCTCTACCAAATTGCCTTTGCCACGTTTTTGAAAATCAATTGATCATATAAATGTGAGTTTATTTATGGAATCTCTATTCTGTTCATTGATTTATTTATCTGTATTAGCATTGATATCACATGGTCTTGATTACTATAGCTTTATAATAAGTCTTGAAATCAGGTCATTTAAATCTTTCAATTTTGTTCTTTTTTCTCAAAGTTGGCTTGGCTATCCTATACCCTTTGCATTTCAAAATGAATTTTAGAATCAGTTTGCCAGTTTTAACAAAAAAAATTGCACAGATTTTGATTGAGATTGCAATGAATCTATAGATAAACCTAGGGAAAATTGACACCTTAAAAATATTGAGTCTTCTGATCTGTGAAAATGGTATGTATCTGCATTTACTTATGTATTATGTAATTTCTCTCAGAAGTGTTTTGTAGTTTTCAGTTTCAGTGTACAGGCCTTGCACATCTTTTGTCAGATTTAACTCTAATTATTTCATACTTTTTATGCTATTGAAAATAGTATTACTTATAAATTTTTAATGGTTTATTGCTAATATATAGAAATACAATTGATTTTTGTATATTGATCTTACATCCTGAAAACTTGCTAAACTCGCTCATTAGTTTGAGTAGCTTTTTATACAATCTATAGGATTTTGTTCGTAGACAATCATGTCATCAGTGAATAAAGACCATTTTCTTCTTCCTTTTCGATCTGGACAGTTTATTTCTTTTTCTTACCTTAATTGTACTAGCTAGAACCTCCAGTACAATTCAGTGGGGGAATGGATGGTCTTTCCAATAAATGAGGCTGGGTCAATTGGATAGTCATACGAAAAAGCATGAACCTTGACCCCCGTCTCACACAATACATAACAATTAATTTCAGAACCTTCATGGACCTGAATGTGGAAAATGAGACAATAATACTATTAAAGAAAACATAAGACAATGATAATTGTAAGGGCAGGCAAAGATTTCTTAAATGAGACACAAATAACAGTGGCTATAAAAGGTTAACAAATTAATTCAATTTAATTTATAAATTAAATAGGATTAACTTATACATTAATTAAATTAGTAGAACTTGTATTCATCAAGACACCGTTAAGAAAGTAAAAGGTAAATGACAGGCCAGGAGAAGATATTTGCGAAATGTGTCTGACAAAGGACTCCTATAAATTGATAAGAAAACATCTGCGTCAATTTTTTAGAGGAGAGGAGGGGCAGAAGGCTTTCAGTGACCTTTACAAAAGAGGATAGCCAAAGGGCAAGGCATGATGAGAAGTCATTCAGTATCATTAGTCATCAAGGACATGCAAAGTTAAACCACAATTGAGATAGCACTACAAACCAAGACTCTCAACCCCCACTGTATTTGCTACAGCTATACTTACATGTTCATCTTACGACCTAGCAGTGCCATTTCTGGGTATATAGCCAACGTAAATGAGTGCTTATGTCCACCAAAAGACATGAATGAGAATGTTCATAGCAGTTTTATTCATAATGATCAAAAACTGGAAACAACTCCAATGTCCATCAGCATTAGAATGGGTAACTATATTATGTTATATTCATATAATAGAATACTATTGTATGGAATGGAATACTACAACAAGGAAAAAGAACAACTACTGCTACATGCACACACTTGGATGAATATCACAAATACAATGTTGATCAAAATAAGCCAACCACAAAAGGTTACATCTGTATGATTCTATTTGTATAAAGTTCATAAACAGGCAAAACCAACCCATGGTTACTTTTGATGGGGGGAATGATAATGACTGGGAGAGAGCACAAGCAAACCTATTGGGGTACCAGAAATGATCTATACCTTGATCTGTGTGGTGGCTAAGCAGATGTATACACATGTAAAAATTCACTGCTCTGCACCTAAGATTTATATGTTTTATGTATAGATGTTATGTCAACATAAAAGAAAACTGAAGTGTTTTTTTCTGAACATAATTATTCAGCTCTGCTGATACGTACACATATTTCTGAGCCAAAGCTGCACTTTTGATCACTATAACTTTCTAGTAGGTTTGATATCTACAAAATAAGTTCAAGTCTTTTCTTCCAAAATTTTCTTGCACCTGTATGCTTCCAAGGTAAACTTTAGGATCAGTTTTTCAAATTCCTTAGAAAAATTCTACTGGGATTTTTATTGGGATTATGCGATATTTGTAGTTTATTTGAAGAGCACTTACATCTCTCCAGTATTGACTCTTTCCATCCAATCAACATGGTTCGTTTATTCAGGAATTTTCAATCAAGTTTTAAATTATTCTTTATGTAGGGCTAGAACATGTTTTGGTATATGATATATATTAAGTCATTATGGTTTCTGTTCCTATTATAGGAGAAATATTTGTCCCATTACTTCTCTAATCATTGCTGGTATATAAAAAGGCTCTTCTTCTCCCTATCTGGCCACCTTGCTGAACTCCTTCATTCATTTTAGGAGTTTTCCATTCGATTCTTTTAATTTCTAGGTTGTGAGTAATGTATTAAAATCTTTTCTCTTTTATATGAGAATCTGACTTCTGATTAGTTTCCTAACTATGTTTTCCTGAAAACAGAATGATGGTATGTGTAGACTATGTGACTAGGCAACTTTGCTTATAATAAAAATGACTCCTGGTTTGTAACTTTTGTCTGGACTGGGAGTCACCATGGCCTTAGGTTCCTTTTCTAACCTGCAAGTCCCTTGTGGGGACCCTGGAAACCATGCCTATGGACTTGTCACCAAAGATATTTTCGCGGGGGTCGGGGGCATGAGGTTTTTAAATCAGAGTGACTGCCTGGTGTAGCTCTTGTCTTCCTGCACCTAAGCCGTCTGCTGAATGGGCTGCAGTAAAGATTCCCACTGCTAGGAATATCTACACTGCCTTGCTAGCATGTGTGGTTCCTGCCCTATGGCCTTGAATAGGCCAGGATGGTATGTGGCCCACAGTGGTCTTGTGAATCTGAATTAGTTGAATCTAAGAAGACCCATGCCCATGGGCATTTCAGAGTGGTGGAGCAGTGGGCTATACTTTCGGACCCTCGATGCAGTTTGACCAATGGACTGTGAGATAGAGGGGTGGGAAGGAAAGATGACAAGGCATTAAATGTCTGAGAGGGAGAGTCCATCTGCCTGTTCTCTGAAGTTGAAAACTCTGCGGCATATGACAAGAGATTAGGGCAGAAGCGAGCGGGCTGGAGTAAAACCAGATTCATACCAAGAGGAAACACTGCTCACTGTTTATGAAGGGGACCTGGGCCGAAACCCACTTCAGCTGAGCTACCGGGATAGGTTAATGTCTCGCTGGGAGGGTTGGAGGGGGGCTGCGAAGACAAAAGAATGAACCTAAAGATCCCATGCTTGTGATGGGCCGCCACCTGATAAAGCAGGCGGAACTGCCAAGTTGACTGCAATTCCACTCAAACTTGAATCTACATGGAGTGAGGTTTGAGAGCACCCAAGCAGACAAAGGGCTGTGCGGTGGCCAGCAGGTCCAGGCAGAGCTACAATGACAGCAGTTTAATATGGTTTGGGGTCACCAATACAAGGTTAAAGAAAGCTCTCCATGTGTGGCAAAGGGTAAACCCAGGCCACCTAAACAGCATCCTGGAGTCTGACAACAGCTTTGGACCAAGAATGCTTGAGTCAATTTAAGGCTGCACTGGAGCCTGAGCAGTGTCCTCTGCTGCCATCGAGTGAAAATTTATGGGAATGTAAACATTTTCAAAAGCGACGCAGATTTTTAAAGCAATCATTGGTTATTGTAAAAGCCTAAGCTGTACTATTAGACTGGATAAAACTCTTGATTTGCATTTAATGTATAGGGAAAAACTACACTTTTTCTAAAAAGGTTAAATAAATTTCATTGTAGTATATTTGATTTGCTGAAAACTATGGTGTAATATCATTTGATATAAAATGCCTAGAATTCCCAGAATAAAGGGGGTATTTTAGGCATTATAAAGACAGATGGCCAAAGACTATTCCAGTTGCACAGGACATGGAGGGGACATCCTTACCCCACTGGTTAATACAAATCCTCGTGATCACAAAATGTGCTAACTTGTCCTTTTCTATGTTGAAAATGTCAGCCAAAGTCGTGGAGGTGGACTATGGGCAAAGGGTTAACAAACACTTCCGCATGAGAATCTAACCTTAGGTTATCTCCCTGAAAGTATGTGTCAACTATTTACCTAGGCAACATTGCTTACAGTAAAAATGATCATTAGTAAATTGCATCTGGACTGGCGAACCTCTAACTACCCGATGGGGAAACGATTGTTTTGAGCTTCCTGCGTGTGAAACTCTTGTAACTGGGCACGACCCGTGCAGAGACCCTGGAAGCTACGCCTGTGGAACTGTGAGATCGTCTCTGTGAGGCATGGGGCTTTACATCAAAGCAGGTCTCGTAAAGGCCCCAGTGTGGATCTCGACTCCTTGCACCTACTGAATGAAGTGCAGCAAGGACCTCGCTGCAAAGAACACCTGAGGCTGCTCTGTGATTGCTGTGGCTCCTGCCCTGTAACCTTCTAGCTGCGCCGAGGAGGCCTGGGTCGTCTTGTGAGTCAGCAAAGCCTAAGAAAACCGCTGCGGGCCTTGCAGTGGTCATTACATCCACTGCCAAAAATGACTTTTTTTTCTTTTTCCTTTCCATAACTATACTCATGTCCTTTTCATTTGTTATTTGTTAGAGTTTGTTGAATGATAGTGAGCACAATGTTGGGAGTAGGGGTGCAGTGGGTGAGGAGGGGAGACTGAATACCTTGTCTCTATATTTTATTTTTCCACTTTTTATTTGGAAATAATTTCGAACTTATAGAAAAGTTGCAAGAATACAAAGACCTCCTAGAAAGACTTCACAGAGATTCACTGTTAACATTTTTCCACATTTGCTTTGTTTTTATTTTCTCTCTCTACATGTATGCATTTTTATTATCATTATTTGAGAGGAAGTTGCAGCCATCATATCCCTTTATCCTTAATATTTTATTGTGTATTTCCTAAAATACAAGACATCTACTTACATTATCACAGCATAATTCTCAAATTGGGAATTAAAATGAATACAGTGCTATTACCTAATTAACAGACCTGTGAAAATTTTTCCAGTTATCCCAATATTGTTTTTTTTATAGCATATTTTTTCCCTGCTCCCAGATCCAGTCTTGTAGTCATCTCACTGTTTTTAGTTGTCATGTCCCTTTACTCTTCCTTAATCGAGAATAGTTCCTTAACACTTTTTTGTCTCTCATGACATGGGCATTTTGAAGAGCACAGGCCTATTGTTTTAGCAGAATTTCCTTCAGTTTGGATTTGTCTGATGTTTCCTCAAGGTCAGATTCAGGTTGGGGTCTCCACCCTTTAGGGAACTCCACTCTGGCCTTCCTCTAGCCACATCTCTCAAGACTGGAGCCAAGGAGACAAGCCCATTGGAGCCTACCCACTCCCACTTGGCCCAGAGAGTAAATATTTTAGGCTTTGCAGGCTATATGATCTCTGTCACAACTACTCAGCTCTGTTACTGTAGCAAGAAAGCTGCCGTAGATAATGTGTAAATGAATGAGCATGGCTATATTCAAATAAAATTTTATTTATAAAAACAGGTGGAGGGTGCATATTTGGCCCATGAGTCAATTTGCTTGACCCCTCTTCTAATCCACGCCCCAGCTACCAAGAAGTCCAGAATTCCACGCCCAAACAGCCTCAGCCCCGTTCCCAGAGTAGGCCTGTGAGGGTCTCTCTTCCCCGGGTCTGCCATCGTGAGGCGTGGCATCTTGCCACTAAGGAGTGCGTTTCTCTAGGCTTGCGTGGGCCCAGGAGATGGCAGTTTTGAAGAATGTGGACAGATTCGAACGCAGAGGTGGGGCCTTCACAGTGTCAGAAAGAGTTGAGAGTGAGAAGAGAAGGGGCAAAGAGCTAGCCGGGTCGGCTCCCCTCCTCTCACCATGTCTGGTGCAAGACTCCAAGGAGCCTAAGAATTACATTTGCATCTGGCCTTCCTGGTAAGTGTGAAGGGTTAGTTTATCCAGAGAAAAAGGAGTGACATATGTTATTCAACCATTTGTTGCTTGATTTATATGTGTATATATTGGAAAATTTAGCTATATGATACGTGATCTCTATTTGCACTTTGCCCCAATCCCATAGTGCAAGGGCAGCCTGTGTGACAGCATGAACACTTCTCAGAACAGCCTCAGTGGGGCTGACTGGTCCCCACAGGTGTTCACCTGTGAAGGGAACCTGCAAACTGTCTCCTGGCTCCACTCTGCCCCGGGAGAATCAGGGGCGATCTGTGGCAAGGCCTCCCAGCCTTCCTTGCCTGCAGCCATTTGGGTTGACAAAAGACCCCAGGTTCAGTGCTCAGCTTCTAAGCAACAGAACAAGGAAGATACTAACGGGCCAATTCCTCATTCTTCCCACTTTCTACTTCTAGACTGTCTTTTCTTTCTGGTTTATCTAACTGATTTCTTTGGACCTCTTGATATTTGAACAACCAATTGCCCTGACAGATTTCAGACCCCTGGAGGTTTCTGCATCTCCCTCTCTCATTCATGTAACACACCCCCACCACGACTGCCGCCACCCCTGCCATCGCCACGCTGCCGTAGCTGCCTCTGGTCAGCATAGGGCCTTAAAGGCACCTGTCCCTTACCCAGAACACTCCAGAGCCAGGAGATGTTGTAGGGGTGCCATCTTACCAACACTAGTGCACACTCATATCCAGACGCTTTGGAATTCCAACCAAGTAAATAATACCAATATGGTACCGGGATCTCGTAAGTAGTGAGGTGTATCTGGAAAGATAAGCAGTTCTTTAAAATGTTACCTCATGAAGTACCTCCAACTTTGAATATCTTTTAGAGGAAAGTAATGTATGTAAAGTATTAATCTAAACATCACTTCCAATAACATAATACTTTTGGTAAGGCATCCGATAACATCGAAATTTAAGAATTACTGCTATGCAATTTACAAAATCCCTATAATATGGTAGCATATAGTTTACTGTTATATAATTTACTATTATTTTGCTGAATTTTTTAACTTTTGTCCTAAAATTGTTTTCTATAAATATAAACTCTAAAAGTTGTTCCATTGTAATTTGTTTCTTTTTATAATGCTTTGAATCTCCAGAAAAAGACCTTTTTTATGACAGTCTTTTGCAATAATATATTGATTAGTTACTCTATCATTTTAAAAAAATTTTTATTGAGGTCATAATGGTTTATAACATTGTGAGATTCCAGTTGTACATTATTATTTGTCGGTCACCGTATAAATGTGCCCCTTCACCCCTTGTGTCCACCCCCCGAACTCCCTTCCCCCTGGTAACCACCAAACTGTTCTCTCTGTCCATGTATTAGTTGATATTCCACATCTGAGTGAAGTCATACAGTGTTTGTCTTTCTCTGTCTGGCTTATTTCACTTAACATAATACCCTCCAGGCCCATCCATGTTGTTGCAAATGGGACAATTTTGTCTTTTTTTATGGCTGAGTAGTATTCCATTGTATATATATACCACATCATCTTTATCCAGTCATCTGTCGACGGACACTTGGGTTGCTTCCACTTCTTAGCTATAGTGAATAATGCTGCGGTGAACATAGGGGTGCATAAGCCTCTTTGGATTGTTGATTTGTGCTTTGTTGTGTAGATACTCAGTAGTGGGATAGCCGGATCATAAGGTATTCCTATTTTTAATTTTTTGTGTGTGTGAGGAAGATCAGCCCTGAACTAACATCCATGCCTATCTTCCTCCACTTTATGTGGGATGCCGCCACAGCATGGCCTGACAAACAGTGTGTCAGTGCATGCCCGGGATCCAGACCTGGGCCGCCAGCGGCAGAGTGAGCGTACTTAACTGCTACACCACGGGGCCAGCCCTGTTTATAATTTTTTGAGGAATCTCCATACTGTTTTCCATAGAGGCTGTACCAGTTTGCATTCCCACCAGCAGTGGATTAGGGTTCCCATTTCTCCACAGCCCCTCCAACATTTGTTGCTTTTTGTCTTGGTGATTATAGCCATTCTAACGGGTATAAGATCATACCTTGGTGTGGTTTTAAGTTGCATTTCCATGATGATTAGTGATGTTGAGCATCCTTTCATGTGTCTGTTGGTCATCTGTATATCTTCTTTGATGAAGTGTCTGTTCATTTCCTGTGCCAAATTTTTTATTGGGTTGTTTGTTTTTTTTGTTATTCAGTTGTGTGAGTTCTTTATATATTATGGAGATTAATCCCTTGTCAGATTTATGGTTTGCAAGTATTTTTTCCCAGCTGGTGGTTTGCCTATTCATTTTGATCCTGGTTTCATTTGCCTTGTAGAAGCTCTTTAATCTGATGAAGTCCCACATTTTATTTTTTTTTTGTTTCTCTTGTCTGAGTAGTCATGAAATTCAAAAAGATCCCTTTATGGCTGACGACAAGTAGTGTACTACCTATATTTTCCTCCAGGAGTTTTATAGTTTCAGGTCTCACCTTCAGGTCTTTGATCCATTTTGAGTTAATTTTTGTGTATGGCAAAAGAATATAGTCTACTTTCATTCTTTTGCATGTGGCTGTCCAGTTTTCCCAGCACCATTTATTGAAGAGGATTTCCTTTCTCCACTGTATGTCCTTAGCTCCTTTGTCAAAGATTAGCTGCCTGTAGATATGAGGTTTTATTTCGGGACTTTCAATTCTGTTCCATTGATCTGTGTGTCTGTTTTTGTACCAGTACCATGCTGTTTTAATTTCTATCACTTTGTAGTATGTTTTGAAGTCAGGGATTGTGATGCCTCCAGCTTATTCTTCTTTTTCAGGATTGCTTTAGCTATACGGGGTCTTTTGTTGCCCCATATGAATGCTAGTATTCTTTGTTCTATTTCTGTGAAGAATGTCCTTGGGATTCTGATTGGGATTGCATTGAATCTGTAGATGACTTTAGGTAGTATGGACATTTTAACAATGTTTATTCTTCCAATCCAAGTGCATGGAATCTTTTCCCATTTCTTTATGTCATCGTTGATTTCACTCAGTAAAGTCTTATAGTGTTCCTTGTATAGGTCTTTCACTTCCTTGGTTAAATTTACTCATAGATATTTTATTCTTTTTGTTGCAATTGTAAATGGGATTGTCTTCTTGAGTTCTCTTTCTGTTAGTTCGTTGTTGGTATATAGAAATGCAACCGAGTTCTGTAAGTTGATTTTATACCCTGCCACTTGGCTGTAGTTGTTGATTATTTCTAATAGTTTTCCAATGGATTCTTTAGGGTTTTCTATATATAAGATCACGTCATCTGCAAACAGTGAGAGTTTCACTTCTTCATTGCCTATTTGGATTCCTTTTATTCCTTTTTCTTGTCTAATTGCTCTGGCCAGAACCTCCAGTATTGTGTTGAATAAGAGTGTTAAGAGTGGGCACCCTTGCCTTGTCCCTGTTTTCAGAGGGATGGGTTTCAGTTTTTCCCCATTGAGTATGATGTTGGCTGTGGGTTTGTCATATATGGGCTTTATTATGTTAAGGTACTTTCCTTCTATACCCATTTTATTGAGAGTTTTTATGATAAGTGCATGTTGGATCTTGTCAAAAGCTTTCTCTGCATCTATTGAGATGATCATATAGTTTTTATTCCTCGTTTTCTTAATGTGGTGTATCACATTGATTTGTGGATGTGGAACCATCCCTGTGTCCCTGGTATAAATCCCACTTGATCACGGTGTATGATCTTTCTAATGTATTGCTGGATTCGGTTTGCCAATGTTTTGTTGAGGATTTTTGCATCTGTGTTCATCAGCGATTTTGGCCTATAATTTTCCTTCTTTGTATTGTCCTTGCCTGGCTTTGGTATCAGGGTGATGTTGGCCTCGTAGAATGTGTTGGGATGTATTCCATCTTCCTCTATTTTTTGAAATAGTTTGAGAAGGATAAGTATCATGTCTTCCTTGAATGTTTGGTAAAATTCTCTAGAGAAGCCATCTGGTCCTAGACTTTTACTTTGTGGGAGGTTTTTGATTACTGTTTCAATCTCTTTACTTGTGATTTGTCTATTCAGGTTCTCTATTTCTTCTTGATTCAGTTTTGGAAGGTTGTATGAGTCTAGGAATTTATCCATTTCTTCTAGATTCTCCAATTTGTTGGCATATAGTTTTTCATAGTATTCTGTTATAATCTTTTTTATTTCTGTGGTATCTGTTGTAATTTCTCCTTTTTCTTTTCTAATTTTATTTATTTGAGCCCTCTCTCTTTATTTCTTGGTGAGTCTGGCTAAGGGTTTGTCAATTTTGTTTATCTTCTCAAAGAACCAGCTCTTTGTTTCATTGATCCTTTCTACTGATTTTTAAATTTCATTTTCATTTATTTATGTTCTGATATTTATTATGTCCCTCCTTCTGCTGACTTTAGGCTTTGTTTCTTCTTATTTTTCTAATTCTGTTAGGCATAGTTTGGGGTTGCTTATTTGGGCTTTTCCTTGTTTGTTAAGGTGAGCCTGTATTGCTTTGAGTTTCCCTCTCAGGACTGCTTTTGCTGCATCCCATATGAGTTGGTACGGTGTATTTTCATTTTCATTTGTCTCCAGCTATGCTTTGATTTCTCCTTTAATTTCATCAATGATCCATTGGTGGTTTAGTAGCATGTTGTTGAGTCTCCACAGCTTTGTCACTTTCCCAGGTTTTTCCTTGTAGTTGATTTCTAACTTCATGGCATTATGGTCTGAAAAGATGCTTATTATGATTTCAATCTTCTTAAATTTATATAAGCATGCCTTGTTTCCCAACATATAGTCTATTCTTGAAAATATTCCATGCGCGCTTGAGAAGAATGTGTAATCTGTTGTGTTTGGATGGAGTGCTCTGTATATGTCTATGAAGTCCATCTCATTTAGATTTTGTTTAGGTCCATTATTTCCTTATTTATTTTCTGTCTGGGTTATCTGTCCATTGATGAGAGTGGGGTGTTAAGATCACCTGCTACTATTGTGTTGTTGTTAATATCTCCTTTTAGGTTTGTCAATAGTTGCTTTATGTACCTTGGTGTTCCTGTATTGGGTGCATATATATTTAAAAGTGATACGTCTTCTTTGTGGAGTGTCCCTTTTATCGTTATATATTGCCCCTCTTTGTCTCTCATTACCTGTTTTATCATGAAGTCAACTCCGTCTGATATGATTATGGCAACACCTGCTTTCTTTTGTTTTCCATTAGCTTGGAGTATTGTCTTCCATCCTTTCACTCTGAGCCTGTGTTTGTCTTTAGAGTTGAGATGTGTTTCCTGGAAGCAGCATATTATTGGGTCTTGTTTTTTAATCCACCCCACCACTTTGTATCTTTTGATTGGAGAGTTCAGTCCATTTACATTTAGGGTACTTATTGATATATGGGGGCTTGTTGTTATTTTATCGCTCTTTTTCTGGTTCTTTTGCATTTCTTTTGTTTCTTGTCCCATGTGTTTCAGACTACCAATTTAGTTTGGTAGTTCTGTATGGGAGTTCCCTTAGTTTTCTCTTTCTTTTTCATGTGTGATTCTGTTCTGATTATTTGATCAGTGGTTACCATGAGGTTCGAATAAAAAATATCTTGTATGTGATAGTCTATTTTTTGATGGAATCTTATTCCCTTAGACTAAGTTGATTCAATCCCTTTCCTCTTCCCCTTCTAAGTTATTGCTGTCATATCTTATTCCTTCTTGTGTTGTGAGTTTGTGTTTAACATGATGAGGTTATATTTATGCTTGGTGCTCACCTTCCCTTGATTTTTTTTGTGTGTGTGTGAGGCAGATAGGCCCTGAGCTAGCATCTGCCAGTCTTCCTCTTTTTTTTTTCTTTTTTTGTTGAGGAAGACTGGCCCTGGGCTAACATCCATGCCCATCTTCCACCATTTTACATGGGACGCCTGCCACAGGCCACATGGCCTGACAAGTGGTGCGTGGGTGTGCACCCAGGATCCGAACTGGCAAGCCCCGAGTCACTGCAGTGGAGCACGTGCATTTAACCACTTGCACCACTGGGCCAGCCCCTGATCTTTGGTTTTATATTGAAGTGTTTGCTAGTCTATTTTGATAGAGGACTGCAATTTTTCTGGTTTTGTTGACCTATTTTCCTCCTTGTTCAAAACTTTGAATCCCCTATCTCTTTTTTTCCTCAGGTATGCGGGCCTTCTTGAACACTTCTTGTAGTGGGGTTCTTGTGGCAATGAACTCCCTTAGCTTTTGTTTATCTGGGATAGTTATTATTTCTCCATCATATCTGAAGGATATTTTCCATGGATAGAGTATTCTTGGCTGAAAGTTTTTGTCCTTCAGAATTTTGAATATATCGTTCCACTCTCCCCTAGCCTGTAAAGTATCTGTCAAGAAATCAGCTGAGATCCTGATAGGAAATCCTTTGTATGTTATTTATTTATTTATTTTTTGGTCAGGCTGCCCTTAACATTTTTTTTTTTTTGTCATAGACTTTTGCCACCTTTACTACTATGTGCCTTGGAGAGGGTATTTTTGTGTTGATATATTTAGGAGATCTATTGATTTCATTCACTGGTATTTCCAGCTCCTTCCCCAGGTTTGGGAAGTTCTCAGATATTATTTCTTTGAACAAGTTCTCTGCTCCTTTTTCCCTCTCTTCTCCCTTGGAATGCTTATAATCTTTATGTTGGATTTCCTAGAGTTGAATATTTCTCGGAGAGTTTCTTCATTTCTTTTTAGTCTTAGTTCTCTTTCCTCCTCCATCTGGAGCATTTCTGCATTGCTGTCCTCAATATTGCTAATTCTTTCCTCTATATTGTCGGCTCTGAAGCTTAAGGTTTCCAGATGTGTCTTTATCTCCTCTATTGTATTTTTCATCTCTAAGATTTCTGGTTGGATTTTTTTTTATGGTTTCAATCTCCTTTGTGAAGAAACTCCTGATATCATTGAATTGTCTGTGTTTTCTTGTATTTCATTAAGCTTTTTTATGATGGCTATTTTGAATTCTCTGCCATTAAGATTATACATTTCTGGGGCCCGCCCCGTGGCTTGGCGGTTAAGTGCATGTGCTCTGCTGCTGGCGGCCCTGGTTCGGATCCCAGGCGTGCACCGATGCACCGCTTCTCTGGTCATGCTGAGGCTGGGTCCCACATACAGCAACTAGAAGGATGTGCAGCTATAACATACAACTATCTACTGGGGTTTTGAGGGAAAAAATAAATAAATAAAATTATAAAAAAAGATGATACATTTCTCTGCTTTCTGGGTTGACTTCTGGGTGCTTGTCATTTTCCTTTTGGTCTGGAGATTTAATATATTTTTGCATGGTGCCTATAAGTGTTGGCTTACTTTTCGTCATAGTGAAAATATATGGTCGCAGTTTCCTCTTGCTGCTGCTGGTTGGGAGTCAAGGGCCGTGTATTCTGGCCTGCCTCAATCTGCAGGCACTCTTGTCACCCCTGGCTGATCTGAGGCATGGCTGAGTGGAGGCTGCTGGGGGGGTAAGTGTGGGAAAAGCTGGAGCTGGAGTGTGGGAACATCTGAGACTGGAGTGCAGCTAGGCTGAAGCAGCTGGGGCTTGGGTGCAGGTAGGTTGAAGCAGCTGCAGCTGAAGTGCCGCTCGGCCAAAGAAGCAGGGGCTGGAGTGCCACTGGGCTGAAGAAGCTGGAGCTGGAGTGCACTGAGCTGAAGAAGGAGGAGCTGGGGTGCCACTGGGCCAAAGAAGCTGGAACTGGAGTGCTGTGGGCCGAAGTTGCTGGTTCCAAGTCAGCTGGAGCCTGAGCACAGGCCAAGCCAAAGCCACTAGAGCCAGGGAATGGGGGGCGGTCCAGCCGAAGGAGCTGGTGCCGTGACATGGGGAAGCCAGGAAAGCTGGGGCCATGGCTTGGTCCAGCCAGAGCAGCTGGGGCTGCGGTCTGGTGGGGCCTGAGCTGCAACTGCCTCTGGTGCAGGGGCACAGGCTCGCCTTGCTGGAGGTTCGGCCCGGGCACCTGGGGACCGCTGCCTGTGGGGGTGGGGCATGGTTACACTGCCCCTACTGGTGGGGCCTGGGCTCCTGGGGGCTGATGATTCTGGGGATAGGGCTGAGCTTAAGCATCACTGTGCTGAAGTGCCAGTCGAGTGGGCCGGGTGGGGGAGGGACGCTTACTTTCTCCTCCCTTATCTCAGAGGTTTCTCACCTCGCTGTCACTCTCTGCTCTCCTGAGGGGCTAGCTGGTTGAAACTACCCTCGCAACAGTTCAGCTACCTCCGTAGGGGGATCCCCTCAGGCCATGAGGGGTCTTGGAGAGCTCCCGGTTTTCACGCGGTGAGCCGCCCCTCCCCCTCCTCTGAGAGCTGCGTGGTCTCAGTCTCTGGGACGCAGTCCTTGGGGAAGGAAAGGAGCTCCTCTGACCTCCTTCCAATTCCTCTAGGGATTCCAGCACCTCCGTCCTCGGGTGTATGGCTGCTTGAGTGCCTAAGATGTCGCCTGTGTTGTGTGAATAGCTTCTGTTGGAATATGCATGCCCTTTTTGTTGTGTCTTAGAGGGGGAGAGTTCAGTGGGGGAAGCTCACTCCACCATAATGCTGACATCACTCAGTTGTCTTTTCATTTTGATCCTCATTTCCTTTGCCTTGCAGAAGCCCTTTAGTCTGATGAAGTCCCACATGTTTATTTTTTCTTTTGTTTCCCTTGTCTGAGTAGACATGAAATTTGAAAAGATCTCTCCAAAACCGATCTCAAAGAGTGTTCTGCCTATATTTTCTTCTAGGAGTTTTATAGTTTCAGGTCTTACTTTTAAGTGTTTGATCCATTTTGAGTTAATTTTTGTGTATGGCAAAAGATAATGGTCTACTTTCATTCTTTTGCATGTGGCTGTCCAATTTTCCCAGCACCATTTGTTGCAGAGACATTCCTTTCTCCATTCTATGTTCTTAGCTCCTTTGTTGATGATTAGCTGTCCATATATGTGTGTTTTTTTTTCTGGACATTGAATTCTGTTCCATTGATCTGTACGTCTGTTTTTGTACCAGTATCATGCTGCTTTGATTATTATACCTTTGCTGTATATTTTGAAGTTAGGGATTGTGATGCTTCCTGCTTTGTTCTTTTTTCTCAGGATTGCTTTAGCTATTTGGGGTTTTTGTTGCCCCAATGAATTTTAGTATTTTTTGTTCTATTTCTGTGGAGAATGTCATTGGAATTCTGATTGGAATTATATTGAATCTGTAGATGGCTTTAGCTAGTATGGACATTTTAATCATGTTTATTCTTCCAATCCATGTGTATGGGATATCTTTCCATTTCTTTATGTCATCATCGATTTCTTTCAACAATGTCTTATAGTTTTCATTGTATAGGTCTTTCACCTCCTTGGTTAATTTTATTCCTAGATATTTTATTCTTTTTGTTGCGATTGTAAATGAGATTGTATTCCTGAGTTCTCCTTCTGTCAGTTCATTATTAGAGTATAGAAATGCAACTGATTTTTGTAAGCTGATTTTGTACCCTGCAACTTTGCTGTCATTGTTGATTATTTCTAATAGTTTTCTGATGGATTCTTTAGGGTTATCTATATATAAAATCATGTCATCTGCAAACAGCGAGAGTTTCACTTCTTCATTGCCTATTTGGATTCCTTTTATTCCTTTTTCTTGTCTAATTGCTCTGGCCAGATCCTCCAGTACTGTGTTGAATAAGAGTGGTGATAGTGGGCACCCTTGTCTTGTCCCTGTTCTCAGAAGGATGGCTTTCAGTTTTCCCCCATTGAGTATGATGTTGGCTGTGGATTTGTCATATATGGCCTTTATTATGTTGGGATACTTTCCTTCTATACCCATTTTGTTGAGACTTTTTATCAGAAAGCGATGTTGGAGCTTGTCAAAAGCCTTCTCTGCATTTATTGAGATGATCATATAGTTTTTATTCCTCATTTTGTTAACATGGTGTATCACGTTGATTGATTTGCGGATGTTGAACCATCCCTGTGCCCCTGGTATAAATCCCACTTGATCATGGTGTATGATCTTTTTAATGTATTGCTGGATTCTGTTTGCCAATGTTTTGTTGAGGATTTTTGCATCTGTGTTCCTCAATGATGTTGGCCTGTAATTTTCCTTCTTTGTATTGTCCTTGCCTGGCTTTGGTATCAGAGTGATGTCGGCCTCATAGAATGAGTTATGAAGTATTCGATCTTCCTCTATTTTTTGGAATAGTTTGAGAAGGATAGGTTTTAAATCTTCTTTGAATGTTTGGTAAAATTCTGCAGAGAAGCCATCTGGTCCTGGACTTTCATTCTTTGGGAGGTTTTTGATTACTGTTTCAATCTCTTCACATGTGATTGGTCTGTTCAGATTCTCTATTGTTTCTTGATTCAGTTTTGGAAGGTTGTATGAGTCTAAGAATTTATCTGTTTGTTCTAGATGTCCAAATTGTTGGCATATGGTTTTTCATAGTATTCTTATAATCCTTTGTATTTTTGTGGTGTCCATTGTAATTTCTCCTCTTTCATTTCTAATTTTATTTATTTGAGCTTTGTCTCCTTTTTCCTTAGTAAGTCTGGCTAAAGGTTTGTCAATTTTGTTTATCTTCTCAAAGAACCAGCTCTTTGTTTCATTGATCTTTTCTACTGTTTTTTAATGGTGACAAAGGGACCATACTAATGTAAGGTGCTAATCACAGGGAAAATTGGGTGTGAAGTACATGGGAACTCTGTATTATCATCACAATTTTCTGTAAATCTAAAACTATTCTAACATTAAAATTTTATTTAACAATTTTTTAAAAATAAAGGCAGGGCTCCCTGATATCAATAAGCCTCGTGAAAATACATTCATTAATAATCAGAGGAAGCACCCCCCACACGCTTGTACATACACACACACACACACACACACACACACACGCACACAATTCGGGCATAAGGAGGGAGCCCAGGATCTGACTCTGACATCACAATGAACAGAATCCAAAAAGCAATTACACTGTCAAGTACTATGCTAAAACAATTATTGAAATTGCTAGTTGAAAACAGTTAATGGAATAATTAAGACAGATTGAACTAAAAGCTGATTTAAAATTAACCTGACGCGTGCATGCTATCTAAATAATGACTCTCTCCTATGAGCTAGCCTCTCATTAAAATCAAATTCCACTGGGAGAAATTACACACTTGCACCGTGATTGGGAAGAACAGGCCACGTTCACTCAACCACTGATGGAACTGGAGGGTCATCAGACGAGGTAAATGGAAATGAGTGTCCTGTCCTTCCAGGTGTGCTGCTATCTGTCTCAGTAACAAGCCACTTCCCTCCCATTTTTCCCTTTGGAAATGATGGAAACTCATTAAAATTGCGTCATCTCAGGACCCCAAACCACTAGATGACTGAGTGGGCACATCTGAAGCTTCCAAAGGGAAAGATCGGAAGGGAGGGGCCATGGGCTGGGGTCTCGTGGATGCACTGAGGGCAGGGAAGGGAGCTGAGCAGCTCTGAAAATGAGGCCCCTCAAGCACTCGAGGAAACTCGATGGCTTCCACACCTCGTTTCTCTAAAGGTGAGAAAACCCACGCTTGTTGGAGACCAAACTCCAGGCGGGTGGCAGAGGCAGGAGCTCTTTTCAACGTAATGCTTTTCCCCGCCCAGCACCTTCTCCTTTCCACTGCCGTATCCAGATGGAAAGAACTCATGGTGAGGTTTGTGGGTCTACTGGCCTCGATCACACCTTGCTCCTGAGTTTAGCCCAGGGGTGTCTCAGTCTGAGTGAGCAGTTTTCGCTTGTCCCCATATCCCTAGCTGGTTGCCTGCCACTGGCCAACATAGGATCCTGTGGTGTGTGCGCCTATGTGTGGGGACGCACCTGAAAAGGCCCGCCCTGCTGGAGGAGGGTCATGGCCACCTCTCCCTCCAAGGGCCCTGGCTCCTGGCAAGAAGGTCTCAGCTGATGTCTGGAACACAGGGGTGCAGGCTTCTTGTTCCTTGTAAACCCCTGGAGTTACCTTGATAACATTTTTTTAAATGGATCCCCTGCTCAGCATTTTTGTGAGATAAAGAATTTCCCCCATTAAAATTATTCAAGTTTAGTAATAACATATTATTGGGACAAGCAGGAAAACACAGGATGCTCCAAAACGATCCATTATTTGGAGGATTTTAAAATTCTAATGAGAGAAACCACTCTCTCTCATTGTTCATCCTCTTGGCCATCAGCAGGATTAGTCTGGGAGAAGGACAAGGCAGGAATTGGCTACATTCCTTATTTATCCCTCTGATTTCTCCAGAGTTTTTCTTTTCTTCAAAGAGACATCTCTGGGCTCTGCAGGACTTGTCAGTGGTGAAGTCAGGCGACTCTGAGACTGTGCAGAGCAGGAGGATGAGAACAAGGGAGGGAGAGGAGGAAGAGCTGGGACCATCACTTCCCATCACAGGCTGAGGCTGAGTTAATCTCCATCTAGGTCAGGATCCCAGGAATCGGATGTCATCAACCTTGTCACACCGTGGGGGTTGGGAACAGGGAACAGCCAAGGCGCCACGGCCACTTTCAGAGAAATAAACAAAGTGGGAGGGCATCACTGGGAGCCAGTTTGAAAATGGTCACTAATGTGAAATAATAAAACACACTATACAGAAAAGTGAAGACAATTCTTTTGGTTCTCAGACTCGCACACACCGTGTGTTCTTCAGGAGCAGACTGAAGCCGTTGACCTCTAGGGTGATTGTGAAAGGATTCTGGGCTCCATCACTGTTTCTGAATAAGTCAGAACAGTCCAGCACTCTCTCCTTGACAATGCGGAAGATGACCAGCATCCAGGTGCTGTGGGGTCGAGACTTCTATCACTCAAGGCATCCTGCCAGGCAGAGGGTGCTAGCCTGGTGGCCACTAGACCTTTATCAGATGTGGGATTTGCAAATATTTTCTGCCATTTTGGATTGTGGATTATCTTTTTTTCCTTCTTTTTTTTTTTTTTTTTTTTTTTTTTTTGTGAGGAGATCAGCCCTGAGCTAACATCCGCCAATCCTCCTCTTTTTTTGCTGAGGAAGACGGCCCTGGGCTAACATCTGTGCCTATCTTCCTCCACTTTATATGGGACGCCGCCACAGCATGGCTTACCAAGCAGTGCGTCGGTGCGCGCCCGGGATCCGAACCAGCGAACCCCGGGCCGCCGCAGCGGAGCGCGCGCACTTAACCGCTTGCGCCACCGGGCCGGCCCCCTTTTTTTCCTTCTTAATATTCTCCTTTTATGCACAAAAGTTTTTCATTTTGAAGAAGTCCAATTTGTCTAATTTTTCTTTTGTTGCTTGTGCTTTTGGTGTTATATCTAAGAAATCATTGCCAAATTCAAGTCACAAAGATTTACTCCTATGTTTTCTTCTATGAGTTTTATAATTTTGGCTCTTTTATGTAGGCCTTGGATCCATTTTGAACTCATTTTGTGGATGGTGTGAGGTAAGGGTCCAGCTTCACACTTTTGCATGTGGGTGTCCAGTTGTTCCAGCACCTGTACTAACTGTTTGTGGGTTTCTTCGGATTTTTCCTCATGTATGATTCTATCTGCATAAAGAGGCAATTCTACTGCATTTCCAATTGTTGTGATTTTTATTTTTATTTTATTTCATACTGTCTGTGCCTTTATATTTAAAGTGCAATTTTTGTAGATAGTATACATTTGGGTCTTATTTTTATATCCATCCCAAGAATCTCGGCCTTTAACTGAACTCTTCGGTCCACTAATGTGTAAAATGATGAGCAAACAAGATGGTGGGATAGGAGTTTCCAGCACAGGTTGTTCAGCAACAGCCTTGAACAAAAAGAACAAAGTTGGAGGCATCACACTTCCTGACTTCAAAATATACTACAAAGCTATGGGGGCCGGCCCGGTAGCATAGTGGTTAAGTTTGCCTGCTCCACTTCGGAGGCCCAGGGTACACAGGTTCAGATCCTGGGCGCAGACTTACACACTGCTCATCAAGCCATGCTGTGGTGGTGCCCCACATACCAAAAATAGAGGAATATGGGAACAGATGTTAGCTTAGGGCTAATCTTCCTCACCAAAATATATATATATGTATATACTACAAAGCCATAGTAATCAAAACAGCATGGCACTGGCATTAAAACAGACACACAGACCAATGGAACAGAAGAGAGAGCCCAGAAATAACTCCATGCATTTATGGTAAATTGATCTTTGACAAAGTTGTCAAGAATACACAATGGGGAAAGGATAGTCTCTTCAGCAAATAGTGTTGGGAAAACTGGTTTTCCACACATGGAAGAACTGACCCCTTACCTCACTCCGTATGTAAAAATTAACTCAAAATGGATTAAAGACTTAAATTTAAGACCTGAGACCATAAAACTATTAGAAGAAAATATAAGAGAAAAACTTGTGATTGGTCTGGGCAATGCTTTTTTTGGACATGACCCCAAAAGCAGTGGCAAAAAAAGTAAAAGTAGACTGATGGGATGCATTCAAACTAAAAAGCTTCTGCACAGCAAAGGAAATCATCAACAGAGTGAAGAGACAACCTACAGAATGGGAGAAAATATTTGCAAACTGTAATCTGATGAGGGATTAATATCCAACATATATAAAGAACTCATACAACTCAATAGCAAGAAACAAGTAACTCAGCTGAAAAATGAGCAAAGGATATGAATAAACATTTCTCACAAAAAGATATACAAATGGCCAACAGATACATGAAAAGGTGCTCAACATCACTAGTCATCAGGGAAATGCAAATCAAAACCACAATCAGATATCACCTCACACCTGTTAGAATGGCCATGATCAAAAAAAACAAAAAATAACATGTCTTGTTGAGGATGTGGAGAAAAGGGAACCCTTGTGCACCATTGGTGGAAATGTAAATTGGTGTGGCCACTGTGGAAACCAGTATGCAGGTTCCTCAAAAAATTAGCAATAGTATCAATAGAACACCTTGGTGTGATTGATAGAACCAATCATTGTACATAAAACAGATCTGCACATATATGATAAATAAAAGAACATAAGGGTAAAAATTAACAGTAGAGCTACCACGTGATCCAACAATCCCACTCCTGGGATATATCCAAAGGAAATGCAATCAGTATTTCAAAGAGATATCTGCACCCCCATGTTCACTACAGCATTAATCACAGTAGCCGAGATATGGAAACAACCCAAGTGTCCGTTGACAGATGAATGGATAAAGAAGATGTGGTACATATACACAACAGAATATTATTCAATCATGAGAAAGAAGGAAATCCTGCCATTTGTGACAACACGGACGAGCCCGGGGGACATTATGCTAAACGAAACAAGCTAGACAGAGAAAGACAAATATGGTATAATCTCACTTATACGTGGAATCTAAAAAAACAAAAAAACACATGGAACTCATAGAAGCAGAGTGTGGTTACCAGGGGCTGGGGTTGGCGGGGGAGATGGTGGTCAGTGGTACAAAGATGCAGTGACATAGGTTGAATAAGTCCAGAGATATAACATACAGCACGACGACCACAGTTAATACTACTGTGCTGAATACTTGAGATCCACTAAAAGAGTAGCTGGGTGCTCTCATCACACAAAAATAGTAACTGTGTGAGGAGATGAGGTGTCAATTAGCTTGACTGCAGTAATTATTTCACTAAGTATATGTACATCAAATCAGCATTGGATACTTTAAAATATATATATATTTTAAAAATATATAAAATTAAAAATAAACAGCTATTGACATAGTTTTGGGTCTGTGATTTTATTTCTTTTTTCTATTCGTTTCCTCCAGTTTTTTCCCCTTTATTTGTCTTTTTAAAACTTTCCTACTGGTTTTTTCAAAGGAAGTAATGGAGGCATGATTCACATGCCATAAAAGTCAAGTTTTTTTATTTTACAGTACTATTTGATATGAACACATACATTCATAAACCACCACAAAAATCAAGACAGAAAACAGCTCTGCTGCTCCCAAAATTCCCCATCTGACCCTTGTGGCAGCCCCTCCTCCCCACTAGCCAACACTGATCTGCTCCCTATCAGTAGTTCTACTTCTTCTTGAATCTCACAGGGGTGGGATCACACACTGTGTAACAACTTCTTGAGATTTACCTTCTTTACTTAGCAGATTGTATTTGATATTCATCCATTTCATCTCACATATAAAATGCTTATTCCTTTTCATTACTGAATAATATTCCATTGGATGGATGTGCCACTTATTTACTAGCTGAAGACCGTTTATATCCACACATTGTCTGTTTGGGTTGTTTCCAGTTTTTGGAAATTGTGAATAAGTCTGCTATAAACATCAACATACAGATTTTTGTATGAACGTAACTTTTTGATTCTCTTTGACATATATCCAAGAATATGATTACCGGATCAGAAAGATTACATGGTCAACATTTCTTTAACTTTACAAGCAACTCTCAAAATGTTTTCCAATATGGCTGAAACATTCTGCTTTCCCAGCAGGAGTGTACGAGCATTCTGGTTGCTCTGCATCCTTGCCAGTACTTGATATTGTTGCTAATTTTTTAAGCCATTCTGAAAGGTACACACATGTATCTCATTGTGATTTTCACTTGAATTTCTCTGATGACTGATTATGTTGAGCATTTTTTCCTGTACTTTCATTCCATTTGTGTATCATTTTTGCTGAAGTGCCTCTTCAAATCTTTTGCCAATTTTTTAGGAGGTTGTTTGTTTTGTTATTCAGATTTAAGAGTTCTTCATATATATCGAATAAAAAGCCTTCACAGATATGTGTTGCAGAAGTGGTTTCTCCCAGTTTTTGACTTGTTTTCCTTCTCTCAACAGTGTCTTTTGAAGAGAAGACGTTCTTAGTTTTGATAAAGTTTAACTAAACAAAATTTGTTATGGGTGTGCTTTTGGTTTCACACCTGAGAAATCTTTGCCTAATCCAAGGTCATGAATATTTTCTCCTAGAAGATTTATAGTTTTAGATTTTACACTTACTGCTATGATTCACTTTGAGTTAATTTTTGTATGTGGTGTGAGACATGGGTCCAAGGATTTTGGGGTTTTGTTTTGTTTTGAGTTATATATTATGGTGGATATTTTTGCATATGATTATTCAATTTTTCCAGTGCCACCTTTTGAAAATACCATTCTTTCTCCATTAAGTTATTTTTGCAACTTTGTCATATATCAATTGCTCATACACATGTGATTCTGTTTCTAGATTTTCTCTTTTGTTCCACTGATCTGTGTGTTTATTCGTTCACCAGCACACTATTGATTATCGTAATGTTATAATATGCCTGGAAAGCAGGTAGTTTAAGGCCTCCAACTTTGTTCTTCTTTTTCAAAATTGTTTTGGCTATTCTAATTACTTTGCCTACTCAAATAAATTGTAGAATCAACTTCATAGTTTCTACCAAAAATACGCTGGAATTGTAATTGGTATAGATCAACATAAGGAGAATTAATATTTAAAATACCGAGTCTTCCAATCCACAAACAAAGTATATTTCTGCTGGGTTCTGAATGCTTATGTCCTCCCAAAAGTCACACGTGGAAATCCTAAGCCCCAAGGTTGAGAGTGTTAGAAGGTGGGGGCCTCCGGGAGGTGTTTGTGTCATGTGGGTCGAGCCCTCATGAACAAGATTAGTGCCTTTATAAAGAAAGAGGCTCCAGAGAGAACCCTTGTCCCCTCCACCATGTGAGGACACAGCAAGAAGGCACCGGCTATGAAACAGAAAGCGGGCTGTCACCAGAATGTGACCATGCTGGCGCCTTGATCTTGGACTCTCAGCCTCCAGAACTGTGGGAAATAAATGTTTGTTGTTTATAAGCTATCCAGTCTGTGGGTTTTGTTATAGCAGCCCGAATAGACTAAGATCATTTCCCTGCTTATTGAAGTTTTCTTTTACTTCCTCCATCAGTGTTTTGTAGTTTTCAGCATAGAGATTCTACAGGCATATTATAGGATTTATTCCTAAATATGTTATGATTTTTGTTGCTATTGTAAGTTGCACTTTAAAAATGTCAATTTCTGGGGGCCAGCCTGGTGGCACAGTTGTTAAGTTCGCATACTTCACTTCCACGGCCCTGTGTCCTCGGGTTCGGATCCTGGGCATGGATCCACACACTGCTCATCGAGCCATGCTGTGGCAGCATCCCATACAAAGTAGAAGAAGATTGGCACAGGTGTGAGCTCAGGGACCATCTTCCTCAAGCAAAAGAAAAAACATGTCAATTTCCAATCATTTATTGCCACTGTATAGAAATACAAATGATGTTCGTATGTTGACTTTGTATCCTATGACCTTGTTACACTCATTTATGAATTCCAGTAGCCTTTTTTTTGTTATATTCTCAAGGATTTTTTACGCAGACAGTCATGTCATCTGTGAAAAAAGACAGTTTTACTTCTTCCTTTCCAATCTGTATGCCTTTTATTTGATTTCCTTGCTATTTCACACCAACTAAGAATCCAGTGTGGTGTTGACTGGAGACAATGAGAGTGGATGTCTCTGCCTTGATCCTGACTTACAGGAGAAGCCTTTAGTCTTACTGTCTGTGATAACTGTAGGTTCTCATGGATGCCTTGTATCAAGTTAGAGAAGTTCCCTCTACTTCTACTTTCCTGGACGTTTATAAATGGATGTAGAATTTCTTCAAATGCATTTTCTGCATGTCACATGATTTTCTTCTTTGATCTGGTCAGGTGGTGGATTACATTGTTTTAATTTTGTCCTATTGGCTATTTTTTTTTCAGTCATTTATCCAGGGTTCACAATCTCCATCTCTAACTTTTCCTGTTCCACTTACAATGAACATTTTAGTACTTCAGGTAAAATATGGAAATATTGCAGCCATATTGGGCCACCCCGCCCATCCTTTATGCTGTAGTAACTGTATGTACTGCATCTACATATCTTATGAACCTCAGAAGAAAATATTATCATTTTTTAAAGACTTTATTTTTTTAGAGCAGTTTTTGTTTCACAACAAAATTGAGTGTTTGGTACATATATGCCCTGCTCCCATATGCACAGCCCCCCCACTATCAACATTGCCCATCGGATAGTGTATTTGTTACAGATGACCAACTTGCACTGACATGTCATCATCACCCAAAGTCCACAGTTTACACCAGGTTAACTCGCTGTTGTGCATTCTGTGGGTTTGGACAGATGTCTAATGACATGTATCCACCATTATTGTGTCATACAGAATAATTTCACTGCCCTAAAATCCCTCTATACTCACCTATTCATCCTTCTACCCTCCCCATAATATTACAGTTTTTACTTTAAGTTGTGTGTATTATACAAAAATTAGAAGGAGAAAGCAGAAAAAATGAGTAGCCTTTGACCTTTACCTAGATATTTACCATTTCTGAAGCTATTTATTCCATTCTGAGGATCTGAGATTCCTTTTCTGGTATAATTTCCCTTCTCCTAAACAATTTCCTTTAGCATCTTCTATTGTAGAGATTTGCTGGTAATAATTTCTTTTAGTTTTTCTAAATCTGAAAATGTTGTCTTTCAACAGTGATTTTCAAAGGATATCTTTGCTGGATATATGATTCTGGATTGACAGGTCTTTTTTTCTCTCTCTCAACACTTTAAATCTCTTTTCTCATTCTCTTCTGGTCGACATAGTTTCTGATGAGAAGTCAGCTATTAATCAAATCATTACTCCACTCTGTGTGAAGTGTCATTTTTCTCTGTTGCTTCCAACATTTGCTTTTCAGCCTTGGTATCCAGCTGCTAGATCTGATGTGTCTCTATGTGGGACTGTCTTCATTCTGCTTGGTGTTATTTGAGCATCATATTTGCAAATGTCTACCTTCCATCACTTGGATAATTCCAGCCACTATTTCTTCAAGTATTTTTGTCTGCACATTCTCTCTCTCCATTCCTTCTTTGAAGCCGACCACATGTATATTAAAGTTTGATCTTACCTAAGAGTGACTGAGGCTCTGTTATTTTTCCACCTTTTTTTCATTCTATTTACCATGTTAATTTCTATTGCTCTACTTAAATTCCATGTAAAGAATTTGTTATTTCTAATATTGTATTTTCCAATGCTAAAATTTTCTTTTTTAAATTTTTCTGCTGAGATTTCCTACTCTTTCATTTGCTGCAAGCATATTTGTTTACCTTCACGGAGGATAGTTATGACAATCACTTTAAAATCTTTGTTTACTACTTATGCTTTCAGCCAAGGTGAAATAACAGGGAACAAATTTACCCTTCTTCCCACAACAACTGAAAATCTTGGGGAACATATATGAAACAGTAGTTTTCACACAGTGGGTCTCAGGCAGCAGAGTTCAGTGATCCCTGAGAGACCTGGAACCGACAAGGTCGGCCCTGTGATGGCCCTGCTGCCTGGAGAGAGTATTCCAGGCTCCAGCACAGGGAAGGAGAACCCAGGTGGACCCCTGAGCTCTCTCTGAGTTGAAGAGATGGCACTGGGTGTCCTGGGAGGCTGAGGTGAATAGAGCACATACAGAAGACCACCAAAGAAGAGAGAACTGCAGCAAGAGAGAACATCACAGATTCTCAGTGGGCCCACTGCATTTTCCATTGAGTACTGACCAGTGCACCCATGTGAGGAAACTACCCAACACTACAGAATCAAACACCAAAAAATTAAAGGAAATAATTCTTGGAGCTCACACAGACAGGAATGGTTTGGGTTCAACCAGTCCACACATAGCTTAGGAAAGCCCAATAACTCACAGGAGATTGTGTCCAGTATTCAGAGTGGCCTCAGTGGTGGAACACAGTCAGCCTTGGACTAAAGTTTACTCAGATCCCACCTAACAAAGCTTAGAATCAGCCTGAATGTTTCAAATTGTTTCAAAGTAACACAACTCTGTCCCAGGAAACAGCTCAAGAATATTTTTAGGAGTACAAACTATCGAGGTTCCAACAAGGAAAAATACACAATGTCTACCAGCCAACCAAAAATTACCTGGTATGCAAAAAAGCAGGAAAACACATCATGTAATGAGGGGACAATTCAGTCAATTGATATTGACCACAAATAGCAGAGATGACGTAATTCATAGACAAAGATGAGATGTTATTACTGTCATCATATTCCATATGTTCAAGAAGTTAGAGAGAAGACTGACAATGTAGGGGGTCGGGAGTGGGTGAAATAGGTGAGGGGATAAGAGGTACAAACTTCCAGTCATAAAATGAATAAGTCATGGGGATAGAATTACATCATGGGGAACATAGTCAACAATATTGTCATAACTTTGTATGGTGACAGATGGAACTACATTTATCATGGTGATGACTGTATAATGTATATAAATGTCAAATCACTATGTTGTGCACCTGAAACTATCATAATATTGTATGTCAATACTTCAGTAAAAAAAAGAAAAGGCTGATGATGTTAAGTAGAAATATGGAAGATATGAAAAAGACCCAAAAACTTTCAGAGATGAAATGTCTGTAACTAAACATCTGTAATGAAAAACTTACTAGATGAGATTAAGAGCAAATTAGTCAAAAGATTAATGAACTTGAAGACATATAATAGAAACCATTCAAAATAAAATACAGAGAGAAAATAGACCAAAGAAAATGAGCAGAAAGTTAACTGCAGGACAACTTCAAATGACCTAAAATATGAGTAATCTGAAAGAGAAAGAGAAGAAAACAGAAAAAACCATTTGAGGAAATAATGACTGAAAATTTTCCATATTTTATTAAAAAAATACTATAAACCCACATATCCAAGACACTTAATGAACCCCAAGTCTCAGAAGTATGAAGACGGCACATCATAAATAAATTGCTTAAATAGGGTGATAACAAGATAATCATGAAATCAGACAGGAGATAAAAAGTCCTGCTGAGTGCAGAGGAACAAAGGTTAGGATGAAGGCAGATCTCTTACTGGAACTGAGGCCAGAGCAGAGTGGAGCAAGGTCTTCAGAGTATTGAGAGAAAAATCTGCTAATTTATGATTCTATGCTTGGCAACAAAGGGTACAAATAAGATAAAATATCAACTTTCTCAGACACACAAGAGCTGAGATAATTCACGGTCACCAGTGGATCAGCGCTGAGAGATGCTGAAGGAAAATGACACAATATGGAATCCTTATGTGAAGAAAGGGCTAGAGAGCACTTTCTGTGGGGTATGTAACACGTCGAATAAAACGTGTGACAACATGGACACGGAGGCTGCAGTGGGGGTGGGAGAGCACTGTTGTGATGTTGTTCAGGCGTCATGAACTGGTCTGATATTATTTGAAGATAAACTGTGATAAGTTCAAGATGTGTACTGTAAACCCTAATGCATGCACACACACGCACACACACAGCAAAGACTTATCCAGAATAAGCCAAAATAGATGATTAAATGGAATCCTAAAAAATACTTAAATTATCCAAAAAAAAAAGCAGTCTAAGAGGAAAAAGGAAACAAAAAACAGATTGGTCAAATAAGAAACAAATCGCAGGATATATTCAAATCTAACTATTATCAGCAGTAACATTAGATGACAGTGGTCTAAAAACCCCATTTAAAAGGCATAATTTGTCAGATTGAATAAGAAAGCAAACTCAACTATATGCTGCCTACCCCAAACCCACTTTAAATATAAAAACACAAATAAATTTAAAATAAAGAGATTGAAAAAACATGCCATGCTAACACTAGTTGAAAGAAAGCTGGAGAAGCTATACTAATACTAGATAAAGCAGATTTCAGGCACAGTGAATATGACCAGGAATAAAGGAGGTCGTTGTGAAATCCAAAAGGGTCCATTATCAAGAAGACATAATACAGACTGTTTATGCACCTAATAACCGAGCTTCATGGCACATGAAGAAAAATCCTTATCTGCCAGTTCCAACACCTGAGTCATCTTGGGATCTATCTCAGTTGATCCTCTTTTCTCTTAATAATGTGTCCCACTTTCTTGATTTTTGGAGGTTGGGTGATTTTGCACTGTGTCCTGGACATTATGAATGTGGTGTGGTGGAAATTCTGGATTCTGTTATTTTCCACCAATGACTGTGTCTCTTGGTTCAGCAGGTAGTGATCTCAGTTGGTCTTGAACCGCAAACTGGCTCCTAGCTGTAGCTCCAGCCTCAGTTCAGATCTTCTGTTGTTAACGGGTGGCTTGCGCATGTGTGGTTCAGTCCATCAGAAAGGTGGGGGCAGAGTCTGAAGTTTCCCCTGCACATTTCTTCCCCTCCTGCAATCCCCCTCCCTCTTCAGTGACCATATCCGGGACTAGGTGCCTGGAGAAACTCAAAGGTGGGTTTGGAAGCAATTAACTGTTTTTCCAAGCTGTTTCTTTTCCTTTTGTAGGTTAAGGAGATGTAACCACCAGCCATCTTGAAACTGACCAAGCCACACCACAAGAGCTATGCCCATGAACTTTACTTTATTTTTAATGCAAAGATCTCTCCAGGAGGAGCTTAGGCCTCATTATGTGGAAGCATGTTCTCGAACTGAGCCTGTGGAGGTGAATACCCACCGCTCCCTTTTGAATATTATTCCCCAACTGAAATAAAATTTCCTGCTTCCCTTAGTTCTGGGACGCCATGACTTAGGAAATGATTCCTCATGGCCTCCTATTTGCTGCAAATACAGTTTACTTTGTGAGACAACTTCCACTGGTATAGTCTTATTTAACTCACCAGGAAGTGAGCCCACTTGGTTTGGTCACAAGCCCACTTGGTTCGGTAACAACCACAGCCCCCCAAGTTTCAATTTTCTCGTTCTTGGGCTGTGAAGACTGTGGTTTTCCCAGAGCCACTGCCTCCCATGCCCTGCCCTGACTGCACATGGCCCCAGACTGGAAGCCACAGGAATTCACTTCAAACTACTCCCCCGGAATCTGTCTGCTGCTGTTCACTCCCCAATGCCGTCAAGTGGCTCCTGGTTGCATTATGTACAGATTTTCTAGTTGTTCTCTGTGGGGGAGGAAGTGTGGCGTGATCTCACAAAATCATTACAGGAAGCAGAACCAGCAATTACCCATCCACTTTTAGAACTGCCTTGTGCACGAACCTCACATCCTTTGAGTCCCAGTTGGAAATAGCGTATGTTTCATCTGTTTCAAACGTCGAGATAGCTTCCCTGCAGGGGACTTGAGGAACAGATTACCATCTTCCAGAGGACATGAGTGCAGCATAGTGAACGGAACCCCTGAATAGCCACGGGTGCACTAGACGAGGGTTGGGGCCGGCTACCACAGGAGGGAAGAGGAGAGGACAGCTGGAGCCTATTCTGTTTTCAGAGTCCCCATCTCAGCACAGCTGTCTGCTCCTGCCCAGAAGCCACCTCCCCTCCTTCTTTCTATGTCATTAGGGAAAAATAAAGCCAACCTCCTTTTCTCCCCCATCATCCCCACCAACCCGCCAGTCATTCAGTGTCAGCCTGACACCATGCCCACTAGTCAGAGTGGGCCCAGGATCCAAGGACACACCACTGAGTAGTCTGGTCTCTGCCTCACAGCTCAGCAGAGATAGTCGTGCTAACAGACGCCAGGTGAGAGGGAGATGGGTGAGGGTCAAGACAGAGGAGGTTACACCTGAGGGAAGTTGGGGGGCCCCCTTGTGCCACGGAAGGAGGGTGGTCCTCACTCTGCAGGCAGCAGGAGCTGGGGCACCGAGAAGTGTTGTGCCAGAAGCGTTGTGATCCGACTGCATTTCACTCAACATTAACAAGCTCCCATCCAGCCTCGGCCCCTGGCACGCCCAGTGCGTCTCCACAGAGGGGCAGACGCGAGCCAGAAGGATCCCAGCAGCAGTATTTCCCTACCGAGTGCCAGGGGAAGGGCTGTGGTCTTGGGTTTGGAGCTGAGAGGAGGTGGAGAGCTCCAGCATGGGAGGGCGGGGGTAAGCAGGGAATTGATGGGGAGCCCAGCCAGGGACATTGCCAGGACAGGAAAGCGGGTGCAGCTCATGGTCCTGGGGGGCTTGGTGTTCAGCTGATGGTCTAAGGGCTGGAGCTCTCACCTGCACACTCAGTTCCTGTGGATGGGGTGACAGGGCCCCAGAACCCTGACACACTGTTAAGACAGTAAATCTTGTAACAGCAGCCACCGTGCATCGAGCGCACGCTCCTGCCGTGCTTCACCTACACCACCTCCCCTTCTGACCACCTCCCGGAAGTGGGGATTCCTCTCCGTTTTTGGTGCAGGGCAGCCATCAGGGTCCAGCTTGAGATGAACACATGGGGCCCACGGGAAGCCTAGATGCAGAGCCACCTCCGCCATCCCTGACCTCAGAGGGTCAGCTTCCCCGTCTCCAACAAAGGGTTGACAGTACTGTGACCCTGTAGACCCTATGGGGTTGTCTGATGGTCCTGGTGAGCTGACAGGGTGACACGGTGGGAGGAGATGAGGGGGTTGCTGCTGGCTCTGCTGGCCACACCACAGCCGGGACTCAGAGCCAGGACACGAGCTTCGTGGGGGTGCTTGCCCCCCATACAGATGCGATGCCGTGACTGGAGCCACTCGAGAACTTGGTCCGGCCATGTGGCTCCTGAGTGGGGAGCAGCCAGACTGGCTACACTCGGGCGCTCCTGGAACATGCGTGCAGAGCCTCTGCTCCAACTGTCTGCATCCTGGTCCCCTCGAGAACAGCTATGGGACCCAAGTTCTCTCTCCTTCTTGAAGGTTGACTGCACTTGTCTGAAGCTGGCAGACACAGTCAAGGCGGTGGGAAACGCTGGGCATAGTGAGGGGGACTGGGCCCACCCTCAGAATGAGCACGTGTGTGTGTTGTGTGCCACTGCTGGCTTAGGCATGCTTATAAGTGACATACATGTGCGCACATGCACACACACACACGCACACACACTCACAACTCCCTTTCACCAGAAGTCTTCCCCAGGGAATTCCAGCCCAGCCCCGGCCTGTGTCCAGATCTCTGTCACCCAGGACATGCAGCTGGAGGGCGTGAGCTGAGACAAGGAGAGAGAAGAGGACAGAACCAGGAGAGGAGAAACTGCCTCTTCCAGGAGGTGACAAGGAGAACAGTGCCCCATCTCTCAGGCAGAAGATGGGGCACACTTGGGTCCCTTGAGGGCTTGGCCAAGTCACTTTCTAACAGAGGACTTGGGGTCCCCACAGCCTGTCCAGGGCCCTCTCCCTGGCTCTATGGAGAAAATACAGACCACTCTGGACGGCACCCACGAGGACCACGGTGAGAAATATCTGTGGGGCAGCGGCCTGGAGCAGGCCCTGTTCAGAGGGGTCGGGAGACGTCACCAGGCTGGTAGGGGGGTGGTCTGGGAGGATCAGAGCAGGATGTCAGAGGCGGTCCATGCCTCAGGTCCCCGAGGGAGAGGGATAGAGAGAGAGAGAGAGACAGAGACAGAGATAGAGAAAGACAGAGAAAGAGAGAAGGAGAGAGAGAGAGAGAGATCCCTGACCTCTGAGTCGCTGCCTCCACCACTGGCTGGTGCCAACTCACACGCCATCCCACTTCCACCCACAACCCCCACACTCGCCCCAGGGCAAGCCACATCACAGAGAGGCTGGTTCCTGGTCACCTCTGTTCCATCCCTTCCGGACCTGACCCCAGTGCTGGGGAAAGGTTCAGAGAAGCGTTTACATGTCCCTCTGCATGACTATAGACTTCCTCCCCTCTCCCATTCCACAGGCCCACCCACGACATCCACCTTAGTCATTAGCTCGGGAGAGGATGCAAGATGAGAGTCTGTGCTATTGTGTGGGGAGACTCAGTTTCCCGGGTTTCCCCCATGGACACATGTTCTTCAGCTGGGTCTGATTTTCTCCAGACAACCTGTCTTGTTAAGGATTTGGCCAGCCATAAGAAACTGAAAGGAAAGGGCGGAGAGCGATTCTCTCTCTGCCCCTGACAGCCCCAAGCTGGGTTGGTCCCTCAGAACTGGCCAGAGGCAGCCCATCTCATGGCGCCCTCTCCCAGGGCATCCAAAGGCAGACTCGGCACCAACCCCACCCCGCTAGCTACTGCCACGACCATTGTCCTCCTTGGGGAGGCCTGGGCAGGACAGGGACCGGGTTGTGGGAGGCCTCCAGATCTCAGGTCTGGCACACCACTTGCCAGGCTGCTTCCTCCTCTGACGGGGGCCCAGCACACGCCCCAGGAGACTTGGCAGCCGTCCCCAGGTCTATATCCTCCAGAACTCGTCCCCTGGGAAGGGGCCTGGCCTAGGTGCCAGGTTCGGCTGGTTGACCAGCCTCCTTTGGAGAAAGCAGGCAAACCGAGCCAGGCTTGCAGTGGCCCTGGCGAGACACCTGCAACCTCAGGCAGAGGGCCTCCTGTGTGTCCTCAATGGTGGATTTCTCCCCAGAGCTGTGGCCTGGGCACTAGGAAGACCAGGCCTTCCTGACTCCAGGGAGGAAGCTGGGACCTGTGGCCGGAAAGGCTTGCCCAGTTAGGTCCTGGCCCCCAAGCTCTGCGGTGCCATCTGCCTGTCTCGGCACTTCTGACTCCACAGAGCCTTTCCTACACCTGGGCTGGCAGCAGTCACAAAGTGCAGGCGCGGGGTGAGGCCATGGCTTTGTCTTTCCAGGAAGAAATGAGCCCCTGCACGTAGCAGTTGTCCCAGGCAGAGCCTTGAGCTTGAAGCCCAGTACGCCTATGGCCATCAGGGCCAGAGCAATGCTTCCAAGGCAGAGAAGCGGCCTTCAAGCTGAGTGGGAGTGGGGGAGGGGAGGGAGACAACAGCTGAAACCAAGTCAAGAAGGGCGGCAATGGAACAGCTGCAGCAGGGTGGCGCCAGCTGGTCAGAGCCTGGAGGAGGGCGGGGCCTTCACTGAGGACCCTGGAGGACAGCCCTAGGCCCCAGCGGTCGCGCATGTGCACTTGGATTGTGCGGGGGTGTGGGGGGTTGAACCCAAGCCCACAGGGCTCCCGGAGCGACCAGAGAAAGAAGGGCCCATGGGAGAGGTAGACGAGGTGGGCAGGTGGCGCCTCCTAACTCTCCTCAGGTCCCCGAGGGTGGGAAAGAGAGAGAGAGAGAGGGAGAGAGAGAGAGATCCCTGACCTCTGAGTCTCTGGCTCCACCGCTGGCTGGTGCCAACTCACAAGCCATCCTACTTCCAGCCATCAGCCCCACGCCCGTCCTCGGGCCAGCCCCACCACAGAGATGTCGGTTCCTGGTCACCTCCATGCCTTCCCTTCTGGACCTGACCCCATTGCAGGGGAAACGGGTTGGACAAACCTTTATCTGTGTCTCTGCATAATAATCATCTTCATCCTCTCTCCCATCCCTCAGGACCACCCATGACATGCACCTTTGTCATTAGCTCAGGAGAGGATGCAAGACGAGAATCTCTGCTATTGTGTGGATTGACTCAGTTTCCCGGGTTTCTCCCATGGGCACATGTTCTTCAGATGTGTCTGATTTTCTCCAGCCAACCTGTCTTGTTAAGGATTTGGCCAGCCCTAAGAACCTGCAGGGAAAGGGCGGAGGGGGATTCTCTCTCCCCCTTTCCTCCCCCTCCTTCCCCCCCTCCCTTGCTCAGATATTTTCTCACAGAGCAGACCTTTTTCTTATCTTCTTCCTTTCTCTCTCCTCACTCTCCAGGGCTCCTTGCTAATCCTTCATTTATTTATTAATTTATTTTTAATTTTTGTTTATTGCAGTAACATTGGTTTAAAACATTGTATAAATTTTTGGTGTATATCATTATGCTTCTATTTCTGCATAGATTACATCGTGTTCACCACTCAAATACCAATTACAAACCCTCACCACTCCTTTCTAATCATTGGCTTGATTTCCTGCTTGACCAAACAGTTATTCATGAGAGTCTTTACTGGGTTAAAAATTGTCTGATTTGTTTAAGATATGTTGGCAGTTAATGAACATTTTTGCGTTCAAGTTGGTTAAGGAACTGGATTTCAAATCTGCCCGTTCCTCTGATGAGCTACTGAGTCAGAATTTCTGTGGTTGGCCATCTATCTCACTTCTGGCGGCTTCAGGAATTGATTGCTATGTAGAAATTGCTTGCTGGACAAGGATAGGACCTAATTTTATAATAATATGCTTTCTTTGCTTTGGAGTAGGAAGTTTGATATTTATATGCAGGCACGTGTGTGTGTATGCTCCAAACATATTTAATGATAAATCAAGATTAACAATATATATGATTCCTATATTGACTTTTTTTGGACAAATACTGAGAAGTTAATTGAATACTCTTACTTTGGTTGTAGTTAGGTTCACTTTACTTCATATTTTTAAAATCCTTTTTTAAATATATGATACTATAATTGAACATATACATTTTGCCTGCTAACCACCTTTTAGTCCCTAAATATTTTGCCTTCAGATATGTGTACAATTATACACATTCATATATAAAATTTTCCTATTAGTTGTGGCTTTACTTTTGTGACCACGTGTATGGAATATCACTGACAATCACTTTTCTTTCAGCATCTATGTTCAGTGTTAGTTTCCTATGTCTTTGTGGAATGTAGAGTAACATTCAATATTGAAAATGTGATTTAAGTAACTTCAGTATAGTATAACTGCTATATGTAGCATTATCTCTGTGGTTCTATTTTTAAATTTTGTACTTTGCTTTTTTTCTTTTTTCCTTTTTTTACTCCATTTAAAGTAATTTTCCTTAGTAAACTTTTCTCCACGATGTTGGATATATACATATTTTTCACATTCTATTTTAGAATTTTTTTTTCTGTTGAGGAAAATTGGCCCTGGGCTAACATCCATGACCATCTTCCTCTACTTTATATGGGACACCACCACAGCATGGCTTGATGAGCGGTGCAGAGGTCTGCACCTGGGATCCGAAGCAATGAACCTTAGACCACCAAGCAGAGTGTGCAAACTTAACCACTACGCCACCAGGGTGGCCCCTATTTTACAATATTTTTAATTTGAGAAATAAGAAGAACCCAGAATCTGAAGTCTTGCCTCACTGCCTCCTCAATGTTAGATGAAAAATTAATTAGTATTTTACTTCTTTTCTTTTTCTCCAAATCCAGTCTCTCTTTTCTCCTAATCCAGTATAGATTAAGCTCTTGGTTCAAGATGGTTTTAAATTTTATGCACATTCTTTAAAGTAGTTTGTGGTTTGCATTTTTTAAAAATCGCATTAACACAAAGTACTGAGACAATTGTTTTAATTTTTCAGTGTTCACTTCTTTGGTACGGTGCTTTTTTTTGAAACCCGTCAACCTCAAACTTGTTTATGGATCTGAATTATCTGGAAGGCTTGTTAAAACACAGAAGGTTTGCTGGACCACATCCCAAAAATTCTGATTCAGGAGGTCTCGGGTGCAGACTAGCATCTCCACATTGTGATTCAAAGCTCCTCTGCCTAACATTCCTTATTTTTTTCATTTCAGAGGCAGTAAAATCTGTATCTGAGTGTGCAGGCTGTCCCTACCCAATCCTTTGATTTTTCACAGGTGTTATGCCACAATAATCTTCTTGTACTCCTAACTCCACCTCAGCATTTGGAGGCCCCAACTGACACAAAAACATTCTTCATTTTTCTTCTGAAAGGAGTGCTTTATTTTCAGAAATGTGACACAATCTGCAATAAGTTTAATGTGGATGATGTTCTCTGCTCTTTAGACATTGCAATTTACTTATACAACACCTGCAATTTACTTATACAACACCTGCACCATTCTTCCTTGTTCTCAGTATTTAATGCTCTAACATTGGAAACACATGGGGCTTCTGGACATTCTGGACACTCTCCCTTCTTCGAGTTTAACTGATCATATCACAACTGAAGTAAGTTGAACTAAAGTCCGCCATATCATGGCTTGTCACATGACGATCAGATATATGTGTACTATGTGTGCACCTCACAGAAACAGAATGTTCCTGGAGTGTGCATCTCAATGATTCTTCTCCTAAAATTTGATTAAATATGTTCTAAATAGAGGTTCTTAGTTTCAGTTAAATGTACCTAATCCATACATACATTACTGTAAAATTTTCTATATCTCAAACTTATTTTGTTGAATAGTGTGTAAATTATTTCTATACTCGCAAGCTCACATGTTTGATTTTAAAATTTATTTTCTTTTCAAGTTAAAGAAAGAATTTTTATTAAAAGAAAGAAATGCAAAGAAGTATCCAAAAGAATGAAATACTAGGAGTATAGAGGACTAGATACCACAAAGGGGTTTCCCGCCTCATAACACTATCTTCCATAAAATATAATGTTATTGCATTCTTGAGTTCACATGGTGTAAGCCAAGTCTCAAAGGACAGAAGAAGGAAATTGTAAGTACTAGACAAATTTGGATTCTCACAGTGGTCAAAGGCCAGTATGATCCTCTAATGAAAGGATTTGTCTTTGAGTCACCAGTGACTTGAGGGAATGAATCTGGGACTCACAGATTAGTTGTGAGTCACAAAAAAAGGCATTTAGCTTGGTGTCATCTCACATGACTGTGAGCAGAAACCAGTGGCATTCATCTCTGGAAGAAAGAATCTAAACTAAAGCCTTACACTCTGTACACATTAAAATCAGACAAATATGAGCTCATAATCAAAGTTCTCCAAACAAATAAGGAATACATGCCATTGTCGATAAGAGTCATAAGACATAAGAAAATTAAAAATAAAACAATAGATTTAAACACTAAAACATTCACTATTAGACTTACCAACTTCAAGATATAAAATAACTGTATATAAAAAATGGAACAACAAAAAATGGAACAACAAAATCAAAGAGGAGACTTTGGAAATGATATGACATATTTGGCAGAGGACCTTATAGAACTTTAAGAGATTAAAAATACATAACTGTTGAGTCTTAAAACTTCATAGATGGGTTCTAAAACAGAAGAAAGAATAGAAAACCAAATTTGAATTCTGAAGGAAATAGAATGCAGCATAGAAAGACAAGGAACTAAAAACCTGAAAGATAATTTAGATATGGAGATGATGAGAGAGAGTAAAGTAAAAGGAGAAATAAAGTACTGTACAACAAAAAGAAGTGAGTCATGAGGGTGAAACTGAAAGTTAAAGGGTCTATAAATTTCTCAGGAGATGAGAAACTATATCCACTTCAGGCAATGTGGGCTGGTGGTAAAATAGAAGTTGAGAATATAACTCTCACACAAATAGAGGAGATACAATAGAATATGGAAAACAAGTATAAATCAATAAATTTTAAAGGGAAATAACATAAAACTTGTGGAAAAAATAGAAGGAAAACATATAGATAGTGGGAGCAAAAGAAGGACATAAATAATCACAACAAATGTAAATGGAATAAATTCTCGAGTTAAATACAGATTGTGAAATTGGATGCGACAATGATAAATTTAGCTGTATCTTGTTTACAAGACTTGTGAAAACTAAAATACATGGAAAACTAGAAATTCAAAACAGAATAGAAGACATAAAGATATGCTAGGAAAATATCAATCAAAAATCAACCCAGGGAAGCTATAATAATATGAGATAAAACAGATGAGGAAAAAAACATCATTAGGAATTAAGTGGTTAATCCCCAATGGTATATAAGTTCAACTTAGCATGAAGATATAGTCGTTATACTACACACGATGTCATGTGAAGATAATATAGCCTCAACTAGGAAAAGAAGGAGGAGAAGGAAGAGGAGAAGAAAGAGAAGATAAGAAGAAAAAGTCGGAGGAGGAGGAGGAAGTACAGGAGAAGGAGACAGAGAAAGATGAGAAGTAGACATAATATAACATCATAGTGAAGAATTTAAACTTTCCTCGGAGACAAAGAATAACATATATCTAATAATAGAGTGTTTGGAAAAACAAATTAGCAAGTTGGATTTAATGGATACACATCGAACCCTATACCCAACAAGTGAAGAACACCTATTCTTCACAGGGACACGGGGAGCATTAACAAACAGTGAGCATGAACTAGGGTACTAATCAATCCTCAAATAATAGAACAATTGAAATAAGTACAAGTGACTGCTCTATTTTATTCTTGATGCTATTACAAATCCCAGGAAATAGAAATGCAGAGAAATTTCTTTGGCTTAGGTGTTACTTGTGTTTAGAAATTCTGTAGAAAAGATGAAGACAATATGGGCTATCAGGAATAGGTACCGTTAAAGATGTTAATGATTAATTTTAATTTTATATTTTTAAAATAAGAAATGGATGAGAAGCTTTTTAAACTTTACAACGCTCTCCCTCTTAGATTCTTAAGTGTTGCTAGTCCTTTCAGTCCTTCTTGATTCTTTCAATTGTTCCTGCCTGTTGATGATTCCTCCTTCATTGGATCTCTGAAGTTCACCTTAATTTCCTGGATTTGATGGTGGCAGACGCACAGGTTTGAAGGGACAGAGGTTAGGTAATTTGATTGACAGCCTTCTGTTACACCATTCTCATCGTGCACATGTCATGCGTCTATGCTTGTCATGTATCTTTCAGTTGCAATTATTCTTCCTCCCCAGGGCTTTCTCCAATCTCATGCTAATATTGTTGCTCTTCTAGGAAGCATTTAATGGTGTGCTCATATAAACAAGCATTTTGGATCCTGAACCAAAGAGCCATTTACAAGTCTACTCTGAATGTGATCTGTTTTTCCATTCATTGTACTTTCTTCTGTGTATTTAACCAGTTTCTTTCATGAGTGTGGAATTCAGTAAGGACGTTCCACAGCTGGAGTCATGTTATTTTCTTTAGTTATAAATTCTAAGCCTTCAGGAGTGCCACCTGTTGCCACAGACTTTCGAGTCAATAGGAAATTTATCTTAATAAAGTCATTGTATTGCATTTGAGGGAAATCATTTTGAGTATTTTCCCTAAGGATCCTTATCCCTCCATGCAGATTTCAGTACAAGAACTACCAGTATGTTCTGTCCTTGGTTTTTGCCATTGAGGAAATCAACAGGAACTCTCATATCTTGCCCAACATGTCTCTGGGATTTGATCTCTATAATGCCCTGCCCAGTGAAAGGAGGACATTGGAGAGTTCCCTGATTTGATTCTCAGGGTTGGGCAAGGACATCCCTAATTACGACTGCAGGAGAGAGTATAAGTCTCTAGCGGTCCTTACAGGAACCACTTGGGCAATTTCTGCCCAGATTGGAACACTGCTGGAACTGTACAAATTTCCACAGGTAAGACTGGGTGGGATGGGGAGAGATGAAACAACATCTCCTTTGGTGCCATTCTCAGGGGCTTAAAAAGGAAGAGAGGAGGAGACTGGGTTTGTGAATCTCTCAAAGGATATGATCTCAAAGTGTCCGTCTACAGGACCTCGATGGAGTATGACATTTCCTTTATTTGGAGTAGAGAGAAGGTTGAAGGGGAAGGAGACAAAGCAGTTTCCTGGAACTCTGACTGATCTTATTTTATAGAAAGCTTTCAGGGAGTGCAAAATGATTAGAAAATGAAATGAGTAATTGTCCCCTTCTACCACTCCAGGTGTTGCTGAACAGCCTTCAGGACTGAGAGTGTGATTTTTGCCAATCCCCTTCCTCATATTGCTTCCAATTGTCTTTTCCTTTTAGCTTACCTATGGTCCTTTTGATCTTACCCTGAATGATGATGAGCAGTTTCCATCTCTCTATTAGATGGCCCCCAGGGACACAGCTCTAGCCACTGGCATGGACTCTTTGCTGCTTCATTTCAGTTGGATCTGGGTGGGGCTGGTCATCTCGGAAGACAAGAAAGGTGTTGAGTTTCTGTCAGACTTGAGAGGAGAGATGGACCGGAATGGAATCTGTGCAGCCTTTGTGGAAATGATTTCTGTGACTGAAATGTCATATTGCTCAAGGACATGGCCATAGGATTTGCAAGTATAGGAAACAGAAGGGAATGTGATTATCATTTATGGTGATGCCATCTCTCTCATAAGCTTGAGCTTTTCTACTTGGGAGTATTTAGTGATATGGAAAGTCTGGGTCACGACATCACAGTGGGATTTTATCCACAGTGAGAGAGATTTCATCCTTGACTCATTGTATGGGACTATCATTTTTTCACACCACCGTAGTGAGGTCCCTGGCTTTGAAAATTTTATCCAGACAGTTAACCCTTCCAAATATCCAGAAGACATTTACCTCACTATGTTGTGGTTTCCCTTTATTCCTTGCACGATTTCTGAGTCTTACTGTAAAACACTGGAGAATTGTCCACCTAATGCCTCCTTAGGATGGCTGCCTTGGCAGATTTTTGACACAAGCATGACTGAATGGAGTTACAGTATGTAAAATGCTGTGTATGTTGTGGCCTGGAACCTTCACAAGATGCTTCTTCAACATGCAGAAATGCAGCCAATGCGAAGTGGGGAAGGTCTGTTGTTTTGTCCCTGGCAGGTAAACTCTCTTCGACTTAACAGAATGTACACTCTTAAAAGTGACTTTCTTATGGTTCCACAGGTGCTCAAACCAAGCAGTTAGGATTCTTTCTCCAAGAAAAGCACAAGAGTTTCTATACTTGTTTCACTCTCTAGGAGGTATATCTAGTCCTGGGTAGTAAGTCATCTACAAGAAGGTTCTAGTGATAACGAGGAAGTGAGCTATGAGTCAATATCAATGCTTTGTGTTACAAAGGATCCCAATATCCTGCCTGCCTAACGTTTCAATAGGGAATATCCTGTCTTCTCCCATGAAGCTCCTCAATGACAAGAAGAAAAGAACTTGTCCTTTATGTGCCTATCTGGTGCTGAACATCATAGTGAATACTTTACATAAATGATCTCATTTAATTCTGCAACAACTTTAGGTATTTCTAACATCATTTTGCAGATTGATGGTCTGGGAAAAATCAGAGAGTGCATGAGGGTGGCTAGATTGGACTTTGTACTCGAGATTTGTCTGAATCCTATCACCACTTATCATCTTGATATTCTTGTCTTTAGACATTTTCTCTTGAAACTAACTGATATTTTAGAAACATTATGATATTGTAGTTCTCCATATGATTTCATTTGCTTTACTTCATTGGATACTTGTAATAAATGTACATTATGAAGCAAGGATTACAGACAATGAAAGGCTGTCCCCAATTCAGGGTTTTTCTCTTTAACACCCGGGCCCACTTCACCACAGGATGATGTGTCTCTTTTAGCTGCACCCCTTTCTGAGGAACATAGAATTTAACAATCCTGCTGGTGACTCAGTGAATTTGGCTGATGAAGGAAAATCAGATTCAGAGTAAACCATTCTCAACTTTTGAAATTTTCCAGAAGGTCTTGGACTTAAGGTGAAAGTAGGAGAATATTCTCAACATGCTCCACGTGGTCAAGAATTGTCTTTATCTGAGGAGGTGATTGAATGGGACACGGGAATTACTGAGGTGGGTTGAACCTAATCACAATTACTTACACCACACATGAATAACCAAAATCTTGTTGGAGTTTTGTGTCCCCTCATAGCTTCATAAAGGGCCACATATGGGAATTTAACAATTCACTTCCAACTGAAGTAATTTTTTCATTTACCAACAATCCAAGATTGAAGCTAGACCTTCATAAGCAAAAGATTGCAATTTACTGAAGGTTCAGAAAGTGGTTAGTAGTTTTCAGGAATAATTTTTTTTTTAATTGTTTTGTACATGTTTTCTAGAGATAATGTTATTGCACACTTAGTACACTACAGTATAGTGTAAACATAACTTCTTTATGCACTAGGAAATCAAAAAATTGATGTGAATCACTTTATTGCAATATTTGATTTATTGCTGTGCTCTGGAAACAAACCCACAATATTTCTGAGGTGTACCAGTGTTTTATATCATACAATAAGCATGGCGTTCAAGCAATGAATTGGATTTAGGTATTTCAAGATTAAGTTTGTTAAGGCCCAATACTCTAAAACACTCTAGTTACTTGAAAATTAGGTAAAAGTCACAGCTGTTACCAAGTGGTATCTGATTTTCTCCAAACTCCACACTCTGCATACAGTGAGAGTTGCAGTCCGGGATTCAGGAAGAGCCCTCAAGTGAACAATGTTGCCTGTTGTTTTGCTTGCATTCCCAGCCCAGAGAATGTGATTTCCAATGAGATAGGTGAGTATATGCCTTGCAGCGACATTCTCCACTTCTATTTTTTTTTTTTGAAGGGAAATATTTGTCCTGAGCTAACTAACATCTTTTGCCAATCTTGCTCTTTTATTCTTGTCCTCAAAACTGTAGTACATAGTTGTATATCCTAGTTGTAAATCATTCTATTTCTTCTATGTGAGCCACCACCACAGCATGGCAATTCACAGAGAGATGGTGTGGTTCCATGACCAGGAAACCAACATGGGCCACCGAAGTGGTGAGCACTGAACTTTCACCACTAGGCTATCAGGGCTGGCTCTCCACATCTCTTTTGTATGCACCCTTCTCCCAAAGAAACGGAAAAGCTCTGATGAGAACTGCAGGGTCAAAATGTTGCCTTCCTCCATTTAGTAATTTAACTTTTATAGCCAATAATATTTCCTCCCAAAATGATACTCTCTCTCTCTACCTTCAACTAGTTTGCTTGTCTCATTTTAGCATCATTGCAGGCATTATGATCTCAAGGAAACACTTTACGACCACTCCACAGCAGCTAACTTAAATCTCTCTCATGGAATCTAACACATGGTATTGTAAGTCCTTACTTTTCATCTTCTTTAAAGCTACATTTAGATCACATTGAACAAATCCTTATTTTTCCAGTGTCTGATGCTGTTCTTGGCACAGAGCAGGAGCTCAGAAAGGTTGTGTTTGATTTAAGAAGTAAGTATTTCCATGGTGTACAATGAGCTTATGGTACAGCTTGGTTTCTGATCTCCTCGAGGTCACAGGTGAGTAGGGGAGACAACATGCAGTGATGTGAATTCAAGGTGGTGACATAGGGCTGCAATATAGGTACGCAGAGACCCATGGGATGAAATAAGTGATAGTATATATGTTTGTGGGGAGGGAAGTGTCATGGACTTCTTCATAGAGGCAGTAGCATTAGTATTATATCAGACTAATGAAGGCGGATTAAATTCTTGGTGGAATTCTTAGAAATGGCAGAAATTGGCAAATTAGCCCTGCATTTAATATTCTAGGGAGCTGAGAAAAGGTTCAACATGACTAGAACACAGACAATGTGGGTTTGGCAGTTGGGTCATGAAGTAGAAGAGGGACAGAAAACCAATACTGAAGATTTTTCATACAATAATTAACATCTTGGAATTACTCAGATTTATGATATTAAACGGTGCAATGCTGGAATCCCCCCAATGGTGGCGTTATCTAATTTTATTTTTGTGATTGATATGAGGCTTAATTTCACAACATCTTTTGTATAATTTTGATTTTTTTGAAATGTACTGAGATTGATGATATAGTCTGGCATATCGTCAATTTGGATAAAGCTTCCACGTGCACATTTGGTATGTGGTAAGTTTGGGTATATGTTCCATATGCACATCTAAAGAACACTACGTCCACTAACTTCAATTCCTACATGCTTGGAGATTAATAAATACACTTGTAAACTATCGATGATTAATGAGTAAACTGTGATGGAAATTAGCATGTATTTCTAATTAAAAATACTATTCATCAAATCTTATGGGGTGGAATTAAATCTATCCTTAAAGAGAAATGTATAATCCTAGATTATATATATTTATATATTATTGTGTATATTTAAATAAAGAAAGGTTGAATTTCTAAGTTCTAAGCATTCATCACAAACTCGAAAAAGAGCAGAAAAGTAAACACAAGGAAAAGAGAAAACACAAAATGATAAATGTTAGAGGAAGTGTTAACAAAACAAAAGACAGACATCAAAGGATAAATAAAACTAAATTAGATTCTAATAAATGACAAATATGCTCAATAAAATCCTAGTACTAGTGTTCAAAAAAAGAGAAAAATTGCAACAAAATAATACCAAGGCTGAAAAGGGAGTAATCTGTGCAGATCATATGGAAAATTTTTAACATTTTGAAAACATAAATATCATGTTGATACAATGAAAATTTAGAGGAAATTCACAAATTTCTAGGCAAATAAAAGTTACCAAACTGCCTCAAGAAAAAATGAAAAATCTGAATATTGCCACACCTATTACAGAAATTGAGGCCATCCTTTAGAACATTTCTACAAAATTTTATTGTAAGCTATTTATTTGGTACAAAGTTGATTAATCTGCCCAAATATTCAAGAAAAAAATTATATACATCTACTCAAACTCTTCCAGAGAATAGGAAAAACTGAAAACTTTTTGACTCACTTTGAGAGACGAGATTAACATTGGTACTAAAATCTAACAAAATCATTGCAGGAAAGGAAATTACAGGCCACTCTCTTTCTTGGATTAAATTCATTTATACTAAAAAAAAAAATCAAATCAAATCAAGGTTCCAAATCTAGCCATATTTTATCAGAAGGACATATCATGACCAAATTAGGTTCATGCAATGTAATTCAGTACACTAATCTCTGAAAAAAGAGAAATAATAATCTCAATAACTGTAAGAAAAACTAGTAAAATTAAACACCTATTCATATTTTGAAACAAACAACAACAACAGAAACAGCACTTACCAAATCAGAAACAGAAGGAAACTCTCTTACTCCCATACACAGTATTCACAGAATGGAAGTTTATGGTGCACTGTTGAAAGCAAGGATAAGAGAAGAATGTTCAACATCACTGCCTCTATAAGCCATTAGGCTGGAGGTCTTGCCTGATACAATATTGGCAGGAAAAGAAATAAAAGGAATAATTTACTTCAAAGAAAGAAGTAAAATTGATGTTATCTTCAGATGATATTGTGGTATAAATGTAAAATCCATATAAATTAAGGTATTAACTGAGTTTATTGGTGGCTGAATACAAGGTTAATATAGAAAGTTTTGCTTCCATCTACCCATCATAAGCATTCAAAATTTAAATTTTAAAAAATGACATTTACAACATCTTAAAGTATGAAGTACCTAGAAATAACTTTAATGAGACTTTCAAAAGATTTCTGTCCATAAATTTATAGAACAGCATTTAGAAAAATGGAGGAAGACTGAAAGAAGTGAAGGGATAAATCAAATTCGTGACTGAATAGACTCAAAATTCTACAGATATCAAAACTGTCAAAATTAATCTACAGCTTCCACAAAATTGCAGCTAACATAATGACCCGTTCTGATGAAATTACAATTGATAAAATTCTTATGGAAATGATAAAGGAAAAACTTAGCTAAGAAAATCTTGAAGACAATGAATAGAGTGGGAGGATTTACTCTACCTGACATCAAGTATTAGAGCATCACAATAGAGGAGGTTCATCAAGAGGATAAACAAGAAAATCAACGGAACCAAGTGGTAAGTTCAGATACAAGCTGCTCGTATAGGGACTCACGTATAGACGTCTGATTTACAAGGAAACACTGAGGAGGAGTGGGAAAATGAAAGACTTTTCAATAAACCATGTTGGGTAAATTGGCTGTCTTCATGAATAAGACAATGACTCGCCAACCCTAACTCACACTATCCACAGAAAACCTTATCAGGCAGATTGTAGTTCTAAACGTGAAAAGTGAGAGAATTTAAAGGGACATAAAGAGGAAGGAGCAATGCCCCTGTAGAAGGAAAAAGCGTGTATTGATACCTGCAGGGATGAGTGGGCACGGAACCGTTTCAGAACCACATGAAGATTTGGGAATCTTAAAAATCAGAGCAGAGGTAGTAGAGGTAGGCAAGACCAAGGATATACAGTCTTTTTGGTCTTCCTAAGAGTTTGTCGGATTTTTTAATGGAGGCTAAACATGATCCCACTTACATGTAGAAGTATCAATGGTGATGCAGATCAATGGCAGGGAACAAGAGTAAAAAGATCTTATGGTAACATAGGAGAGAAGTGACTAAAATCTTAACAGAACTGGTGGAAGTGAAACCAAGATGAAATGTTTTGGAGATCATTTTAGATGGTAGAAATGGTCTCATTTTGAAACTCCCGAGGAGTGAGTTCTATGACTTGGTCATCTCTGTTTCCCGAGAATGTAGCATATTATCTGGCTCATGGAGGTTTTCCAATAACTCCTTGCTCACTGAATAAGTAAATCTAGGCCATAGCTTACAGGGGTATAGCTCAGAGAGACAGGCAGGACATTTGGTTTTCTGCTGAGAAAAAAGTGCTTTCATGAATATGCAAGATAAATACTGAGAAGAATAATAGCTTTGTTTACTTAACCATAAATAAGATGGGCAGTATTAACTTGGAATGGTTCTCTGCAGAGCATTCTGTTATTTGGTGCCTGGAGCAACAAAGGAAGACAATTGACTAAACTTACCCAATGCCTGCTTTGGGGGCATGTGAATAAGAGAGAATGACTGAACCTTGGCTGAGGACACTTTGCGTCTCTCCCCAGACATGGCTCAGTGTGTGAAGTGTCCAGATCATCAGTATGCCAACAGAGCGTGAGATTGCTGCCTCAAAATGCTGTGACCTTTCTGGCTTATGAGGACCCCTTGGGGAAGGCCCTGGCCTGCACAGCTCTGTGCTTTTCTGTCCTCACAGCTGTGGTCCTGGGGGTCTTTCTGAAGCACCAAGACACTCGCATAGTCAAGGCCAATAATCGGACTCTCAGCTACATCCTGTTCATCTCCCTCACCCTCTGCTTCCTCCGCTCCTTACTCTTCATTGGTCGTCCCAAGACAGCCACCTGCAGTCTTCATCAAATCAAATTTGGAGTTGTATTTACTGTGGCTGTTTCCACTGTCTTGGCCAAAACTATGAGTGTGGCTGTGGCCTTCAAGGTCACTGCACCAGGGAGAAGGATGAGGCAGTGTTTGGTGTCAGAGGAACCTAACTTCATCATTCCCATCTGCTCCTTTATCCAGCTGAGTCTCTGTGGAATCTGGCTGGGAACCTCTCCTCTCTTCATTGACAGAGATGCATACTCTGAGCACTGCCACATCTTCGTCGTGTGCAACAAGGGCTCGGTCACTGCTTTCTACTGTGTCCTGGGATACCTGGGCTCCTTGGCTTTGGGCAGCTTCACTGTGGCTTTCCTGGCCCGGTACCTGCCTGACACCTTTAATGAAGCCAAGATCCTGACGTTCAGCATGCTGGTGTTCTGCAGTGTCTGGGTCACCTTCCTCCCCGTCTACCACAGCACCAAGGGCAAGGTCATGGTGGCCGTGGATGTCTGCTCCATCTTGGCCTCCAGTGTGGGGCTATTAGGCTGCATCTTTGCTCCCAAGTGCTACGTTATTTTCCTAAGGCCAGAGAGAACCACATCAAATGTGTTAACGAATAAAACACATTCAGCGAGAAAATAATCGAAATGTAAGTTATTTTCATAGGTCACAAGAACTTGCATACACTTGAAAAATAAACTACCACATTTTTGGATATCCACTTTAAGTACCAACTAAACTTACCTTACATCTCCACTTAATTTTTTGCTTTACGTTTGTTTTGGCTTTGTACAATTTTCCTCAGGCATTCAAATGAACAAATACAAAAACATTCATACTAATTCTCCTCTAAAATTATGTGTGAAAGATTGCGAAAATGGCCACACATTAGTCTTCTCCCACTGTCTGTTTGGTTGTAGCATCCCACGTTGACTCTGGGTAGACTTGGCCTTGTAACTTGCTTTGGCCAATGGGACACTAACAAATGACATAAGCAAAGGCATGAAAACCACTTGCTCATTGTTGCTACTTGTCCTTCTCTGGCTGCCCTTGGGAAGCCTGAGGCCATCAATATGTGAATGAGTCTAGATAGACTGCACATCTCCATTACTCCAGGTGACTTCAAGTCAACAATCAGATATGTGAGTAAGGCTGTCCTAGACCAGCCAATCCCAGCTCAGCCACCAATAGGTCCAGATCAAAATAACTGCCCAGTTATCCCACAGAATCTTGAGAAAAAATAAACTATTCTTATTTGATGTCACCAAATTTTAGGTTGGTTTGTTATACAGCAGAAACTAACTGATACATTATGCTACCATTTATATATGTCCCCTCATTATTTGTGTAATTATCACAGATTTCTATTTCTTTATCCAATATCATAGACTGGAATATTTTTCTATAGATTAAGTCTCTGAAAGAAAATCAGAGACCATATCATGTTCCATTTTACTTTTTCTCCTTCCTCTTTTCAACCAGACATCTTTAAGCATATATATATATTAAGAATATCTTCACTAATTTTAAGATTATGTATATTCTTATATATTGTCATCCACCACTGTTATACGCAGGGGATTTTTGCTTTTAATTTTAGCTCTATAATCCATTTGGAATGATTTACTTGTGAATAATGTTAGTTGATGGTCCAGCATTTTATTTTACAAATGGATATCTTTTAGTCTATAAAACAAACACTACAACATTTTAAAAGTTGATTTGAAGCACATGGAATCTGAATAATGTTTGGAAAATTGATATTTTTGAAACACTGTTTTCAATCACAAGTATAGTATATCTCTCCATTTAATCAGAGCTTTTACACGCTTTGTATCTCTTTATAATCTTCTTCATATAACTAATGTGTAGTTCCAATTATTTTAACAACTCATCTTAAATAATTCATTGCTCTTAGGAATGGAATAATTATTTACATGTTTAAACTAATTCTTGCTCATGTAACAGTATTTTTGATGTTTCATATAGGAATCTAGCTTCCTTATACATTACTGCACTTATTTACCAGTTCTAAATTTTATAAGTTATGTCCCACTAATATAATCGATTTTCTCTTCTTCTCTAATATTATTTACCTCTTATTCTTTTGATTCTCATTTTTTCATGACTGTGCTCTCCATTGCCACACTGAATCACAAGTGCTTGCCAGGAGCATTTTCCTCTTCTTAAGTTTAGCGTAAACATCAGATAAATTCCTTGTCAGGGCAGAACAGGCATCTAAGGGAGAAAAAGTAAAAACGTGAAGGGGAATCATTTCTGCCTGGAAATCAACAGACTTGCTTTTCTTGGCTGTTTGGAGCTGGAGATCTTATGACAATGTGGCCAGCTGAGAATCAGAGGATCTTTCTCTAGTCCCAGGAATTAGTCTTGGTCAAATCTCTCAACCTCTTTAGACTTCAGTTTCTTCACCTGTAACATGAAGAGTTGGAAGAGTCTTCTTGAGTTCTGAAATCCAGTGACAACAAGATACCCTTCACCCAGATGCACTTGACAAAGACCAGAGAGAATTTTTAGTTGTCTTCTTCTGCATCAACATTATTATCCATATCACCCCTTAAAGACATATCAAATGTCTACTTTCGCATGACACTGATAAAACAGGTTCCATACCAAACCACTGTTCATTGGGATAACAAATCTATAGTTAATTGTTTAGAGGTAAGTGTAGAGATGGGCCTTGCAGGAAACAGCAATCAATGGGCCAAAAAGTCTTGCTTTATGTTACAGCAAGGCTGTCGAAACACTCCCTAATACACCAGAATGCTTAAGTAATTAGAAAGTATGAAATAAATGGGAGCCTTGTATCCATGGTTACGAGCTAATAAGGATATGATTTTTAAAATTTTGTTAATGATGCCATTTGCCTGCTATGGGGCTGTTCTCTGGTGAGTAAAGAGCAGATGTATTCAAGGCCACTTTCATTCCTTTAATAAATATTTACTCAGTGCCTTCCACTTGCTGCACGATAGCAGTGATCTACCCTAAGAGCATTTATATTCTAGTAGGGTGACACAGACCATAAACAAAAAGAGAATCTTGAGGTGATCAATAAAGTTACATATACATCAAACTTTTTCATTCTGGACTATTATTCACCCTTTCCCTTCTTTGACTGTTTACCAGAAGTCTAATCATGGACTTGAAAACCAAGAAAGCATGGGTTCCAAGTTTCTTCTCACAACACCCTTGTTTCAAATACATAGTGTTTATCATCTGAGAGTATGTCTCTTTAAGACTAAGTTCCTAGGAATCAACATTATTTCATCACTTGCTTGAGAGGACCAATGTTATTATGAAGGGGAAAAAAATATCATATGGGATTTATACTTGAAATGATGTTTCCACTCTAATTGTGTTATTTAATGTGGTGTGATTTGGGGAAAGTCGGTTACTCCTTCAGAGACAGTGGTAATAAGACTTTGAAAAGCATTCTATAGAGATTAAATGAAACAAAGTATGAGAAACTGCTTTGTAAATTGCAAAGCAATCTATTTCAGATCATTTTTTCTAATAATATTTTCATTTATCCAATCCTTTTTGACTCTAACAAACCTGCCTAGACTTTTATCATTTATTCAACAATAATAATGGGTCAAAATGGTTGAATATTAGAAATTTCATATGGTTCAACTTAATTAATAGGCCATCACAATATTTAATTTGATTATAATTACAGTTAAATTTTTCATGATGCCTTATCATGTGCCAGGCACTTTCTAGGCATCTGACATGTATTCACTCATTTAATCCTCACAACAATGCCATGGAGACAATACTATTAACCTCTATTGTATGGATGAGGAACATTAGAGGTTATATAATTGACCAAGGTCACACAGCTGGTACCCAGGCAGTCCACCTCCAAAATCTCTTTTAGGCATCCATTAGAGGTTGTGGCGCTTACATTGTAAAAGGATCACCTTGGTTCCTGGTTGGTGAATGGATCAGAAGGGACTAAGGAAGAAAGCACATGGCTACTGAAATTATCCAGGCAAGCAATTCTGAATACAGGATTTCCTTCCTTTTTAAGGCTGAATAATATTCCATTGTATAGATGCCCCAGATTTTCTTCATCCTTTCACCCACGGGTGCACAATTAGGCAGTTTCTATCTCTTGGTTATTGTGAATAATATTGCAGTGCATTTTGTCAAATGACTTCCTGGCACTTAGTGAGTTTGAAAAAATTCTTATACACATTAGTTACTGTAATGAATTACCTTTCTAAATGTCTAAAGTTTAAATATTTGTCATTCTACAGAAATACCTTGCCTAATCATGATTTGTGTCGTTATCATTTCATGAATGATCTAAGATTTCTGTACAAAAAATTGTTATAATGGCTTTTTTTGCATGTATTCAGGAACCTGGCATAATATGGGTATTCCCTGATTCTTGATTTTTAGTAGATTTTTCTAGTAAGCCTTTGGGATACGAAGCATCTTCGTAGATGTGAGGCAGACAGCAGAAAAATGATAAAGTGATTGTTATATTTAATTATATCAAAAGAAAACTGTAGTTTTGCTAAATTGCTTTTACACATCATTTGCTTATTTGTAAGAGTGACACATATCATTTTATTAATGAAAAGAAAATTCAATAAACATTTTTAAGATAAAACAATATCTATTGAGAACTTATATGAAAATTTTAGCAATATGCTGTCACCAATTTCCTCATCTGCAAAATGGAGATAGATAATACCATCTTCCTTATGGGTTTCTGTGAGAATACTCAAGAGTAATGTATGTAAAAGGCTTATCAACATGTGGGTTGGAAAGTGATGCCCCATTCATTTTTCCACCGGGATGATGACAGCTTTTTTAATGCTTGAAGTCTGTAGTTTTCAAAATACGTTCTACTCTTGTAAAGTGAATCCTTTTTACAAATTCTTTGTAGAGTTAGATGATCCCTTTGGAATACAAATTCAGGCTTCCGTGTGTGTGCGTGTGTGTGTATGTATACGCACATCTCTCAAATAATACTCCAAGGCTTATAATGAAAAGCTACTTTCCCCACTCTTGACTCTGGTTCCAAAAACAACTTCTTTAATTTTCTGGTTTAAAATCTATATTTCTAAATTAGCTACTCATACAGCTTTTTCATTTTTCAGATTTTGACTATTTATAGTTTATTTATTCTCTGAAAAAATCAGCACGAAGAGTTCTTACATATGTTAAAAACATAATTCCCCTTGCCCAATATAACTATTTAATGAATTAAGATAAATCAAAATTCAATGTCTACTGTTTTATGACATCAGTGTTTACCATTTTATAGCATACGAATCTTATCCAGAAATGTGCTACGTCAGCTAGTATGAATACATTTTCTTTCTCACTTTTTCCTTTGACTTTTTAAATGGTAAAATTCTCTTGTTTCTTTGTTGTCTTCCTATGGATTCATCACTGGTTCCTCTCCTTCCACCAGAAAATTAAATCTCTTCTCATTAACTTCTGATGCATGAGACAATTCATGGGCTTCAGGTTTTGCTTGGGGACACCCCTCTTGGGCTTGAACATATACACAGTCCCACATATACACAGTATGTCTGGAAGGATAGAGGAGGAAAGGATGTTTATCTCTGTGCAAAAGTACCGGGAGACAGTGGTAGAGTGAGAATATTTGAAGTTTTCTTATACGTGCACCTACGACGTAGGCCTCCCTCCCCCCAGATTTTTAAAATTAAAATAGCGTTATATCCTTATCTACTGGCTTGGAACAGCAAGTTGTAGAGAAATGTGAATATATGATCCAATTTTTTAACGAAATTAAGAACAGGAAACGCACAAAAAATTTAGAATTCTAAATATGGGCACATCGTTCTATGAGGCTATGTAAAGGTGGGGAAAGGAATGAAGAACAGCTGTTCAACATCCAGCTACCTGTGCATTCTAGGGGTCCACGGAAAGCCTCCCCTCCAGCCACGCCCTTGGAGCTGATTTCCTCCCCCTGTAAAGTCTGCCTGAATTATTCCACCCACACCCCACCTCTTCCCGCCCCTGGAACTGGTCTCAGCCCACAACTTTCGGGCCTGCCTCCGCCTACAGCCTGGTCCCTGCTCATTGCCCTGCCTGCACCCTTGTTCCCGCCCATAGAACTGCCTCCCCGGCCTGCTGTCACTCACAGCCTTGGCTCCGCCCACAGCCCGCCCCTAGAACTTGTTCCCGCACACTGCCCCGCCCATAGATTTTGTCCCTGTCCCTGATGCTGACCCAGCCTGCTTTCCAGCTTCTCACTCACTCTAGAAACTAGACATCTCCCCCGAGGCTGGGGTGCACGGCCTCGCCCCGCCCGCCGCCTCAATCCGCAGCCCCCAAACGTTCGTCCTCACCGAACGCCCGCCCGAGACCGGAACCGGAAGCGCGGGCGGCGCCGTGGATGGAGCGGGCGTTCTTAGCGGTGTGTTCCGTCTTCTCATTGCGGACCGAATTCCCCTGGACGTTCGCCCTCAGAGGCGGAGCTCGGTGAGCGGCGGGCGGTCCCGGCTCCAGTCGCGGTCCAGGGAGGGGCCTGGGCCGTGGGCAGCCCCGGCAGGGGTCGGAGTCTCTCCGTCCCCTCGCAGCCCCGTTTCCCCCGGGCTGTTCGCTCAGGGCCCCCGAGGCTGCTGTTCCTCCTGGCTCGGGGCGCCGCCGTCCCCTCCTCTGAGTCCCCGTCACCGTCCTCCGTGTGATTTTGTCCCCAGAGGGCTTTAGCCGCTTCTGGAGGCGATGTTTGGGTCGTTACAAATGGGGCGCTCCTGGCATCTGGGGGGGAGGCAAGGATGCTGCTCAGCATCCTCCAGGGCCCAGCACAGCCCCACAGAGAATTATCCGGCCCCAAATGTCAGTTGTGCCGAGGTTGGGAAACCTGCTCCAGGACCTGAAAATCTCCCGAGCCCTGAATGAAGTGTGGAACTTGTTGAGAAGTCAGCGAGTCACTTACAGGGTCCCTAAATGACAAGCTTGTTTAAAGGGTCCAGAGTCACCAAAAAGTCTCTGTCCAGCCAAGTGAGTTGAGCGACTCAAGTGCACACAGCACGAAGCTGCTTTCTCCCATGTCGGAGAGCAACAGGTGGCTGGATAGGAATCGGGAAAATCCAGCCACAACCAACAGTTACAGTTAAATCAGTAAATACAAAAATAGAACAGTGAATGGGGTTGGCCTTTCCATCCAACACCCTATAAAAGGCCTCAAAAGCTTGTTTGTGCTTTTTATCCCCCCTCAGACACGAAAAGCATCCGTGGAGCTCAAGTTTGATGTGAAACCAGGCTCAGGGTCCACCTGTCCTCGCTGATCCATGGATTTCTGTGTGACCAGGTGAGTACCCTGTGGACCTGGTACCAACAGGTTCCGGCAGCATCTGCTGTGCAGAAGACCTGCCAGTGAGCTTTCCTGGGCTCCGGTTGTCACCACCTGGAGTCACTGAGAGTGAAGGTATCTTGAGAAAAATTATTTATAGTTGATGGATGGAAAGATGGTAAGCTGTGTGTGGTTCTATGTGGTAAATATTTCAGTAAGTACAGTTATATGCAAATAAAAACACATGAAACAAACCTAAATAACTGCAAATGTGTATTATAGTAGAAAATATAGATTTACTTGCATTGCATAATATTCAAAAGTCAGGATTTATATATAATATAAACACAGAAATGTTTTGCGTGTGTATGTAGTATTAGAGGACATCCCATGAAATATTAGCAGGGATACTCAGCAACATTCCTTAGACCCATTCAATTTGATTTCTAAAGTCCTATAAATCCTCCACATAAATTTGAAATAAAGGAGCATTCAGGGAAAAAGATGATTTGAACTTCTTTGTATTAATAACAAATTTAAAATTGAATTTGCCAGTAGCCAGATTTATTTTGAGCATTTTTTTTCTTTATGACATTTCAAATCATTTGGAGGAGTACTAAGCAACACTGTAGATTGAAGGGAAGGGCGCTAGTCTCCAAAAAGACTATCCTCTCCACCTTGCCTTCTAAAGGGAATTAACTTTGTTTCTTGAAACTTTTCTGAAATAACGGTCTGGTGATTCACGTTGCAGAGAATCTTGTTAAGTACTTTTGTATTTAGTTGTTGGCCTCTACTAATTGTGTGTGTATGTGTGTGTGCCTTTTTCATTCTAGCTTTCCTGTGATGTTCTTGAGGGGAATGTGTGCTGGTCATGCAATAGATAGTCTCTGAGTGTATAATTAATGGTGAACAACCATCCTCGTTTATTCAGGACAGTGGGGTTTTCCAGGACACAGGACGTTTAGTGTTCAAACCAGGGCAGTCCTAGACAAACCGGGATGGTTCCTCATCTCATGAGCCAGGCCCTGGGACACATGCATGGGGACCTGGAGAACCAGAGAGACCTTGTCCCACCTCCATGGAATTTACATTGTATTTGGGAATTTGGATTTTGAAAAGTTAATGATGAGAGTGATGTGGGAGTTTGGCACAAGGGGAATCAACATGAGGGGGCAGAGAAGCCCTCTTGAGAAGGACTGATATTTAGCTTGAGAGCTAGAGTTGGGACTGGATTTAGCTGGCAGGAGGGTTAGACTGGAGTGAGGGTGTGGGAGTGTGTTCAAGAAAGCGTTTCAGGCAGAGGGACACGCATGAGGACACCCCTGAAGCAGAGAGCCTGGTGTGTCCATGAACTGAGAAGAAGGATGGCTGAGCCGAGTCAACACACGGGGAGGGGTGTGAGCCACACTGGCGAGGGGGGACAGGCAGGATCAGATCAGGGGTGACTTGGGACTCTGTTCTTAGAACAATGGGAACACTCTGGAGAGATGCGAGTAGAAGGATGATGTGATTAGCGTTTGGTCTAAGCATGTGGGTTAAAATGGACTTCATGGTTAAGAATAAAGACTTAATAGGCAAGATAGGAGGTGCTGGGAATAAGATTGGGAATAAGATTAGGAATAAGATGATTGTTCCCTAGGCCTGAGTGATGGCTGTGGAGTAGGAAAGAAGTAGAAAGAGAAGACCATGGAGTGTAGAACCAAGAGAACATAACGGTGCTTTCTTGCCTGCATGTGTCAGATGGCACAGGCCACTGACTGTTCTCGCTGCTGTCTGTGCAGACCTGCAGGTGCCCCCTCACCCAGGTCTGTGTGTTCACCCCTCTTTGCCACTCACAGGCCCCCCCATCCACATCCTAAAAGAAGTCAGGTCTTACTTGTCAGGGGGTTGTCTCACAAGGTAGACACCTAGGAGAGCCCCTGCAGGCATCAGAGCAGCCCCTTCAGCATCTCCATCACCTTCCTCCCTTCCCCTCTCTCGCTTTACACACCCAGAATGACCCCTGCTCAGTATTCCACATCCCCATGATCTTCCTCCCCCAGGCTTGAGAAGGGTGGGGTAGCCACTGGCGTGGACATCATCTGCACCTTCCATTCTGACCCCCGCAGGTCCCAGGCTGGACAGAGAGTGACTCTACTGGGAGCTGAGCCATGAGACTCAGCGCGTCACCTACCTGGGCTCCTTCACCCTGGACTGGGACAGCCTCTACTTCAGTGGTGAGGGGCTGTGCTACAGCCACGCTGTCTGTTCTGTGTTCCCTCCATTGCTCTAAAGTGAGCTATGATCCATCTCTCTATCCTCCTGGTCTGGGTTCAGTCTTCTCATCACTGTGTGATCACTGGGTCCAGCCACCTTCCATCTTATTGCCTTCCCCCTGAACACCCCTCCACTCGTCCCCTCTGCTTTCCCCTCTGCTTTTCCCACAAAGGTCCCTACATCCTTTCTCTCCCTTAATTCTTTATGTTCACCCCAACACTTGCTCAGCTCCTCTCACCTTCTCTCCACAGGTTACACCTATGGAGCCGTGGCCCCAACTACCACCAGTGAGTATTCCTGGCCCTGGTCTCCTGTGTCCCGTCTGCATTTGTAGTTTGGGAGCACTTGTTCTCTTTCATCTGCTGTCCTTGGTGAAGGAAGGACCTGGAAGGACCCTAATTCATCCCTTCTCTCCCTCCCGGGTTCTGGTGGAGAGTCCCAGCCAGTGTGAGAAAGCCTTAGACACAGACATGTTCTCCACCACATTCTGACCCCACATGGTTTTCACTTTAATTCTCCTAAAGCCCTGCCCTTGGTCCTCCTTTTCCAGGTATCCCATCCATCTGCCCATTTTTCTGCCTATCTATCTCTCCTCTGAGTTCAGTCACTCTTGTTCACCTATCTCTCTCTCTTGGGCTCCTCTCCTCCACAGGCTTGCTCATTCCTTCTACTCACACAGTCACCGGTCCCCTCACTCTCATTTATGCTTCACCTGTGAATGGTGGTCCTGAGACAGCCAGTGCTGGAGCCCGTGTGAGCCTCGGGTCTCCTCCCACTCTGTCCCTCCCTGATGACAGCCTTATCCACAGCTCCCGAGCCAGCCACCACGTCCCTGCATACTTGATCATCACCTGAGCCACCAGAAGCCACCACAGGTATCTGGGGGCCCCTTTTCCTTCCCAAGAGAAGCTCTCTGGCCCCACTCCCCATGAGCCAGGTTTGATCCAGGAGGTGGGAAGCCAGGGTATAAAATTCTGGATTTAGGACAATCATGATGATCACAAAGATTATACCAACGATTCAGTCTAAGGCCAGCTCTCAGAGAGCCCCTAGTCTTGTGAAATTAACACATCATTATAATACAATGTGGGATATTTTGGGGAGAGGCACCTGGCATAATTTGGAGGGAAAGAGCTTGCTAGAGAAAGTTTCAACAGAATGAAGTCTTTAAGAATGTGTAGGAGGGACCCTGGTAAATAGAGGATGAAGGGTTTTCCTGGCAGAGAGGATTCCATGAGCAAAGGCTCCGGCCAGAAACAAGATGCCGTATGGGGAGAATTGAAACGAATTTGGGTTGCATGAAGCATAATGTTTAACCCGCAATAGATGGATAAAATGAGACTGAAAAGTCAGCAGGAGCCAGATTGAGTAGAGACTTGAGTGCCAGGTCAAGAAGGTTGAACTAAACACTGAAGGCCATAGGGAGCCATGGGAGGTACTAGAGCAGTGGTGGCCCTAGTGAGGTATTCATTTCAGAAAGATTCTTCTAGTAGTCCATGTAGAACATCCTGTAGACAGAGCATCCAGTGAGCCTGCTGGGGTGTTGGTCCGGGTGAAGGAAGTTAAGACCTGAGCTAGGACAGGGATGGAGAGAGGGAGTGTATGTGAGGACCAGTGTGCAAGGTGAATGGGTGTTACTGGGAGGGAGGAGGAGCTGAGTAGATGTGCTGGTTCTGACTTGGGTGACCACACGGGTGGGTGGTGGTGCCACTGGGACAGAAGACGACAGATTATAATGAGTGCAGGACTCTGGTCTGGTCTCAGGCCAGCTTTCAGAGATGGCCATCGCTCTCCCTCTCGTCTTGCAGCTTTGGGGCACAACCTGAAGACCCTCACAGTCAACGTCACCATCTCCACCCTCCGGTATTCATCAGACATGAGCAATGGCTATGCCATGTTCAACTTCACTGAGAAGGTCCTGCAGAGCCTGGTGAAACCCTGGTTCCAGCAGCTCCTGGTGGGTTAAATCCCACCCAGCCCTTCCTCCAACCCCTGTCCCGCCTGCTCCTCTTCCTCCTCCTTCCTCCCCAGCTGGATCATTGTTCAAGAAGAGCAGCCTGGGCCCCTTCTACTCAAGTTGCAGACTGGTCTCCCTCAGGTGAGACCATCCCCTCAGCATTTGCCCCTAATGACCACTTTTGTGACCACCCCTCTCTGTCTCTCCACTGTCCTCCCATTTCCTCGTTCCTGTTCTGGCCCCCACCCCCGGAGGTTTCAGGACCTCTCTCTAGACTCCCCACATCCCTCTCTCCCCAGGCCTGAGAAGGATGGGGCAGCCACCTGTGTGGACGCTGTCTGCACCCGCCACCCTGATCCCGTGGTCCGCCATGCCTCTGTGCTGGGAGCTGAGTGTCGCCACCTGTCTGCTCTTCCTCTCGGTGGCTCCTGGCTCCGCAGCCCAGAGTTTATCCATTAAGAGAGAGCACCAGCTACTTTTCCGCATCATCAGCTGGAACCTCAGCATCTCGGAGCCCACATCCTCGGAGTACTCCGCCCTGCTGAGAGACACCCAGGACCAGGTGGGGTCTCCCACTCCCGTCTCTCCTTGCCCTGAGGGCACCGTCATTCCTCCGTCTGACTTATATCTGTTATGTGATTGTTTCAACCCTTCACTTTCCCTGCATGTCTGGGTTCTCTCAGTGTCCAGGGGTGATGTCCTAGCTGCCTTTCCCATTTCTCACCTGGGTAAACTGAAGCTCAGAAAGGGGAGTATTCTGCCTAAGGTCACACAGTGAGTTAGGGGCAGAGCCAGGATCAGAACTCAGGTCTCCCTTGTCCCAAGGTCTGTGATCTTTCACTGGCTCCAGTGGCGCCGTGCATCCCCAGGAGACCTTCATCTCACCCACTCTCCCTCGTGTTTGTTCTAGGTCACCAAGCTCTACAGCGGCACCCAACTTTGAGACATATTCCATTCCACTCCTGCCTGGTCACCAACTTAATGTAGGTTGAGGAGATTGGAAGCATTGGCTGAGCTGGTGGCTGATGACTCTGAGCTCCCGTGACACATAATTGATCTGGAAGTCACTTACATCGTGCCCATTCTGCCCCACATCCCTGTCAGCTAATCCTAACATCTCCTTCCATAGGCTTTTGGGGGATGAGAAAAGCATTAACATTTGGTGCCACCAACCTCCAGCATCCTGCTCCTCCTCCTCTTCTGGAGACTTTCAACAAATATCAGCAGTCTAACTGTGCTCTCCAATACTGTAGCCGCTAACCACATGGGGCAATTTAAATTTTTTATACACCTATTAGGATACGATTCACATATTGTGTGTGGAGAGGAGTGTATTTTTTAGGTTTTTCTATATACAATATCTTCTCATCTGCAAAACAAATAGTTTTACCTCTTCCCTTCCAATCTGGATTTCTTTTATTCCTTTTTCTTGCCTGATTGCCCTCATTAGAACCTTTAGTACCTGTGATTAACATACGAGATATGGGAAGACATCATTGTCTTGTCCCTGGTCTTAGGGGGGAATTTTCAGTCTTTCACCATTGACTATGGTGTTAGCCGTGGGTTTTTCATCGATGCTGTTTATAGGTTGAGAAAGCTTTTTCTATTCCTAAATTGTTGAGTGTTTTCTTTTTTAGACACGAAGGGCGTTGTATTTTGCGAAATTCTTTTCTGTGTATGTGGTCGAGATTGCCTGGTATTGGCCCTTATTCTATTAATATTGTGTAATACATAGTCAAGTTTTCAGATATTAACCCAACCCTTCAACTAGAGGTTAGAGATTAAGATGTTCTCAAGTCTTGCCTGGGCGTGCCATAGCCCTGAGCCCTTGTGTCCTTCTAGATGCCCGCAAATACACTGCAGCTTTTCAAAGGCCCCTGTGGACATCACATTCCCCCAAGTTTTCTTCTAAGTTTTTGGCTCACCTCTTGCCTGCCTCAGCTGGTATCACTCCCTCAGGCAACTACAATAGAAAACAATTAGCTCTGATTGTTTTTAGCAAGTGCCCTGGGGACAGACTTTCCTCCCTGGGCAAGCTCTGACTCAAGTAACGTCAAGCCCTGAACATGGGGCTTTATCGGGAAGCTGCCAGGAAGGTCAGCTAGTGACAGTTCGATGGGGATGGTTCTTTTCAGAGCTCCAAACCCATTATGGCTGCTTGGCTGCTGGTTATCTCAGCTACCATGGTTCTGAGACTGATGATTTTCAAAGTTATGGAGGATATTGTGAGAGCAGGATGGGATAGTGCAAGTTATAGTGCCACAAAGTTTGCTCCCGTTATCAAGATTCCACCATGTTTCTTCACTAAACCCTCCTCAGATTCTTACAAGCTGTTGATTAATTTCTAGACTTCTGAAAAGTTGATTTTGACAATTTTTACCAGTGTTTTCATTGTTTTTATGCATTTGCAGAAAATCTTTCTCAAATGTTTCAAAAATGTTCTCCCTGTGGTTATTTATTTATGAATTAATTACTTGAAATTACATGAGAAATTCAGTTCCTCACTCACACACACTAACCACATTTTAAGTGCTTGATAACACCATGGGGATGATAATGAGTGTATTTGGTAGTGCAGACAAATGTTTACATTATTGCAGAAAGTTATCTTGGACAGGACACAGAAGCAGGGAATCTAGAATCAAGGTAGAATTCTAGACACACTTGTTCATCCCTTGTGCCCTTCCAGGTCTGTCCCCCACAGTAACCACACTGGCGTGGACTCCCTGTGTACCTTGCCGCCTTGGCACAGAGATTGGACAGAGTTGCCATCTATGAGGAATTCCTGCGGCTGACCCAGAATGGACCCAGATGCAGAACTTGACCCTGGTAAGGAAGAGTGTCCTTGGGGATGTTAAGGCTCCCTGGTCATTGGGAAATGAAGTGAGACCTTTCTCGGGACTCTGGATGCCTGGGGCTGAGAGAGCATTGAACTTTCTCAGGCTGGCAGGAGGTGGCATAGTCCCCCAGTCTTTACCCACCATAGAGAGACAAGGACACCAGTGTAATATTGGAGGCCGTCACCTTCTCCTAGACAGCTCTGTGACCTCAAGCTAGTCACCTCCCCTGTCTTGACTTTTGTTTCCTTATCTCTCCACTGAAAGCCACTGGGCCAGATGGTCAGTGAGGGCCTCCAGCTCTGTGTGAAGCAGACTTACAGGTTTGGGGTCATGTGGTTTCTGATTTACAGGCTATAGTTTGCCAAGTCCCACTCTAGATGATCACCAATGCACTAGAACTTTCTGCAGTGGTGGAATGTTCTATATCTGTGCTCTCCAGTGCATAGCCGCATGTGGCTGTTGAGTACTCGAAGGATGGTATTGTGACTGGTCTTTATTGTTACTGATTTTTAATGTTACTGAGGTACTAGATTTTTTATTTAATTTAACTAAAATTAATTTTAATTCAAAAAAAGACTTGTTGCTGCTCCATATCAGACAGCACACCTCTAAGAGTTTTTCTGGATAGAGGTACAAGTAGGGGGGCCTGCACCCCTCCCCCCGTGCCCACTGAGTGCTGTGTGTCCTCCCCTCCTGGAGTTTATGTTGTAGCTGGCAATAACAAGAATAGAGAATTGAAACATCAATTATTTGATGTGAACAAACTCATACTTGGAGGCGGTATTCAGAGAAGACTTCCTGCAGGAGATTACATTGTAGGTTAATCCTAGAAAATGAATATTAAGCAAACAGATAAAGTAGAAGGGGATGATGTGTTTCCAGGCATGGAAGAACACTTTTGAGTGGGATTTTACAAATTTAGAGAGATCCCATAGGCTTGCCAACTGTGATGACCCATTCTCCCCCCGACCGTCCTAAGAAAGTCCAGTCCAAATTCAGTCCTCTGCGCCCAGAGGTATGAATTTCGTTTAATTAATTACACTTTTGTTCTGTGATAATAGTCTTGGATTTTGTAGCACAGTGTGCTCACTTTTTAGAAATGGAAACTAAAATTGGGTGAAACATCATGATGTCTACTTGACTTTAATATTTCATTGAAAACATGGGATGAATCAAGGGTGGCAAGTGTTAATAATTTATACATTGATGAAATATTGTTTTAATTGGATGGAATATACATTGTTAAATCTAGATGATGGATGTTTATGAGACTGTTCCCTTTATTTTTCTGTGTCTAAAAAGTTTTATTAAAAAGAGTGAAACACACTCACATGCATTCTCCATTTCATTCACTTCCAGAATATTCTCCCAATAGAGATGATACCTTGACTGAGAAGCCTGGTAAACCTGCAGGAAGCCTCAGCCCATGGTAGGGGATGAGTATGTTGATGCTGTGTCTCATCGAAGAGAACCGTGCGCACAGTGTCTTGGATGATGAAGAATGTTGGCCAACCCTTGTCAAGGAGGGTTGAGGCACAGTGGGGTCACCAGAAGCCCTTGGGCGATGACAGGATGTGGCTTACCTCACCACTTGTCTCCTCAGACCTCCCCTTCTGGGCCCTCATCCTCATCTGCTTGGCGGGACTCCTGGTGCTCATCACAGGCCTGATCTGCTGTCTCCTGGTAAGCCATGACGTGTTGCTTGTCTTCTTATTGCGTTGTAAGAGCTCTTTATATAATATAAATACACATCCTTTTCTAGGGATATGTTTTGCAGATGTTTTCTCCCAATCTGTGCGTGACTTGCCTTCTCCTTCACAACATGAGTCATTGGGGAAATGTAAGTGACAGTCATCACGAGATTCCACCACACTTGAGAATGGCTAAAGTTAAAAAAACTGACTATAGCAAGTGTTGTTGAAGATGTCAAGTCACTGAAACTCTCATCGAGTGCTGGTGAAAAATAGCTTGGATGCGTCGTTAATAATTACATACGTCTACCCAGCCATTCCTCTCCTAGGAATCAATCTAAGGGAAATAAACACTAATGTCTATACACAGACTTGTACACACATGTTGATAACAACCTATTTATAGTAGACAAAAGCGGAAAAGACCCCTAATGTCCATCTACTGGTGAACTGATACACAAAGTGTGGTATATCTCCACAGTGGAATACTATTCAATCATAAAAAGGAATGAATTATTTTTTTTAATTACTCTATTGAAATTATAAAGGGTTTTAACATTGTGTAATTTTGGGTGTTCATTATTATTTGTGAATTTCTGTATAGACTGCATCGTGCTTACCAGCGGTAGTCTAACTTTTTTCCATCACCATGCATATGTGCCCCTTTAACTCTTTCACTCAACACCCAACCCCCTTCCCCTCTGGTAAGCACTTATCTGTTCTCTTTATCCCTGTGTATGTTTATCTTCTACATATGAGTGAAATCATGCATATTTCTTTGTCTGGCTTATTTCATATAACATCATACCCTCAAGGTCCATCCAAGTTGTTGCAAACAGGATGATCTTGTCTTTTTTTTCTGGCTGAGTAGTGTTCCATTGTATATAATACATACCACATCTTCTTTATCCATTCACGTGTAGCAGCGCACTTGGGGTGCTTCCATGTCTTGGCTATTGTGAATAATGCCGCAATGAACACAGGGGTGAGTAAATCTCTTTGAATTGTTGATTTCAATTTATTTGAATAAATACCCAGTAGTGGGATAGCTGGAAGGTATGGTATTTCTATTTTTAATTTTTTGAGAAATCTCCATACTGTTTTCCCTGGTGGCTGCACCAGTTTACATTCCCACCAGCAGTGTGTGAGGGTGCTCTTTTCTCCTTATCCTCTCCAACATTTGTTATTTTTTGTCTTGGGAGTTATAGCCATTCTGACAGGTGTAAGGTGATCTCTCATTGTAGTTTTGATTTGAATATCCCTAATAATTAATGATGTTATACATCTTTTCATGTGCCTGTTGGGCCTCTCTATATCTTCTTTGGAAAAATGTCTGTACATATCCTCTGCCCATTTTTAGATTGGATTATCTTTTTTACTGTTGTTGGGTGTGTGAGTTGTTTATATATTTTGGAGATTAACCACTTGTCAGATATATGATTTGCAAATATTTTCTCCCAGTTCGTGGTTGCTTTTTCTTTTTTTTTTTTTTGAGGAAGATCAGCCCTGATCTAACATCCGTGCTAATCCTCCTCTTTTTTTCTGAGGAAGACCGGCTCTGAGCTAACATCTATTGTTAATCCGCCTCCTTTTTTTTTTTTTCCCCAAAGTCCCAGTTGATAGTTGTACGTCATACTTGCACATCCTTCTAGTTGCTGTATGTGGGACACTGCCTGAGTTTGGCCGGACAAGCGGTGCGTCTGTGCGCGTCTGGGATCCGAACCTGGGCCGCCAGTAGCGGAGCTCGTGCACTTAACCACTAAGCCACGGGGCTGGCCCTGTCTTTTTGTTTTGTTCATCGTTTCCTTTGCCTTGCAGAAGCCTTTTAGTCTCATGTAGTCCCATTTGTATATTTTTCCTTTTCTTACCCTTGCCTGAGTAGACATAGTATTGGGAAGGGTGCAGCTAAGACCAATGTCAAAGACTGTACAGCGTATATTTTCTTCTAGGAGTTTTATGGTTTCAATTGTTAGATTCAAGTCTTTTATCCATTTCGAGTTAATTTTTGTGTATGGTGGAAGATAATGATCTACTTTCATTCATTTGCATGTGGGTGTCTAGTTTTCCCAACAGCATTTATTGAAAAGACTTTTTTTTCCTCCATTGTATGATCTTGGCTCCTTTGTCAGAGATTAACTGGCCACAGATGTGTGGTTTTTTTCCTGGGCTTTCAGTTCTGCTCCATTGATCTATGAGTCTGTTTTTGTGCCAGTACCATGCCATTTTGATTACTATAGCTGTGTAATATATTTTCAAGTTAGGATTGTGATGCCTCCAGCTTTGTTCTTTCCTCTCAGGATTTCTTTGGCTGTTCGAGGTCTTTTGTTATTCCGTATATATTTTAGGATTCTATGTTCTCTTTCTATGAAGAATGTCATTGGAATTCTGATTGGGATTGCTTTGAATCTGTAGATTACTTTAGGTAATGTGGACATTTTAACTATGTTTATTCTTCCAATCCATGTGCATAGAATATCTTCCCATTACTTCAGGTCATCATTGATTTCTTTCAATAAAGTCTTATAGTTTTCATTGTATAGTTCTTTAACCTCTTTGGTTAAATTTATCCCTAGACACTTTTTTTTTTATGTTGCAATTGTAAATGGGATTGTATTTTTGAGTTCTCTTTCTGTTAGTTCATTATTAGAGTATAGAAATGCAACTGATTTTTGTAAGTTGATTTTGTACGCTATACCTTTGCTGTAGTTGTTGATTACTTCTAATAGTTTTCTGATGGATTGTTTAGGGTTTTCTATATTTACAATCATGTCATCTGCAAACAGCAAGAGTTTCATTTCTTCCTTTCCAATTTTTATTCCTTTTATTTCTTTTTACAGCCTAATTGCTCTGGCCAAAACCTCCAGTACTATGTTGAATGGGAGTGGCGAGAGTGGGCACATTTGTCTTCTTCCTCTTCTTAGAGGAATGGCTTTAAGTTTTTCACCATTAAGTATGATGTTGGCTGTGGGTTTCTGATATATGGCCTTTATTGTGTTGGGGTACTTTCCTTCTATATCTATTTTATTGAGAGTTTTTATCATAAATGGATTTTGGATCTTGTCAAATCCTTTCTCTGCATCTGTGGAGAGGATCATGTGATTTTTATTCCTCATTTTATTAATGTGGTGTATCACATTGATTGATTTGCAGATGTTGAACCATCTCTGCATCCCTGGCATAAATTCCACTTGATCATGGTATATGATCCTTTTAATATATTGCTGTGTTCCATTTGTTGATATTTAGTTGAGGATTTTTGCATCTGTGTTCATCAGCGATATCGGCCTGTAATATTCCTTCTTTGTGCTATTCTTGCCTGCTTTTGGTCTCAGGGTGATGTTGGCCTCATAGAATGAATTAGGAAGTGTTCCATCTTCTTCAACTGTTTGGAATAGTTTGAGAAGCATAGGTATTAAATCTTGTTTGAGTATTTGGTAGAATTCTCCAGAGAAGACATCTGGTCCTGGACTTTTGTTTTTTGGGAAGGTTTTGATGACCATTTCGATCTCTTTACTTGTGATTGGTCTATTCATTTTCTCTATTTCTTCTTGAATCAGTTTTGGGAGGTTGTATGAATCTAATAATTCATCTATTTCTTTACATTATCCAATTTGGTGGCATGTAAGTTGTTCAATATATTCTTTTATTGTCCTTTGGATTTCTGTGGTATCTGTTGTAATTTCTCCTCTTTCATTTCTAATTTTATGTCTTTGAGCCTTCTCTCTTTTTTTCTTAGTGAGTCTGGCTAAGAGTCTGTCAGTTTTGTTTCAATCTTCACAAAGAACCAGCTCTTTGTTTCATTGATCCTTTCTACTGTTTTTTTAGCTATTTCATTTATTTCTGCTCTAATTTTTATTATTTCCCTCATTCTGTTGACTTTGGGTTTCATTTGTTCTTCATTTTCTGGTTCTTTTAGGTGTGGTTTAAGGTTACTTATTTGGTATTTTTCTTGTTTGTTGAGGTGCACTTGTATTGCTATGAATTTCCTTCTTAGAACTGCTTTTGCTGCATCCCATAAGAGATGTTTTGTTGTCTTTTCATTTTCATTTGTCTTCAGGTATTTTTTGATTTCTCCTTTGATTGGTTCATTGATCCAATGGTTCTTCAGTCTTGTGTTCTTTAGTTTCCACATATTTGTAACTTCCCCATCTTTTGTCTTGTAGTTGATTTCTAGTGTCATATCATTGTGGTGAGAAAAGAAGCTTGATATGATTTCAATCTTAAATTTATTCAGGCTTGCCTTGTTTCACAACATATGGTATATCTTTTAGAAGGTTCCATGTGCACTTAAGAAGAATGTGTATTCCGCTTTTTTGGGAGGGTATGCTCTATATATATCAATTAAGTTCATCTGATCATATGTTTCATTTAATTACACTATTTACTGGTTGCCTTTCTATGCATGATCTATCCATGATGTAAGTGGGGTGTTCAGGTCCCCTGCTATTATTGTGTTGCTGTTAATTTCTCCCTTTAGGTCTATTGATAGTTGCTATATATTCTTTTGTGCTGCTGTGTTAGGTGCATATATCTTTATAAGTGTTATGTCCTCTTGGTGGAAAGTCCCCATTATCATTATATACTGCCCCTCTTTGTCTCTCATAGTCTTTTTTATCTTGAAGTCTGCTTTGTCTGATATAAGTATGGAAACACCTACTTTCTTTTATTTGCCATTTGCTTGCAGTATTGTGTCCAATCCATTCATCCTGAGCCTGTTTGTTTTTAGTGCTGAGATGTGTTTCCTGGAGGCAGCGTATTGTTGGGTCTTGTTTTCTAATCCACCCCAGCACTCTGTGTCTGTTGATTGGAGAATTCAATCAATTTACATTTAGAGTGATTATAGATACATGAGGGCTTAATCCCACCTAATCTATATTTCCATTGTTTCTCTTCCTTTGTGTTTCTGACTACCATTTCATTTTGGGGGTTTTCTGTGGAGGTGTTCTCTTTTTTTATGATCTATGGCTCTGCTCTGATTCTTTGTTTGCTGGTTACTGTGAGGTTTGTATAAAGATCTCATAGATGACATAGTCCATCTTCTGAGAGCCTCTTATCTCCATTAGCCTAAGCAGGTTCCATCCCTTTCCTCTTCTCCTTCTGAGTTATTGTTGTCACAAGTTATTCAATTTTGTGTTGTGCGTTTGTGACTAAGCTGAAGTGTTTATAGTTACTTTTGATGCTTTCCTTCCCTTCCTCTTTTAAGTTATAATTAAGTATTTGCTACCCTGTTGTGAAACAGAGCTGTAGCTTTCTGATTTTGTCTTTCTATTTATCTCTTTGCTCAAAGCTTTGTAGACATTTGCCTTCTTTTTGTTTCAGGTATGAGGGTGTTCTTGATCATTGTTTGTATGAGAGATCTAGTGGCGATGAACTCCCTCAGCCTTTGTTTATCTGGGAAAACTTTCATTTCTCCATTGTATCATAAGGATCATTTCACTGGATAGAGTATTCTTGGTTGAAAGTTTTTGTCTTTCAGTATTTTTAATATATCATTCCATTCTTTCCTTGCCTGTAAAGTTTCTGCCAAGAAATATGCTGAAAGCCTGATAGGGGTTCCTTTGTAGGTCATTTTCTTCTGTCTTGCTTCCCTTAATATTTTTTCTTTGTCATTGGCTTTTGCCAATTTTACTATTATATGCTTTGGAGAAGGTCTTTTAGCATTGATGTAATTAGGCGGTCTGTTGGCTTCATGTATTTGTAAGTCCAGTTCTTCCCCAGGTTTAGGAAGTTCTCATCTATTATTTCTTTGAACAAGCTCTCTGCTCCTTTCTCCTTCTTTTCTCCCTCTGGGATACGTATAATTCTTAGGTTGCTTTTATAATTGACTCATATATTTCTCCAAGAATTCCTTCATTTTTTAAAAATCTGAGTCCTCTCTCCTCATCCACTGGAAACATTTCTATATTTCTATCCTCTAAATCACTAATTCTTTCATCCATAATATCAGCTCTGTTTTTTAAGGATTCTAGATTCTTTTTTATCTCATTAATTATGTTCTTCATATCCAGAATTTCTACTTGTCTTTTTATTTAATTAGTTTCAGTCTCTTTGATGAAGTATTCCTTTTCCTCATTAATTTTATTCCTGAGTTCATCGAACTGTCTGAACATTCTTGTAACTTGGTGAGTTTCTTTAATGACAGTTATTTTGAATTCTCTGTCATTTAGATTGTAAATTTCTGTGACTTCAAGGTTCCTTTCTGAAGATTTGTCATTTCCTTCTGCTCTGAATTGTTACTGTAGTTTCTTATGGTGTTTGATGAACTAATCTTTTGCCTGCGTATTTGTGGTAGTATCAGGTCGCAGATGTCACCTGCTACCGCTGTGGGGAAAGCATGAGCTGTGTTTCTGATCCCACTCCATATGCTGGAAATTGCGTGTATACAATGGGTGTTCCCATCCGCTGGGAAAGCATTCACACTAGGCTCAGAGCTGCCACCACAAGGAGGCACGTACCCAGTTGTAACACCGCAGCACTACTCTGGGTATTTGTGCCATCTGGCAAAGCATTTGCTTGTGTGCATATATCTGCTGCTGCCTTTTCTTATGCTCATGCCAGCCTCTGTGTTTGGTGGGTGGGACTTCTTCATGCGTTCTCAGCATTGGCCAATCATTGGGACTGCAGTGGCATGGTGGGCTTTCCAATCATCAAGGAAAACATTCATTTGAGGTTCCAGGGCTCCCACCAACCCCTCCCAGAGTTGCACCAAGATGCATTCCTACTTTTGGGGATGGAGCAGTACTATTTGGTCTCACTCCAACCTGGGAAGCACTCAGGTGTGTGCACAGTGCTGCCAGGGAAGCGTTGGGGATAGGAATGAATTCATAGCACATGCAATGACAAGCATAAATCTCAAAATAATTATGCTGAGTGAAAGAAGCCAGTAAAAAATGAGTACATAGTGTATGATCCCATTTATAAAAATCCTTGGAAAATACAGGAAAATATATAGGGACATATACCGGATCACTGGTTGCCTGGGAATGAGAATGTGTTTGCAAACGGCAGGGAAAGAGAAATTAAAATGACCATGAGGAAATTTGGGGAGGATGGGCGTTCCTTTTCTTGATTGAGGTGATGGTTCAATAAGTTATAATCAAAATGTATCAAATTGTTCACTTTAAAAATATGCAGTTTACTATATGTCGTTAATACCTCAATTAACCTAGAACATGTAGGGGAAAGAGAGGGAGAGAGAGAGGAAAGAGGGAAAAGGAAAGGAAATGAAGGACCGAGGGTGAAAATTAAGTGGACAAAAGGAAGAGGGGGACACAGGATGCATCGGGTCTCTGTGGCTTTGGTATCACCTTCCCCTGGAGTCTCCCATACTGGGGAGCTGACTGGACCATTCTGATGCGCTCTCCTCACCTCACAAGTCACTGTCTGCCGGCGGAAGAAGGAGGGTGACTATGATCTCCAGTGACGACGCCTGGGCTATTACCTGCCTCATGGCAAGCTACGGAAGCTGCAATGACTAGATCTGAGGTCCCTTTTTCCCAGCTGGGGTCCAGAGGAGCTTGGCTGTAACAGAACGAAACCATATCAGACGGACACAGAATCCGAGCCTTTCTAGACTTGGCCCCTGACTGGCTCACAGGGGACTAAGCTGAAAGGTTTCACCTTCCTTAAGTCCTGAAAGTGACTGCAAATTCTGTCCTGTGGTGTCACACTAGTTCATCCCTCAGGGACACCAGAATTGGTGAAACCAACACAGACATTGCCATCATGTAAAATCGTATCCCCACTTCAGTGCAAGGTTTCTCTTCTTAGGAAACTTTGGAACCTCCCTCCCCTTCACTCTGTGCAGCCATCACACCCCTCTCGGTTCCTCCATATTCCTCCCCAACTGAAGCTCTGGCAGTCTCAGGTTCCCCTTTTCTGTTTCATTCTCTGAAGCTCAGATTCACCAGGACTTCCAAATCAATCTCCCTCGATGGCTCCTTTCCCCACTCATGGGTCATACATGATCGGAAACAGGCCAAGATGAGAGAAGTGGGTGAGACATGACTCTGCAGTCACCTTGGGCCTTGGGAGCTGAAATGACTAGATGTCTGGGAAGCTTGAATCCCAGAGAAACACCAAGGCTCTGGGAAGAGAGTATCTGCTCTGGATGTAAAAGTGAATAATACTGGGCGGGAGAAATCTGAGGGAAAAGAAAGAGTCTTTTTTCATCTTTCTCTGTACAGAGTCCAACTAGCCTCACAGCAGAGGCTCCCCAACAAGCAGCCCAGAGCATCCCAGGCATGAGGCAGGCTGCGCTGTTCTGCCGTGGGTCTGTGGGAACAGATTACATTATCTGTACACACTGTGCCGACGACCACAGCTGAAGATATCCAAGGGCTGAGAATTAAAGTCACAGTCATGGCACTCTTTCAGACTTTTTGTGTGTGAGCTTCACATTCTCAATCTTAAGCAGTGCTTCTCTGAGAATGCACACTCTGAAGATTATAATGATTAATAATATTAATATATTATTCATTGCATACATTATACATTGTACATTATAATTATAAATTAATGTATAATTATTATTCATTAATATATTATTATATATTACATTATTATAATATCATTATAATGCTTAATAATCGTTATCATTATTGACTATTTAATTTCTCCTAAGCAACATGACTGGCAAGCTCTACGTGTATTATCTCAGTTACAGTCACAATATTTAGGGTTTTATTCCCATTTTGAGGTAAAGATGTGGAGGCTCAGAAATATTAAATAAGTTGACACAGAAGGAAAAGAATTACTACAAAGCTAAATTAACCACATATTCACACTATGTTTCAAAGAAAGAAAGACGTTTTCTGACTTACAAACAGACTCAATGTTGACCTCCCACAGTCCTGCAGCTAAAGAACTGGTAAAGAATGTACATCAGGAAGAAGAAATGTGAACCCAGGAAAACATAACAGAAGTCACTAAGAAAAGAAAAAACCGTCTGTCTAATTTAGTATTAGTTTTAAAACAAGACATTAAAAACACATTTGAATTAAAATTTCAGATGATTACCACATGGAAGAATACAGGAGAGAAGATTTAGGTAAAAAATAACTCATTTTTTAGGGAAGATATAAATACTAAGATACTCTATTATTGTTTAACACATTGCTCTCAGAAACTGATAAATCTGTGGGACAAAAGTAAGTAATGATAAAGAGGATTTGAAGAGTGCAACATACTCGATCAGACAAATAGACAAATCCCAACACACTGGCTTATTTTGAGACTTGTGATGCTGAAAACAGTCCTTCTCCTGACAGCATGATACCGCAATGGCATATCAATTTTCATGAATCAAATTTCCAACGTATATAAATCTAAAAAAATGAAAAACCAGTATTTCCTTGTATGCAACTAGTGATTCAACATACAACAAATACCAGAAAAATAGAGACCCAGAAGTAGGTGTCTTTTTTGAGAAGACAGATATAACAGCTCTTTAGTGAAATGTTATGTTGGAATCTATTGCAACATTACACAAAAAGGACAATCCATTTGGATGAGGTATGTTTTCTTTGTGACTGTGAGGGCAAAACTCTAAAGAATCCCCTGACTGTGATAACTCTCTGTTGATCTTAAAATACAAATACATAACACTCAGGAAAGTAAAGGAAGGAAAGATCTCCTTTCTCTCCTCACCTGAAACTCAATCTCCCACCTCAGAAGGATCACTGTCCGTATCTTCTCTGTCATGCAAAGGAATCAATGAAAAGAAAAGTATTGGTATATATTAAAGTTTTAAGAGCTCAAACCAAGAAAACCTAATGACTCCTGCAGAGGCATTGATTTAGTGTGAGCTCCATGTCATCTGCCCCGTCTTGTCTCTATCATCGTGTTTGTCGGGACGTCCTTCTTGGCCCCTCACTCTCCCTGCCTCGTTAGCCAGTCTGTCTGCATCAGTGCTACCGCCAGTCTCTCTCTTGCCGTCTTCACTTTCTCTTCCTGTTTCCTGATATCTTCCTGAGTCACCAGAAGTTGTTTTCAAAGGAGCTGTGGGATGTACAGACCAATTCCTGGGATCGTCTCTGCTGAATCTGAAGACCAGGCAGGGGTGGGCATGGGACTGGGGTTCGGACCACCTGTGAGCACACCTGGCAGGGATGCACCTGTGCAACTAGGTGCAAGATTCAGCAGGGCTTTGGCAAGGTCCAAAGGACTTAACGGTTCCCCTGCACTCTGCAGGCCTGGAGACCTTGCAGTCTCTTCTGCCAGCAGAGTTGTTGGGGCTGCTCCAAGGTTTCCTCCCATTGATGGCATCTGACCTCATTGCCAGGATGGGATGTGATTCTAGTAACTGGCCTCTTGAATATGTAACTGGACATCCTCAAAGGGATGGAGATGCTCAAACCAGGCTTTGGGTTGGATTCGTGTCCACAATCATGTCGCTTCTTCTGTGATGATTTGACCATCATACTTCTTTTCCTCTTACCCTATAAATTGGGAATGTGGATCAGAGTGATAAATGAAGCCTGACTTCCCAGGACAATTATGTCAGATGCCTTGTACTTCTACCCTCCCTCTCTCCCTGTGGGGATTAATCTGACCTGTGTCCTGGGACGTCATCAAAGAGATTTGGGTCAAGAACAGAAAGCTCTAGGTCAAAACTCAGGACTACGGCAGGTCATTTCTTCTCCCCCATGTTGTTAGACACTTATGAGTATGACTTTATTCTCATTTTGTCCTTGTCTCTCTCAACAACAAAATCCTTGGTGCTCCCTGTCAGGACACACTGTTCCCAGTCTTTTTCTAAATCCCAAATCATACCATTCTTCTGTACTATATGACTATTCATTTGATAAGCCCATTGACCAGTTGGTGTTCATAGCTCCATTCGAGCTTAAGTCAGTAGTGAAATTATCATCCACCCCACTCCTAGTGACTCTTATTTGACAACTGTGAACATTAAATCTCAGTAAAGAGAATGTATGTCTGGAAAAACTCAACTTACAAATGGAGATTGTGCTGTAAGTGGGAAGTACACACTGGGCTTATGAAACCCAGGAAAACAATGTAAACTCTCTCATTATTAAGTTTTGTATAGACTGCACCCACATTGATGATATCTTGGTTATAGTGGGTTAAAATATACTATTAAAATTAGTTTCACTTGTTTGCTTTCATTTTTTAAAATGTGGCTACTAAGAAAAAAATTAAATTCTATAATATAGAGTGCTTAATGTTACTATAGGACAGTGCCGATGAAGCCATCGGTGAAAATAAATTCCAGAGAAAGTGGTTAGGGAAATTTTTTCCCTAGGAAAGGCGTCTAAAATGGCCCACACTGCAAGATGCAACAAAAACTGTCATACACACACACACACACACACACACACACACAAACTGACAGAATGAAACAAACCTCTTCTTAGAGTCCCACCACTTTTCACATGGCAAGAGGTTGCACTCCTACTTAGTCCTAATTGGACTAATCTCAAGAAAGAAGGCAGAAGTCAAGGTAATTTACCAGTTAGGAAGATCTAAAACCAGAGACTAAAGCTCAAGATATGTGGTGAATTTCCTGTCCTGGCTTCTGTTATTAATTCAATATGTTAGGGAGACTTTTCCAAGGAGGATTGTTTTAAAACTCACTTTTTCTTTACTATGTAAAAATAGACAGGCTATGTAAAGAATAATTACTCTAGCCAATCAATGAAAAGGAGATGATAGAACACGAATACCCTTATTATAAGTCACTACTGGATTAGAGAGTCAGGGAACAGCTGACATTGTTTTGATTTGGCCTTAATTAGGCTGATTCTGATTTCATGATCGTCATATTGGTTGTATTATGCTAGAACATAGGAAACTTCCCAGCCCCTCTACTATTTAACCACCAAGGCCCACCAACCAGACTAGTCCTTGCTGACACATCCCCTGCCTCAATCTCTTCTGACAACACCTGGAGGATTTTCCCCAAATCCCACTCTGTCCCTGTACTCTTCTACCTGCCCCAGGGCCAGGGAATCATTTTCTCCAAGGCTCAGGCTCTGCGTGTGTCCAGCTCTGGGGATGGCACTTCTCCCTCGAGTGAAGACAAGGATCAGAGCGCAGACTCTGTGAGCTGCAGCAATTGGACAAAGACTGGGGTTTGCTGACAGAAAAGAACCTTTAGTGGGCACGGTTACCAGGGTCCAAGAAGCCCCAGTGATTCCTCCAGGGAATGTGATGCAGGACAGAGCAGGAATGTCTGCCTGTGGTTTGGCTTGGGAATGCCTGTAGGGTGACATAGGTGACATTGGTAATGCATTCGCCAATGTTGTTCACTCATTTATTCATCGTATGTCGTGGAGTGCATTCTACATACATCCAGGCAACAGTCTCACACTCTGGGGCTCACAGGCAGTGTCAGAAGAATTTCTAAATTTTATTTCTAATATATAGGTACAGCACTGGCAATACACTAGGCGTTCCAAGCATTTTTCAAATATTAACTCCTTTAATACTCTCCATAAACCTACAAAGTAGGTATGCTAATCATTTTTGCCAACTGAGTGATGAAGAAACTGAGGCACCAATCAAGTAAATAACTCAGTCAATACAAATATCTAGTAAGGGATTGAGCTGGAATTTGGACATGAGGAGTTAGCTCCATACTCTGTGCTCTTAACCACGACATCTACTCTCTAAAGACTGCACATCATGAAAAAATTTGATAAGTTATTAATTTTCTTGGTGCATTGAGTAGCCACACTATTTTATCTGTGTCTGAAAAATAGAATACCTGCGTAGAAACTACTGCACATACACACTCAAATTACATCTACCAATGTCCCCAGTCCCTGAAAATTAATACAGAGAACATTTCAGAGTGTTTCTTGAGCGGGTTGGGAGGACTCTGAGGAAATCCCAGTGTTACTGTAAGAAGCTGAGGACAGGCTGTGACTGGATCTCAGGGGAAAGTTGTCCTCAGGAGTCACGATTGAATGACAACATTGATGTGAGTGTCTCAGCAGTGACTGAATTCAGGGTCTGGTGGTGTTTTAACCTGGTGCTTATTTTCTGGCTGCGTGTTTATGGTGATGCAGCACAGGGAGAGGGGATGGTTCACTGTGTTCTTGGGGAAACCAGACCCATGAAAGAGAGGGAATGACGGTTTCCTTAAACAATAGACTCGTGGTGGGAAAAATTCGGCCTGGAAGAGACAGTCGTGTTCCTGGTATAACCAGAAGGAGTTGCCTCTGCATCAGCCAAAGCAGACAGCCCTTCCCCGTGCACTTATTTGATCTCAGTGGGAGGAAGGAGGAGGAAATCATGTAATGCTCTTCTGGATGTAAGATTTGTGATGGTAGTGACTGTGCTAGGAGGATCTGAAAGGCCTCTCTGAGGCATTTCAGACCTTTGCTGTGACCAGAATGACAAGTGTAAGCACCCCTGCGTATGTCTGGGAAGAGTTAGTGTGTCAAGGAGAAGGCTCCCTTGTGCAGAGACTCACATGAAGAAGCGAGTTTGACTAGGGAAGATCAGAAATGTGGCCAGTGTGGCTGGAGGAAACCTGACAAAAGAGATTGAGGGGAGATAAGAGGGTGATCAGGCTGGATCCTGGGACATGGTAGACTGTTACTTTCTGTTCCTCTGTGACAAAATTACTCCAAAACCTATCACCTATACAGTACAAATATATAACATCTCATAATTTCTGTGAGCCAAGCATCTGGCATGGCTTAACTGGGTGCCTCTGTCTCAAAGTCTCTGTGAAGCAGGTTTGTGGTCTGAACAGGGCTCAAATGGGGGAGGATTCCCACCCAAGATCACGCACATGGGTTTTGGCAGGATCCATTCGGACTGAGAGTCTGAGCTCCTGTCTGTCTGTTGTCTGGACACTCCCTCAGTTCTCTCCTATGGAGCCTCTACATAGTGCAACTGAAAACATCAGCACTTGCATTCCCAGTTCTGGTGATTTGATAGAGAGAGAGAGCGAGCGAGCGAGAGAGAGAGAGAGATGGAAACAGAAGGAGGGAGGTAAGTAGGGAACCCAAGTAAGCCAGAAAGCAGGAAGTGAAAGACATTTTGTAATTAAAACTTGGAAGTGACATCCCATCACCTTGGCTGTGTTCTGTTGTTCAGAAGCCAGATACTGACCACTTAGTGGTGACACAAGGATGTGCACTTCAGGAGGCAGGGAACATTGGGGCCATTGTGGAGGCTGCCCACCACATAGGCCAATGTGAGGCACTTGGGACTGATTCTGAGTAAAACAGGGGGCCGTGGAAGGGTTAATGCCAGTGGATCACAATGTCTGAATTTCCTCTAATTTCAACTCCTTAAGGATGCAGACCTGAAAATGAGGCCCAGAGGGGCAGTCACTTTCCCAAGATCACACATCTGGAACCCAGAGAAGATCTGACTGGTAGTCTATGTGATGTCCTACTCCTTCTTGTACTTCCTCCATCTCTAAGTGTGTACATTAGACACATGTGACACCAGCCCACAGGTGTTGTACGTATTATCACATGTACCCTGACAAGGTCCCTAGGAAGCTGTTTTTAGCCCAATCCTCATTGTGCAGCTTGGGAGACTGGGGAGATCTTGAGAGGCACAGCAGCTTTTCCAGGACACAGAACTGGTAGGAAAAAAGAGGTCTGACTTCAGCTCTGTCTCCTCAAAGCTGGGCCCCTGGATCCACTCCCAAGGAGCAGTGGGGAGGGTGGTGATGGGTATTTGTGCACAGTGATGGAGATGACACGAGCAAAGAGGGAGAGCAGCCAACAGCCTAGAGGGGGCTTTGGGTGTGTCTGATTGAATAAAGGGGCCAAGTATTAGAACCTTGAACAAGTGACCTCACTTCCTTGGTGACAGCCCCCAACAGAACTTAGAACTCTGGTTACCAGGCACCCACACTGTAATCACAGCCTCATGTCCAGTTCATTTTAGTGGAGACACTCGACACAGCAGGATGTTCTCATGTTGTCCCGTGACTTTCCGAGCCTCTGGCCCCCGGAAAGCCCAGAATGAGAGCATGTTAAGTCGTTTTAGGCATTGGCTCAGCCCTCACCTCGAATGTCCGTGGCCTTTTGGCAGGAGGAACCATCAGGTAACAGTGTGGGCCAGGGCAGGCCACTCTAGGTCAGGCCAGAACTGTGATCCCAAAAGGACAGCCCCACACCACTTGACACTCATTGTGTGTGTGTGTGTGGGAGATGGAGTTAGGGAAGCTGGGGATGAGGAGGACCCAGCCTGGGCAGGAGCAGGAAGCTAGATGGTGGGAGTCGGGCAGTGTGTCATGTTCATACTCAAGATCTTGGCTGCAGGAGATGACGGTGAGTGCTGGGGACCAACCTCCTGTATCTGCATGTGAATCCTGGGCCCTCAAAGTGTCCTGGCATTCCTTCCCTGGTGGAGTCTATGCAGATTCCCCTCTGTGCCTGATCTGTGGGGGTGTTTCCCCCTGTGGCAAAGTCCAGGCAGGCCCCTGATCCCTCCTGGCCTGACTGCTGGGCACTGTCACTGCAGAGCTGCACCCAAGAGATGGTCGAGGAGCTGGTGGATGGTTCCAGTTCACCCTCTCCCTGGAAGGAACACAAGTGCACCAGTCCATTAATGACCAGGGCTTCCCTGAGGTGAGTGTGGGTGCAGAGGTGTCTTCACACACAGGACTCTGAGATGACCAAGGCAGTACTAGAATGAAGACTCAAATCTGAGAACCCCCTGGACTCCCCGCCACCAGAATTTTTTCACTAGAGTACCCCACAGTCCAACTCTCAAAAGAATCTGGACCTCCAATCTTCCACACCAGCTACACAGGAGGGTAGAAAGTCACCTCAGTCCTCCTGGTGGTTCACTGTGATATCACTTACTGTATGTCCCTCCTCCTCTCCCCCAGTGTGAGGATGAGTTCACTGTGAATTTAAATGAGGCCTGCAGGATGCGTGCCCTCCAGGCAGGCATGATGGAGAAGCTGACAGAGTCCATGTCACCGGCTTTCCTGAGTAGGAACACGTCCAGCTTCACCACCTTCATGGTCAACTACTCGGCCTTAGACACATCCCAACGGGTCCTGGACCAGCTGTTTACTAGCTGAGTAGCCACACCCTCCTCAGCACAGTGGTGACTCTGCCCACTGCCAGCTGTGTACCTTGGGCAAATCCCCACATCTCTCTGAGCCTCAGTTTGCTCTTCTGAAAAGTAGGGGAGGGGGATAAATTTCATGGTGATCTTGTAGGGACTAATGGGATCAGCAATGACAGGTGCTTACCTGGTGCCTGGATCTGCAGAGAGGGCTGTGGACGTGCTGTGGTAGTCCATGGTGTTTATTTTTCTCTTCGCCGTGAAAAGTAGTCTGCCTCACTGATCTCTAGGATGTGGCCTTTCTGAGTGTGGAAAAACACATGGAAAGCACCCTGTCAAGGAGTTGAGATTCCATGCAGCTGGTCCTGATCCTTTTCCTTGGGCTAGCCAATTAAGGATCTCTGGGGCAGCAGAGAGGCCCTAGGCCCACTCAAGTGTCTGGGATGGTCTGGTTGATCCTCATCCATTCAAGTGTGTAGATTAAGCACCTACTACATGCAGGACTTTTGGAGACACTTAGTAAAGTCAGTGAATGAAGGAGACACAATCGCTGTGCCTCAATTGTCGTCTGAGAGTCAGACAGTGACATTAGACATCTTTCGCAGGTCCTGTCTTCCATGGTACATCCCAAGTGATGCCCTGATAGCCTCCTTTATAGATGGAGCCATCTTCCCTTTTTCCAGCCAGGAGGGCAGAGCACAGGACCATCTAAAAAATTGAGTGGTCTTTGGGTCCAGAATAAGGGCTTCCTGTCCCTACAGAACAAGGTGTGGAGGGAGAGATGGGGGCTGTGGCTGGGGCGGGCCTGTCAGAACCTTGCATCTCACACATCTTTTGATTCCCAAGGGAAGGCTGAGGTCTGGTGGCTTCCACTCCAGGAAGACAGGAGTCAAAGAGCTATGGATGGGTGCCAGGACCCCTGGGAAGCAGAGGGGTGGCTAGGCTGAGTTGTCTCCAAGAGACACATTCCATCACAGACCCATGTTAATCTGTCTCTTCTCCATATCCACCTCTTCTGACCATCACCTCCAGGCCCAAGACAGGAGGTCTGTGAGCAACCCGCTCAAAAACCGGCCTTTGCTCAATCCAGTTGCACAAGTACATGGAGGGTTGGGCTGGGCTGTGTCCCGGCCCTTCAGGAGAAGAGAGTCAGCAGGAAGAGAGTCACGACAGGCTCTGTGTTCAACTTGCTGGATGAGCAGGGGCTCATCCCCAGGATGGGAACGGGCAGGCATTGGTGCCTTGCATGAGAAGTGTGCAGGGAAAGGACAGGCCTCTGACTCTGTTGCCAAATTGCCTCCCCCAGTGCCATCTCTTCTCTGGTGGGAACCTGCCTGGACCCAGGGCAGGATTTCTGGGAACCCCTGCACTTTCCCTGCTTCAAGATGAAGCTGACATCTCTGCATCTCAGCTTGCCTGGCTCGGAGCTGGGGAGCCACGCCTACTTTCTCCAGCTCCAGCTGGAGTATCCAAGGCACATTGAGGCAGATCTGGAAGGTGAGAAGACTGCAGTCTGGGAAGATGATTTGAAGGATCTTCAAAGTCTAGTTTCCCTTAAAGGCAGTGGGGTCTTTCCTGACTTTGACAGGGACCGTGGAAGTCAGCTACTTGAGTGACACTGTTTCTTTCTCCTGCTGCAGTACCATCTCCAGAGCTCCCTCCAGCTCCAGAGCCAGAGCAAGGGCTAGCTCCACGGCTAGATCCAGCTCCAGCACTAGTTTCACCACCTGTGCTAGAGCTGGAGCCAGTATCACCTCCATCAGTCCCTCCAGGACCAGAGCCACCACCAACATCAGCTCCAGCCCCAGTGCCAGCTCCTGAGCTGGAGCCAGCTGGACCATTGGCTCCAGGGAGAATCCTCACTCCACCTGGAGAGATAACAGCAGAGCCAGATCCAGCCCCAGAGCCCGCCTGCCCCTGGGATGTGACCAGCAAGAACCTGCTGAGGGAGGAGAAGCCTGACTTCTTGGAGTTCCCTCTCCGGCTTGTGGCAGAGCAGTGGACACTGATGGATGTGGTGAGCAGCGGGGCTCTCAGGGCCGGTGGGGTCGGCCTTTGCTGTGCCTTGAGCTGCCCCACACCTGCCATTTCCTGATCCAGAATCCCATGATCTCGGTCCAGCTTCCCTGCTTACCCTCATGTGACCTGAGCAGACTTCTTAATTCCCAAGCTTTTGCTGTCCTCATGTGGACAGTAGAGATGGACACTGAGAGCAGCTGCCATGCAGACTGGCTGTGCAGATGGACGAGGTGGAGCAGAGAGGACGTTGGGCAGAGTCTGCGCTTTGGTGGAGCGGAGCACACTGAAGTGCTGTCTTGTCCTGGGTAGTTCACTCATTTGCCCAGGAGGCCTCAACAGCCTCAGCACTAATTAAGCACCTCATGTGTACATGACTACAAGGCAGAAAAACAAAGCCCGTGGTTGTTGCTGCCTTGTGGAAATGTGCCACTGAAAGAGGCAACAGACCCTAGGATGGTCAGAATGGGTGGGAGATGCCCCTAGAGACGGTCAAGCAGGAGCCGAGTTCTGGTGCTTGGAGGAAGTGAGACTGTGCAGCGAGCAAATGCCACTTCCCTGCGCCACAGTATCATGTCCTGGGTCATCCTGTGCTGGGTGTCCTCAGGGGACACAGGCAACACCCAGGGACTCACACAAGCCTCAGGCCGCATTATCAGCTTCCTGAGCTCAGGCTCTCACCTCTGACTCAGCCTGGGACTGGGGGCTGCGGACGCTGAGCTGGGCTGTGCCAGGGCTGGGTGACATGCCCTGTCCTCCCCAGGAGCTCTTCAAGAAAGTGATGCCCCACGACTTCCTGGACTCCATCTGGTCCCAGTGTGACAACAGGGGCAATGAACACCTGGCACCCACCATCCATGCCAACACGACCCACTTTAACAGAATGGTCGAATGTGTCGTCACCACCTGCATTGGGGACCCGAGCATGATGGTCCAGGACAGGGCCAGGGTGGTGGAGCTCTGAATCCAGGTAACCAAGGTAAGATGTGGGAGGCCCTGAGAGCCCCTCTCTGGAGTCGGGGGAACTGCCCCTTCTCCTTTCTCAGCTCTCGTGTTTGAAGTCTGTGTTCTGAGCACTTGCACAATCCTTAGGCCCCTCCTGCCAGTGCCTCGATGACCTGACTCCTGGTCCCAGTGGTGGGAAGCTCACCCCTTCCTGGGCTCCTTCCTTGGCTTGAGCTAAAATCCTCCTCCTGGAAGTATTCCTCATCAGGTTCCAGCTGTGCCTTTCCTGGGTTCCCTGAGCCGCTGTTTCCTCCAGGACAAGAGACGTCAATGAGGCGACAGAAGCCAGAGGAAGCAGGGCTCCAGCTCCCTCTCACAGCTCATTCTCTTCCCTTCCCCAGGAATGCCAAGGCCTGAGGAACTTTTTCTCACTCCATGTGATCCTCTGGGCTCTGCAGGGCCCCTCCATTCAGCATTTAAAAGAGACATGGAGATGGGTGTCCAGGTGGGTAGGCCTCTCTCCATGCTTGTACCACCTGGGTGGACCAGACCCCGCACAGGGCTGGCATTGCCCTTCAGTCAGTTGGGACCTCCTGGGAGACAGCAAACCCTGGCGATAGAGTCTGACATGGTTGGAAGGCTTGGAGTCTTTCTGAAAATTTAGGCCAGTGGTTCTGCTTCAGGAATCAGTTTCCCTAAGTGACAGATCCTGGCTTGAGCCAAATTGAAGGTTTTCAAGTATTTTCAACAACAGAACTCTCTGTCCACATGAAATTAAGACTGTTTAAAACACATCTGCTGAGAAGATAAGAGAATGGAGGCCCCAGGTGACAATAGGAGAGCCCCCTCCCCAGTCCCAGACACCTCAGGGCTCAGAGGACACAGTGAAAACGCTCATCCAGGCTGTCTGGATCTTCTGGGTTTTCAAACAAAAGGAATTTACCCTCAAACCACTCCATAGTGTTTCTTTCCTTTTTTCCCTCCTCAGGAAGAACTGGACAAAACTTAAAAAGTTGATGAAAACTAGCCAGCGGGAGAGCAGGAAGCTGCTCAAGGAGGTGAGTGGAGGCTGGAGATCTGGAAGGAGGGGAGGTGAGGGGGGGAGAGACCAGGCAGGATGTGCTTTGGGAAGTTTTTCATTTAAGGTTCCATGAGAAATAACGGTCTGTCTTGTCCAGCTTGACAGGAAGCAGGGGGTATGAGCTGCAGGGGCTGGTGGGGACTGTTTGGGGCAGGACGCCTTGGTCACGGGATACAGAGGTGTCGCCTGGACTGTTCCAGGAGGTGAGGAGCTGGCAGAATGAGCAGGTCTCTGGCTTCCATGCGGACCCATCAGCTGGCCCTCTTCCTCCAGGCTGGTGGGTGGATGGAGTGGGTGGGGGTTCCTTTCTTCCTAAAGCAGCCCAGCCTGTCCTCAGGAAGCCAGGCTCCTGCTGCTCCTTCTGTCTTCACTGCACATCGCAGGGGAGGGCACTCTGCCTGCCCCAGGGATGGGCACTGTGAGGTCACACAGGTCTTGTGGACACAGGGGCTGCCCAGCCTTGGGCCAAATGGTGGATCTGGGACAGAACTGTGTGCTCTCTGGGACTGTGTGATCTAGCCCTATAGTGGTCACTGCTGACAAACCAGTGAGTCTCGCCCGGTGGCTTGTTGACAAAGATACACCCCAGATGGCAATGAGAATTATCGGGGAACCTACAGATCCTTAATGGACCTTCCTGAGAGGACATTAGAAGTTTCCAAGTGAAAAAGGATGCAAATGTCACCATTACACAGCGCCATGGTCACCCCCTCCACTGTCACTCAGATGTGGCACAAAGGGGTCCCCGTCCCCCTTGGAGGAGTTCTGTGCAGGGTTCATCCTGAGGGGATTCTAGGGAGCTGAGGCCTTTGGCATGGCCTCAGGTCCAGCCTGGTGTCAGAGAATCTCAGGGGGCTGGAAAACACAGAATCCACTTGGATAAGACTCCGAGACACCTTGTGCCACCCGATCCATGGCTCAGGCTGACTGAGGGCCTCAACACACCCCGAGAGTCAGGAGAACAGGACCTTGGTCAGAGGTGTGTCTGGAGGAGGAGTGAAGGCCAGGGGCCAGGCCCTTTGGCTGGGAGGTGGGGACGGTCTCCTCTGTGGGCCCCTGAGCAAGTCACTGCCCCTCTGTGGGCCTCGGTCTCCTCATCTGGGAAATGGAGGGAGATGATCTGTGGTGCAGGCCTCACAAGGGTGATGAGGTACAAGGGGGAGAGGAATGTGCAGGAGATTTGCGCTCCTCCTCCTTGAGGGGGGAGGGGAGAGTACTGGTGACAGTCAGATGACACTGAGTCCTCAGGGGACCCTGGGAGGCCTGGGAGTCCTCCTCACACTTTCCTGATAAGGAGAGAGGCTTAGGGGCCTGGGCAGGCCTGAGGGAGCAGAGGAGGGAGTGTTGGAAATGCGAGTGATCTAGAATCAGAGCACTCTGGAATGGGAGCAGCCATAGACACCAGATGTCCGAGGTCCAGGATCAGGGGCCTGGGAGACACGGGGAAGGGAGCATGGCCTCCCTGAGCCTGTCCTTGACCCTGCAGGACGTGACCTCTGTGTGGGCCACCTTAGAGATGGATCCCCAGGGAGCCCAGGAGAGACAGCAGCAGCAGGTGAGGGGGCCTGAGGGGGAGGGTGTCAGAGGAGGAGGTCTCTCTCCTCACGGCTTGAGGCCTCCCTAAGAGAGGGGTCCCTCCTCCTCCAGCCCAGCTCCTGGAGCCCCAGAGCCTGCTATGCCTGCCCTGGAAGTGACCAGGAGGAGGCCTGGGAGGGCTGGGCCCAGGATGAAATAGAGAGGGGAGGGGCAGGGAGCACATACTCTGGGATTTGACAAAAGCCGCCCCTAGGAGGTGACTGGGGAATTTGGGTGGTCCTGGAGGGGGCAACTGAGGGGAGGCCGCTGAGGGTCCTAGGCTGCTCTCTGTGGGAGTCTGTGGTGGGCAGGAGGCTGGGGTGAAGGGATTTGGGGGAGGGTCAATGGGGACACCTGAGATGTGGGACTCATCTCACCACTCCCACCCTGAATTCACAGGGTGTCGTCCCCTTCCTGGGCACGTTCCTCTATCACCTGAAGCTGCTGGACATTGGGATGGAGGATGATCTGGAAGTGAGTGAGCCTGGAGGTGGGGCCAGGGAGAAGTATCCTGAGGTTTGGGAGGCGATAGCCCTGCACTGGGCCCTGAGCTCTCAGTACCTGGCAAACCTTCTCTCATGAGAGCCCCATGGCCACCCCTGGGAGCTGGAGAGTCAGGCCCATCTTAGCAATGCATGAATAGACGTCCCACGTAAGCCCCCCACCAGGCTCCCTGGGCTGGTGAAGCTCAGAGCTGCCTGTCTGCAGAGCTGCAGGAGGCTGTGTCTGAGCTGCACTCAGCCTCCCCCTCAGGTCCTGCCCCTGGGGGAGTGCCATCAGCCCCTGCAAGTGAGGAAGAACTTCTGTGGTCCAGCTGTCCCTTCCTCCCTGAGGCCCCAGTCTCCCCATCTGTCATCAGAGAGGGTGTGCTACATAAGGTCTCTGGCCTCAGCTCCCCTGTCCCTCCTGCTCTGGAGCCCAGAGCCTGGCCCAGTGTCAAGTTCTCTTTGTGGAAGGTCTGCCCTCTGCTGGGCCCTGACGTTCCTGCAGCCTGAGAAGGGGTGGGATGGGGGTTAGTTATGGGCTTAGGGGGCTGTTTCTGATGGACATTGGCTGTCTCCCTTCCAGGGAAATCAGGCCAACTTCCAGAAAGGATGTGAGGTGAGCAGGGGTGGGGAGGGTGGGGAAGTGGATATCACAGAGCTCCCCTAGCAAGACATTCTCTGGCCTCATCCCTTGGGTCAGATCCACAAAGCTGGGAATCCCATCACGTTGGTGAGTGTAGGGGGGGCTGGCATCAAGGACATCTTCCTGGATGAGGAACTAATTCAAGCCAACTGTGAGAACAGGCAAGTCCTGAATGGAGTGGGAAGGAAAGAGGGTTCCCGAGTGAGCACAGACCCCAGACCAGATCCTCACTCCCCACAAGTCCCTGGCAGGGTTCCCCACCCAAGCCCTGTCTGAATCCTGTCCTTCCTCCCAGAAATTCAAAGTCATCAGGAGGATCCAGCTGCTCCAGCAGGCTGCAAATGCGTATGACCTGGAGCGAGAAGAACGATTTGGGGCCTGGTTCCAGGCCATGGAGCCCATCAGTGTCCATGAGAGGTGAGGGGGACAGGAGGTGGGTGAGGGCAGGGTAGACTCTCTCTGATGGCCAGCTCCAGAGCCTGTGGCCTGGCTCGCTAATCAGCCTCAGAACTCGTAGCGTGGTGACCCATGGGGCACTGGGACTCAGCTGCTGGCAGGCTCTGGGAGGGGCACCTGAGGTGTGGCTCCTGGTAGCTCACAGGTCCACTCTGTCCTGTAGCTACTGTGTCTCCTGCCAGCTGGAGCCTGCACACCAGAAGGCGAGTAAAATGCGGCTCTTCAAGAGAAAGAGGAACCGGACATCATCCAGCTTAGGGCCGAGTGAGTGTTGGGACCAGCAGCGACTGAATCCAGGGGCTCAGTACAGCTTCAGGCTAAGCATGGGCCTGGATCCCAGCTCCACTGCTGACCAGGCCTGGGACGGGCCGCTCCCCTCTCCTCTCTGGGATTCAGTTGCATCCTCTGAAATGGGTGATGCTAAATGATGCCTCCTGCATCAGGGACAAACGGGATGCTGTTGATGGCCTCAGCACACGGCACAGGGTTTGGATCAGAGTGCAGGGGGGCAGGGAGGTGTGCCATGAATCTCGGGGAGGTACCCCAAAATAGTCTGTTTCTTCTCTTCAGCCGCCATGCATTTGGCGATGAGCCGTCACACTCTGGAGACCTCAAGTGCAGCTCCTCCTGACCAGCAGGGACACTGGCGCCCTCGGGGTGTACTGGGTCAGCTCTTCCCACCCTGAGTGAACGAGGACATCCTAAGACTTTCCCTGGTTTCCCCTAAAGCCCCAGAGGGAGGACACCACCCCCTCCAACTCCCTGAAATCTGCACCCCAGCGACTGTTAACCCATTGGGGAGGAGTGATATTATTTCTTTACTAGTAAATGGTAGATTTGACTCTTACATTATATCCTGTTTCTGTCACAGCCTGGGTGTTGTGGTGTGGTTCTTTCACTTCTTATGCTCATGTAAATGAGACACAGAATCTCACTTTCCTCCTTGAATTAAGAACTTGTGTTTGGTCACAGCTTATTGTATGTGGCAGAAGGGATGAGGGCCAACCTCCTCCCTGGCTACTGAATGAAACCCTCAAGTCTCCCTTCCTCAGAGGACAGGTGCATTTCTGTGTGGGTCACCTGGGCCAGGAGCAGAGACAGCCCCTCAGATCTCTCTGGATTTAGAGGTTGGAGGGACTTTCCCAAGCAGAGCAATAACCACTGAAATGTGGGTGTCTTTCAAATAGCACCTACCAGGACCATGTCCTTCCCCAGGACAGTGGCTGTCTTTCTACAGCTTTCCAGGAAGAAGGAATGTTTTTTGCTTCTCTTGTTGAGGTTTCTTTGATCAGATATTGGAACTTGCCATTTTCTTACCAGTCTCTGGATTTGCATCAACACTAAATGAGAAAAAAAATGTAAAAAGATAAAAGTTTGCATGTGTAACGGACAAGGACAGAGGAAGACCATGTGCAGATGGACTAAGGCCCCACAGGACATCCCCATCAGGCCGTCTCTAGGGCTCCCTATTCACCCTTCGCCTAGATTGGAATCCTCCTGGGATCCTGGCCCATGCTCTTGGAAGTCCTTTTCCCACTTGTTTCATATCCAGAGGGAAAGATTCATGATGCACCTTTTAAATCTACAACAGGACTTTGTTCCATAAACCTAACTGCTCCCAGTGAACTAGGATTTCCAACATCCCTGCACTTCCTTGTATGAGTCTTTTTGGGCAGAAATTCCCTAGATGGCCCCCAGCCTCTCTGTCAGAAACATCATGGCCATTCCTCCCCGGCTGGGCCTGATGGATCAGGGGTAAGCTCTGGTTTGCCAGTACAGTAGACCTTAATCCTGTCCACTGAATGACCCACACTATCCCTTGCTGCCCTGGGTGACATCTGGGCGCATGTGGTTCTGAGGTCCCTGGTCTCAGACAATCACTAGTTTACACACTCACTCGTGTTGTTACTGACTTGTCCCAAAGGGGCTGCTGGGCCTGAGGGCATAGAGCACATAGCCCCTGGGACGGCTGTGTTCTTTTCCCCAGTCTGTGCTGTGGTTATGTGGATTTGTGTTACAGGGCTGTGAAACTTTCCTGTTGGGAGTTTTGAAAGATGAGGCAGGAGAGGGGCAGGTATAGAAGTTGGTCCAGCAGGGGAATGCCACCAATCTTAGACACAACCTTACCAATTAAAATTCTGAAATGCTTCCCAAGTGGGTGGTTAACAGACACTGCTCAGAGCTCATGCCGAGAACCCACCCGACGACCTGGAGCTAAAGGGTTACCACCCGGCATTTTGAACATCATGCCCTGGAAACACCCTGTAAGACAAGGGCCATTGTCTTGAATTCCTTAGTACTTCTTCCCCCTCCTTTCTGAAGGCTGCAAGTGTCACCCAGGGTGGCCTTTTCAGTTCAGCCAGAAGCAGAGTAGAAATCCTGGTTCCCACAATCCAGGTCCTTCCTTTCAGGGCACTGCTATCCAGGAAAGAAAGAATTCACACATCCGTGTAGACAACACAAACACACACACTCATATCCCACCCAAATCCCAAGATGCTTGAACTACTAAGAGATTAAAAGTGACTTCAGAAACAGATCAACCAATTGCAAAAGAAGGGTTTCATTAAGATCCTGACTCAAATAAAATGTAAAACCAAGAAATAACCTTGACAAAACTGGGAGACTTTGGATATTGACTAGATAGTTGATTATAAGAATGACATTTTTATTTTTGTATGTGATAACGTTATTGTGTTTGTGTTCCAAAAATTCCTCATCTGTAAGAGAAACTGAAATATTTACAGCTGAAATGATGTGCTCTCAGCCATCTCCTCTGGTTAATTCTTGGGGTCTTGGTGTGAGGATAAACAAAGTCAGATGGTATAAGAGTTGACAATGTTCGAAGCAAGTAACAGGTTCACAGAGATTTATTTTTCTGTACTCTGAGTTTTAGAGATTTTTGAAAACCTTCAGAACACAAATTTGATAAAAACAGTATACTTGGTGTCCACATTACGCTGTTACAAATTAAAACATCACAAACATAAAGGAATGCGTCTCCTTCCTGACCTAAGGAAGCTCTCTCTCAGTCTGGCTTCTGTGAATGACCTGATGATGCCACCAATTATTCACTTATCACATGTTTGTTGAGTAATTCCTATGTGCTCTGTGCTGTGTGCAAGGCAAACACATTTCCACGACTCTGGATCTAGTGTGGGAAGGAAGGCAATGAGCCTGCTGCCAAGGTTCTCTAAGTGGAAAATAATGTCCACAGGGGGTATGCTCATTCTGGAGATTCCAAAATCAAAGCTACACAAGTTTGCCACGTAACAGATAAGAGATACTTAATTCATGATATAGAAATCACATATGTCTGAATTACCATGTGACCATGAAGAGAAAGACTGATGGATTTTATGTTATAATTAGATGCAAAATCATCGTGCTGGCCCCTGGCTGAATGGGTAAGTTTGGCATGTTCTGCTTTGGTGGCCCAGGTTCAGTTACTAGGCATGGACCTACAATACTCATTAGCAGCCATGTCGTGATGGTGACCCACACAAAAAGTAGAGGAAGATTGGCAACAAATGTTAGCTCAGGGTGAATCTTTCTCTGCAAAAAAAAAAAAATTAGATTTAAAATCATAATAAAAATTTATGGAATCGGATTTAATATACATTCAAAGACAAATCTCATTCTAGTAGGTATCATCACTTCATTGAGTGTAAGTTCTAGAAAAACCAAGTGTAAGTTCAAAACACTAATTCCTCAGCTTCAATTATCCTATCAATTTTAATATAAAAAGGAGAAAACTCATGGTAAAGAAAAATTGAGGTTTACCATGAAAGGTCAAGATCATGATGGACGTTACAAAGAGATGCTGTGAGAGTCAAGCCTGTCTCATGGGGAATTTCTCAACGGCACCACTCTCCTTTTCTTCAGCACTGATGTTGCTTTCCTCACTGTGCTTTCAGGATGCCTTTCTTGGCTCCTTGCTCTCTCTGCCTCCCCGGCAATCTCGTCTGTCCTCGAGACCACAGTCAGTCTCTCCCATGCTTTTCTTCACTTTCTGTGTCTGTCTCCTGATATCTCTAGATGATACCTGTTGCCTGCAGAGGGTCTGTGAGCGACCCAGACCCATTCCTGGACTCATCTCTGCCCAATATGGACAGTGAGCCAGGGTGGGCTCAGGGCTGGTGTGCAGATCCATCGGCCCCTGCATGGTCCACGGATTCACATGGACCAGCCTGTGTGACTATTTCGAAGGTATTTGCGACTCGAATGAACTTAAGAGTTCTCCTTTACTGCTGCAGGCCTGGAGTTCCTGCAGTCTGCGGTATCCACAGACTTGCTGCAGCTTCTCCAGGGTCTGCTCCCACTGACTGCACCTGACCTCACCACCAGGATGGGAAGTTATTCCAGCAACTGGCCTCTGGAATATGCAGCTGCTTAGGCTTCAGGGTGCATAGATCTTCAGTTTTCTGAATGGGTTTAGTTTCATGATCTTACTGTTTCCACTATAAAGTCGGGGAATATTGTTGGAGCTTTCTCTTTCAAAACAAAATAAAATGTGAAATTTCAACAAAATGGAGGATGAAGACTACCATCCATGGAGAACGTTCTCTGTTCACATGGATATTCCACCCTCCTTCTCTCCCTGGACACATGTGTCTCAAATCACACTGTACATCACAATCATTGGAGGGTTTTTAAAACTCAGATTGCTGGAACTCAACCCAAGTAGGTCTGGGGAAGGAATAGAGAATTTTCATTTCTAAGAGGTGATGTTGAGCTGCTGGTACAGGGACCACACATGGAGAACAGGATTCAGTGACATCATCAAGCTGATGTGAGACAAGGACAGAAAGCTCAAGGTCATTATCCAGTGTCAAATCCAGACCAACTTCCCTCCGCCATCTTGCTTCAGGACGTTCCTCTCCGCCTCTCTCTGTCATGGTCAAGTACACACATGCTGGTGCCCCACAGCCCACTGTTATTGGGACACAGAGTTCCAAGCACTCCAGAGCTCCTTTCACTGCCTCATCTCTAATGACATTATTCACTACTTCATCCTTAGTCATTCACTTCCACACACCGATCCTATCTTCACCCAAAGTTCTCCTGCTCCCCAGTCAGTAATTCACAAACACCATATTCCCACCACAAATTTCCACATTTCCAGTTTTTACACAAAGAAATCCACTCGAAATAACCGTTCTTCAATAAACTAGATTACTCCAGTAGGAATATCTTCACAAACTTCTTTCTTTTCTTCTCCTAATCTTTTCTAGTAATCTCAGATTCACAGTCCATCATTTCAATCATCCACTGACCATACTCCCAGATACTTTATTGCCATCATATCCACCCTGCACACTTCAGATGATTTCAAATATCTGCCATGTCATGTTGACACTTGCCCTGAACAGAGAATGCACCAGGAGCCTGTGGATCAGAGAATCAACAGCAACCAATGGACCTATATGCATTTCTCTAATGCTTCCTGAATGCTCTGCTCATTTTTTCCATTTCTTGAGTTCCATAAATCTCTATATTCCGACCTCCTCCATATTTCACAGATAAATTGTTAACCACCAGACAAGAACTATTTCACTCTCTAGTCATCAGATCTACATATATTTCTCATAAGGAATACATTTATCACACCTTTTCTGTTGTTATATCCAAAGAAATTGATTTTTTGGCTGAAACCACTCTGATTTTTATCTTATTCTTCCATTTTAATGACATTATGCCCTCAATATTTGTTGTGCTTTCCATAACTTCCCTACTGGAATCATCCCTCAAGTTTCAAATATGCACAAATCTCTACCATCTACAAACTAATCTCTCAGCCAGCGTTCCTAATAGTCCTCACCCTCCACGCCCCTCCTCTCCTCCTCCTGCCAGGGATCCATTGTGAAAAGTTCACATATATCCCAATGCCTCTGTTTCCAGGGTGCCCACCCAATCCCATCCCCATTCTGTGGATGCTTCTCTTGCTAACCTCACAAGCCATGTCTCTTACTAATCCACTGGGGACTTTTCATGATTTTTCTGACATGCTCTGCAGTAGCACGTGACATTGCGGACTCCAATGTCATTTTAAGAGACCATTTGTCCTTGGGATCCACTACCCTACACTGTCCTGCTCTTGCCTGTCTAAACTTCCCGAGCAACTTCCAGGCTTCTCTTTTTACCACCCCACAATGACTGATGCTTCCAGAAGTCAGCCATGCTCTGACACCTCTTTCCCAATCTGCACCCTCCTTCTGGGACAACCCCATCCATTTCCCTGGTTTCAAATACCACTAATGAGCCAAACATGTCCAAAGAATCAGCAGAGACCTAATTCTGAACCCCAGACCCATTTATCTACCTGCACATTCACCACATAAGTGATAACTCACAATGATCATGTCCCAAGTCGAACAAGTCACTTACCCAAATAATTGGCTTATCTCTCAGTGTCCCCAAACTCACTTATTTTTGGTAATAAACTGTCTACCCCTGGGTGTCACTCTGGACACCTTGCCACCCCACACTCACATATTAATGAACCATCCATCCACCCTTCTGAATCTACCTACAGATTATCCACTTCTGATTTATTTCTAATCACCTTTCAGACCTCATACAAAATATCACTTCCACACAGTGAACACTCCTGCTCCAGTAACCTAAATTACAAAACTCCATTTTTCCTCTTTGTTGATTTTTTTTTATTTTAGTTATATGTGCATTATTATCTATTTCTTTCAAGATTTAGTTCTTTCTCACTAAATTAGATATCCCATGAAGACAAGACTAATGTGGATTTTCCAAATTTTCCCACAATAGTGTTCACATATGGCTTTGCACACAAAGAGAGCTCACATATATTATGTGTACAATATACAATTTATATTCATATACATATAAAATTCAAACACTAAATCATTGCTTCATGAAATATTTTAAATCCATCCACTTAACTATTCTCTTTTTTTTCCCCGAGGAAGATCATCCCTGAGCTAACATCCATGCTAATTCTCCTGTTTTTGCTGAGAAAGACTGGCTCTGAGCTAATATCTATTGCCAGACCTCCTCCTTTTTTTCCCCAAAGCCCCAGCAGATAGTTGTATGTCATAGTTGCACATCCTTCTAGTTCTTCTATGTGGGACTCGGCCTCAGCATGGCTGGAGAAGCCCACCTGGGGTTCCGAACGACAGTCGCCAGCAGCGGAGCACACACACTTAACCACTAAGCCACGGGACCGGCCACTCCACTTAACTACTCTTGTGCAAATATACCACCTTTAGGTGGTACACTGCAATAAATTAGCAGGAGTAGCTTAAGATTCTAAATCCTTTCTCCTGGTAATGCAATCATGAGATTCTAGTCACAATGATCTGTTTAAAATGCAAAAGTGATCAGTCCATCTTAACTTTTAAATCCTCCATTTCTGTCTTCAGCACATATTTCTCCTGTTGTCTTATCATAATTATTAATATTACCCTTTTCATTCCCTGATATGTTCCAGTTTGGAGGGAAAACTATTTGGTCATTCTATTTTTAGAGCACTTACTACATGCAAAGCTCTGGTGTAAAACCTGTGATCTACAAAATAAATAAACAGACTTACTGCCCCTGTTTGATTTAGTCTTAGTGGGAGGAAAAAGATCATAAATGGCAAAGGACGTATAACATGCCATGTAGAAATCACTGCCGTGATGAACAATAAGGCAGAGAGTGAGAGTTTGAGCTTGAGCGCATTTTCAAATTACTTGTGTGTGTGTGTGTGTGTGTGTGTGTGTGTGTGTGTTTGCACGTGCTCATGCCTGCTTCCTGGATGGGATGAGTTGCTTCCTCCTTGGGATTGGGGGAGCCTCCTATGCCTCGGGAATGTTCCTCCATGTGCACTTAGTACGCACTTTGTTTTCCATGTGTATTAGTCAGGATTCTCTAGAGAAATACAACCATAGAATATATATAAACATATAGAAGTGGAAATTTATTTTAAGAATTGGCTCACAAGGTTATGGAGGTTGAGAAGTCCCACAATATGCCATCTGCAAGCTGGAGAACCAGAAAAACCAGTGATATAATTCAGTCAAGTTCTGAAGGCCTGAGAACCAAGACCTCTGAGGTCCAAGTGGAGGAAAAGGTCGACATCCCAGCTCAGGAAGAGACAATGGATTCAGCCTTTCTTTGTTTTTTGTTCTATTGAGCACTCAACAGATTAGATGATGCCCATCCACACCACTGTGGGTGGGTTTGTTTATGTAGACCATGGAATCAAATGACAATATCTTCCAGAAACATTCTCACAGACACATCCAGCAATAATGCATCACAGTCTATCTGGGCACCCGTGTGTCTAGTCAAGTTGACAGCTAAAATTAACCATCACATCATGGCTCTATCCAAACAAGATTAACAGAGATATCACAACGTGACCTATGTCATTTAAATTTTCCAGAACACATGTTAAAGTAAGTAAATACAAACAGATGAAAACGGACTTTATAACATTTTCTTTAACTCAAGAAATATAAATATTATCATTTCAAAATGCAGTCCACATCAGTACAAAGAAGAAGACACTCAAGTTTTCTGCCCCCTCTGTCTTGCTGGTGAATTTTAATGAATACTGGCTCCTCATATATCTTAATATAATCCAATGTATAATTTTCTCCCATCTATTTGAGCTTTATTGGATCAAAAGGAAATCATTTTCTCATTGTCAAAGTGCTCTGCTATCTCTTTTTTTATAAATTACAACGATATATTGTGTTTATGTTAGAAGTGAAATTAAGAATTTAAGTTATTAAGAAGGAATTGATTCCAGCAAAGGCTGGTTTACTAAAATGGAAGACAGTTCAAGAGCAAATCTCCCAAGAAAATCATAGGGCCAATGGCATTGGAAATTTCAGGGTAGAATTAAAAGACACATGGGGTGTGATTAAAAGGAGAGTAGAGAGAATGTGGGGAGAAATTGATATCAGAAGTGAAAATACACAAGCACGTTCCAAGTTGATGAGAGACATCAATCCACAGATTCAATTAATTCAACATTCCCTAAGCAGAGTGACTACACAGGAAATATTAATGAACTAAACTATGGTCTAAAAACCAAAGTTAATGTAAAGGATTTTAGGGACAAGAGAGGCCAAATAAGCAAGAAAAAGGCCAATTGGTGATTTCTAACCATAAAGAAAATAAGATAGACATCCACAGAGCAGCATTTTTAAAATGCTAAAAGAAATCTCATGTCAAACCAGAATTCTACACCCAGCAACAATAGTGTCCCAAATAAAGATGTCCTAGAAAAAGTTAAAGTGAAACTTTTCATTGTTAGCAGCCTGGAATTAGACAAAATACTGCAGTGAGTTATCACATTCAAAGGAAAATTAACCCAGCTTGAAAACCAGGAATGCAGGAAGGACTGAAGAGGAAAGGAAAGGATAATTTATAAATAAATGTAAATGAATTTTATTTCGGGATATAATTCTAGAAATCTCTCATGCAGATTAAAATATATGTAGAATGAAATGCATGAAAACAGTAATACAAATGTCAGGAAGGTTAAAAATATAATTGAAAGTGTTGAAGGTATTAGTATTTGGGGGAGATGGTAAAAGTAATTATTCATATTAGACTGTATTAAGGATTCAGAATTTAACCATTAGTGCAATTAAAGATTTCTATATGATTCCAAGTAATAAGTTTATAGAGGAAATAACAGAATAACAAAAGAGTTAAATCAACCTCAGTGAAGTAAAGAAAGTAAAGGAATATTAATTATTCAGGTCAAAGGGAAGGAAAAGAGTAAGACGGTTGAAATAATTACAAGTTTACTGGTAATTACATGAGATGTAAATGCACAAAATACTAATTTCTTGTTAACGGCTGTGTGATATATTCTAGAGTATTGTTAATAAATATTTTGGACATTCTTTCATTGATAAACGTTTACACAGTCTCTATTTTTTCCTATGAAAACATAAGTGGTATGGACATTTTTGTACATATAAACTTCCATTCTTATTTTTAGAGAAGGTATCATTAGTGGAAGAAAAAGGAAACATTAAAATGTTGATAGAAACTGCAAATATCACCTCCCCACACAATTCTATCAAATGTTTTCATACCAACAGTATCTGACAGTATCAATAACCCAACTTTTTTTTTTTAGGTATAAATCTTTAGGAATCTCTCAAATCCCATTGATAAGAGACAGATGTCTCCCCTGGATTATCCACAGATTGGATTATCCACTCCCTTCCTCAATAAAAGGGGAATCAGAGGCAGAAGTCCTTGCATTTTCCAGCATTCCACGGGCTGTCTGCACATCAGGAGTTGTGTGAGCAGGACAACTCTGAAGCCATGGAGGAACCTGCATGGGCCTTTTTTCCAAGCCAGCCTATTCTGGTGAGCGTGGAATCCATATGGACAGCAAGAGTGTCCATTTGTACACTTTGTCCTTCTGTGAAACTTCTTTAAGTGAGCAGGCAGTAGCTCTTAAAACAAGAAGATGCCTTATTCAAAGTTTTTTCTTATGTGTTAATATTTGTTAAGTAATGATCAAGGTGTTGTACTTTTCTGTATAGGGAGCTTCCTTGGGATAATAAGCCAGACATTTGTTTAGTTTTGTTTTTAACCAAAAACATCACTAGGAAGTGGAAGTAGTATTCATCTCTACACTGTTGACATTGTTCTCATCTCTGGAAAATCTTTTACCCACAATGTGATTGGTCTTTTTAAAAAAAATTCAGTTCTCTGCTCAAATATCACCTCATCAGTTAGTCCTTCCCTAATCTCTGCATCATCTAATTATAGGTGGGCCGGCCCCCCTGGCGTAGCAGTTAAGTGCTCACGCTCTGCTGCCCGTGGCCCAGGTTCAGGTCCTGGGAAAGCATCAACGCACCACTTGTCAGCCCATGCTGTGTCGGCTTCTCATATGAAGTTGAGGAAGATGGGCACAGATGATAACACAGGGCAAGTCTTCCTCAGCAAAACAAAAAAGAGGAGGATTGGCATGGATGTTAGCTCAGGGCTAATCTTCCTCCCAAGATAAATAAATAAATGAAATAATTGTAGGTAATTTCTTTCCCCTTTATCCCTCCTTACTCTTCTTCCTCCATCCCTCCCTCTGTCTCTCTATCTCTGTGTAGCCCTTACTGTTTATTACAGGATCTAATTATACCTAACACTATATTAGACATTCATCCATCTCTTTATTAACTCATTCCTCTCACAAAGATTAAAATAAACAGGGGAAATGAATTTTTAAGTTAAATTCTGGATCATGGGTTTTAGTACATAACTTGGCTTATAATAGGTGCTCTATAAATGGGAGGATCAAACAATTTACCCTCCAAACTGGGACATGTTGGAGAGTGAAAGGGATGGTATAAATGATTATGGCAGGACAACAGGGATGAAGTCAGATGTATGACTTCACTTTTAAAAAGGATCTGAAAACAGAAATGAGAGATTGTAAAGGAAAGGTGCACTGATTAAGTTTACATTTTAAATAGATTATTGTGGCTAGAGTCTTAAAATGAATTACAGACAGAAAGGATTTGCAATCTTAGTGATAATTTATTGCCGTATACCACCAAAGAGATTCTATCCTTGTATAACTGTAGTTGAGTGAATTTGTTTGAAAGCTTTAGAAAGTACTTTTTGGAGTTTGAATAATTCCTTTCAATAAATATGTTGTGCACCTTCTAAGGGCAAAGCAGTGAGTGAATACGGCAGTGTAAAACATTAAGTCCACATCAGTCTTCACTTCTTGGAGTATCGAATTTAGTGAGAAAAACACTATGAGAGAAATAGATGATAATACACACAATTAAGAGCTTTAAAGTTAACAGAGAAAATGACATTAATTTTGATGGCGGGATAAGGAAAGGTCACTCTGTGGAAATGGTATTTTGTAGGAAATCTGAAAGGTGCTCAACAATTATTCAAAAGTGGAGAATCTTTAGGTGGATTCAGGAGGGTAGATGGATGGTTAACTGATATATGAGTGTGGGGTGGCAGGGTGTCCAGAATGACACTCAGGTGAAGACAGGATATCAATACAAACAAGTGAGATTAGGGGACCCTGAGATATGGGTGATTATTTGGAAAACTGGTTGGTTCAATTGGGACCTGCTAACTGTGAGCTGAGTCATCGAGTTATCACTGATGTGGTGAGTGCGCAGATGAGTATTTGGATCTCAGGGTTGAAGCCAGGTCTGTGCTGATTCTATGAGCATTTCAAGTTCATTAATGGTATTTGAAGCCAGGGAAATGGATGGGATGGCCTAGAAGAGGGTGTGGATGTGGAACCGATGTGAGAGCAGGATTGATTTCTGAGAAGCGTCTATTGTGTTAAGTCAGATGGTGGAGCCCAGATTAACAGGGAGGAGTAGGAGGAGAGAGAAAGAGTCAGGAGAGAAAAAATGGTTTTTTACAGTGGCTAGAACTATGTGATGGGAATATGGTATGTGTGAGTTATTTATTTATGAACAGGAGAATATTTGAGTGAAGATGGGACTTGGGTGTGCAAGTGAAGTGAGCATCAAATTGCTAAGAGGAAGGTGATATCATTAGAGATGAGGCACTAAATTGCTATGCTCTGGGCACACAACCATCTAGTCTTCATAGTCCTTTCTGTCCTTGACTCATATCATCTTGATGTCCCAGGATCTAGTTCTCAGTGTATGGTGCCTGTGCCAGCAGCATCAGCAGCATCCGGGAAGACTTAGAAGTGCAAATTCTTGGCCCTCCCCAGGCCTACTTGGGTTGATGTCAAGCAAACGGTGTTTAAACAACCCTCCAAATGATTTTGATGCACAGGGCAGTTTGAGAGATACTTCTCCAGGATACAGGAGAGTGGAAGATCCAAATGATGTGAGAAAATTCTCCATGGCTAGCAGTCTGCATTCCACATTTTATTCAAATTTGACATTTCATTTTGTTTTCAAAGGGAAAGCTCAAAAGAAATATGATGCCCCAGACTTTAGAGAAGAAAAGATAGGTCCATTTAGCCAAGACCAAGTGGAAACATCGTGAAAGGTCTGCACTTCCTATAAGTGCATTTTAGGAGGTCAGTTTCCTGGCTGCATTTTCAAGAGGATAGTTACAAGGATAACTTCCCACCCTGGCAATGAGGTCAGGTACAGTCAACGGGAGGAGACCTTGCAGAAGCCCCAGCAAGTCTGTGCACACAGGAGACTGCAGGGACTCTAGGCCTGCAGCAGTGAAGGAGAACTTTTAAGTACTTTTGATAGCACAATTACCTTAAATATAATTGCACCAGGTGGTCCAGGTGAATGCCTGGGCTGTGTTGGTGCCGGGTCTCTAAACCCCAGCCTCAAGCCCACTGCCACACAGTCTGCAGACTGGGCAGAGATGATCCCAGGAGTGGGTCTCAGTCTCCCCCACCCACTCTACAGACAGCCTGTAACTTATGGAGAGATCCGCAGACAGAGTCAGAAAGTGAAAAAAGCAAGGGAGACTGGTTGAGGCCCTGAGTGCAGAGAGGTTTGCCAGGGAGGCAGAGAGCAAGGAGCCAAGAAGGATGTTCTGAGACCCGATGGAAAATAGGAGAAGGTCCTGCTGAAGAAGCCAAGAAGTGTGGCCCCAGAGCAGTGGTTCCCCATGAACAGCCCCCAGTTTCACTCGCCTGATTTAATATCACTCTCTCTACTTGCTCTGGACTGTGATGCTTTGTCATTTTATAATTGCACTTTATTAAACTCTTTTGAAAGACATAAATGTGAAGAGTAGACTGTTGGGTGGGTGAGAGATCACATTTCATGTGACAGGAAAGAAGATCTTTACGTGTCCTGGTATACTGCAATTTCTGCTTATCATGATTTTTCTTCACTTTTATATTAAAGGTAATTTGGCCTCAGGGATCATTTAGTATTTTTAGTTATATTTTTTTTAGAATACTTGCACTCAGGAAAAGATGATACCTATTGTAAAGAACTTATTTTTTAACCTTAAATTAATTTAATTCCATAAAAGTCTTACTTTACTAAGCTTGCCTTTATATCTCATTCTAACATAAGTTGTATCCTTTTTTTGCCGAATGCTAACTCAAATACAAGGAATTTTCTGGACTTTCTTGAAGACTTTTGATAGAGCAGTCTTAGCAGTTATGGGGAAGGAAGCCCATTTCAGAGGGTCAAAGAGTGACTGAGAAACAGAAAGGCAGAGAGTGAGTGGAGGTGGACAGCTGTGCCTTGTGCCTCCTGACAAAGACCTCTGGATTTAACACAGTCATGGCTCCCTCCCAGAGCCCACAGCTTTGGTGTGGGGCTGACTGCTCCCTAGGACTAGGGTGTTCTAATTCCTCATTGTGGGCTAATCTGCATATTCCAATCCCCAGGTGTCCTAGGACAAGGGGTGTCAAATGGCCCTCTCTGACCCTACAGGATCCAGGCACAGGCCCCTTTATGGAACAGGAAGAGGATCTGGGTATACACGGCGTTATTACCTGGCAGACCTGGAGTTATGGGGAGTGGAGCTGAATGAGGTCACAATGTAGGAGCCGCTGACACGGTCTGAGGCCATCTGGGAGGACAGCAGAGTAAAGGTGACCATGTTAGATTGTCAGGACAAGACCTGCACCCTCATTTGTATGCTGCATCTGTGTGCTTCATCACAATCTACTCCTCAAGTCTCATTAACATGAGCTGATGTCTTCCCCCATTACATCTTTTCTTCCCTCGTATATTCTGTTAAATTGTTTTAGGTTAACATCAGTTGGGTTTTTGCTCCATACCTCTAAATTATTCCTGACGAATTTGTAGATGTAGACCATGATTTCAGTGAGTTACATTGAAAAATGAAATTGTTCACATGTGATAATTTCAGACCTGAGAAATTTAAATGATGGCATCGGAAGTGGTCCTTGATCTTCAGGACATCCATATAAGCCACGTGATAATCAGAATTTTTAAGATAAGGTACTATTAGGATTTGATGGTTTGAGTGAGAACAAAGGGGAGCCCTAAAATTGATTCACAGTTTATCAACAGCAGAGAATCTTCCCTCACCTCTTCCAGCTCCTGGTCGTACCTGCTTCCCTGTCTTGTGGCAGCAGATCTCCAATCTCTGCCTATGTCTTTCATGTGATCTTCTTCCCTCCATGTGTCTGTGTCGTCTATTCTTCTTATAAGGACACCAGTCATTGAATTTAGGGCCCACCCTAAATCCAGGACGAGTTCATCTGCGGATCTTTAATCACATCTGCAAAGACCCTGTTTCCAAATAAGATCACATTCTAAGGTTCCGGGTGAACTTGAATCTTTGGGAGACGTTATTCAACCGACTACATCCTCTACCCTCAAGTTGAGGTTGGGAGCTGGCTCAGGCAGACCAGAATGTTAACGATATCGGAGGAGTTGTTTTCACCAACAATATTGGAGTTGTTTTCCTCAAAAGTACTTGATTCAATGTAATAAACTTAAAAATCATAATTATTTGAAATCGTGATAGTGATTCTTAAATCACATGGAAGAGAAATTTTACAAAAAGAAAGAAGAATTTTTGAGAACCAACCACCAAACAAAATAAACATGAAAGAGAAAAAGGACAAAGGTACGTATCAAAACATCTCCCTAGTTCTCTTAACAAATCGGCAAATTAAGGTACTCACAGAACCAGTCTCTCCACCGAAGCAACCGTTCAGTTGGACAAAACTGACAGAATCAAGTGTTTCAGAACTGGGAAATATAATAAGGAACTTACGGCATCCAGAGGAGTGATTAATGAAGGAAAACGTGGCTGAATTTGGGTAAGAAAGCACTGTGGTGTTTTTGCTTAATGCCTACCCACTGCCATTCTCTGGTACAACGGAGGATGTGAAGATGGGAGCCAAGAATCCTTGCATGGCTCCCTCGAGCCAGGAGACAAATACTAACCTGCTTCTTAAAATAAGGTGATTATGTGACTGGGTGGTAGTGATCTGACTTTTGGGTCCCTGAAGGACCAGCACAGAAGTTGACAGGTATTTCTTCCCCTCAGAGTGGAGGGACTTTCCAAGTGGTGTCATTGTCTGATGAAACATTTAAAGATCTATGCTACTGGTAGATGACTGGGCAATTGGCTGGGGCAGGAGAGAGACATAAAAATCCGGAAAGGAGGCATCTGAGGAGGAAGTTTTTGGGGAATGAAAGCTTAGAATGGCCACTGCATCTACCAGGGAAGCTGGAGAGCAATGTGCACGCCCAGGATTGGATGGGTGCTCAGACAAGACCTGAGAAGACCTGGGCTGGCACCTCTGGCAGATTTGTGGGCCCCATGCAGGTAGGGGGTGAAGTCTAAGGAAGAGCTACAGGGGACCAGCTGCAAAGACTGGAGAGATTTTAATTTTTTCTTTTTTTAAAATGTATTGTTTTGGATTCTTGCATTTAAAGAAATCTCTGTCAGGTCGCTTGCTCATTGTTAAGATAACTGAAAAGTGATTTCAGTGACCACACACATCAAAGAACATAGTCTTTGCAAAAATAGTTTGAAAAGTCGCTAAACAAAAGGATGATTGCAACTCATAAAAAGCCACAACAGCAAAACCTGGAGAGCAGGAGAATCTGATTCTCACAACGACCACATTGTAATACGCAAAATGTCCAGTTACCACTACAAAATTACAAATGATATGAAGGTACAGGGAAGTACAGCCAGTTCATATGGAATAGAATGGAAATTGACAGAAGTTTTTCCTGAGGAAGCCCAGGCATTGGACTCATGAGACAAAGACTTTAAAACAACTCTCTTATATATGCTCAAAGGGCTAATGGAAAGTAGGGACAAAGGACCCAGGAAAATAAAGAGAATAATGTCTCAATTCACAGAGAATATCAATAAAGAGATAGAAACTGTAAAAAGAACCAAAGAGAAATAATTGAGTATTACCCATGCACTTCTCCCACCTCCAACCTTAAACAACCACAAATTTACTTCCTGTCTGTACAGATTTGCCCATATTTGACATTCCATGTAAATGGAATCATGTAATACGTGGTCTTCTTTGACTACTTGCTTTCACTTAGCAGGTCTTCAAGGTGCATCCATGGTGTTGCACGTGTCCTTCATATCTTTATGGCTGAAGAATATACAATGTACAGAAATACGGAGCACCTTGTGTTTATACATTCATTAGATGATGGATATTGGGGCTACTCTGGTCCACCTTTTGCTTGTCCCACTCTCACCTTCAAAGCCCAACATCAATGTCTACCATCACCCTTCAGTATTCACTGCCATCCAGTCAGCTCAGGTCTGCTTATGCACTAGGTCTTCTCAATGGAAACACTGTTGGATCCCTTAGCAAGGGCCCTAAAAGGCAGAGGTTGGGACAGATAGTGGCCACCTCGCTGAAGACTGTCAAGTCCAACACATGCTTTCTAGAGCTGCAACTTTAACATAAAAAATGAGAGCGGAAATTCCCAACGTTGCTAACACAAGTGGTGTCCAGTGGTTACTCTTAAAACACTTAAAGTACAGGGCCTCCTAGTAGACATCTGTCATCCTTCTTGGTTTCTCAGCCACTGAACCCCTATCCTATGTTTGAGGGCTTCCCTCACTTTATGATCCTGGGGGGGAGACAACACCAGCTTCCAGATTTAAAAGCAGAAAATGCCAGACACGTTCATTTGCATCCTCCCCACTGCAACCAGGGCAGAGTTCTGTGGATCAGATGTACCCACGAAGACTGACCCAGGAGGTGTGACCGATGCACTGATGAGGATGGATTTGGACAACAGTTAATAGAAGCAGCCTCAGCGGTGCTCCAGCCCATCCCCATCCTCCCAGAGGATCCGTGAGCCATCACCGTATCAATCCTTCTGTTGCACACAATCAAGAGCCCTGAAAGAGAGCCTGGCGCTGGTGTTGGAAGTGGGGAGATGGTCAGGAGGGGCCCACTGTTCGCATTCCAGCCTTGATCTAGGCTGGGGCCCTCTTCCCAGACCCCCGGTCAGCCGGCGTCGTCACTGGCCCCCAGCGGCCTTCCCCACGGGCTGGGTCCGCGGGCTCAGCGGGGGTTAGAGACTACACCCCCGGGGTCAGTCCCCGCAGCGGACATCGGCGCCAGACTCCACGGAGCCATCACGTCCGGAGGATGCAGCCGTGGGGACACGCGCGTCCTCGTCGTGGGCGGAGGACACGCAGCTGTCAAGCCAGACTGCCCCGTGCCGTGGGTAGCTGTGGGGCCGGACAAGCGGGGAGGAGGGCAGCGGGGACCGGTTCCACGACCCTCCGGGGGGACGCTCGGGGCAGCTCGGACGCGTGGAAGGCTCCGGGTTCCGCGTCGACGGCCCCATCCAGTGCGGTCGCCTTCATTCTCTGCCGTCCTTGACTCCGCTTCCTTCTGCAGCGCGGCCAACAATCTCTCTTCTCTGGGCAGCCCGCGAACTCTCAGCTCTTCCCAGCGGCCCCTTGGCTCTGCTCTCTCCGCCGCCTCTCGCCGGTTTTCGGCTGGGCACGGCTCCTCCAAACAGGCGTCGGGCCCTTCCTCCTGTCCTCTGCTGTGTCTTCACATCTTCGGCTCTTTCTGTTTATCTTCATCTCTCTCCGCCTGGTTTCGGCTCCCGCCGCCTCTTCCCGCGATTCCTTGGCTCAGCGGTTTGGGTTCGTCTCTCTCCATCTGGTTTCGGCTTTCTACGATTTCACTGCCACAGTTCGGCTCTTTCCGTCTCTCCCCGCCAAGTCCCGGGCTCCGCTGGGCTCTCTCTGTCTGCCAAGGCCCTCGTGTACGTGGGTGGAGGTGGTTCAAATTCCCCCCTCTTCACTGTGGTATGGGAGTGTCACTTTCTCTACATCCTAATACATCAACATATTAAGCAAAGAGTAAATGTTCCTAATCTGATAAATAAAAACAAGAATCTTGGTGTTTTACTTATTTTTCCTTTGGTGGACGAAGTTGAGAATCATCTCTTATACTGAGAGCATTCTGTATTTTCTGTGAACTGTTCTTCGCCATTTGTCCATTTCTCCAACGGATTCTTGGTCTTTTTTGGTTGGTAAGAGTTCCTTAATATTAATAAATTAGCTTTTTGTGATGAGTTGTCAACGTTCTCCTCTTTTCCTTTTTTTGTCTTTGCCACTAGTTGTTGCTGCCATGCAGATTTTTTGAATGGAAATCAAACGTGTTGATTTCGTTTCTTGTTTTATGTTATACTTTTAAAAGAACATCTTTTCTCTGAGATTATATATAAAATACTTATCCTTTGTTTTTTTCTAGAACTTTCACAGCTTTAATATTTACATTTAAATCTATGATAATCCCTATTCCACAGAACAACTGGGGGTTCCAACATGATTTTGTTAACCATTCGTTTTTTCTTTCCTGCCTTAACACACCACCCGCACCCACTTTATTGGGAAAAATGTTCAGGCATGGAGATAATTTGAAAGAGTTGTACAGTGAAAAGTATCGTTATGGACAGAATTCTGTCCCCTCAACAGTCATGTGTTGAACCCCTAATCCCTAGTACCTCTTATTGTAACTTTATTTGGAGGTTGTGACTTAAAAGAAAGTAACTGAGATAAAATAGGGCAATTAGGGTGGGCCCTAATCCAATGTCATCAGTGTCCTTATGAGATTAGGACACTCACACCAAGAGACGCCAGGGGCACGCATGCACAGAGGGATGACCACGTGAAGCAACAGCAAGAGCATTGTCATCTGGAAGCCAAGGAGAGAGGACTCAGGAGAAACCAATCCTGCAGGCACCTTGGTCTTGGACTTCCAGCCTCCAGAATTATGAGAAAGTAAATTTCTGCTGTTTAAGCCACCCCGTTTGTGGTACTTTACTAGGGCAGCCCTAATGAAGACAGTCCACACCTATATTCCATCAGTTACAATTTACTATGTTTACTTTGCCACCTCCATCCATTTATCACCCAAGAATCCATCTCTGTTTAATGCATTTTGAAATAGGTTGCAGACAACAGTAGACTTCACTCCTAAACATGTTAGCATACATAGTCATTAAAGTTCAAAATTTGACTGAGGCTGGAAGAGCTTCCCAAGTGGCTCACTGAATGGTGAGCACTTGGTGCTGACAAGTTGGTTCCTCTCTACATGGATCTCTCCACAGGGCTACTCGAGCGTCCTCATGGCATGGTGGATGGCTTCCCCTAGAGAGGGCGCAATCTAAGAGACCAAGGAGGAACCTTCAGTGTGTTTTATGATATAGCCTCAGATGTGAGACACTGTCATTTCTGCAGCACTGTATTGATCACTTGAGTTCATGACAATTCACTGCTAATCGAATGTGGGAGGAGACTGTACAGGGCATAAACACAGGTGGAAAGTAGCATTAGTGGCTATCTTGGCTGCTAGCCTACACACCCACCTTTCCTCCAGGCCAACTCTCCTCATCAGCCCAGAATTCCTTTTCTTCTGCTCCAGCTCACCCATGAGAACCTGGTTTGATTGAAGCTGTTTTGGGCCTCTGGAGTTCATTGCTGTGTTTCGGACAACGTGGAAGGTCTCATCTTTCCCTTTACTCTTGCTCCTCTCCCCTCTCTATCCTTCTCAGTCTCTTCCCCAGCTCCAGCCTTCCTTGGCTCCTAGTGATTCTTTTAGCAGTAGAGGATATTCTGAAGGTCAGCAGGATGTGCAACAGATAAGAGGGGTTTGCTGGAGCAGGAAATGTGGGGGGAAAGTTTGTTTCCTGGGCTCCTGTCACCTTCTGTAGAAGGGTAGCTTGTGGGTTGTTGGTGGCTTGTCAGGACGACTTCTGTATTCCTTATTCTGAGACTGGGTCCTTCACATTCCCCAGGGCAGGGGATATTAGATGGGGCTCCATCTATCCACTACAGTTGAGGACAGAGACACCTACACAGCAAGAGGAAGCTGAGGAGCTGCCAGCTGTGGCTCAGAATGTTCCTTGTGTTTGGGATTAGGGAGGAATCACCACAGGGGCCATCGTCTCCTGTTGGGAGGGACTTGAGGGACTTGCATTGTGGGATCCTCTCATTTGTGTTGAGTGCTGCTTGCTGATGCTTCTATAGACTCTTATCTTTTGATAATGGGAAGAGAGGGAGTTTTCTTTTTCTGTACCCTAATAATTTAATAAGGATCTAGCCATTTCTTTTATTTTAAAAAATAGAATTTATTATATGAACTCTATGTAAAGCAAACTGACAAGACTGCCCTAATAATACCTGTGACTTAATGAGTTCAGTAATAACTTTTACAGTCTCCCAGTTGACAATTCACATCATTCTTGTTATATGATATACACTGTTTCATTCTTTTTTCTGAATTCCTTCTCTTTCCAGCTGACTTTGTAGAAGTATATGTTTCCTGTTGTTGCAGATTGTGTTCTTCAGGAAGCAAATGCTGAGATGGAGTTAGGATTGCAAAAGGTTTAAGAAACCTTTTGGCAACCCAAGGGCCCATCAAGGGGAGAGTAGATAAAGAAGATGTGGTATATATACACAATGGGATATTACTCAGCCATAAGAAACAATGAAATCCAGCCATTTGTGACAACATTGATGGACATTGATGATATTATGCAAAGTGAAATAAGTCAGAAGGAGGTCAAATACTGTATGATCTCACTCATTATGTAGTAGATAATAACAACAACAAACAAACACATAGAGACATTGATTGGATTGGTGATTACCAGAGGGGGCAGGGGGAGGGAAGAGGGTGAAAGGGATGATTCGGCACATGTGTGTGGTGATGGGTTGTAATTAGTATTTGGGTGGTGAACATGATATAATCTATGCAGAAAAAGAAGTATAATGATGTACACCTGAAATTTATACAATGTTATAAACTAAAATTACTGCAATAAACAAAAAATTAAAAAAACAACAAAAGAAACCTTTTGCACTCCTAACTCCTGTGAAAATAACGAGCTGCAGGATTGGGCCAGGGGAACAGCAGAACGTTATACACACTTACCAAAGTCTCCACCAGTCTTATGGGGACCTGCAAAGCAAAACCTGCCCTCTAGAGGAGTCCATGTTGGGCAGAAATGCTAGGCCCTTTTACCACCACCTTGCTCAGTCATTGCGTGTGGGCAACCTCAAGAAGAGAAAAACCCAAGGAAAGAGTGACCTGGGCTTGAAAGCCAAAGCAGAGCCTGAAAAGATGATAGCAGGACACCATCAGCTAATCACACGCCCAGCAATTGGGCAAGTCCTTTCTTGAATACTGCGTGTCCATGTCAGCCACATGTGTGTCTGAACCTCCCTCACAGACTGGCATGGCACCTTGCATATAGCCCTTGCACTAGTAAAGATTGGTTGGTTGCTAAGAGTATGAAATTCACTATTTACTACAACCAACCCTGCTGTGTCAACGCACTGCCCAAACACACCTGGTATTACCTCCTGATGTGGTCAGATCTGAGTGTGGGAAGAAAAATTAAATCCACCTGGCCCCATGATCCACATGCTGAAATCTCACAGCAAAATCACAGATGAAATACCTTTACCAATACCATATGTTGTATAGTTGAGTTGAGGAATTTCTTTCCCTAATTCCAGAATATCGATTTTCCTCTTATATTGCTGTAGACGTAATAAGATCAACTCCCCCACCTCCACTGGCCACTAAAGGAATAAAGAGAGATCATGAAGACAGAGAATTAGAGACAGCAGCATAGGAGAGATCAACCATTTTAGAAAACAGAAAGTGGATAGAGACGTGGCAATTAATATGGCAGAACATAGAAAGCTGAAGCCCAAGTTCTAGAGTGGAGAAAGCCAGCAAGAAACAAGCTGATTCCTATTGCAGAACTCTCATCAGCTCAGAAATGAGGACCCTGATCCTCTGAACCGGGAGAGACTGAAAACGCAAAACAGCTGTGAGTCTTTAAAAGACGCATTTGAGTCCAGTGATCTGCCTCACTCCACGAGCCCAGGTCACAACCCACTGACACCTTGAAAGAAGACCAGAGTGAAAGGTTACTCCTGAGGTTAAACTTGACCTCAGGGACACCAAAAAACATAAAGGCAAAGAGTAGAGCTGGAAGAAAGCTGAGGAATCACCCAAAAAGATAAATGAGAAGCAGTTGAGCAAAGAAAATTAGAATATCAACCTGGAGGTCAAATATCTAATTAGGTGTTTCAAGACAAACAAAAACAACGGCAATGGTGGGAAGAAATGATCAAATAATCTAGCAAACATTCCACAAGCCAAGACTACACATTTCCAGGTCTAAAAGACCACAAATATCCAGAACAATGAATGAAAAAAGACACATCACCATTAAAGAAACAACGATTTAAAAACCTTCCTATAGAAGCACCAGGCCAGACAGGTTTACCATCAAATTCTACCAAACATTTCAGGAACCCGAGAGGTAATTTTCTGAGGATCTGTTTGACACTTACATTGGAGAACCTGATGTGTTGCCTAGTGAGACTCTGGTGACTGCTTTTCTGGGGATGTGGAGACTGGGTTACTCTTTGCTGGAGATACTCATACCTAGTCTGAGGAGTCAAGAGACAAGCTGGGGTTTGTGTTGGTGAAAATGGTGTGGTATTTGTTGGCGCTCCTTTCTTCTTGGTGTATAGGGGCTTGTAAGTTGCTTTTTGGGGTTTCCAACATCTCTAATCTGGCAGGAATATGGGGGATCAATTGCTGAAGCTTCCATCATTTGATGGAGCCCTCATGATGTTGGGGATAACTAGGAGGCATGAGACTGAGGTTCCTGTTGTCTCTGGTGCTTGGAGGCTGGAGGACCACTGCTTGTATGGGGCTCCCACTTTTCAAGCATTGGGGTGACAGGGAGGGGTCACTGGATGGAGGGCCATTGTCTCTAATTCAGGGAGAGGATTGGGATAACTGCATGAGATTCCACTTATCTTTAGTCAGGGAGCTCTGGAGGGGTCTTTATAGATCTCCTTTTTTCTGGTGCTGCAGGAGAGTAGAAGTCTCACTTTCTGGGTCTGCCTTTGTCTGTATTGTTGGCATAGACAAGGTGGGTCACTGGGCTGGGGCTTCCCGTTCTCTAGTGTTGAGGAGCAGCTAAAGGTGTGACTTATGGGGCTGCTGTCATTTCTAGAATTGGAAGTGACTAGGGAGTGCTTGCTGGAGTCCCATAATTTCTAGTTTTGGGGGAATGGAGGTCTTGATGCTCAGACCCCAGCATTTGTGTTTGTGGATGACAGTTGTTATCTGGGGTCTGGTTGCCTCTAGTTTGGGAAGGAACAGGTGGTGTGTCGCTAGGGCTTCTGTCACATCTGCTGTTGGATGCAGATTGTGAGCACCATTTGCTGGGGCTCCATAATCTCTAGTCTTGGGGGGTGGAGTAAGATTCCCTTGGAGGAGCTTCCATCATCTCTAGTTTTCAGGTACCAGTTCAACGTGTTTTTAAAAGCATTTTATTTTGAAAATATTTAGACTTACATAAAAGTTGTAAAAGTATACAGGATTGTTTTATTCAGTCAATATTCATTATATTTATGTACATTTTGTTTCCTGCTAATGATCATTCCAGCATTATGTGTCTTTGTGTGGAATTCTTTTCCTTCAGCTTGAAAATTCTCTTTTGAGTTTCTTGAAGTTCAGTTCTGCTGTTGTTTAATTGTTCTAGCTAGGTTTTTTTAAATGCCCTTTGGAAAATATCTTGAATTTGTCTGCATTTTTGAAGAATATTTTTCTTAAGTCAGAGAATTTTAAATGGGCAATTTTTTCCCCCTCCCATTCAACCCTTTAGCTGTCAGATGTCATTCATGTCTTCTGCTTCCAAAGTTTCTTTTGAAAAGTTTCCAGACTTACTATTGCTCTTATGAAAGAAACGTGTCCTTTTCCTTTGGTTGCTTTAAAGATTTCTAGTTTGTCTTTCATTTTCTACAATTCACCATGTTTCTTTGCTTTGATTCATAGTTATTTTGAAGTCTTTGTCTGCTACCTCCGGTATCTGGATTGTCTCTGGGTCTGCTTCTACTGATTTATATATTCATAATTCAGAGCATTTTCCTGCTGCTCTGCAAGTCTATTAATCTTTTATTGTGTGCTGGATCTTATGAACAATACCTCGTAGAAGGTCTTAGTCATGTTTCCTTCCTCTAACAATTAGGTTTCTAGTATGAATGGATCACCCTGAGCCTCTGAAGGCTAGGTTTTAGACCCTAAAAGGACATATATATTTCAGTTTTGCACTGACTCCCAAGATGTAATCCTTACTCTTAGTGTGTGGGACTGACTCTTAGGCTGTGACACTTCTAGGGTCATAATTGAAAGCCAGGGCTTTTTTATTTTATGAAGGTCATTCCACTTCAGAAGAGTCCAAAAGCCAACCTCCCACTCTTGGCATGTGTGATTTCTGACATTTCGGCACAACATTCAGTTTTCAGTGGCTTTTCTCTTCTAAGTCTCCTAGTTTCTTTCCCTGCACATGCACAAGTGAGGTGTTATTCAAGGACCTGAGGGGGGATTTCTAGGCAGATTTTGGGGGCTTCTTTTTGTGAATCTTTATTTTTCACTAAAATATCCTTCAGAGATATTTCAGGGTCAGGTTGTATTTCCTCTACCATAGCCCTGGAATCCAGTATTCTTCCAGAGATCCCTGGTCCCTTCCTTTTTCTTTAGAATAGTATCTTAGAAACCAATTTCTGGGTGGTTGATAAGTATTCTCATTATTACTGGCGTGTCGTTCTTCTAGGCATTCTGACCTGACAGGCTTTGGAAAGATATGAAGCTATACTATCCTCTACATACTCACATTATCTATCTATCTATGTATCTATCTATCTATCTACCCATCCATCCGTGAAAAGCGTGAATTGATAATGGTAGCTCTTATTCCAATCAAATGCCTCAGTTGGATTGGAACAAGAGCTAGTCTTCTCTCTTTCCTTGTTTATAACATCTTTCTTTGACTGAGATACACTGGCTCTCATCATCTACAATATATTTACTTAGTTGTTCAGATCTGGTATACGCATAAAATAGTTTCAGAATTGCTAACCCATACCCTTCCGAGAAACATTTTTCATGAACTAGAGTACAGGATTTCTGATCAGTTCTTTTGATCCAGGCTTACAGGATCTGGTAAAACATATTTTTCCAAAGTAAATTTGCTTTCATTTTCATATGCTTCATTGTGACAATATTATTCATTTGTAATACATTTAGATTCATTTGTTATAGCTTGTTTTCCGTTTTCCGTTCCATTCACTACCAGGTGGATTAATTTTTTGAACTTACAGTAATATCCACTCTGGGGTGTACAGTTCTATGGGCCTTGGCTAATGCATAAAGTTGTGTATCCATCAACACAGTCATGATCGAACATGACACACACATGAACTGCCTTGATAGGAAAATTCCATCACTCCCAAATTCCTTTGTGCAGTCCCTTTGTAATCATCCCCTCTCTTACTCTTTGCCCCTGGAAACTATTGATTTGTTGTCCTTCTGTACAGTTTTACCTTTCCCCAAATGGCGTACAATGGGATTTACAATAAATGGCTTTTTGTCTCTGGCTTCTTTCACTTAGGAAAATGAATCTGATTTAAATTGAGGCATATGTTACACATAGCACAATGCATAGATCTTAGGTGTAGAACTCAATGCGTTTTGACAAATGCATACACCTATGTAACTTATACTCCTTTCAAGATATAGAACGTTCTCCTGACCCCATAAAGTTCCTCTATGTCTGTACTTGGTCAATCCTTACTCCTGCCTCACCCCTTCTCCACAATATGAGGTTAGATGCAACCACTGTTCTGATTATTTTTCCTATCACAGATTATTTTTTGACTGTTCTTGGAATTCATACAAATAGAATCATACAATATTTACTCTTTTTTGTATGTGGCTGATTTGCTCAGTATAATCCTACAATGGATTTTAATTAATTCACAATAAAAGATGAAGTATATAATGTTTCCTATATACTGGGAGTCTCATAAATGTTTTACATATATTAGCTGATTGAATCCTTAATACAAATCTGTGAAGTAGGCACTCTCATTGTTCTCATTATACAGATGAAGAAACTTTGGCATAAAATGTTTGTTACTTGCTTGAGGTAACCATCTCTGAAGAAGAGAACTGAGATTAGGCAGAAGAGATTGAACTGTGATAAGTTAAAAATGGAGACCCCAGTTGATCCCAATGGGAGCACTGGAGCTGAGGTGGCCCTTCAGTGGTATCTCAAATGAGGCAAAGGAATTGGGCCTTTGTATCCTCCCCCCATGAATCAGTCATTGGAAGTGGGCTGCCATTGGGAGTGGTCACAATCTTAGGTGTGGCACTTTCCTTTGGCCCAAGGAAATTCCCTGAGAGGTTGGCAGGATGAGCCCTTAGAAGACTTTCTGCAGTTACAAGAGCGAGCGACTTAGTCCTTAAAGAATAATCTAGAAAATATATCACTGTCTCCATTGTGGTCCACCACTTATGCCACTCAGATGCACTTGCTTCTTACACTCAGTGCACTAGGATTCTGGTTGGTCATGTTGACTGGGGAAACTTAGAAGAGGAAGATCAGTGGGACAAATTACAGACAACTCTTGACTGCACCTTTTCTTCGTGCTCCAATTGATACTTACCATCCCACTACTCCTACTGTCCCATTTAGATTCCCTTGACCCTTGGCAAGCACCTCTGGTGGTCTGGGTGGCTTATCAGGAGGGAGGATCCACTTCCTCATCCCTGAGTAATCTGAACACCTGGTCACCACTCCCTTCACAGGATACAGCTGCTAAACTTAATTATTGGGGAAAGAATATTAAAAGACATCCCAATGGATTACCTGAAGGCCAAATGTCTTCTTTGCCCTCACTCTATAACAGAAGTCCCGTGTCCTCTGGATGAATTACTTGTGCCAGAGGCCATAGTGACTTCTTTCCTTCTGTTGGTCTCATAAGCAGTTGTAAAGTTCAATGGGACTCTGACTTTGTTTCCTGGTAGAAGTATCCACCTCTGGGAACTAGGACCTGTTGGTTAATTATTGTTTGCAATTCTTCCCAAGAACCCCATAACCCATCATACGTGAAGAACACCTGCAATGGCAACTATTTTATACTACACCTGGGAGTATCCATGCTTGGATTGCACCTAGGACAGTGCAGTAGCTGATGGGAATCCTGGGCAGGGCTATGAACTTTCCACCCAGGTGATTGACAAGAGTAGATTCTCAGGCTAAAAAGGGCTGCACAGTTCAGAATATCTTCCAATGCCCCAGTAGATCCGCCTTCTCTATCTTGATTCACCCAGGAAGGTTAGGGAAGATGAACTACATCAGCGAGCTTTCTTGCCTTAAGGATTTGGCTGGGTTTAGTCAATGGAGAGCCTAGACATGATATCAGAAGGATGAAAGAGAGTGACATCTGGTCCTGGATATTTCTTGCAGGAGAACTTGGGGCTGGATGCTACTTCTGACCTCCTTTCAGCTCCTGGAATGCAATTCCCTCCTCTCTTGTTGCTAGAATTGGATAATTGCTCACTCTCCTTACCCCTTCAGGCTCATGGGTGTTAATAGAGCCCTACACTTACCAGCTTACTGGGTACCAACCACCTTTTGTGGATTTCTTACATCCTGTCCACAACTCCGAGAAGCCCTTGTATGAAAACTCTACTTGAATCATCCTAGTCTCAATGTGTCCTCTGTTTCCTGCTGAGATTCCTAGTGATATGCCAACTCATTGATAGAATAAGGAAAAGACCTAATAGTGAACCATAAAACCCAACAAGATCAAGACCCATGAAGTCTCTGACCACATCATCTTCTACCACTCCTTCCCTGTCCCACCATGATGTACTCCAGTCACACTGGCCTCCGTTTTGTGGACCTTTGCATGAATAAACTGCTTTAGCCGCACAAATTCATATGACTCACTGTCCCAACTCATGAAGGTCTCTGTTCAAGTGCCCCTTAACTAAGACTTTTTCCCTTCTTATTCCATGTAAAATAGCAAGATCCCAATCTCTATTAACTGTCTTAAAATACTTTCATTTTCTACATAACACTTATAGTAACATATTTTCTTGATTTTTCTATAATCTGTCTTTCCCCTATTAGAACTTAAGTGCTCCAATAGCAGAAGTGGAGTTTTATTCATTGCTGCAGACACCAGTGTCTCCAGCAGTGCTTGGCATATAGAATACACTCAACAAATAGGCTGGTGATTAAAGGTATCGACTGTCTGGGCTCAAATCTGGGCTCTACCATTTTCTAACCAGAGAGCTCAGGCAAGTGACATGCCAGTTTTCTCATTATTATCAATTATCAAGCATTTAACGGTGAATAAAACAAAGAGGTTACAGTACAGGAGATCAGGAGAGAGATACACACGAGGTAGGAGAATATGGAGAACTTAGAAAAAGTAAAACACTTAGAAAGTAGTGTCCTAAGGATAGAGCAGTCAGCTGGGTCAAATGATGCTGCGTGGTGAAGTAAAATGAGAGTGAAAAATGACCACTGATTTGGGCCTCATAGAAGCTGCTGATGTCCTTGACAAGAGCAGATTGAGTGACATACTTGGACAAATCTTATTGAAGTGCATTAAAAAGAATGGGAATTGAGGAAGAGGATTATTTGAACACGAACAACCCTTGCAAATGTTTGCCTTGAAGATTAGCAGAGAAATGGCAAAAGAGCTGTTGAGAGAGACTTTGGGTTTAGGAGAGACAGACTTTAAATGGAAGATACTGGAACATGTAGTAAGCAAGTGCTGGAGTCCTGGAACAGGACATAGGTCTAAGGAATAAGTTAGGTGTAACTATATGTGAACTTAGACTTTATCCCATGCCAAACTGGTACGAACTGGATAATGGATATCTATTCTCTGAACTGTGCATGAGACCAGTTCTTCAGATAATGGTCAAAAATACCTAAGGGTGAGGTTGGCGATATAGGTTGTAAAGTACCCTTGAGGGTTACCCAAGGCATGGTCAATGACCTCCTCCTTGGGTATCACAGGAATCGTGCTGGGCTGTTTATGCTGATTGTAATATCAGTTCTTTGTGATATTGTGTTTTGTTGGATGCAACACCTCTCAGTCAATTGCAAGAAACAGAATGTTTGCCTGGGAAAGAAAAAATCCAACCTCCGTATGGGGTTGTTCCCAGAGCCTTGCTGACCCCCAGCCCTGATGACATCTCTGGCACCTGCAGTGGAAGATGTTGCCCAAACATATTTTTCACCTTTGTCTTTACCAGGTCACAGGGTCCCAGGAGCGGAGCCCCAGGGCAGGGAGGACCCCAGAGCTCACTACTGAAAACAGTGACCAGTTAGGACTGGACTAGGGGAATGACAGCAAGAGGGGACCAGAAGCAACTCTGATCCACAGTGACATTGAGGGAAGATCTGAGCCAGTATATATCGCTTCTGAAAATGCCCTAGTTCTGATCACTAACTAATCTTCTTTCCATGGTCTTGAATGGCAGAGCACTTTTAGACACGTGTACCCTGCACAGGAGTAAAATTTCCCTACAGAGGGCTACACTGTAGTTCTCCTTCCAGCTCTGCTCCCCCAGTCACAACTGACTAGAGGCCTTGCCACAAGCTGGTGAGTCAGCTGAGATATTCTTTCTGCTTCTTCTACCCCTCCTTGGGAAATTTCCACATTCCATGTGCATGATGAGTTATTATGATGGCTTTGATTACATAAGGCCCAGTGTCTACAAGGAAGGGGATTTGGTGGTCAGTGGGTTTTCCCCCTTCTATACATTGACCCAGGATTCAGAAATGCAGCAGAAATTTCTTTGTGATTCGTCCAAGCAAAGATGTCACATTTTACCTGTAAGTTCATGTGTGTGTGTGAATCCCTCTGACAGTTATGAAAGTTGAATATAAAAGCTGTGTTGAGAATCTCCCATAAACTGTGAATCATCAGTTCCTTTTTTTCCTTTAATAATTATTTGTGGCTTCCTTTCTTTTTCCCTTCAGGAATATTTTCCTTCCAAACTGAAGACAGAAATAAGCATCTTTTATTTTCTCCTGCCTTGGAATAATCTCCATTAGTGATTAATTTCTGAAAGCCTAAAGGATGCAAGTTGCAGGCAAAAAAAACCAAGATCCCACTGCGGTGATCCTCATGCCATCTTGCTCCTGACCCACGAAGTGGGAGGGGAGAGAACCCTTGCGCACACCATATCTTGGCTAGAAGTTAGTGCTAAGAGCATATCTCATCAAATTATATAGATTATTCAAAAATGAACTTTTTATTGAGATGATATTCATTTTTCTTCAAAATGCATTTACTGAGTATCCTTTATGGCCTAAAATAATTTGGAGTATTCTCTGAAAAAGATGTGTTGTTTTCCAGTTTAATGAGATATAATTGAAGTTCATCATTGTATAAATTTAAGGTGTACAGCATAATGGCTTGACTTAGATATTTGGTAAAATGATGACCACAATAAGTTTAGTTAGCATCTATCATCTCATATAAATATAATAAAAAGCAAAAAAAATAAAAGATATTTCTTTCCTTGTGATGAGAACTCAGGTTTTATCTCTTAACAACTTTATTTGTACTATACAGCAGTGTTAACTATAGTCATGGTGTACATTATTTCCCTAGTACTTATCAAAGATCAAGTGTTTAACATATATATGAGATGAAATTTTCTAGATGTCTTTTTATTAATTGCTAAGCTAATGATACTGTGGTCAGAGAATGCACTGTGTATAATTTCAATGTTCAAAGGCTTACTTGATGACCCAGTGCATGGTTAAATGTATGTATATGCTTTGGTGTTCATAGAATACCATTCTTTTATGACATTTTTATGTAAATATCTGTTAAGCTTAAGTCTTCCATAACTTTGCATATTTTCTTCATCTTTAATTTGACCAGAGGTTGTGTTAAATCTCCAAATCTGGTTGTTCATATATGTACTTATGCACATGGATCTATAAATAATAGCTTTTTTTCACTTTGGGGGTTATGTATATTGACTGTTAGCACTCGATCTTCTCTTCCTTTCACCACATATGGTCACCACATATGTCACATATGACATATGGTCACCACCTTTGATATTTCACATGTTTTTTGCTTTGAACTCGGATTTTATCAGATATTAACGAGGATACCCATGCTTTCTTTTTGTTCATATATAAATGGAATATCATTTCTATCTACTTTAATCTCTTCTGTGTTTCGCTTCAAGTATTGGAAAGTATGTAGTTGGATCCTGTGGTAGGTGGAATGTGCCCCCAAATGTGACCAAGTCCTAATCCTTCGAATCTGTGAATATGTTACCTCACATAGAAAGGAGACTTTGCAAGTGTGATGAAGTCAAGGATCTTCAGATGAGGAGATAATCCTGAATTATCTGGATGGGTCCAATATAATCACAAGGGTGATTTCACAAGTGAAAGAATAAGTCAAGAATGTCAGAGTCAGAGAAGGAGTTATGACAACGGAAACAGAGATTGAAGTGATATGAGGCTGTTACCTAGGAATGGGAGCAGCCTCTAGAAGCTAGAAAATGCAAAGAAATGGACTCTTGTCTAGAGCCTCCAGAAGGAATGCAGTCCTGCTGACACCTTGATTTTCACCAGTGAGACTCATTTTAGATTTCTGACCTCCCAAAGTATGAGATAATAAATTTGTCTTGTTTTAGGCCTCTAAATCGGTGGTAGTTTCTCAGAGTAGCAATAGGAAATTAATAAAAGTCCTATTTGTAATCCAATCTGAGTGTTTCTGTGTGACTCAGAATTACAGCATCCCAACGTTTTGGTTTTTAAAGCTGTATTCACCAATGAAAATAATATTTTAATATTAGAGCAACAAACGCCTATGTTCTACTCTGCAATCTTCTGGAATTGCATGCTGTACCTTGTCAATTAATTTGTTTGAAAATTAAAGTTGGACTGAACTTAGATGTGCAAGAGAGGAATCAACCCAAAGATAAGCTCTAAAGCTCACTGCCTATGATGGTTTTCTAATCTGTAAAGAAATAGATGAAAAGCTGCAAGTTTGCTTTGTTCCTTGGACTCTGAATTGTTTTTACTCTTTAGGAAAAACATAGAGTCATAAATTGCTTCTTCCTCTTTATTTTCTCCCTAAGACTATCTCCTTATTTATGATGGTGCATTTCCCTGCTTCTGCTAGTATGTGTTTCCTAAGTCTGTGAGGCAGGCAGTTTTAGAAAGATATATTGCAAGAGTTTTGATGACACCATTCTATATTCGACTTGCCCTTCCTCCAAGCTTTTCTTATGCACTTCCCTGACCTAGCTAATTTCTTTGTATGGATCATGAACTTTTGCTTCATCTCATTATACCGGCACTTGACCATGACCAACCTCATGTTGCTGGCCTGCATGAAGTAGTGCTTGACTCGTAAACAAATATGTAAATTGTCCTTTCCACTTAAGCACCCTTACAACTAACTCATTTTAGGACATTGGTCTATGTCTTTTGAGTGCAGAGCGGTAGTGCTGGATCTTCCAAGGTTTTGGGAACACCATGTGCATGTGCTTTCTATTCCAAAGTCATGAAGAGACAGTAATTGCTCTGGAATGGACAAGTTGCTTGAGTCAAAATGCCATGCTTTTCCTCCTTTTTTCCCACAGGAGTTACTCCTAAAGTGCATGACTTGATCATTATTTCTAATACTATGGCTTTGGTACAGGCTGAACTACAAAAATTATCGTTATGTCCTGGTCTTTGTTTTTGCCTTCAAGGAGATCAACAGGAGCCCCCAGCTGCTCTCCAACCTGTCTCTGGGTTTCCATGTCTACAATTCCTTTCACAGTGATGTCAGCACCTTGGAGAACACCATGAGGTAGTCATTGGGTGGGGCCAGAAGATCCCTAATTACACCTGCCAGGTACAGAACAAGGATGTGGCTGTCACTGCAGGAACCACACCAGCATTCTCTGCCCAGATTGGGAGACTGCTGGAGCTCTACACATACCACAGGTATGAGCATGTTGGGGGCATGGATCTGCAGGGACTGAAGTTTTCCTCCTTGATGAAATTCTGTGGCCACTCAAGTGGAAAAGAAGAAAGTGCGTTTGCATATCTCCCTAATAGGAAAATACCTACCACAGATAGTTCTTGATATGGTGGATTCATTATTTTGGTGTGTGAAGCTGAGAAGGTATGAAGTAGTCTGAGGCTAGCATCATTGGCTAAAGCAGACCACAGTAGCTTCTGGAAATGTAGTTGCCCAAATTCCCTCAAAGGAGTGGAAGCTGAATATTCTGAAATAACCACACCTTACTTTTTTATCTTCTCGTTAGTAAAATTTTATATGTAAACATGTACTTAAAAACCATGTTAGTTGGGCAAAAGTCCTGAACAGACATTTATCCAAAGAAGATATACAGATGGCCAACAGACACATGAAAAAATGTTCAAAATCATTAACTATCAAGGAAATGCAAATCAAAATTTGCATGAGATATCACCTCCTGCCCGTCAGAATGGTTATAATAACAGGACAGGAAACAACATGTATTGGAGAGGATGTGGAGAGAAGGGAACTCTCATACACTGTTGGTGGGAGTGCAAACTGGTGCAGCCACTATGGAAAACAGTATGGAGATTCCTCAAAAAAATCAAGGATAGAACTAACATATGATCCAGCTATTCCACTGCTGGGTATTTATCCAAAGAACTTGAAAACACCAATGCATAAAGATACATGCACCCCTGTGTTCATTGCAGGTTTATTCACAATAGCCAAGACTTGGAAGCAACCTAAGTGCCCATCAAGGGACGAATGGATAAAGAAGATGTGGTATATATACACAATGGAATACCACTCAGCCATAAGAAATGATGAAATCCAGCCATTTGTGACAACATGGATGGACATTGAGGGTATTATGCAAAGTAAAATAAGTCAGAAGGAGAAGGTCAAACACCGTATGATCTCACTCATTAAGTAGTAGATATTAACAACACCAAAAAAACACATAGAGGCAGAGTTTGGATTGGTGGTTACCAGAGGGGAAGGTGGAAGGGAGGCGGGCGAAAGGGATAATTCGGCACAAGTGTGTGGTGATGGGTTGTAATTAGTATTTTGGTGGTGAACATGATGTAATCTATGCAGAAATAGAAATATAATGATGTACACCTGAAAATTATGCCATGTTGTAAACCAATGTTACTGCAATAAAAATTTTTTTTAACAATGACAAATAAAAAAATTTTACACTCTTCAAATGCTTTACGAATAGTCACAAATTTAATCCTAATAAAAGGCAATGAAAAGGTACCATTATTATGGGAATTTTTAGAGATATAGAAACTAAGATGGATAGAGGTTATGTAACCTTCTCAAGATCGTGAAGCTAGTCATACTAGAGTCAGGGTTTGAATCCAGGCAGTCTGGCTTCAAAGCCAAGCTTACACTCAATCACTTCTACCATCAGATAATATTGCTTCACATTCACAGTGTTATGGCCAAGAATATAAGTTTACCTACCTGATCATATGAATTTTCTGAAAATCTGCTTATGTTGCTTCCAGAGAACTCAATACAGAACCTTTTAACTCTTTTGATTCAGATAACCTATGGAGATATTGATCCTGTACTGAAAGGTAAGGACTAGATTTCCTCTCTATCAGATGGCTTCCAAGGACATATTTTTAGTCTTCAGAAGGGTCTCGCTGTTGATACATTTTGGCTGGACCTGGGTGGGAAATTTAGTGTCAGTTGATATAAAAAGTGAACAGTTCCTCTGGGTACTTAGAAGAGAGGTGACTATGAACGGTGCCTGCCTGTTACTAAGATACCTGTGACCAAGAGGACGTACACTTCAAAAGATTGGACCTTCATTGCCAGAATCATAGGCTCATCAGCCAATACGTTTATCATGTATGCTGACACAAGTATATTAATAAGTGTGAGCATTGCAGGAAACTATTATTTAACCACTCAGAAGGTGTGGATCACTACATGCACAATGGGATTCTATTTTTATTCCACTTCACCACTTTTTAGATACTTACCATGGGAGTCTTTCCTTTGCACACCAGAACTTTGAGATATCTGGATTTAAACACTCTCTATGGACAGTTAGCCCCTCTAAATACCAAGAAGACTTTTTCTTTACCAAATTATGGCTTGAAATTTTTAACTGCTCATTTGCAGAACCTGAATGTGGAAAATTTTGGAGTGTCTGCTCAATGCCTCCCTGGATTCTCTGCCAAAGGACAAATTAGACACGACCATGTCTGGATCCAGCTACTACATCTATCATGCTGTGGATGTGGTGGCCTGAGCCCTCCATGAAATGCTTTTGATAAAAGCAGAAATGGTGTCCATAGTGGATGCAGGCCAGCTCATGTTTCTCCCTTAGCAGGTAAAATTTCTCCCTTAAATGTGATCCCATTATTGTTTTTTTAGGAGCCGAGAGTTATTTTATTTGGGTATAGAATTGTGATTGTGACATTGTGACAGATCAGCAGTGACTTGAGCATAATGAATTTCTGTTCTTTCTTTACGGGTTGAAAGTAAATCTCTAATAATTGTAGGGGTTAATTAGCAACAGTGTCAACTCTTTTAACTAGAAATAATCAATTAAAAACTTTCTCTGTGAGAGGTAAGTTTGTAAGATAAAACTTGATGACAATTCATCCCAGGGAATTTAAAAATTCAGGGATTTGCAAAATCTACTTCTGGCCCTATCCCATGATATCTTAAATGCCACTGGGGATAGGACAATTTATTTGAACTTCCTGCATTTTTCTAGAAAGTCTACTGATAGCTAAATGAGTATTTCCTCATTGAAATTTAAAATGACTTTTGGAAGCAAGGAGATTGATCCCCTTTTTACAGATGAGAACCCCAATACGTTGAAATATATTTTAATTTCCCCAAGACCTTTTCAATTCTACTTAGATGAACCTAGACTTTTATAAATCCAAAACCTATGCATAATGTGTCTTGAAATACTTGCTCTTATGTACAAGGAAGTGAATGTGATGTCAGATCTAAATACACACATTTTATTGTGAATATACATTTATTTATGAATATAGAACTTTATATATATTTATGTAGTATATAAATATTAGTTATACATTTATATATAAATTATATCAATTAATGTATGCATATTATTTACTAGTAGCTTTTATATCTTCTCTCTCATTTAATAAATTATTTTTTTCAACGTTAGTAAGGAGCAAACTTTCTTTCTTTGTCTCTTCTTGAGTTCAAGGAAACTCCCTAGCACCCCTAAAGCAAACCTCATTGCTCAAGGTGCTCAGGTTTAGCTCTACAGCACTCCCTGGACATGGAATCTTCAGGAATGGTTTAAACAAATCATGATGTGCTCTCTGAGGGCAGACAAGAACGCCTTCTTCCTTAAGCATGCAGAATAGTAAACACTCCCAAATTGAACTTAGTCAGAAGATGACTAATATAGAGGGGAAAAATCTAATTGCTGGGCAACTGAGTAGCCCCACCAGTTCGTATCTGAGTTTGCTGTCCTCACTTTCCATGCTCATTTCATTTCAGAACTATGTCTCCCTTTCAGCTCCACCCATTCCTAAAAAACACCCAATTTAAAAACATCACTGGAGCTCATGTGACACTGGATGAGAAAATAAACTCTGTGTCATAGCATGAAATTCTGAACTATGTCATTTTCCTAAAGGTCTTGGACTTCAGGTGAAAGTAAGGGAGTTTGTTTCCCAGGATCCACGTGGTCAAGATTTCATCATACATGAGGAGTTGATAGACTGGGCCGTCGGATTCAAAAAGGTTGCAGAAAACTCAGTCTTGGATTAATTCTTCCTCTACATCACAAGATAGAGACCATATATGAGAATAATGGTGAAATTATTTAACTCATAACAAAATTCTCATTTATTGATATAATTTTTCTTACTGTTCAAGAGATATTGAAAGTACACTTTTAATTAAGGAGAAATTCCCAAATATTGAAATGCTTTCTATGCTACAGCAGGACAGTGAGGCGACCAATTTAGTAGGAGGAGCTGATAAAAAATTGATGATTTAAATTCCCATTTAAGCTGAAAAAGTGTCAATCTCATTGTTTGCAAATTCATTGCTGTCCATGCATTGTGCCTTGAAGACATAACAGATGCTGACCATCTAGACTTTTGATGACTTGTATATACAATTCAAATTGTCTTTGGCCATTTGGTTTTCTTCCAGAAAACAGATTTTATTCTCTTTAACTAGAATCGAAAGAATTGACATTAAGGTTTTTTTTAATATTTAAATATTTTATTAATATTCCTTATATTTCCATCTCTTCATCCCACATTTATACATTCTTGTAGAAAAATTCACCATCAGAAAAAAAGATTCCTTTTGCTCTTCCAGGAACTACATTCTTCCTCTTCATCAGATTTCCCTTTAAAACTCAGTCCTGTAAGTCATCATTCAAGATGCTATATTTATTATATCATTCAAGCCCGTCCCTGTGTCTTTGGTGTAGAATCTACCTGACATTAAATATATTACTAAATAAATTCAATAATTGCAATTTGTACTAATCAAACAATTCTCATGTTAATGTATTGTATGAATTTAAATATTATTTATTATTAAGGTAAAATATGCTTATAGTTCAAAAAAGTAATCCAGAAATACCATATTCAGAATCACATTTGGCAATAACAAATATGATTCATGATCAGATGTCCCATTGGCTTAAAACAAACAAGCGTCCTAGTCATTGAGATGGAAAATGTTTTAAATCATTATGTATCTTCATGTTGGGAATTGTTTTCTGCAGATTGACCTTGATTTTATTTTGCTTTCCCTGGGTGCATCAATCATGTCACATCTTAGAGGTGATCTTTAAGAGAGTTTTTGAGATAATTTAAATAATATTATCAATTATTCAATATTATAAAATAATAAAATATTATCCAATTATATAGTATTGTTCAGTATTATCAATAATTCTCTTCTTTCAAACTCCCCCCTATGGGTGTAAGATGTTCTGTCAGCCAGGATTAAGGAAAATCCCTCAGGAAGAGAGCTACCTGCTGCTTTGACTGTGTATTGTGCCCAGAGAGAGAAAAATGTAATCAGACAGGTATGAACTGGCAAAACTACACAATCACTTTCTCTCAGCTCTTCTTTGTCTCCAAATAAAATGTAAAGGGTCTGGGATTAACCAATAGCATCACACTTCTTCTTTATTTTCTATTATTTCATTCACTCATTCAATACATTCATTTAGGTAATCAATACATCATTTCCATGTTGGGAGTTACCTTGATCTGGCTTCTTTATACTCACATTGTTAGGTTATGCTGAAGCAGCTCTTCTCAAGGGAATACAGCTCTTAAACTACATGTTGTGTTAGGCAAACACTTAGAGATTTCGTAGCACCATATACTAATCTTGATCACAGAATAACACACATGGTATTAAGATGGAAGTAAGTGTGGGTGTCTTTAGGACATGCTTCCTATTCATATCTTTACACCCAAGGTGACGAGCACTGTGTCTTACAAATAGTAGGTGTGCAAAAACCGGAACTAAAGATTCAATAAATGAATGGATATATTATATTATTATTACTCTGGTAGAAGACATAAACAATGAACCGAGCATGCAAACTTGATAAGATAAAGGCCCTGCTTTCCAAGAAATCATAGTGAGGTACATGTGAAAAAAGAATAGCAGGGCAATTTGAAAAGTGCCATAATAAATGTAGTTAGAAGTTAGCAGAGTCAACAAGAATAGTCTTACTTGGATGAATCAGATAATCCTTCATGGAAAGCTAATGTTTGAGTTGAGTTTTTAAAAACATGTGGGGATTTGTCAGTTCAAGATGAAGAGGGATTCTTGGCAATAGAAGTTTGGACAACAAAAGTTATGCAAGATGAATAAGTTCTGGCAACCTACGGTCCAACATGGGCCTATAGTTAACAATAATGTATTGTAGACTTAAAAATTTACTAGGAGGGTAGATTAATGTTAACTGTTCCTACCTCAAAAGAAAAAAAGTATTTTCAAAAAGGAGGTTAAAATAAAAAAATAAAGAGGACAGGAGGAAGCATTTGGAGGTGATGAATAGGTTTAAGGGCTTGATTATAGTGATAGATTCACTGGTGTATATTATCTCCAAAAACATTAAGTTGTACACATTAAGTATGTACAGCTTTTTGTATGTCAGTCAAACCTCAATAAAGTGTTTTTAAAATGTTTTTATGTGGTATATGCAGAAATATGGAATAAGACTAGTATGGCTGGAATGAGATGATAAAAGACTGATCATGGATGATGATGGAATAAGTAAATAATGAAAAAAAAAAAAGCCCATCATATGTAAAGTACAATATTCCAGTCTTAACAAACAAACCAGCAAGGAATTCATACGTACTAATTACCAAAGTTATCTCTTGCGATTGCTAAATGTTCTGTCCAGTAAAATAATGCATGAAATAACATATTACAGAAATAAATAAGGGCTGGGGGAGAGAGCATGTTTACAAATTATGTTTGTTGTTAGAATGCATCTATCTATAAATTAAAAAGAAAACAAACTAAATGTGTCTTTTAAAAAATATTTATTATATCCCATAAAAAAGTCCAGAGTAATTTACTACGATGATTCTTTGTGCCAGAAAAAATAAAAGCACAGTGTTGTATTATAAAGATGGAGAGGGAAATATGTTTCGTTCCATTTGTTATTTACTTAATGAATATTGTCATAAATATCACTTTTCAAAAATAAAAAAAAAGTGAGACAATTAAAAAAAATGGCCAGAGAGAGAATGACTCCAGGATTAGAGAATTCAGCAGCTCAAAACTATAATCAAGCACAGATAATATTCTCATATTTTGTTCTATCATCTTCTGGTTCCCAGCATTCTCTTCAGGCTGGGCTTTTTGTGGTCTCAAAGGCTGAGCTGTTTAAAGTATTATACCATAGTAATCGAACAGAAAGATGAAAAAGAGTGGGCATCTACTCCCCCTGATTTTGTAAGAGTAACTAAAAAACACATCCTCCAAGTGGGGCCAATTATAATTGATTTAGGGCTGTCAGCCTCCCCTCAATAACACGGCCTCATGGAAGAAGTTCAATGTCAAAGCATAACTGAGCTGCTGGTAGAAAGGTGATCGATGGGTCATGAAAAGGCAACCAGTGGAATCTGCTTCAATGTTTACTTACATAATGCAAAAAATATTTTAAATTAGAATGCAAAATTGTCTAGTCAATTAGTGGGATCCAAAATAATGTATCAGGCCGGCCCTGTGGTGCAGTGGTTAAAATTCAGCATGCACCACTTTGGTGGCCCGGGTTCATGGGTTCAAATGACAGGCATAGACCTACACCACATATCAGCCATGCTGTGGTGGCCACTCACATACAAAATAGAGGAAGACTGGTACAGATGTTAGCTCAAGGCTAATCTTCCTCAATCAAAATATAAATAAATAAATGAATAACTAATTAACTAAATAAAAGATGAAATTAATGTATCAATAGTAATTATTTTCCCGCTTATCAATAGTAAAGTGATAGATAATGCAGTATTAAAGTCTCATTTCTCACTCTCAAAAACACAAAAACGTAACGCACAAAATACGTTAGAATGTGTTCAGCTCAAAGTGATAGAGAACCTCATAGCGGCCTTAAATCATGACATTTGTTATTTATGTCACAAGAATTTCAGAAATAGACAGATGCAAAGGTTTTTTTTTTCTATCAACAGTTTGATAACAAAGACTCAGGCTCCATATAACTTTTGCTTCAACATGCTTAGTGTGTTGGATTTTATTTTTACGCGTGTCTGCCACTGCTCATCATCCACAGGGGAAAGAAAGAGGAAGAGTGAGCTATAGCATCCTATTAGATGCAGGTTTTATTTAGTGCAAGAAAGAGACCACACAATCAGATTGTCATTGATTTAGGCCCATGGCGCATAGCTGACAAGTGAGGTGGAGCACACTCTGGCAAAAATTAGCTCAGATCTGCCACAATTGGCTTAGGTCTCTCAAAATTGGGATTCTAATAGCTAGGTATAATGGAGGAAGTGTACTTGTAGGTAGTTGCTGTATGTTATGCGAAGGATAGTTTTAATTTTTGCTAAAAATGTGTTTGGGAAATGCAAAAGAAAATGAATACATTTAGCGCCATTAAATTTCCCAAATGGAATGTCTGAATATTACAAGTCTGTATCCTTTTCTAAATAATTTTTAGCTATAACGCAATTCAAACCACTTTATCAAAGGAATTTACTTTGAAAGTTAAGAATTTTACTACTTTTTTTATCAAACAAAAATCGAGTTAGAAAAATCGAGAGACAAGATTTATATAGAAAAGTGAGTCAAAAAGAAAAGCTGTAATTACAGTAATTGCATTGTTCTAATATTATTTGTAGAAATAGGGACGAGAAAAGAATGGCCACTTTCAACAATAAGAATGGCTGCTTCATGCCCTGAGGTCAGAGATGAGCAGTTGTGGCAGAGACCCTATGGCCCACAAAGCCTAAAATATTTGTTCTCTGTCACTTTACAATAAAAGTTTGCCAAAACAAATTCATAGGCCAGGGCGTAGCCCTTGAATGATGGCCGATGGGCATGCCTGCATATGTGTTGCAGCTGCCTCATCCTCAGCTGAGATGACTTGTTCCCATGTGTTCTTCTTGCCTCACAGTGCTCTCCAGAGCGATTGAGATCTAGGTGAGCACAGTGGTAAAGCACTTGATGTCCCTGATGCCCTGCCTTCCTTTCCCTGCCTCACTTTCCCAGTACCTCACTGGTGTGTTGCAAAATCCCCACCACCTAAAATACTCGTCCTTAAACCCTTAAGTTTATGGAAACATCCAACTAACACAAGACCCAAACTTGGAGCTTCTGGAGGTGGATTATCACCTACTTGAAGCTAAAAGCATTCTGGCATAGAACGGAACTGTTTAATGTGAATATTATTAACGTAAGTCTCTGCAACTTTGTGTCTCACAACCAAATAAGGTGTGGGCTGTGGGCCCTATAATGTCAATGAGACTTTTTTGTTTTTTGTCTTGGGAATGTGGAATAGCGGCTGACTGAAACACCAAGACTTTCCTTTCCTTTTCAAATAGAGATCAATGTACAGGGCATCCAGGAAGCCAGTATGCAAACAATGAGAGAAATTGCAGCCTGCTGAAAGTTGTGACATTTCTGGCATTTGAAGATTCTTTAGGGAAGATTCTGGCTTGCACAGCTCCTTGCTTCTCTGTTGTCACAGCAGTGGTCCTTGGGGGTCTTTGTGAAGCACCGAGACACTCCTGTAATCAAAGCCAAGAGTTGGACTCTCAGCTACATCCTGCTCATCTGCCTCACCCTCTGCTTTCTCTGCTCCTTACTCTTCATCGGCTGACCCAACACAACCACCTACATTATTCAACAAATCACATTTAGAATTGTTTTTACTGTGGCTGTTTCCACTGTCTTGGCCACAACCATTACTGTTGTGGTGGCATCCAAGGTCACTGCACCAGGGATAGGGATGTGGCAGTGGTTGGTGTCAGGGGCACTTATCTTCATCATTCCCATCTGCTCCTTTATCCAGCTGAGTCTCTGTGCGATCTGGCTGGAACCTCTCCTTCTTCATTGACACAGACTCACACTCTAAACACGGCCACATCCTCATCGTGTGCAACAAGGGCTCAGTCACTGCCTTCTACTGTGTCCTGGGATACCTGTGATCCTTGGCCCTGGGCAGCTTCACTGTGGCTTTCCTGGCCTGGAACCTGCCTGACACCTTTAATGAAGCCAAGTTCCTGACGTTCAGCATGCTGGTGTTCTGCAGTGTCTGGGACACTTTCCTCCCTGCCTGCCACTGCACCAAGGGCAAGGTCATGGTGGCCGTGGAGAGCCTCTCCATCTTGGCCTCAAGTGTGGGGCTATTAGGCTGCATTTTTGCCCCCCTGTGCTACATTATCTTCCTAAGGCCAGAGAGAAACCCATCAAGAGGGTTAAGGAATACAACTGGTTCAGGTGAAAATAATCAATATATATATTTTTTTCACTAGAATTTGCATACACCTGAAAAATAAACTACCAAATTTTTGCAAGCAGACTTTAAGTACCACGTAAAGGGCCGGTCCCGTGGCTTAGCTGTTAAGTGTGCGGGCTCTGCTACTGGCGGCCCGGGTTCGAATCCCGGGCGTGCACCGACGCACCGCCTGTCAGGCCATGCTGAGACCACGTCCCACATACAGCAACCAGAAGCATGTGAAACTATGACATACAACTATCTACTGGGGCTTTGGGGAAAAAAAAAGGAGGAGGATTTGCAATAGATGCTAGCTCAGAGCCGGTTTTCCTCAACAAACAGAGGAGGATTAGCATGGATGTTAGCTCAGGGTTGATCTTCTTCACACACACACACACACACAAAAATAGTACAAAGTAAATTTACCTTACATCTCCAATTAATTTATTGCTTTACGTTCTTTTGGCTTTGTACAATGACCCTCGGAATTCAAATGCACAAATACACAAATATGAATATCAGCTCAGATTAATTTTCCTCTAAAATTATCTGTGGTAGATTGCATAAATGTCCACACATGAGTTCTCTCCCTCCATCTGTGTGTTTTGGTAGAACCCTCCCACTTTGACTCTGTGTGGACTTGGCCTTTTAACTTGCTTTGGTCAATTGGACACTAGTAAATGACAACAACACATCTTTAAGAATATATATTAAGAATAACTTTACTAATTTTACGATCACGGATATTCTCCTGTATTGTCATCCACCACTGTTATGCACTGAGTATTTCTACTTTTAATTTTAGCCCTATAATCCATTTGGAGTGATTTACTTGTGAATAATGTTAGTCGATGGTCCAGTGTTTTATTTTGCAAAAGGATATCTTATTGTCTATAAAACAATTACTGTATCATTTTAAAAGTTGATTTTAAATACAGTGAATCTGAATGATGTTTGAAAAATGGATATTATTTTCATTCATAATTGTAGTATATCTCTCCATTTCTTCAGAGCTTTTATGTCCTTTGGTATATCTTTATAATCTTTTTCATTTATCTTACATAACTTATAAATTATATAACTACATATGGCATCATGTTTCATAAATCCAATTATTTCAAATATTTTATTTCTCCTAAGACTAGAATAATTTATATGTTTAAAATATTTCCTGCTAATAAAATGATATTTTTATATGGTTATCTAGTATCTTTTCACATCAGTCAACTTATTTAAAATTCTAAATTTTATAAGTTATTTCCCACTAAAATAATAGATTTTCTCTTCTTCCTTAATATTATTTACCTTATTCTTTCTATTCTCATTTTTAAATGACTGGGCTCTCTGGTGCCACACTGAATCACAATAATGTTTACCAGGAACATTTTCCTCTTCTGAAGTGTAGCATAAACACCAGATAAATTCTTTGTCAGGGAAAAGCAGTCATCTAAGAGAGAGAAAACAAAAACGTGAAAGGGAACCATTTCTACCTGGAAGTCAACAGACTTCCCTCTCTTGGTTATTTAATGCTAGATATGTTATGACAATGTACCCACTGAGAATTAGAGGATCTCACTCTAGTTCCAGGAATTAACCTTGGTCAAATAGTTTAACTTCTTTAGACTTTCTTCATCTTTATTATGAAGAGCTTGAAAAGTGTTTTTGAGTTTTAATGTCCTATGATTCCAAGGTATCCTTTACCCAGATGCACCTGACAAAGAGCAGAGTGAATTTTCAGTTATCTACTTTTCCATCAACATTATCACTTAGGGAAGAAGAATGCCCCTGAGCTAACATCTGAGCCAATTCTTCTCTAATTTTTCTCTGTGGGATGCACCACTCCTCAAGAATGGCTTGAGGAGTGGTGCATTAAGTGTCTGGTGGTGCATAGGCCTGTGCCCGGAATCAGAACTAGTGAACCCCGGGCCACGAAAGCAGAACACAGGAACTTGACCACTACTCAACTTGGCCAGGCCCCAATATTATTTTTGTCTGAGGAAATGGATGTATGGAAACACTTAACTATGGTTTGTAAATAGATAGTTCATAGGGGAGTTTTGTCTGCAAGAATGCAAAGAGAGGGTACATAGTTGCAATATGTCTTTGTATGTAAATATCTAGATGGAAACTTAACGTGGCTGCACCAACGAAGGACATGACAACATGATACATCTAGAACTAATACATCTACACATACAAAGAAGAAAAAAACCCACTATGTATTCGATCGGGATACATAGCATTAGGCTAGACTTGTTCAAAGACTTTGAAACACTGACCCCAAAATCTCACTTCCTCCACCCTACAAGGTATCCAGCTTTGGGTCATTCTGGCGACCCAGAAGTCCCAGGTCCAGCTGTTGCCCAACCTGGAGGGTTTCCACAAAGTCCCTTGACTTGTCATCATGCGGTTAAGGGTACGAGTGTGCTAGACTTCAGACTAGGAGGATAGGTATGGAGAAAATGGATCTCAAAAAGTTAGCAGTTGTCCTAGCATCTTTTCGATGGACTAGATGCTGGACTTCCTGGTGGTTCAGAGTCAGGCCGTCAATGGAGCACTTGTGGCTGCACCAGAAGTGAACCAAAATGTGCACCGGAAGTGGACCAAAATCAGCAACAGAAAGTGAACACAGGCTTGCAAGTGGGAAGTGGAACATGGCTCCCACCAGGATGAATTGTGTGGCAAGTGGTACCATCTTAATGTAGAATGTGTGTGTGCCAGCAGTTGGCAGGAAACTGGAGTGGTGGGTTTGATGTAAGCGCTGAGTGGAGGGGATTTTTGAGGCCTGGGGGGACCAAATCAACCCATAACAGTAGCCTTGTCTCAAGCCAGAGGAGGTGGGTTTCAGTGTGGTAAGTCATAATTTGATGTGGTGGTTGCAAAACCTAGAAGCCCTTGCCTCTGCCAGAGTCTCATGTCTGTGTGTATTGGATGCATTTTGCAATTCCCAACTCAGTAGTCATGTATACTTTAATATTTTTATCTTAAGAATATATTTTACTTGACCCAGTATGTCAAGAAATATTATGGTCTCAATGTATAATCAGTATAAACATTATTATTGAGATGTTCTATATTCACTTTTGTCGTACAAATTTTTTTTTAATCCATGCATATTTTACACTCATAACATATCTGAATTTAGACTAACCATATTTTAAATGCTCAATAATGACATATGGCCAGTGGCTACCAGATTGGCTAACAAAATAATTAATAAATATTATGTTTTTGGAGCTGTTTTAGATTTATGGAAAAATTCAGATGAGAGTATAGAGTCCCCGTATACTCTTCCTCCCTGCACACACGCACGGTTTCCATTATTATTAACATCTTGCATTAGCGTGGTATATTAGCTATAATTCAGGAACCAAGATTAATACATTATTATTAACCAAGAACTATAGTTTACATTAGGGTTCACTCTTTGTCTTGTACATTCTGTGGGTTTGGGGAAATGTATCCTGTGCCCACCGTTACAGTATCATACAGAATAATCATTTTCCTGCCATAAAAATGCACTGTGCTCCAGGGCCAGATAGATGTATAGATGTGGCCCTTGTCATTGATGTTTGGGGTGATTGGAACATAGGTGTTTTCCAGCATGTATCCTCCACTTTAGGATGAAAAAATAAAGGAATTTCCCACACAGTCCCATGTTCTCACAACAGCATAAATAGTGGAGGAAACTAATCCTGAAGGTGTGGAAGTGGATCATCACACCATATTGATTCCTGGGATTAACAAGGTTAAAAGAACTGAGGAAGAGGAAAGGAGGAAGATTTTTAAGAATAAAAAATGTAGCTTTATTTCTGCATTGATCTCGAGCTATGGATATGGAATTTTCTGAATTCAGCATGACTATTGCTTCCCCAGGCAGGGACTCACGTGCTTATGGTGTTTCTGCACTCATGATTGGTGTGCAGTCCTGCATGGGTCACACATGGAATGTTCAGTGGCTGCCCTGGGCCCTGGGTGTATGAAGCTGTCCCTCCCTATCTTGGACTTTGGAGGGAGAGATGCTGGAACGTTCTTGGCTAAGGCTTGACTGACATGGATACTTTCTGAACCTTTCACCTTACACTTGATATCACATCCTCTGATGCAGTTATTTTGCAGCATCACAAATGGCATTCATGTGGATGGCTTGTTGACAAAGGTTTGGGACCCCATCTGCCCAAGAAGATGTGGTCCCTGAAGCCTTGTTATCCATGGACCTGGATGAAATCATAGTGCCTAAGGCTGGAGAGGATGTTCCTCAAACATGTTTTCCAAGTGGTGTTTTTCATCTGGACACAAGACCTCAGATGCAGAGCCCCTGGGCAGAGAGGGGTCTGGATCTCACCAGAGGAGAGGAAGAGACTGCTGAAAGGAGTCAGAGAGCATTAGAATTGCTTTTCCAGTCCACAAAAACCACATATACACATATATGTGTGTGTGTGTTTGTGTGTGTATGTGTTACTATACTTGACATGTGTAGATATCTCCTTAGGCTGCATGTTCCACGTCTGCTTCTGCTGCCTCACACCTCACACAGAAACAGGGCTTTGCAGAGATTTCTAAGATGTTCCTTTTGATTTTCTTCTTCCTGTTCCTGCAATTTCCTCTCTTTGTCTGTCATTTGGCTTATCCTGACTGCTTTTTGTGAATTGAACCCAGTGCATACAAGGCTGGAGATGTGGTTATTGGTGGGTTTTTCCCCTTGTATACGTATTTCTTACACAGAGGGATCAAGAAGCCTAGCAAGGATGTCACTTTGCAGTGGTAAGTGCCTATTTATTTATATTCTGCTTGATTATTATGATGAATGATGCCTATGGGATCTGTGGATGGATAGACCAAGGCGCTGTGCATCACCTGTCCTGTCTTTCCCCGGCATCCCCACCTTCCCAGAATTGTCCATTATTATCTCTATCACTTCCCGCTGACTTGTTGCTTCCTTCAAAGGAGAGAACAGTGCTTTTATATTTTCCAGTTTTCTTCCTTTTAGTGTCCAATTTTCAGGGCTAGAAGCTTAGTGAGACAGCACTCTCCACCAACATACTCCACGAACTCTGCACTTCCTCCTGCCTCAGCTGCCGCTGCATAGCGCTCTACCTTCTGCTCTTTTGGGGGGAGAATCCCAGCCTGTACAAAGGAGCCCTTGGGTGGGTGTGATCCTGTGTGCCTTCCCTTCACACGTCTTTAGTTGTGACTTATTGTCTTTGTTTTAAGCAAGGGCTCGAGAGCGCTTTTCTGTGGCGTTTGTTAGTTATTTTAACAAAAGCATGTTAAGGAAGTGCCCTCCAAAAAGAATGTGTTTTAGAGAAGTGGATCCTGAATTTTATCAAATGCTTTATACCCTTCATGAGCATATTGTGGTTTTTTCCTGGCAGAACGGTGAGGACATTAAATGTGAAAATATTAAAAGATTATCTAATTTTCTAATAGTCTGTTTAAGATGATTCCTTGTTCACATTTTCTTTTTGGTCCTGGTAACAGGCTCATGTTAATTTCATAATTAATAGAGATATACCTTCTTATTCTATATTCTGGAAGAGTTTCCTGGTAGAGTAAATATCTATTCTTAAGTTTTAGAAACTATTCATCTGAAAATACATCTAATCCACCATATATTTGGAATTTTCTTTCTTAAAAACTCTCTTGAAACCATAAAGAACATTTGTAAAATTTTCTATTTTCTATTTGAACCAGTTTGAGTAATTCCAGTTTCATTTAAAAAGCACCTTTATCACTGAGATCCCAAAAGGCATCTCCATATGCAGATGCACAACATTCTCTCTGATTTCGCTCCTTGTCCGATTTTCTCACCTAATGTTGTTGATGTTTGCCTTCCCCAAATACTTTTTCTTTATCAGAATTGTCTGTATGATGCCTATTTTATTGAGCTTCCCAAAGAATCAGAGTGACTGATTACTTTTCTTCTGGACTTATTTTATACTTGTTTTATACTCTTATTTCTGCTTCTATCTCTCTTTCTAAATTATTTTTTTTATGTTTTCTTTCTCCGCTCTCCTAGTTTTGAGTTGAGAGTTTAATTCACTCGTTTTCATTTTTATTTACTATTCAAGATATTTAATGCTCAGATATTTTTTTTCAGAACAGACAGTTTTATTCTCTTCTTCCTTTCTCTCTCCTCTCTCTCCAGGGCTCCATGCTAATCAATGGTTTGATTTCCTGTTTCACCAAAGAGTTATTCATGAGAGTGATTAGTGGCTTATAAATTGTCTGATTTGTTTAAGATATGTTGGCAGTTAATGAGCATTTTTGCGTGCAAGTTGGTTAAGGAACTGGATTTCAAATCTGCCTGTTCCTCTGATGAGCTACTGAGTCAGAATTTCTGTGGTTGGCCATGTATCTCTCTTCTGGAGGCTTTAGGAATTGATTACTATGTAGAAATTGCTTGCTGGACGAGGATAGGACCTAATTTTATAATAATATTATTTCTTTGCTTCAGAGTAGAAAGTTTGAGATTTATATGCAGGCATGTGTGTGTGTATGCTCCAAAAATAATTAATGATAAATCAAGATTAACAATATATACGATTCCTATATTGACTTTTTTTTTGGACAAAGTCTGAGTAGTGAGTTGAATACTCTTACTATGGTTGTAGTTAGGTTCACTTTACTTCATATTTTTAAAATCCTTTTTTTAATATATGATTGAACAAATACTTTTTGACTGCTAACCACCTTTTAGTCCCTAAATATTTTGCCTTCAGATATGTGTACCGTTATACACATTCATATATAAAAGTTTCATATTAGTTGTGGCTTTACTTTTGTGAGCACGTGTATGGACTATTACTGACAATCCCTTTTCTTTCAGCATCTACGTTCAGTGTTAGTTTCCTACGTCTTCGTGGAATGTAGAGTAACATTCAATATTGAAACTGTGATTTAAGTAATTTCAGTATAGTATAACTGATATATGTAACATTATCTCTGTGGTTCTATTTTTTTGTACTTTGCTTTTTTTCTTTTTTCCTAGTTTTGTTCTGTTTAAAGTAATTTTCCTTATTCAATTTTTCTCCACTGTGTTGGATATACAGATCATTCTCACATTCTATTTTAGATTATTATTATTATTTTTTTTTTTTGCTGAGGAAAATTGGCCCTGGCCTAACATCCATGCCCATCTTCCTCTACCTTATATGGGACACCGCCACAGTATGGCTTGATGAGTGGTGCATAGGTCTGCACCAGGGATCCGGACTCATGAACCTTAGGCCACCAAAGCAGAGTGTGCAAACTTAACCACTACACCACCAGGATGGCCCCTATTTTACAATATTTTTAATTTGAGAAATAAGAAGAACCCAGAATCTGAAGTCTTGCCTCACTGACTCCTCAATGTTAGATGAAAAATTAATTAGTATTTTACTTCTTTTCTTTTTCTCCAAATCCAATGTCTCTAGGTATAGATTAAGCACTTGGTTCAAGATGGTTTTAAATTTTATGCACATTCTTTAAAGTTGTTTGTATTTTGCATTTTTTATAAATCACATTAACACAAAGTACTTAGACAATTGTTTTACTTTTTCAGTGTTCACTTCTTTGGTGTGGTGCTTTTTTTTGAAACCCGTCCTCCTCAAGCTTGATTAATGATCTGAATGATCTGCAGGGCTTGTTAAAACGCAGAAGGAATGCTGGACCCCACCGCAGATATTCTGATTCAGTAGGTTTTGGGTGGGGCTGAAGGACTGGCATCTCCATATTGTGATTGGAAGCTCCCCTGCCTAATATTCCTTATTTTTTTTCATTTCACAGGCAGTGAAATCCGTGTCTCAGTGTAGGGCTGTCCCTCCCCAATCCTTTGATTCTTCACAGGTGTTATGCCACAATAAACTTCTTGTACTCCTAACTCCACCTCAGCATTTGGATGCCCCAACTGATGCTCAAAAGTTCTTCATTTTTCCTCAGAAAGAGGTACTTTATTTTCAGAAAAGTCACACAATCTGCAATAAGTTTAATATGGATGCTGCTCTCTGCTCTTTAGAGATTGCAATGTATTTTTACAACACCTGCACCATTCTTCCTTGTTCTCAGCATTTAACGCTCTAATATTGGAAACACATGGGGCTTCTGGACATTCTGGAAATTCTCCCTTCTTCAAGTTTAATTGATCATATCACATCTGAACTAAGTTGTACTACATTTGGCCATATCATGACTTGTCACATGACCATCAGTTATATGTATAGAATGTGAGCATCTCACAGAAACAGAATGTTCCTGGAGTGTGTCTCTCAATGATTCTTCTCCTAAAATTTGATTAAATATGTTCTAAATAGAGGTTTTCAGTTAAATGTACCTAATCCATCCATACATTGTTGGTCTGTAAAATGTTCTATATCATAAACTTATTTTGCTGAATAGCATGTAAATTATTTCTATGCCCCCAAGCTCACACATTTGATTGTAACATTTATTTTCTTTTCAACTTAAAGAAAGAATTTCTATTAAAAGAAAGAAAGCCAAAGGAGTATCCAAAAGAATGAAATACTATGAGTATAGAGGACTAGATAACTTGAAGTGGTTTCCCTCCACATAACAATATCTTCCGTAAAATATAATTTTATTGCATTCTTGAGTTCACATGAAGTAAGCCAAATCTCAAAGGACAGAAGAAGGAAACTGTAAGCACTAGACAAATTTGGATTCACCCAGTGGTCAAAGGTCAGTACGATCCTCTAATGAAAGGATTTGTCTTTGTGTCACAAGTGACCTGAGGGAATGAATCTGGGAGTCACAGATTAGTTGTGAATCACACAAAAATGTCACTTAGCTTGGTGTCAACGCACGTGACTGTGAGCCGAAACAAGTGACATTCTTCTCTGGAGGAAAGGATCTAAACTAAAGCCTTACATTCTGTACACATTAAAATCATACAAAAATGAGCTCATAATCAAAGTTCACCAAACAAATAAGGAATACATGTCATTGTCGATAAGTGTCATCAACAGATGAGAAAATTAAAAATAAAACAATAGATTTAAACAGTAAAACCTCAAATATGAGATTTACCAACTTCAAGATATAAAATAACTGTGTATAAACTGTTTATAAAAAATGGAACCAGAAAAATGGGAATAACAAAATCAAACAGGAGACTCTAGAAATTATCTGAAATATTTGCCAAAGGGCCTTATAGAACTTTAAGAGATGAAAAAGACTTAACTGTTCAGTTTCAAAACTCCACAGATAGGTTCTACAACAGAAGAGAGAATACAAAACTAATTTTGAATTCTGAAGGAAACAGAATGCATCATAGAAAGACAAGGAAGTAGAAAACATGAAAGATAAGGTAGATATGGAGATGATGAGACAGAGTAAAGAAAAAGGAGAAATATAATACTGTACAACAAAAACAAGTGAGTCATGAGGGAAAAACTGAAAGTTAAAGGGTCTATAAATTTCTCAGGAGATGAGAAATTATATCCACTTCAGGCAATGTGGGCTGGTGGTAAAATAGAAGCGGAGAATATAACTCTGACCCAAATAGAGGAGATACAATAGAATATGGAAAACAAGTATAAATCAATAAATTTTAAAGGGAAATAACATAATAAATCTTGTGGAAAAAATAGAAGGACAACATATAGATAATGGGGGCAAAACAAGGATATAAATGATCACAACAAATGTAAATGGAATAAATTCTGTAGTTAAATACAGATTGTTAAATTTGATGGGACAATGACAAAAGTAACTGTATCTTGTTTACAAGACTTGTGAAAACTAAAAAACATGGAAAACTAGAAATTCAAAATAGAATAGAACATATAAACATATGCTAGTAAAATACCAATCAAAAATCAACACAGGGTAGCTGTAATAATATGAGATAAAACAGATGAGGAAAAAACCATCATTAGGAAGTAAGTGGTTAATTCACAATGGTATATAAGTTCAACTGATCATGAAGATATAGTCGTTGTTATACTACACACGATGTCATGTGAAGATAATATAGCCTCAACTAGGAAAGGAAGGAGGAGAAGGAGAAGACAAGAAGAAACAAAAGGAGGAGGAGGAGGAGGAAGTATAGGAGAAGGAGGCAGAGGAAGAGGAGAGGTAGAAATAATATACCTTCATAGTGAAGAAATTCAACATTCCTCTGAGACAAAGAATAACACATATCTGTTAATAGAGTATTTGAAAAACCAATTAGCAAGTTTGATTTAGTGGATACATATCGAACCCCATACCCAACAAGCGAAGAAAACTTATTCTTCACAAGGACACGGGGAGCATTAACAAGCAGTGAGCATGAACTAGGGTACTAATCAATCCTCAAATAATAGAACACTTGAAATAAGTACAAGTGACTGCTCTATTTTATTCTTGATGGTCTTACAAATCCCAGGCAATAGAAATACAAAGAATTTTCTTTGGCTTAGGAGTTATTTGTGTAGAAAGTCTGTAGAAAAGATGAATATAATATGGGCTATCAGGAATAGGTACTGTTAAAGATGTTAAGGATTAATTTTAATTTAATATTTTTTTAAATAAGAAATGGATGAGAAGCTTTTTAAACTTTACAATGCAGTCTTTCTTAGATTCCAAAGTGTTTCTAGTCCTTTCAGTTCTTCTTGATTCTTTCAATTGTTCCTGCCTGTTGATGATTCCTCGTTCATTGGATCTCTGAAGTTCACCTTAGTTTCCTGGTTTTTGATGGTGGCAGATGCACAGGTTTGAGGGGGCAGAGGCTTAGGCAATTTGAGTGACAGCTTTCTGTTGCACCATTCTCAACCTGCACATGTCATGAGTCTATGCTTGTCACTCACATGTCAGTTGCGATTATTCTTCCTCCCCAGGGCTATCCCCAATCTCATGCTAATATTGTTGCTCTTCTAGGAAGGATTTAATGGTGTGCTCAAATAAACAAGCATTTTGCCTCCTGAACCAAAGAGCCATTTACAAATCTAATCTGAATGTGATCTGATTTTCCATTCATTGTACTTTCTTTTGTGTACTTAACCAGTTACCTTCATGAGTGTGGAATTCACTAAGGACCTTCCACAGCTGGAGTCATGTTATTTTCTTTAGTTATAAATTATAAGGCTTCAGGAGTGCCATATGTTGCCACAGACGTTCGAGTCAATAGCAAATTCATTTTAATGGAGTTATTGTATTGTATTTGAAGGAAATCATTTTGAGTATTTTCCCTAAGGATTCCTATCCATCTATGCAGGTTTCAGTACAAGATCTACCAGTATGCTCTGGCCTTGGTTTTTGCCATTGAGGAAATCAACGGAAACCCTCATATTTTGCCCAACATTTCTCTGGGATTTGATCTCTATAATGCCCTGCCCAGTGAACTGAGGTCATTGGAGAGTTCCCTGATTTGACTCTCGAGGTTGGGCAAGGACATCCCTAATTACAACTGCAGGAGAGAGAGCAAGTCTCTAGCGGTCCTTACAGGAACCACATGGGCAATTTCTGCCCAGATTGGAACACTGCTGGATCTGTACAAATTTCCACAGGTACGACTGGGTGGGATGGGGAGAGATGAAACCATGTCTCCTTTGGTGTCATTTTCAGGTGCCTAAATAGGAGGAGAGGAGAAGACTGGGTTTGTGCATCTCTCAAAAGATATGATCTCAAAGGGCACGTGTACAGGACCTTGGTGGAGTATGACATTTCCTTTCTTTGGAGTAGAGAGAAGGCTGAGGGGGAAGGAGATAAAGCAGTTTCTTGGAAGTCTACTGATCTTATTTTCTAGAAAACTTTCAGGGAGTGGAAAATGATTAGAAAATTAAATGAACTATTGTCCCCTTCTACCACCTTCAAGTGTTGTTGAACAGCCTTCAGGACTGAGAGTGTGGTTTTTGCCAATCCTCATCCTCATATTGCTTCCAATTGTCTTTTCCTTTTAGCTTACATATGGTCCTTGTGATCTTACCCTGAATGATGAAAAGTACTTTCCATTTCTCTATCAGATGGCCCCCAGGGACACATCTCTAGCCATTGGCATGGTCTCTTTGCTGCTTCATTTCAGTTGGAGCTGGGTGGGGCTGGTCATCTCAGAAGACAAGCAAGATGTTGAGTTTCTCTCAGACTTGAGAGGAGAGATGGACAAGAATGGAATCCGTGCAGCCTTTGTGGAAATGATACCTGTTTCTGAAATGTAATATTCCTCAATGACCTTGCCATATGATTTACAAGGAGAGGAAACAGAAGGGAGTGTGGTTATCATTTATGGTGATGCCAGCTCTCTCGTAAGCTTGAGCTTTTCTACTTGGGAATATTTAGTAATATGGAAAGTCTGGGTCACGACATTACAGTGGGATTTTATCCACAGTGAGAGAGATTTCATCCTTGACTCATTACATGGGACTCTCATTTTTTGACACCACCCTAGTGAGGTCTATGACTTTGAAAATTTTATTCAGACAGTTAACCCTACCAAATATCCAGAAGACATTTGTCTCACTAGATTGTGGTACCCTTTTATTCCTTGCACCGTTTCTGAGCCTGATTGTAAAACACTGGAGAATTGTTCACCCAATGCCTCCTTGGGATGGTTGCCTTGGCAGATTTTTGACACGACCATGACTGAATGGAGTTACAATGTGTACAATGCTGTGTATGCTGTGGCCTGGAGCCTTCATGAGATGCTTCTTCAACGTGCAGAAATTCAGCTAATGGGAAGTGGGAAAGATCTAGTGTTTTTTCCCTAGCAGGTAAAGTCTCTTCCACTTAACAGCATGTACCCTTGTAAAAGTGACTTTCTTATGGGTTTCCACAGGTGTTCAAACCAAGAAGTTAGGATTCTTTCTCCATGAAAAGCAGAGGAGTTTCTGTACTTGTTTCACTCTCTAGGAGGTAAGTGTAGTCCTGGGTAGTAAGTCATCAACAAGAAGGTTCTAGTGGCAACGAGGATGTGAGCTATGAGTCAAAATCAATGTTTTGTGTTACAAAGGGTCCCAACATCCTGCTTGCCTAATGTTTCAATAGGGATTATCCAGCCTTCTCCCATGCAGCTCCTCAATGACAAGAAGAAGAGAACTTATCCTTTACGTGACTATCTGGTGCTGAACATCATGGTGAATACTTTGCATAAATGATCTCATTTAATTCTGCAACCACTTTAGGTATTGCTAAAATCATTTTGCAGATTGAGGGTCTGGGAAAATTCAGAGAGTGCATGGGGGTGGCTAGATTAGACTTTGTACTTGAGATTTGTCTGAATCCTATCACCACTGGTCATGTTGATATTCTTGTCTTTAGGCATTTTCTCTTGAAACTACCTGATATTTTAGAAACATTATGATATTGTAGTTCTCCATATGATTTCATTTGCTTTACTTCATTGGATACTTCTAATAAAGTTACATTATGAAGCAAGGATTACAGACAATGAAAGGCTGTCCCCAATTCAAGGTTTTTCTCTTTAACACCTGAGCCTACTTCACCGCAGGATGATGTGTCTCTTCTAGCTGTACCCCTTTTGGAGGAACATAGAATTTAACAATCCTGCTGGTGACTCAGGTAATTTGGCTGAAGGAGGAAAATCAGATTAAGAGTACACCATTCTCAACTTTTGGAATTTTCAGAAGGTCTTAGACTTATGGTGAAAGTAGGAGAATATTCCCAACATGCTCCACGTGGTAAAGATGTGTCTTTATCTGAGGAGGTGATTGAGTGTGCCAAAGAAATTACTGAGATGTGTTGATCCCAATCACAATTACTTACACCATACATGAATAACCATAATCTTGTTGGGGTTTTGTACTCCCTCAAAGCTTCATAAAAGGCCACATATGGGAATTTAACAATTCACTTCCAAGTGAAGTAATTTTTTCTTTTACCAATAATCCAAGATCGAAGCAAGACCTTCACAGCCAAAAAGATTGCAAGTTGATGAATGTTCAGAAGGTGGTTAGTAATTTTTAGGAATTATTAAAAAAAATTATTATGTACATGTTTTTAAGAGATAATGTTTTTGCACACTTAGTACACTACAGTATAGTGTAAACATAGCTTCTTTATGCACTAGGAGATCAAAAAATTCGTGTGACTCACTTTATTGCAATATTTGATTTGTTGCGGTGCTCTGGAAACAAACCCATCATACATCTGAGGCGTATCAGTCTTTTATATCATACAATAAGCATGGCATCCAACCAATGAACTGGATTTAGATATTTCAAGCTTCAGTTTGTTAAGGCCCAATACTCTAAAGCACGCTAGTTACTTGAAAATTAGGTAAAAGTCACAGCTGTTACCAAGTGTTATCTGATTTTCTCCAGACTCCACACTCTGTATGCAGTGAGAGTTGCAGTCCGGGATTCAGGAAGAGCCCTCAGGAGAGCAAGGCTGCCTGTTGTTTTGATTGCATTTCTTGCCCACAGAATGAGATTTCCAATGAGATAGGTGAGGATATGCCTTGCAGTGACATTCTCCACTTCTATTTTGTTTTTGTAGGGAAACATTTGTCCTGAGCTAACATCTGTTGCCAATCTTCCACTTTTATTATTGTCCCCAAAACCCTAGTACATAGTTGTATATCCAAGTTGTAAATCATTCTAGTTCTTCTATGTGAGCCATCATTACAGCATGGCAATTCACAGAGAGATGGTGTGGTTCCATGACCAGGAAACCAACCGGAGCCACCAAAGTGGTCAGCACTGAACTTTCATCACTAGGCCATCAGGGCTGGCTCTCCACCACTCTTTTGTATGCACCGTTCTCCCAAAGAAACGGACAAGCTCTGGATGAGGACTGCAGGGTCCAAATGTTTCTTTCCTCCATTTAGTAATTTAACTTTTATAGCCAAAAAAGCCAACTTTTTTTTATCATTTCCATCCAAAAAGATACACTCTGTCTCTACCTTGAACTAGCTTGCTTGACTCATTTTAGCATCATTGCAGGCATTATCATCTAAAGGAAACCCTTTTTGACCACTCCAGAGGAACCTAACTTAAATCTCTCTCATGGAATCTAACACATGGTATCGTAAGTCCTTACTTTTCATCTTCTTTAAATCTACATTTAGATCACATTGAACAAATCTTTATTTTTCCAAAGTCTGGTGCTGTTCTTAGCACAGAGCAGGAGCTCAGAAACGTTGTGTTTGATTTAAGGGGTAAGTATTTACATGGTATGCAAAGTGCTTAGGGTACAGCTTCCTTCAATGAGTACATACATCTTTTTTCTGATGTCCTAGAGTTCGCAGGTGAGTAAAGGAGACAACATGCAGTGAAGTGAATTCAAGGTGGTGACAAAGGGCTGCAATATAGGTACGCAGAGACCCATGGGGTGCAATAAGTGATAGTATATATATTTGTGGGGAGGGAACTGTAATGGACATCTTCATAGAGGCAGTAGCATTAGTATTATGTCAGACTAATGAAGGCGGATTAAATTCTTGGTGGAATTCTTATAAATGGCAGAAACTGGCAAAATAACCCTGCATTTAATATTCTAGGGAGCTGAGAAAAGGTTCAACATGACTAGAACCCAGACAATGTGGGTTTGGGAGTTGGGTCATGAAGTAGAAGAGGGACAGAAAACCAACACTGAAGATTTTTCATACCATAATTAACATCTTGGAATTACTCAGATTTATGATATTAAATGGTGCAATGCTGGAATCCCCTCAATGGTGGCATTATCTAATTTTATTTTTGTGATTGATATGAAGCTTAATTTCACATCTTTTGTATAATTTCAATTTTTTTGAAATGTACTGAGATTGATGATATAGTCTGGCATATCGTCAATTTGGATAAAGCTTCCACGTGCATATTTGCCGTGTGGTAAGTTTTGGTATATGTTCCCTATGCACATCTAAAGAACACTACGTCCACTAACTTCAATTCCTACATGCTTGGAGATTAATAAATACACTTGTAAACAACTGATGATTAATGTGTAAACTATCATGGAAATTAGAATGTATTTCCAATGAAAAATACTTTTCATCAAATCTTATGGGTTGGAGTTAAAACTATCCTTAGAGAGACATATATAATCCTAGATTATATATATTTATTTATTATTTTGTATATTTAAATAAAGAAAGGTTGAATTTCTAAGTTGTAAGCATTCATCACAAGCTAGAAAAAGAGCAGAAAATTAAACACTAGGAAAATAGAAAACACAAAATGATAAATATTAGAGGAAGTGTTAACAAAATAAAAGACAAACATCAAAAGTATAAATAAAACTAAATTAGATTCTAATAAATGACAAATATACTCAATAAAATCCTAGTCCTAGTGTTCAACAAAACAGAAAAATTGCAACAAAAACATACCAAGGCTGAAAAAGAGAAATCTGTGCAGATCATATGGAAAATTTTTAAAATGAAGAAAACATAAATAACATCATGTTGATACAATGAAAATTAAGAAGAAACTCACAAATTTCCAGGCAAATAAAAGTTACCAAACGAAAAAATGAAAAATCTGAATATTGCCATACCTATTAGAGAAATTGAGACCATCTTTTAAAACTTTTCTATAAAATTTTATTGTAGGCTATTTATTTGGTACAAAGCTGATGAATCTTCCCAAATATTCAAGAAAAAAATAATATACATCTACTCAAACTCTTCCAGAGGATAGGAAAAACAGAAAACTTTTTGACTCACTATGAGAGACTAGCTTAATATTGGTACGAAAATATAACAAATTCATTGCAGGAAAGGAAATTACAGGCCACTCTCTTTCTTGGATTAAATTAATTTATCCTAAAAAAAAATTAAATCAAATCAATGTTCCAAATCTAGCTATATTTTATAAGAAGGACATATCATGACCAAATAAGGTTCATGCAATGTAATTCAGTACACTAATCTCTGAAAAAAGAGAAATAATAATCGCAATAACTGTAAGAAAAACTAGTAAAATTAAACACCTATTCATATTTTAAAACAAACAACAACAACAGAACAACCCTTACCAAATCAGGAACAGAAGGAAACTCTCTTACTCCCATACACAGTAGTCACAGAATGGAACTTTAAGGTGCACTGTTGAAAGCAAGGATAAGAGAAGAATGTTCAACATCACTGCCTCTATTAGCAGGAAAAGAAATAAAAGGAATAATTTACTTCAAAGGAAGAAGTAAAATTGAAGTTATCTTCAGATGATATTATTGTATAAATGTAAAATCCATGTAAATTAATGTATTAATTGAGTTTAGTGGTGGCTGAATACAAGGTTAATATAGAAAATTTTGCTTCCATCTACCCGTCATAAGGCATCCAAAATTTGAATTTTAAAAAATGACATTTACAACATCTTAAAGTATGAAGTACCTAGAAATAAATTTAATGAGACTTTCAAAAGATTTCTGTCCATAAATTTGTAGAACAGCATTTAGAAAAATAGAGGAAGACTGAAAGAAGTGGAGGGATAAACCAAGTTCGTGATTGAACAGACTCAAAAGTCAACAGATATCAAAACTGTCCAAATTAATCTACAACTTCCACAAAATTGCAGAGAAAATACTGACCGTTCTGTGGAAATTACAATTGATACAATTCTTATGGAAATGATAAAGGAAAAACTTAACTAAGAAAATCTTGAAGAATATAATAGAGTGGGAGTACTTACTCTACCTGACATCAAGTATTATAGCATCACAATAGAGGAGGTTCATCAAGAGGATAAACAAGAAAATCAACGGAACCAAATGGTAAGTTCAGATACAAGATGCTCATATAGGGACTCATGTATAGACGACTGATTTACAAGGAAACACTGAGGAGGAGTGGGAAAATGAAAGACTTTTCAATAAAGCATGTTGGGTAAATTGGCTGTCTTCATGGAGAAGACAATGACTCGCCAACCCGAACTCACACCATCCACAGAAATCATTATCAGGCAGATTGTAGTTCTAAACATGAAAAGTGAGAAAATTTAAAGGCACGTAAAGAGGAAGGAGCAATGCCCCTGTAGAAGTAAAAACATGTATTTATGCCTGCAGGGATGAATGGGCACGGAACACTTTCAGAACCACAGGAAGATTTGGGAACCTTAAAAATCAGAGCAGAGGTATTAGAGGTAGGCAAGACCAAGTTTATACGGTCTTTTTGGTCTTCCTAAGAGTTTTTCGGATTTTTTAATGGAGGCTAAACATGATTCCACTTACATGTAGAAGTATCACTTGTGATGCAGGACAAGGGCAGGGAACCAGAGTAAAATGATCTTATGATAACATAGGAGAGAAGTGACTAAAATCTTAACAGAAGTGGTGGAAGTGAAATCAAGGTGAAATGTACTGGAGATCATTTTAGATGGTAGAAAGGGTCTCATTTTGAAACTCCCTAGGAGTGAGGTCTATGACTTGGTCATTTCTGCTTCCCTAGAATGTAGCATATTATCTGCCTCATGGATGTTTTCCAATAACTGCTTGCTCCTTTAATGAGTAAACCTAGGCCAAAGCTTACAGGGGTATAGCTCAGAGAGACAGGGAGCACTTTTGGTTTTCTGCTGAGAAAAAAAGTGCTTTCATGATTACGCAAGATAAAAACCGAGAAGCATAATAGCTTTGTTTACTTAACCATAAAGAAGATGGACACTATTAACTGGGAGCAGATCTCTGCAGTGTATTCTGTTATTTGGTGCATTGAGCAACAAAGGAAGACAATTTTCTAAACTGACCCAATGCCTTCTTTGGGGGCATGCGAATAAGAGAGAGTGACTGAACCTGGGCTGAGAACACTTTGCATCTCTCCCCAGACATGGATCAGAGTGTGAAGTGTCCAGATCATCAGTAGGCCAAGAGAGAGCAAGATCGCTGCCTCCAAAATGCTGTGATATTTCTGGCTCATGAGGACCCCTTGGGGATGGCCCTGGCTTGCACAACTCTGTGTTTCTCTGTCCTCACAGCTGTGGTCCTGGGTGTCTTTGTGAAGCACCAAGACATTCCCATAGTCAAGGCCAATAATCAGACTCTCAGCTACATCCTGCTCATCTCCCTCACCCTCCGATTCCTATGCTCCTTACTCTTCATTAGTCGTCCCAACACAGCCACCTGCCTTCTTCAACAAATCACATTTGGAGTTGTTTTTACTGTGGCTGTTTGCAGTGTCTTGGTCAAAAATATGATTGTCGTTGTGGTCTTCAAGGTCACTGCACCAGGGAGAAGGATGAGGCAGTGGTTGGTGTCAGAGGCACCTAAATTCATCATTCCCATCTGCTCCTTTATCCAGCTGAGTCTCTGTGGAATCTGGCTGGGAAACTCTCCTCCCTTCATTGACACAGATGCACACTCTGAACACCGCCACATCTTCGTCGTGTGCAACAAGGGCTCGGTCACTGCTTTCTACTGTGTCCTGGGACACCTGTGCTCCTTGGCCCTGGGCAGCTTCACTGTGGCTTTCCTGGCACGGAACCTGCCTGACACCTTTAATGAAGCCAAGTTCCTGAAGTTCAGCATGCTGGTGTTCTGCAGTGTCTGGGTCACTTTCCTCCCCATCTACCAAAGCACAAAGGGCAAGAGCATGGTGGCCGTGGTGGTCTTCTCCATCTTGGCCTCAAGTGTTGGGCTATTAGGCTGCATCTTTGCTACCAAGTGCTACGTTATTTTCCTAAGGCCAGAGAGAAACACATCAAAAGTGTTAACGAATAAAACACATTCATGGAGAAAATAATCGAAATGTAAGTTATTTTCATAGGTCACAAGAACTCGCATACACTTGACAACAAAACTACCACATTTTTCCAAACCCACTTTAAGTATCAACTAAACTTACCTTACATCTCCAGTTAACTATTTGCTTTATGTTTCTTTTGGCTTTGTACAATCTTCCTCGGGCATTCAAATGAACAAATACAAAAACATTCATACTAATTCTCCTCTAAAATTATGTGGGAGAGATTGCGAAAATGGCCACACATTAGTCCTCTCCCTCTGTCTGTTTGGTCATAGCATCCCACGTTGACTCTGGGTAGACTTGGCCTTGTAACTTGCTTTGGCCAATGGGACATTAGCAAATGACATGAGCAAAGGCTTGAAAAACTCTTGTTCATTGTTGGTACTTGTCCTTCTCTGGCTGCCCTTGGGAAACCTGAGGCCATCAATATGTGAATGAGTCTAGATAGACTGCACATCTCCATCACTCCAGGTGACTTCAAGTCAACAATCAGGTATGTGAATAAGGCCATCCTAGACTATCCAATCCCAGCTGAGCCATCAATTGGTCCTGATAAAAATAACTGCCCAGTTAACCCACATAATCTTGAGAAAAAATAAACTATTCTTATTTGAAGCCACCAAATTTTAGGATGGTTTTTTATACAGCAGAAGCTAACTGATACCTTATGCTACCATTTATATATGTCCTCTCATTATTTGTGTAATTATCACAGATTTCTATTTCTTTATCCAATATCGTAGACTGGAATATCCTTCTCCAGATTAAGTCTCTGAAAGAAAATCAGAGACCATATCACGTTCCATTTTACTTTTTCTCCTTCCTCTTTTCAACCAGACATCTTTAAGCATATATATTAAGAGTATCTTCACTAATTTTAAGATTATGGATATTCTTCTATATTGTCAACCACCACTGTTATACAGGGAGGATTTTTACTTTTAATTGTAGCCCTATAATCCATTTGGAATGATTTACTTGTGAATAATGTTAGTTGATGGTCCAGTGTTTTATTTTACAAATGGATATCATTTAGTCTATAAAATAAATACAGCATCATTTTAAAAGTTGATTTGAAGCATATGGAATCTATATAATGTTTGGAAAACTGATATCTTTGAAACACTTTCAGTCACAAGTATAGCATATCTCTCCATTTAATCAGAGCTTTTACACGCTTTGTATCTCTTTATAATCTTCTTCATATAACTAATGTGCAGTTCCAATTATTTTAACTACTTATCTTAAAGAATTCATTGCTCTTGTGAATGGAATGATTATTTACATGGTTAAACGAATTCTTGCTCATGTAACAGTATTTTTGATGTTTCATATAGGAATCTAGCTTCCTTTCACATTACTCCACTTATTTACCAGTTCTAAACTTTTAAGTTATGTTCCACTAAAATAATAGATTTTCTCTTCTTCTCTAGTATTATTTACCTCTTATTCTTTTGATTCTCGTTTTTTCATGACTGTGCTCTCCAGTGCCACACTGAATCACACTAGTGTTTGCCAGGAATATTTTCCTCTTCTTAAGTGTAGTGTAAATATCAGGTAATTTCTTTGTCAGGGCAGAGCAGGCATCGAAGAGAGAGAAAGTGAAAACGTGAAGGGGAATCATTGCTAGTTGGAAATCAACAGACTTGCTTCTCTTGGCTGTTTGGAGCTGGAGATGTTATTACAATGAGGCCAGCTGAGAATCAGAGGATCTCACTCTAGTCCCAGGAATTAGTCTTGGTCAAATCTCTCAACCTCTTTAGACCTCATTTTCTTCACCTGTGACATGAAGAGTTCGACGACTATTTTTGAGTTCTGAAATCCAGTGACAACAAGATACCCTTCACCCACATTCACTTGACAAAGACCAGAGAGAATTATTAGTTGTCTTCCTCTGCATCAACATTATTATCCATATCACCACGTAAAGATATATCAAATGTCTACTTTTGCATGACACTGATAAAACAGGTTCCATACCAAATCGCTGTTCATTGGCATAACAAATCTATAGTTAATTGTTTAGAGGTAAGTATAGAGATGGGCCCTGCTGGAAACAGCAATCAATGGGCCAAAAAGTCTTGCTTTATTTTACAGTGATGCTGTGGAAACATTCCTTAATACACCAGAATTCATTTGTACTTACATGTAGGAAACAAATGGGAGCCTTGAATCCATGATTACGAGCTAATAAGGATATGATTTTTAAAATTGTGTTAATGATCCCATTTGCCTGGTATGGGTCTGTTCTCTGGTGAGTAAAGAGCAGATGTATTCAAGGCCACTTTCATTCCTTTAATAAATATTTACTCAGCGCCTACCCCTTGCTTCAAGATAGCAGTGATCTACCGTAAGAGCATTTGTATTCTAGTAGGGTGACACAGACCATAAACAAAAAGAGAACCTTGAGGTGATCAATAAAGTTACATATACGTCAAACTTTTTTCATTCTGGACTATTTTTCACCCTTTCCCTTCTTTGACTGTTTCCCAGAACTCTAAGCATGGACTTGAAAACACAGAAAGCATGGGTCCCAAGTTTCTTCTCGCAACACCCCTGTTTCAAAGACGTAGTGTTTATCATCTGAGAATATGTCTCTTTAAGACTAAGTTACTATGAATCAGCATTATTTCATCACTTTCTTGAGAGGATGGATGATATTATGAAGGGGAAACCAAATATCCTATGGGATTTATACTCGAAATGATCTTTCCACTCTAATTGTGTTATTTAATGTGGTGTGATTTGGGGCAAGTCAGTTACTCCTTCAAAGACAGTGGTAATAATACACTGAAAAGTATTCTATAGAGATTAAATGAAACAAAGTATGAGAAACTGCTTTGTAAATTGCAAAGCAATCTATTTCAGCTTATTTTTTCTAATAATATTTTCATTTATCCAATCCTTTTTGACTCTACGCAACCTACCTAGACTGAGTTTTATCATTTATTCAATAAAATGGGTCAAAATGGTTGAATATTAGAAATTTCATATGGTTCAACTTAATTAATAGGCCATTACAATATTTAATTTGGTTATAATTACAGTTAAATTTTTCATGTTGCCTTACCATGTGCCAGGCACTCTAAGCATCTGACATGTATTCCCTCATTTAATCCTCACAACGATGCTATGGAGACAATACTATTAACCCCTATTGTATGGATGAGGACTATTAGAGGTTATATAATTGACCAAGGTCACACAGCTGGTACCCAGGCAGTCTACCTCCAAAATCTCTTTTAGGGATCCATTAGAGGTCATGGTGCTTACAAAGTAAAAGGATCACCCTGGTTCCTGGGTGGCGAATGGACCAGAGGGTACAAAGCAAAAAAACAAATGGCTACTGAAATGATCCGGTCAAGCAATTCTAAATACAGGATTTCCTCCCTTTTTAAGGCTGAATAATATTCCATTGTATGGATGCCCCAGATTCTCTTCATCCTTTCACCCACGGATTCACAATTAGGTAGTTTCCATCTCTTTGCTATTGTGAATAATATTGCAGTGCATTTTGTCAAACGATTTCCTGGCACTTAGTGAGTTTGAAAAAATTCTTCTTATACACATTAGTTACTGTAATGAACTACCTTTCCAAATGTCTAAAGTTTACATATTTGTCATTCTACAGAAATACCTTGCCTAATCATGATTTGTGTTGTTATCAGTTCATGATCTAAGATTTTTGTACAAAAATTTGCTATAATGCCTTTTTTTCATGTATTCAGGAACTTTGCGTAATATGGGAATTCCCTGATTCTTGATTTTTAGTAGAGTTTTCTAGTAAGCCTTTAGGATAGGAAGTATCTTCCTAGATGTGAGGCAGAGAGCAGAAAAATAATAAAGTGATTGCTATATTTAATTATATCAAAAGAAAACTGTCGCTTTGCTAAATTGTTTTTACACATCCTTTGCTTATTTGTAAGAATGGCAAATATCATTTTATTAATGAAAAGAAAATTCAATAAACAATTTTAACATAAAACAAGATCTATTGAGAACTTATATGAAAATTTTAGCAATATGCTGTCACCAATTTCCTCATCTGCATAATGGAGATAGATAATACCATCTTCCTTATGGGTTGCCGTGAAAATACTCAAGAGTAATGTATGTAAAAGGCTTATCACCATGTCGGTGGGAAAGTGATGTCCCATTCATTTTTCCACCGGGATGATGGCAGCTTTTTTTATGCTTGATGTCTGTAGTTTTCAAAATACGTTCTACGGTTGTAAAGTGAATCCTTTTTACAAATTCTTTGTAGAGTTCAATGATCCCTTTGGAATACAAATTCAGGCTCCCGTGTGTGTGCGTGTATGTGTGTCTATACGCACATCTCTCAAATAATACTTTAAGCCTTATAACGAAAAGCTACCTTCCCCAATGCTGGCTCTGGTTACAAAAACAACTTCTTTAATGTTCTGGTTGAAAATCTATATTTCTAAATTAGCTACTCATACAGCTTTTTCATTTTTCAGCTTTTGACTATTTATAGTTTCTTCCTTTTCTGAAAAATCCAGCATAAAGTGTTCTTACATATGTTAAAAACATAATTCCCCTTGCCCAATATAACTATTTAATGAATTAGGATAAATCAAAATTCAATGTCTACTGTTTTATGACATAAGTGTTTACCATTTTATAGTATACGAATCTTATCCAAAGATGTGCTACATCAGATATTATGAATACATTTTCTTTCTCACTTTTTCCTTTGACCGTTTAAATGGTAAAATTATCTTGTTTCTTTGTTGTCTCCCTCTGGATTCATCACTGGTTCATCTCCTTCCACCAGAAACTTAAATCTCTTCTCAGTAACTTCTGATGCATGAGACAATTCATGGGCTTCAGGTTTTGCTTGGGGACATCCCTCTTGGTCTTGAACATATACACAGGCACACATATACGCAGTACGTCTGGAAGGATAGAGGATAAAAGGATGTTTATCTCTGTGGAAAAGGACTGGGAGACCGTGGTAGAGTTTTCTTATACGTGCATCTTCGACGTATTGGCCTCCCTCCCCCCAGATTTTTAAAATTAAAATAGCGTTATATCCTTATCTACTGGCTTGGGATTGCAAGTTGTAGAGAAATGTGAATATATGATCCAATTTTTAAACGAAATTAAGAACCAGAAACACGCACAAAAATTTAGAATTCTAAATATGGGCACATCATTCTATTAGGCTGTTAAACGTGGGGAAAGGATTGAAGAGCAGCTGTTCAACATCCAGCTACCTATACAGTTTAGGAGTCCACGGAAAGCCCCGCCTCCAGCCCCGCCCCTGGAGCTGATTTCCTACCCCTGTGGAGTCTGCCTGACTTATTCCAGCCCAACCCCCGCCTCTTCCCGCCCCTGGATCTGATCTCCACCCACAACGTTGGGGCCTGGCTCCGCCCACAGCCTGGTCCTGGTTCATTGCCCCGCCTGTACCCTTGTTCCCGCCCACAGAACCGCCGCCCCGGGCCTGGTGTCACTCACACCCTTGTCCCCGCCCACAGCCCACCCTTAGTACTGGTTACCGCACACAGCTCCTCCCCTAGATTTTGTCCCTGTCCCTGGTGCTCACCCAGCCCGCTTTCCAGCTTCTCACTCACTCTAGAAACTAGACACCTCCCCCGAGGCTGGGATGCCCGGCCCGACCCGCCCGCCGCCTCAACTCGCAGCCCCCAAACTTCCATCCTCCGCGAATGCCTGCCCGAGACCAGAAGTGGAAGCGCTGGCAGCGCCTGAGATGGATGGGGCGTTTTTGCGCGGTGTGTCCCATCTTCTGGGCTGGAACCAGATTCCCGTGGACATTAGCCCTCAGGGGCGGGGCGCGGTGAGCGGCGGGCGGTCCCGGCTGGGTAGGGGTCCAGGGAGGAGTCTGGGCCATCGGCAGCCCCGTCAGGGCCCAGCGTACCTCCATCCCCCCACAGCCCCCTTTCCCCCGGGCTGTTTGCTCAGGGCGCCCGAGGCTGCTGTTCCTCCTGGCTCCGGGTGCCGCCGTCCCCTCCTCAGAGTCCCCGTCACCGTTCTCCTTGTGATTTTGTCCCCAGGGAGCTTTAGCTGCTTCTGGAGGCGGTGTTTGGGTTGTTACTAATGGGGGCGCTCCTGGCCTCTAGAGGGGGAGGCAGGAATGCTGATCAGCGTCCTCCAGGGCCAAGGACGGCCCCACAGAGAATTATCCGTCCCCAAATGTCAGTTATGCTAAGGTTGGGAAATCTGCTCCAGGGCCTGAAAATCTCCTGAGGCCTGAATGAAGTGTGGAAAATGTTGACAAGTCAGCGAGTCACTTACAGGGTCCCTAAATGACAAGCTTGTTTAAAGGGTCCAGAGTCACCAAAAAGTCTCTGTCCAGCCAAGTGAGTTGAGCGACTCAAGCGCACACAGCACGAAGCTGCTTTCTCCCATCTTGGGCAGCAGGTGGCTGGATAGGAATCGGGAAAATCCAGTCACAGCCAAGAGTTACAATTAAATCAGTAAATACAAAAAAAGAAAAGTGAATGGGGTGGCCTTTCCATCCAACACCCTATAAAAGGCCTCAAAAGTTTGTATGCACTTCCCCCCCCTCAGACACGAAAAGCATCCGTGGAGCTCAAGTTTGAGGTGAAACCAGGCTCAGGGTCCACCTGTCCTCGCTGATCCATGGATTTCTGTGTGACCAGGTGAGTACCCTGTGGACCTGGTACTAACAGGTTCCGGCAGCCTCCGCTGTGCAGAAGACCTGCCAGTGGGCTTTCCTGGGCTCGGGTTGTCACCACATGGAGTCACTGAGAGTGAGGGTATCTTGAGAAAAATTATTGATGTTTGATGGATGGAAAAATGGTAAGCTGTGTGTGGTTCTGTGTGGTAAATATTTCAGTAAGTACAGTTATACGCAAATAAGAACACATGAAACAAAAGTAAATAACTGCAAATGTGTATCATAGTAGAAAATATAGATTTACTTGCATAATTCTCAAAAGTCAGAATTTATATATAATTTAAATACAGAAATGTTTTGCGTGTGTATGTAGTATTAGAAGACATCCCATTAAATATTAGCAGGGATACTCAGCAACATTCCTTAGACCCATTCAATTTGACTTCTAAAGTCCTATAAATCCTCCACAAAAATTTGAAATAAAGGAGCATTCAGGGAAAAAGATGATTGGAACTTTGTATTAATAACAAATTTAAAATTGAATTTGCCAGTAGCCAGATTTATTTTGAACATTTTTTTCTTTATGACATTTCAAATCATTTGGAGGAATACTAAGCAACACTGTAGATTGAAGGGAAGGGCACTAGTCTCCAAAAAGACTGTCCTCTCCACCTTGCCTTCTAAAGGGAATTAACTTTGTTTCTTGAATCTTTTCTGAAAGAACAGTCTGGTGATTCATGTTGCAGAGAATCTTGTTAAATGATTTTGTATTTAGTTGTTGGCCTCTACTAATTGTGTTTGTGTGTTTGTGCCTTTTTCATTCTAGCTTTCCTGTGACGTTCTTGAGGGGAATGTGTGCTTGTCATGCAATAGATAGTCTTTGAGTGTATAATTTATGGTGACCCACCATCCTCGTTTATTCAGAACAGAGGGGTTTTCCAGGATACAGGATGTTTAGTGTTCAAACAAAGGCAGTCCTAGACAAACCAGGATGTTTCCTCATCTCATAAGCCAGGCCCTGGGCCACATGCATGGGGTCATGGAGAACCAGAGAGACCTTGTCCCAACTCCATGGAATTTATATTGTATTTGGGAATTTGGATTTTAGACAGTAAATGATGAGAGTGATGTGGGAGTTTGGCACAAGGGGACTCAACCTGAGGGGGCAGGGAAGCCCTCTTGAGAAGGACTGATATTTAGCTTGAGAGTTAGAGTTGGGACTGGATTTAGCTGGTCTGAAGGGTACATTGGAGTGAGGGTGTGGGAGTGTGTTCAAGAGAGCGTTTCAGGTAGAGGGACCCGCATGAGGACACCCCTGAAACAGAGAGCCTGTTGTGTCCATGAACTGAGAAGAGGGATGGATGAGCGGAGTCAACACAGGGGGAGAGGTGTGAGCCAGACCAGCGAGGGGGACATGCTGGACCAGGTCAGGCGTGACTAGGGACGCTGTTCTAAGACCAGTGGGAACACTCTGGAGAGATGTGAACAGATGGCGGATGTGATTGGCGTTTGGTCTAAGCACTTTGGTTAAAATGGACCTGAGGGTTAAGATTGAATACTTAAGAGGCAGGAGGTGTTGGCAAGAAGATTACGAGTGAGGTGATTGTTCCCTAGGTCTGGGTGATGGCTGTGGAGTAAGAAAGAAATAGAAAGAAAAGACCTTGGAGTGTAGAACCGAGAGAATGTAACGGTACTTTCTTGCCTGCGTGTGTCAGATGGCACAGGGCACTGGCTTTTCTCCTCTCTGCTGTCCGTGTAGACCTGCAGGCGCCCCCTCACCCAGATCTGTGTGTTCACCACACTTGGTCACTCACAGGCCCCATTCCACATCCTAAAGGAAGTCAGGCCTTACTTGTGAGGGGGTTGTCTCAGACGGGAGACACCGAGGAGAGCCCCTCCACACATCAGAGCAGCCCATTCAGCCTCTCCCTCAGCCTCCTCCTTTCCACTCTCCCACATTCCACACCCAGAAGGACACCTGCTCAGTATTGCACAGCCCCATGTTCTTCCTCCACCAGGCTTGAGAAGAGTGGGGCAGCCAGTGGGGTGGACAGCCGTCTGCACCTTCCACTCTGAGCCCCGCAGGTCCCGGGCTGGACAGAGAGCGACTCTACTGAGAGCTGAGCCATGAGAACCTGGGCGTCACCCACCTGGTTTCCCTCACTCTGGACGGGGACAGCCTCTACTTCAGTGGTGAGGGGCTGGGCTACAGCCACGCTCTCTCTGCCAGTCAAAGTTCTGTGTTGCCTCCATTGCTCTAAAGTGAGTTTTGATCCATCTCTCTCTCCTTCTGGTCGGGGTTCAGTCTTCTCATCACAGTGTGACTGCTGAGTTCAACCACCTTCCACCTCGTTGCCACCTCCCTGAACACCCCTTCCCTCTTCTCTTCTGCTTTTCCCACAAACGTCCCTACATCCTCCTTCATCCTTAATCCTTTATGTTCACCCCAACACTTGCTCAGCTCCTCTCGCCTTCTCTCCACAAGTTATACCTATGGAGCCGCAGCCCCGACTACCACCAGTGAGTATTCCTGGCCCTGATGTCCTGGGTCCCATCGCATTTGGGGTTGCGGAGCAATTGTTCTCCTTCACCCGCTGTCCTTGGTGAGGGAAGGACCTGGAAGGGCCCTAACTCATCCCTTCTCTCTCTCTTGGGTTCTGGTGGAGAGTCCCAGCCCAGGGTGAGAAAGCCTTAGACACAGACATGTTCTCCACCACATTCTGACCCCACAGGTTTTTCACTTTTATTCTCTTGAAGCCCCGCCCTTGGTCCCCCTTTTCCAGGTATCCCATCTGTCTGTCAAGTTTTCTGCCCGTCCATCTCTCTCTCCTCTGTGTTCAGTCTCTCTTATTCACTGATCTCACTCTCTTGGGCTCCTCTCATCCACAGGCTTGCTCATCCCTCTACTCACACAGTCACCGGTCCTCTCACTCTCATTTATGATTCACCTGTGAATGGTGGTCCTGGGACAGCCACTGCTGGAGCCCAGGTGAGCCTGGAAGCTCCTCCCACTCTGTCCCTCCCTGATGACAGTCCTCGCCACAGCTCCCGAGCCAGCCACCACATCCCTGCATACTTGATCATCACCTGTGCCACCAGAAGCCACCACAAGTATCTGGGGGTGCCTTTACCTTCCCAAGAGAAGCTCTCCAGCCCCTACCAGCCAGTTGTGATCCAGGAGCTGGGAAGCCAGGGTGTGAAATTCTGGTTTTAGGACAATCATGCTGATCACAAAGATTATACCAACGGTTCAGTCTAAGGCCAGCCCTCAGAGAGCCCCTAATCTTGTGAATTAACACACCATTATAACACAATGTGGGAGGTTTCGGGGAGTGGCACGTGGCATAATTTGGAGGGGAAGAGCTTGCTAGAGAAATTTTCACCTGAATGGAGTCTTTAAGAATGAGTAGGACGGACCCTGGCAAATAGAGGATGAAGAGTTTTCCTGGCAGAGGGGATTCCATGAGCAAAGGCTACAGCCAGAAACAACATGCCGTATGGGGAGAATTGAAACGAATTTGGGCTGCGTGAAGCATGAAGTTTAACTCGCAGTAGATGGATAAAATGAGACTGAAAGGTCAGCAGGAGCCAGATTGAGTAGAGCCTTGAGTGCCAGGTCAAGAAGGTTGAACTAAACACTGAAGGCCATAGGGAGCCATGGGTGGTACTAGAGCAGTGGTGGCCCTAGTGAGGTATTCATTTCAGAAAGATTTTTCTAGTAGTCCTTGTAGAACATGCTTTAGACAGAGAATCCAGTGTGCCTGCTGGGGTGTTGGTCTGGGTGAAGGAATTTAAGACTTGAGTTGGGACAGGGATGGAGTGTATGTGAGGACGAGTGTGCAAGGTGAATGGGTGTTACTGGGAGGGAGGAGGAGCTGAGCAGATATGCTGGTTCTGACTTGGGTGACCACACGGGTGGGTGGTGGTGCCACTGTGAGAGAAGACGACAGATGATAAAGAGTGCAGGACTCTGGTATGGTCTCAGGCCAGCTCTCAGTGATGGCCATCGCTCTCCCTCTCGTCTTGCAGCTTTGGGGCACAACCTGAAGACCCTCACAGTCAGTGTCAGCTTCTCCACCTTCTGGTATTCATCAGACAGGATCAACAGCTCAGCCACGTTCAACTCCACTGAGAGGGTCCTGCAGAGCCTGGTGAGACCCTGGTCCCAGCAGCTCCTGGTGGGTTAAATCCCACCCAGCCCCTCCCCCAACCCCTGTCCCTCCTCCTCATCTTCCTTTCCTTCCTCCCCAGCTGGATCCTTGTTGAAGAAGAGCAGCCTGGGCCCCTTCTCCTTGAGTGGCAGACTGGTCTCCCTCAGGTAAGACCCTCCCTTGAGCACTTGCCCCTAATGACCACTTTTGTGACCACCCCTCTCTCAGTTTCCCCACTCGACTCCCATTTCCTGCTTCCTGTTCGGGCCAAACCCCAGAGGTTTCAGGACCTCTCTCTAGATTCCCCACGTCCCTCTCTCCCCAGGTCTGAGAAGGATGGGGCAGCCACCAGTGTGGACGCTGTCTTCACCCACCACCCTGACCCCGTGGTCCACCATGCCTCTGTGCTGGGAGATGAGAGTCTCCACCTGTCTGCTCTTCCTCTCAGTGGCTCCAGGCTCTGCACCCTGGAGTTTATGCATACAGAGAGAGCACCAGCTACATTTCTGGAGGATCAGCTGGAACCTCAGCAACCTGGAGCCCACATCCTCGGAGTACACCGCCCTGCAGACAGACACCCAGGACCAGGTGGGGTCTCCCCTCTCCCGTCTCTCCTTGCCCTGAGAGCACCCTCATTCCTCTGCCTGACTTACATCTGTTACATTATTGTTTCAATCCTTCACTTTCCCTGCGTGTCTGGGTTCTCTCACTTCCCAGAGGTGATGTCCTAGCTGCCTTCCCCATTTCTCATGTGGATAAACTGAAGCTCAGAAAGGGTAGTATTTTGCCTAAGGTCACACAATGAGTTAGGGGCAGAGCCAGGATTTGAAGTCAGGTCTCCTTTGCCCCAAGATCTGTGATCTTTCACTGGCCCAGTGGCCACCTGCATCCACAGGAGACATCCATCTCACCCACTCTCCCTCCCATTTGTTCTAGGTCACCAAGCTCTACAGAGGCAGCCAGCTGTGAGACATATTCCACTCCTGCCTGGTCACCGACTTGATGTAGAATGAGGAGATTGGAAGCATTGGTTGAGCTGATGGCTGATGGCTCTGAGCTCCCGTGACACATCCTTGATCTGGAAGTCACTTACATGGTGCTCATTCTCCTGCACATCCCTGTCAGCTAATCCTACCATCTCCATTCATAGGTTTTCGGTGGTTGAGAAAAGCATTAACATTTGAGGCCACCAACCTCCAGCATCCTGCTCCTCCTCCTCTTCTGGAGACTTTCAACAAATATCAGCAATCTAACTGTGCTCTCCAATAGTGAAGCCACTAACCACATGGGGCAATTTAAATTTTTTATACACCATTGGGATATGATTCACATATTGTGTATGGGGGTGTTGTATTTTTTAGGTTTTTGTATATACAATGTCTTCTCCTCTGCAAAACAAATAGTTTTACCTCTTCCCGTCTAATCTGGGTTTCTTTTATTCCTTTTTCTTGCCTAATTGCCCTCATTAGAACCTCTAGTACCTGTTATTAACATGTGAGATGAGGGAAGATATCATTGACTTGTCCCTGGTCTTAGGGGGAAATTTTCAGTCTTTCACATTGAATATGGTGTTAGCCTTGGGTTTTTCATCGATGCTATTTATAAGTTGAGAAAGTTTTTTTCTATTCCTAATTTGTTGAGTGTTTTCATTTTTAGGCATGAAGGGCGTTGTATTTTGTGAAATTCTTTTCCATGTGTATGGTTGAAAATACGTGGTATGGCCATTATTCTATTAATATGGTGTATTACATAATCAAGTTTTCAGATATTAAGCCAACCCTTCAACTAGAGGTGAGAGATTAAGATGTTCTCAAGTCTGTCCTCGGCCTGCCACATCCCTGAGCACTTGTGGCCTTCTAGATGCCCACAAATACACTGCAGCTTTTCAAAGCCCCCTGTGGACATCTCATTCCCCCAATTTTTCTTCTAAGTTTTTGGCTCACCTCTTACCTGCCTCAGCTGGAATCACTCCCTCAGGCCACTACAATAGAAAACAATTAGCTCTGATTGTTTTTACCAAGTGCCTTGGGGACCGACTTTCCACTCTGGGCAAGCTCTGAGTCAAGTAAGGACAAGCCCTGAACATGGAGCTTTTTCGGGGAGCTGCCAGGCAGGTCAGCTAATGACAGTTCGATGGGGATGGTTCTTTTCAGAGCTCTAAACCCATTATGGCTGCTTGGCTTCTGGTTGTCTCAGCCACCATGGTTCTAAGACTGATGGTTTTCAAAGTTATGGAGGATATTGTGAGAGCAGGATGTGAATAGTGAAAGTTATAGTGCCACAAAATTTGCTACCTTTATCAAGATTCCACCGTGTATCTTCACTAAATCCTCCTCAGATTCTTACAAGCCTTTGAAAAATTTCTAGGCTCTGGAAAGTTGATTTTGACCATTTTTACCAGTGTTCTCATTGTTGTTATGCATTTTCAAAAGTCCCTACTCCAAAGTTTCAAAAATGTTCTCCCTGTGGTTATTTATTTATAAATTACGTACTTGAAATTAAATTACATGAGAAATTCAGTTCCTCACTCACACACACTAGCAACATTTTAAGTGCTCGATAACAACATGGGGCTAATAATGAGTGTATTTGGTAGTGCAGACAAATGTTTACATTACTGCAGAAAGTTCTCTTGGACAGGACCCAAAAGCAGGGTATCTAGAATCACGGTAGTATTCCAGACACCCTTGTTCATCCTTTGTGCCCTTCCAGGTCTGTCCTTCACAGTAACCACACTGGAATGGACTCCCTGTGTACCTTGCCACCGAGACTGGACAGAGTTGCCATCTATGAGGAATTCCTGTGGCTGACCCAGAATGGTACCCAATTGCAGAACTTGACCCTGGACAGGAAGAGTGTCCTTGGGGATGGTAAGTCTCCCTGGTCATTGTGAAAGGAAGTGAGGCCTTTCTGGGAACTCTGGACGCCTGGGGTTGAGAGAGAATTGAACTTTCTCAGGCTGGCAGGTGGTGGCACAGTCCCCCAGTCTTTCCCCACCATTGAGAGAGAGAAAAGAACACCAGTGTAATATTGGTGATCCTCACCTTCTCCTAGACAGCTCTGTGACCTCAAACTAGTCACTGCCCCTCTCTGGACATTTGTTTCCTTATCTCTGCACTGAAAGCCACTGGGCCAGATGGTCAGTGAGGGCCTCTAGCTGTGTGTGAAGCAGACTTGCAGGTTTGGGGGTGGATGTTTTTCCTGATCCACAGGCTATAGTTTGCCAAGTCCCACTCTAGATGAGCACCAATGCTCTAGAACTTTCTGCAGTGGTGGAATGTTCTATATCTGTGCTGTCCAGTGCATAGCTGCATATGGCTGTTGAGTGCTCGAAGGATGGTATTGTGACTGGTCTTTATTGTTACTGATTTTTAATGTTACTGAGGTATTAAAATTTTTATTTTATTTAACTAAAGTTAATTTTAATTCAAAAAGAGACTTGTTGCTGCTGCATATGAGACAGCACACCTCTAAGTGGTTGTCTGGATAGAGGTACACGTAGGGGGAACTGCATCCCTCCCCCCCATGCCCACTGGGTGCCGTGTGTCCTCCCCTTCTGGACTTTATGTTGTAGCTGGCAATAACAAGAATAGAGAATTGAAACTTATCAATTATTTGATGTGAAAAAACTCATACTTGCAGGCGGAAATCAGAAAAGACTTCCTGCAGGAAATTACATTGTAGGTTAATCCTAGAAAATGAATATTAAGCAAATAGATAAAGGAGAAGGGGATGATGTGTTTCTAGGCACGGAAGAACACTTTTCAGTGTAAATTTACAAATTTAGAGAGATCCCATAGGCTTGCCAACTGTGATGACCCATTCTCCCCACGGCCGTCGTAAGAAAGTCCATTCAAATTCACTCATCTGTGCCCAGAGGTATGAATTTGGTTTAATTTATTACACTTTTGTTCTGTGATAATGGCCTTGGATTTTGTAGCAAAGTGTGCTCACTTTTTAGAGATGGAACTAAAATGGGGTGAAACATCATGATGTCTACTTTACTTTAATATTTCATTGAATACATGGGATGATTCAAGTGTGGCAAGTGTTAATAATTTATACATTGATGAAATATTGTTTTAATTGGATGGAATATACATTGGTAAATATAGATGATGGATGTTTATGAGACTGTTCCCTTTATTTTTCTGTGTATCTAAAAAGTTATATTAAAAAGAGTGAATCACACTCACATGCATTCTCCATTTCATTCACTTCCAGAATATTCTCCCAACAGAGATGACACCTTTATTGTGAAGCCTGGTAAGCCTGCAGGAAGCCACAGCCCAGGGTAGGAGGCGCGTATCTTGATGTTGTGCCTCATCGAAGAGAACCATGTGAACAGGTTTTTGGATGATGAGGAAAGTTGGCCAACCCTTGTCAAGGAGGGTTGAGGCACAGTGGGGTCAGCAGGAGCACTGGGGCGATGACAGGAGGTGGTTCACCCCACCACTTGTCTCCCCAGACCTCCTTGTCTGGGCCCTCACCCTCATCTTCTTGGCGGGACTCCTGGTGCTTATACAGGCCTGACCTGCTGTCTCCTGGTAAGACATGACATGTTGCTTGTCTTCTTACTATTGGGTTGTAAGAGCTCTTTATATAATATAAATACACATCCTTTTCTAGGGATATGTTTTGCAGATGTTTTCTCCCAGTCTGTGCGTGGCTTGCCTTCTCCTTCACAACATGAGTCATTGGGGAAATGTAAGGGACAGTCATCATGAGATTCCACCACACTTGAGAATGGCTATAATTAAAAAGACTGACTATAGCAAGAGTTGTTGAAGATGTCAAGTCACTGAAACTCTCATCGAGTGCTGGTGAAAAATAGCTTGGATGCGTCTTTAATAATTCCATACGTCTACCCAGACATTCCTCTCCTAGGAATCCATCCAAGGGAAATAAGCCCATATGTCTATACACAGACTTGTACACACGTGTTGATAACAACCTATTTATAGCAGACAAAAACGGAAAACAACACAAATGTCCATCTACGGGTGAATGGATATGCAAAGTGTGGTATATCCCCACCTTAGAATACTGTTCAACCATAAAATAGACTGAATTATTTTTTCTTTTTTAATTATTTTACTGAAATTATAAAGGGTTTTAACATTGTGTAATTTCGGGTGTTCATTATTATTTGTGAATTTCTGTATAGACTGCATCGTGCTCAGCACCAGTAGTCTAACATTTATCCATCACCATGCATATGTGCCCATTTAACTCTTTCACTCAACACCCAGCCCCCTTCCCCTCTGGAAACCACTAATCTGTTCTCTTCATTCCTGTGTATGTTTATCTTCTACATATGAGTGAAATCATGCATATTTGTCTTTGTCTGGCTTATTTCGTTTAACATCATACCCTCAAGGTCTATCCAAGTTGTTGCAAACAGGATGATCTTGTCTTTTTTTCTGGCTGAGTAGTATTCTATTGTATATAATACATACCACATCTTCTTTATCCATTCATCTGTAGCAGGGCACTTGGGTTACTTCCATGTCTTGGCTATTGTGACTAATGCTGTAGTGAATGCAGGGGTGCATAAATCTCTTTGAATTGTTGATTTCAATTTCTTCGGATAAATACCCAGTAAAGAGATAGCTGGAAGTTATGGTATTTCTATTTTTATTTTTTTGAGAAATCTCCACACTGTTTTCCCTGGTGGCTGCACCAGTTTGCATTCCCACCAGCAGTGTGTGAGGGTGCGCTTTTCTCCTTATCCTCTCCAACATTTGTTATTTTTTGCCTTGGAAATTATGGCCATTCTGACAGGTTTAAGGTGAACTCTCATGGTAGTTTTGATTTGAATATTCCTAATAATTAGTGATGTTATACATCTTTTCATGTGTCTGATGGCCTTCCATATATCTTCTTTGGAAAAATGTCTATTCATATCCTCAGCCCATTTTTTGATTGTAGATCATAGTTGCAAATCCTTCTGGTTGCTGTATGTGGGACGTGGCCTCAGCATAGCCGGACAAGTGGTGAGTCTGTGTGCGTCTGGGATCCGAACCTGGGCTGCCAGTAGAGGAGCGCGCACTTAACCATTTAGCCACGGGGCCGGCCCTGTCTTTTCGTTTTGTTCATCATTTCCTTTGCCTTGCAGAAGGCTTTTAGTCTCATGTAGTCCCATTTGTATATTTTTTCTTTGCTTTCCCTTGCCTAAGTAGACATGGTATTGGGAAGGGTGCAGCAAAGACCGATGTCAAAGAGTGTACTGCGTATATTTTCTTCTAGGAGTTTTATGGTTTCAAGTGTTAGATTCAAGTTTTTTATCCATTTCGAGTTAATTTTTGTGTATGGTGGAAGATAATGATCTTCTTTCATTCTTTTGCATGTGTCTGTCCTGTTTTCCCAACAGCATTTACTGAAGAGACTTTCCTTTCTCCATTGTATGACCTTGGCTCCTTTGTGAGAGATTAACTGACTACAGATGTGTGGTTTTCTGTCTGGGTTTTCAGTTCTGTTCCATTCATCTATGAGTCTGCTTTTGTGCCAATACCATGCCATTTTCATTACTATAGCTATGTAATATATTTTCAAGTTAGGATTGTGATGCCTCCAGCTTTGTTCTTTCCTCTCAGGATTTCTTTGGCTATTTGAGGCCTTTTGTTATTCCATATATCTTTTAGGATTCTGTGTTCTATTTCTATGAAGAATGTAATTGGAATTCTGATAGGGATTACATTGGATCTGTAGATTACTTTAGGTAATATGGACATTTTAACTGTGTTTATTCTTCCAATCCATGTGCATGGAATATCTTCCCATTACTCCAGATCATCACTGATTTCTTTCAATAATGTCTTATAGTTTTCATTGTATATGTCTTTAACCTCTTTGGTTAAATTTATCCCTAGAAACTTTTTTCTTTTTGTTGCAATTGTAAATGAGATTGTATTCTTGAGTTCTCTTTCTGTTAGTTCATTATTAGAGTATAGAAATGCAACTGATTGGGGTAAGTTGATTTTGTATGCTGCAACTTTGCTGTAATTGTTGATTATTTCTAATAGATTTCTGATGGATTCTTTAGGGTTTTCTATATTTACAATCATGTCATCTGCAAACAGCAAGAGTTTCCTTTCTTCCTTTCCAATTTGGATTCCTTTTTTTTTTTCTTTTTCCAGCCTAATTGCTCTGGCCACAACCTCCAGTACTATGTTGAATGGGAGTGGCAAGAGTGAGCACCTTTGTCTTCTTCCTGTTCTCAGAGGAATGGCTTTAAGTTTTTCACCATTAAGTATGATGTTGTCTGTGGGTTTGTGATATATGACCTTTGTTGTGTTGAGGTACTTTCCTTCTATACCCATTTTATTGAGAGTTTTTATCATAAATGGATGTTGGATCTTGTCAAACCCTTTCTCTACATCTGTGGAGAGGATCATGTGATTTTTATTCCTCATTTTGTTAATGTGGTGTATCACATTGATTTGCAGATGTTGAACCATCCCTGCATCCCTGGTATAAATTCCACTTGATCATCTTATATGATCCTTTTAATATATTGCTGTGTTCAATTTGCTGATATTTAGCTGAGGATTTTTGCATCTGTGTTCATCAGTGATATTGGCCTATAATAGTCCTTCTTTGTGCTATCCTTGCCTGCTTTTGCTGTCAGGGTGATGTTGGCCTCATAGAATGAATTAAGAAGTCTTCCATCTTCTTCAACTGTTTCGAATAGTTTGGGAAGCATAGGTATTAAATCTTGTTTGAATATTTGGTAGAATTCTCCATAGAAGCCATCTGGTCCTGGACTTTTGTTTTTTGGGAGTTTTTTATCACCATTTTGATCTCTTTACTTGTGATTGGTCTGTTCATTTATTCTATTTCTTCTTGATTCAGTTTTGGGAGGTTGTGTGAATCTAAGAATTTATCTGTTTCTTTTAGGTTATCCAATTTGGTGGCATATAAGTTGTTCAGTGTATTCTCTTATTGTCCTTTGGATTTCTGTGGTATCTGTTGTAATTTCTCTTCTTTCATTTCTAATTTTATGTCTTTGAGCCTTCTCTCTTTCTTTCTTAGTGAGTCTGGTTAAGGGTCTGTCAATTTTGTTTCAATCTTCTCAAAGAACCAGCTCTTTGTTTCATTGATCCTTTCTACAGTTATTTTTAGTTTCTATTTCATTTATTTCTGCTCTAATTTTTATTATTTCCGTCATTCTGCTGAATTTGGGCTTCATTTGTTCTTCATTTTCTGGTTCTATTAGGTGTAGTTTAAGGTTACTTATTTGGTATTTTTCTTGTTTGTTGAGGTGCGCTTGTATTGCTATGAATTTCCTTCTTAGAACAGCTTTTGCTGCATCCCATAAGAGTTGTTTTGTTGTCTTTTCATTTTCATTTGTCTTCAGGTATTTTTTGATTTCTTCTTTCATTTGTTCATTGATCCAATGGTTCTTCAGTCATGTGTTCTTCAGTCTCCACATATTTGTGACTTCCCCATCTTTTTTCTTGTAGTAGATTTCTAGTGTCATAGCATTGTGGTCAGAATAGAAGCTTGATATGATTTCAATCTTAAATTTATTCAGGCTTGCCTTGTTTCACAACATATGGTCTATCGTTGAGAATGTTCCATGTGCGCTTAAGAAGAATGTGTATTCTGCTGTTTTGGGAGGATATGCTCTCTATATATCCATTAAGATCATCTGATCATATTTTTTATTTAATTCCACTATTGTTTCCTTTCTCTGCATGATCTATCCATGGATGTAAGTGGGGTGTTCAGGTCCCCTGCTATTATTGTGTTGCTGTTAATTTCTCCCTTTAGGTCTATTAATAGTTGATTTATATTCTTTTATGCTGCTGTGTTAGGTGCATACATCTTTATAAGTGTTATGTCCTCTTAGTGGAAAGTCCCCTTTATCATTATATACTGCCCCTCTTTGTCTCTCATAGTCTTTTTTATGTTGAAGTCTGCTTTGTCTGATATAATTATGGCAACACCTACTTTCTTTTATTTGTCATTTGCTTGCAGTATTGTCTCCCATCCCTTCATTCTGAGCCTGTTTGTTTTTAGAGCTGAGATGTGTTTCCTGGAGGCAGCATATTGTTGGGTCTTGTTTTCTAATCCACCCCACCACTCTGTGTCTGTTGATTGGAGAATTCAATCGATTTACATTTAGAGTGATTACTGATACATGAGGACTTAGTCCCACCTGATCTATATTTCCATTTTTTCTCTTCCTTTGTGTTTCTGACTACCATTTCATTTTGGGGGTTTTCTGTGGAGGTTTTCTTTTTTTATATGATTTATGGCTCTGCTATGATTTTTTGTTTGCTGGTTACTGTGAGGTTTGTATGAAGATCTCATAGATGAGATAGTTCATCTTCTGATAGCCTCTTATCTCCATTAGTCTAAGCGGGTTCCATCCCTTTCCTCTTCTCCTTCTGAGTTATTGTTGTCACAAGTAATTTATTTTTGAGTTGTGCATTTGTGACTAAGTTGAAGTGTTTATAGTTACTATTGGCTCTCATGCCAACCTGGGAAGCACTCAGGCATGTGTACAGTGCTGCCAGGGAAGTCTTGGGGATAGGAATGAATTCATAGTACATGCAATGACAAGCATAAATCTCAGAATAATTATGCCGAGTGAAAGAAGCCAGTAAAAAATGAGTACATAGTATATGATCCCATTTATAAAAATTCTTGGAAAATCTATAAGGACATATACCGGATCACTGGTTGCCTGGGAATGAGAATGTGTTTGCAAACGGCAGGGAAGGAGGAATTAAAATGAGCATGAGGAAATTTGGGATGGATGGGTGTTCCTTTTCCTGATTGTGGTGATGGTTCAATAAGTTATAATCAAAATGTATCAAATTGTTCAATTTAAATGTATGCAGTTTACTGTATATCGTTAATACCTCAATTATGCTGGAACATGTAGGGGAAAGAGAGGGAGAGAGAGCCAAAAGAGGGAAAAGGGGAGGAAAAGTGGACTGAGGGTGAAAATTAAGTGGAAAACAAATAGGGAGACATAGGAAGCATCGGGTCTCTGTGGCTTTGGCATCTCCTTCGCCTGGAGTCTCCCATACTTTGCAGCTCACTGAACCATACTGATGCGCTCTCCTCACCTCACAAGTCACTGTCAGCGGAAGAAGGAGGGCAACTGTGTGGTCCAGTGACAATGCCTGGGGTATTACCTGCCTCATGGCTACCTACGGAAGCTGCGATGAGTAGCTTTAACTAGGTCTGATGTCTCGTTTTCACAGCTGGTGTCCAGAGGAACTTGGCTGGAACACAACGAACCTACATTGGACGGACACAGGCTCCGAGCCTTTCTAGACTTGGCCCCTAACTGGCTTACAGGGGACTATGCTGAAAGATTTCACCTTCCTTAAGTCCTGAAAATGACTACAAATTCTGTCCTATGGTGTCACACCAGTTCATCCCTCAGGGACACCAGAATTGGTGAAACCAGCACAGATATTGCCATCGTGTAAAATCGAATCCCCACTTCAGTGCAAGTTTTCCTTTCTTAGGAAACTTTGAAACAGCCCTCCCCTTGACTCTGTGCAGCCATCACACCCCTCTCAGTTCCTCCATTTTCCTCCCCCACTGAAGGCCTGGCAGTCTCAGGTTCCCCTTTTCTGCTTCATTCTCTGAAGCTCAGATTCACCAGGACTTCCAGATCAATCTCCCTCGATGGCTCCTCTCCCCACTCATGGGTCCTCCATGATGGGAAACAGGCTAAGTTGGGAGGAGTGGGTGAGACATGACTCTGCAGTCACCTTGGGCCTTGGGAGCTGAAATGACTAAGTGTCTGGGAAGCCTGCATCCCAGAGTAACACCAAGGTTCTGGGAAGAGAGTATCTTCTCTGGATGTAAAAGGGAATAAAACTCGGGGGGAGAAAACTGAGGGAAAAGAAAGAATCTTTTTTCATCTTTCTCTGTACAGAGTCCAATGATCCTCACAGCAGAGGCTCCCCAGCAAGCAGTCTAGAGCATCCCAGGCATGAGTCAGGCTGCGCTGTTCTGCCGTGGGACTGTGGGAAAAGATTACATTATCTGTACACACTGTGCAGACGACCACAGCTGAAGAAACCGAAGGGCTGAGAATTAAATTCACAGTCATGCCACTCTCTCATACTTTTTGTGTGTGAGCTTCACATTCTCAATCTTAAGCAGTGATTCTCTGAGAATGCACACTTCAAGATTTTAATGATTAATAATATTATTAATCATTGCATACATTATATGTTATACACTATACATTATTATTATAAATTAATGTTTAATTATTATTATACATTAATATATTATTATATATTACATTATTATAATAATATCATTATAATGATTAATAATAGTTATCATTATTGACTAATTTCTGCTAAGCAACATGACTGGCAAGCTCTGCGTGTATTATCTCAGTTACAGTCACTATTTTTAGAGTTTTATTCCCATTTTAAGCTAAAGGTATGGAGGCTCAGATATATTAAATAACTTGACAAAGAAGGAAAATAATTACTACAAAGCTTAAATAAACAGCTATTCAAACTATGCGTCAAAGAAAGAAAGACGTTATCTGACCCACAAACAGACTCAAAGTTGACCTCCCACAGGCCCACAGTGAAAGAAGCGGTAAAGAATGTACATCAGGAAGAAGAAATGTGAACCCAGGAGAACATGACAGGAGTCACGAGGAAAGGAAAAAACAGTCTGTCTAATTCAGTATTAGTTTTAAAACAAGACATGAAAAACACATTCGAACCCAAATCCAGATGATTACCACATGGAAGAATAGAGGAGAGAAGATTTAGCTAAAAATAACTCATTTTTTAGGGAAGATATAAATACTAAGATACTCTATTATTGTTGAACACATTGCTCTCAGAAACTGATAAATCTGTGGGACAAAAGTAAGTTATGATAAAGAGGATTCGAAGAGTGCAACATACTCGATCAGGCAAATAGACAAATCCCAACACACTGGCTTATTGTGAGACTTGTGATGCTGAAAACAGTCGTTCTCCTGACAGCATGATACCGCAATGGCATATCAATTTTCATGAATCAAATTTCCAACACATATAAATCTAAAAAAAGGGAAAATACAGTATTTCATTATGTGCGGCTGTGATTCAACATGCAACAAATACCAGAAAAATAGAGACCCAGAAGTAGGTGTCTTTTTTGAGAAGACAGATATAACAGCTCTTTAGTGAAATATTATGTTGGAATCTATTGGACTATTACACAAAAAGGACAATTCATTTGGACTATGTAGGTCTTCTCTGTGACTGTGAGGGCAAAACTCGAAAGAATCCCCTGACTGTGATAACTCTCTGTTGATCTTAAAATACAAATGCATAACACTCAGGAAAGGAAAATGAGAGAACAAAATGAGAAAGAAAGATCTCCTTTCTCTCCTCACCTGAAACCAAATCTCTCTCCTCAGAAGGATCACTGTCTGTATCTTCTCTGTCATGCAAAGGAATCAAAGAAAAGAAAACTATTGGTATATATTAAAGTTTCAAAAGATCAAAGCAAGAAGACATCAGGACCCCTGCAGAGGCATTAATGTAGTGTGAGCTCCATGTCATCTGGACCATTTTGTCTTTTCTTCATCGTGTTTGTCGAGACGTCGTTCTTGGCCCCTCGCTCTCCCTGCCTTGCTAGCAAGTCTGTCTGCATGAGTGCTACTGCCAGTCTCTCTCTTGCTGTCTTCACTTTCTCTTCCTGTTTCCTGATACCCGCCTCAGTCACCAGAAGTTGTTTGCAAAGGAGTTGTGGGATGTACAGAGCAGCTCCTGGGATCGTCTCTGCTGAATCTGAAGACCAGGCAGGGGTGGGCATGGGACTGGAGTTCAGACCACCTGTGAGCACACCTGACAGGGATGCGCCTGTGCAACTAAGTGCAAGATTCAGCAGGGCTTTGGCAAGGTCCAAAGGACTTAACAGTTGTCCTGCACTCTGTAGGCCTGGAGACCTTGCAGTCTCTTCTGCCAGCAGAGTTGTTGGGGCTGCTCCAAGGTTTCCTCCCTTTGATGACATCTGACCTCATTGCCAGGATAGGATGAGATTCTAGTAACTGGCCTCTTGAATATGTAACTGGACATCCTCAAAGGGATGGAGATGCTCAAACCAGGATTTGGGTTTGATTGGTTTCCACAATCATGTCACTTCCTCTGTGATGATTTGACCATCATACTTCTTTTCCTCTTACCCTATAAAAATAAATTGGGAATGTGGATCAGAGTGAGAAACGAAGCCTGCCTTCCCAGGACAATTATGTCAGATGCCTTGTACTTCTACCCTCCCTCTCTCCCTGTAGGGATTAATCTGACCTGTGTCCTGGGACATCATCAACGAGATTTGGGTCAAGAACAGAAAGCTCGAGGTCAAAACTCAGGACTACTGCATGTCATTTCTTCTCCCCCATGTTGTTAGACACTTATGAGTATGACTTTATTCTCATTTTGTCCTTGTCAGTCTCAACAACAAAATCCCTGGTGCTCCCTGTCAGGACACACTGTCCCCAGTCTTTTTCTAAATCCCAAATCATACCATTCTTCTGTACTATATGACTATTCATTTGATTAGCCCATTGACCAGTTGGTGTTCATAGCTCCATTAGAGCTTAAGTCAGTAGTGAAATTATCATCCACCCCACTCCTAGTGACTGTTATTTGACAACTGTGAACATTAAATCTCAGTACAGACAATATGTCTGAAAAAATTCAATTTACAAATGGAGATTGTGCTGTAAGTGGGAAGTACACACGGGATTTATTAAACCCAGGAAAAAAATGGAAACTCTTTCTTTATGAAGTTTTGTGTAGAGTGCACCAACATCGATGATATCTTGATTATAATGGGTTAAAATATACTATTAAAATTAGTTTCGCCTGTTGGCTTTCATTTTTTAAAATGTGGCTATTAACAAAAAATTAAATTCTATAATATAGAGTGCTTAATGTTACTATTGGACAGTGCCGTTGAAGCCATCAGTGAAAATAAAGTCCAGAGACAGTGGTTAGGGAAATTTTTTTCCCTAGAAAATGAGTCTACACTGACCCACACTGCAAGATGCAGCAAAAACTGTCATACACACACACAGACACACACACACACTGACAGAATGAAAAAAACCTCTTCCTAGAGTCCCACCTCTTCTCACATGGCATGAGGTTGCACTCCTACTTAGTCCTAAGTGGACTAATCTCAAGAAAGAAGGCAGAAGTCAAGGTAATTTACCAGTTAGGAAGATCTAAAACCAGAGACTAAAGCTCAAGATATGTGGTGAATTTCCTGTCGTGGCTTCTGTTATTAATTCAATATGTTAGGGAGACTTTTCCAAGGAGGTTTGTTTTAAAACTCACTTTTTTCCTTTTTATTTTTCTTTACTATGTAAAAGTAGACAGGCTATGTAAAGAAAAATTACTCTAGCCAATCAATGAAAAGGAGATGATAGAACACGAATACCCTTATTAAAAGTCACTACTGGATTAGAGAGTTAAAGAACACCTGACATTGTGTTAATTTGGCCTTAATTAGGCTGATTCTGATTTCATGACCGTCATATTGATTGTATTATGCTAGAACCTAGGAATCTTCCCAGCCTCCCTACTATTTAACCACCAAGGCCCACCAACCAGACCAGTCCTTGCTGACACATCCCTGCCTCCATCCCTTCTGACAACACCTGGAGGATTTTCCCCAAATCCCACTCTGTCCCTGAGTTCTTCTACCTGCCCCAGGGCCAGGGAATCATTTTCTCCAAGGCTCAGGATCTGTGTGTGCCCAGCTCTGGGGATGGCACTTCTCCCTCTAGTGAAGACAAAGATCAGAGTGCAAACCCTGTGAGCTGCAGCAATTGTACAACGACTGGGGTTTGCTGACAGAAAAGAACTTTTAGTGGGCATGGTTACCAGGGTCCAAGAATACCCAGTGATTCCTCCAGGGAATGTGATGCAAGACAGAGCAGGAATGTCTGCCTGTGTTTCGGCTTGGGAATGCCTGTAGTTTGACCTAGGTGACATTGGTAATGCATTCACCAATGTTGTTCATTCATTTATTCATCGTAGGTCATGGAGTGTTTTCTGCGTACATCCGGACAACAGGCTCACCCTCTGGGTCTCACAGGCAGTGTCAGAAGTATTTCTAAATTTTATTTCTAATATATAGGTACAGCACTGGTAATACACTAGGTGTTCCAAGCATTTTTCAAACATTTACTCCTTTAATACTCTCCATAAACCTACAAAATATTTATGCTGATCATTATTGCCAACTAAGATATGAAGAAACTGAGGCACCAATCAGGTAAAGAACTCAGTCAATACAAATATCTAATAAGGGATTGAGCTGGAATTTGGACGTGAGGAGTTAGCTCCATAGTCTGTGCTCTTAACCATGACATTTACTCTCTAAAGACTTCACATCATGAAAAAATTTGATCAGTTATCCATTTTCTTGATGCATTGAGTAGCCACACTATTTTATCTGTGTCTGAAAAATAGAATACCTGCATAGAAACTACTGCACATACACACTCAAATTACATCTACCAATGTCTCCAGTCCCTGAAAATTAATACAGAGAACATTTCAGAATGTTTCTTGCCCAAGTTGGGAGGACTCTGAGGAAATCTCAGTGTTGCTATAAGAAGCTGAGGACAGGCTGGCAGTGGGTCTCAGGGGAAAGGTGTCCTCAGGAGTCACCATTGAATGACAACATTGATGAGAGGGTCTCAGCAGTGACTGAATTCAGGATCTGGTGGTGTTTTAACCTGGTGCTTATCTTCTGGCTGTGGGTTTATGGTGATGCAGCACAGGGAGAGGGGATGGTTCACTGTGTTCTTGGGGAAACCAGACTCATGAAAGAGAAGGAATGACGGTTTCCTTAAAAAATGGACTCGTGGTGGGAAAAATTCGGCTTGGAAGAGACAGTCCTGTGCCTGGTATAAGCAGAAGGAGTTGCCCCTGTTTCAGCGAAAGCAGACAGCCCTTCCTCAAGCACTCATTTTATCTCAATGGGAGGAAGGAGGAGGAAATCATGTAATGCTCTTCTATATGTGAGATTTGTTATGGTAGAGACTGTGCTAGGAGGTTCTGAAAGGCTGCCCTGAGGCATTTCAGACCTTTGCTGTGACAGAATGACAAGTGTAAGCACCCCTGCGTATGTCTGGGAAGAGTTAGCCTTTCAAGGGGAAGGCCCTCTGGTGCAGAGACTCACAGGAAGAAGCGAGTTTTACCAGGAAAGGTCAGAAATGTGACCAGTGTGGCTGGAGGGAGCCTGAGAAGAGAGAGGAGTGGAGAGAGGAGGGTGATCAGGCTGGATCCTGGGACATGGTAGACTGTTACTTTCTGTTCCTCTGTGACAACATTACTCCAAAACCTGCCACCTATAAAGTACAAATATTTAACATCTCACAATTTCTGTTAGCCAAGCATCAGGCATGGCTTAGCTGGGTGCCTCTGCCTCAAAGTCTCTGTGAAGCAGGGGCTGTGGTCTCCACAAGGCTCCAATGGGGGAGGATTTACACCCAAGATCACTCACATGGGTTTTGTCAGGATCCATTTGGACCGAGAGTCTGAGCTCCTGTCTGTCTGTTGGCTGGACACTCCCTCAGTTCTCTCCTATGGAACCTCTATGTAGTGCAACTGGCAACATCAGCACTTGCATTCCCAGTTCTGGTGATTTGATAGAGAGCGATAGTAAGAGCGAGAGAGAGAGAGAGAGAGAGAGAGAGAGAGATAGAAACAGAAGGAGGGAGGTAACTAGGCAACCCAAGTAAGTCCGTAAGTGGGAAGTGACAGACGTTTTGTAATTAAAACTTGGAAGTGACATCCCATCACCTTGGCTGTGTTCTTTTGTTCAGAAGCCAGATACTGACCACTTAGTAGTGACACAAGGATGTGCACTCCAGGAGGCAGTGAGCATTGGGTACACTGTGGAGGCTCCCACCACATAGGCCAACATGAGGCTCTTGGGACTGATTCTGAGTAAAACAGGGGACCGTGGAAAGCTTAATGCCAGTGGATCACAATGTCTGAATTTCCTCTAATTTCAACCCCTTCAGGATGCAGACCTGAAAATGAGGCTCAGAGCGGCAGTGACTTACCAAAGATCACACAACTGGGACCCAGAAAAGTTCTGACTGGTATTCTATGTGATGTCCTACTCCTTGTACTTCCTCCATCTCTAAGTGTGTGCATTAGACACATGTGACACCAGCCCACAGGTGTTGTATGTATTATCGCATATACACCTGATGAGGTCCCTAGGAAGCTCTTTTTAGTGCAATCCTCTTTGTACAGCTTGGGAGACTAGGGAGATTTTGAGAGGCACAGCAGATTTTCCAGGACACAGAACTTGTAGGAAAAAAGAGGTCTGACCTCAGCTCTGTCTCCTCAAAGCTGGGGTCTGGATCCACTCCCAAGGAGCTGTGGGGTGGGTGGTGATGGCTATTTGTGTACAGTGATGGAGATGACATGGGCAAGGAGGGAGAACAGCCAACAGCCTAGCGGGGGATTTGGGTGGGTCTCATTGAAGGAAGGGGTCAAGTAATAGAACCTTGAAGAAGTGACCTCACTTCCTTGGTGACAGCACCCAACAGAACTTAGAACTCTGGTTACCAGGCACCCACATTGTAATCACAGCCTCCTGTCCAGTTCATTTGAGTGGAGACACTCGACACAGCAGGATGTTCTTGTGTTGTCCCGTGATTTTCCGAGTCTTTGGCCCCCGGAAAGCCCAGAATGAGAGCATATTAAGTCACTTTAGATGTTGACTCAGCCCTCACCTCAAATGTGTGTGGCCTTTTGGCAGGAGGAACCATCAGGTAACAGTTTAGGCCAGGGCAGGCCACTCTAGGTCAGGCCAGATCTGTGATCCCAAAAGGACAGCCCCACACCCTTTGACCCTCATTGTGTGTTTGTGGGGGGGAGGTGGAGTTAGGGAAGTTGGGGATGAGGAGGATCCAGGCTGGGCAGGAGCAGGAAGCTAGATGGTGGGAGTCGGGCAGTGTGTCATGTTCGTACTCAAGATCTTGGCCGCAGGAGAGGAAGGTGAGTGCTGGTGACCAAGCTCCTCTATCCGCATGTGAATGCTAGGACCTCAGGGTGCCTTGCATTCCTTCCCTGGTGGAGTCTGTGTAGATGCCGCTCTGTGCCTGATCTGTGTTGGGGTTTCCCACTGTGGCAAAGTCCAGGGAGGCCCCTGATCCCCCTGGCCTGACTGCAGTGCACTGTCACTGCAGAGCAGCACCCAGGAGATGGTCGAGGAGCTCGTGGATGCTTTCCAGTTTGCCATCTCCCTGGAGTGGACAAAGGTGCACCAGTTCATCAATGACCAGGGCTGCTCTGAGGTGAGCGTTGGTGCAGAGGGATCTTCTCACCCAGGACCTTGAGATGATCAAGGCAGTACTAGAATCCAGACTCAAATCCGAGATTCCGCTGGGAACCACTGCCCCAGAATTTTCTCACTAGAGTGCCCCACAGTACCACTCCCAAAGGAATCTGGACCTCCACTCCTCATCACAAGCTACACAGGAGGGTAGAAAGCCACCTCAGTCCTCCTGGTGGTTCACCATGGTGTCACTGACTGTATGTCCCTCCTTCTCTCCCCCAATGTGAGCATGAATACACTGTGAATTTAAATGAGACCTGCAGGATGCGTGCCCACCAGGCAGCATGATGGAGAAGCTGACAGAGTTCGTGGCACCAGCTTTCCTGAGTAGGAACATCTCCAGCTTCACCACCTTCATGGTCAACTAATCGGCTTCAGACACATCCCACGGGGTCCTGGACCAGCTGTTTACTAGGTGAATAGCCACTCCCTCCTCAGCACAATGGTGACTCTGCTCTCTGCCAGCTGTGTACCTTGTGCAAATCCCCGCATATTTCAGAGTCTCAGTTTGCTCTTCTGAAATGTGTTTGTGGGGGGATAAATTTCATGGTGATCTTGTAGGGACTAATGGGATCAGCAATGGCAGGTGCTTACCTGGTGCCTGGATCTGCGTAGAGGGCTGTAGACATGCTGTGGTTGTTCATGGTTATTATTTCTCTCTTTGTCACGAAAAGTAGTCTGCCTCATCCTTTTCTGGGATGTGTCCTTTCTGAGTTTGGAAAAGCACATGGAAACCACCCTGTCAAGGAGATGGAGATTCTGTCCAGCTGGTCCTGGTCGTTTTCCTTGTGGTAGCCAATCAGGGATCTCTGTGGCAGCAGAGGGGCCCCAGTCCCACTCAGGTGTCTGGGATGGTTCTGGTTGGACTTCACTCATGCAACCATGTAGATTAAGCACCTACTACATGCAGGACTTTTGGAGACACTTAGTACAACTCAGTGAATAAAGGAGATACAATCGCTGGGCCTCAATTGTCGTCTGAGAGTCAGACAGTCACATTGAACATCATTCGCAGGTCCTGTCCTCCATCGTACATCCCAAGTGGTGTCCTGATTGCCTCCTTTACATCTAAAGGCATCTTTCCTTATTCCAGCCAGGAGGGCAGAGCGCAGGACCATCTGAAAACATGAGTTGTCTTTGGGTCCCGAAGAAGGGCTTCCTGTCTCTACAGAACAAGGTGTGGAGGGAGAGATGGGGGCTGTGGCTGGGGTGGGCCTGTAAGGACCCACATCTCACGCATCTTTTGATTTCCATAGGAAGGCCGAGGTCTGGTGGCTTCCAATCCAAGAGGACAGGACTTAAAGAGCTTGGATGGGTGTCAGGACCCCTGGGAATCAGAGGAGTGGCTTGGCTGAGTTGTCCCCAAGAGACCCATTCCCACCACAGACCCATCAAAATCTGCCTCCCCACATCCACCTTTTCTGAAATCAACCTCCAGGCCCAAGATAGGAGATGTGTGAGCAACCTGCTCACAAATCTGCCTCAGTGCTCAGTCCAGTTGTACAAGTGCATGGAGGGCTGGGCTGGGCTGTGTCCCAGCCCTTTGGGAGAAGAGTGTCAGCGAGAAGAGAGTCATGACAGAATCTGTGTTCAATCTGCTGTATAAACAGACATGCCACTGCCAGGATAGTGTCACAGGGACCACTGCTGCCGTGGGGCTCTCCCTTGGATGGGAAGGGGCAGGCATAGGGACCCAGTCCCAAGCCAGGTGCCTTGGGGGAGAAGTGTGGAGGGAAAGGCCAGACCTCTGACTCTGTTGCCCACTTGCTTCCCCCAGTGCCATTTCTTCTCTGGTATGAACCTGCATGGACCCAGGGCAGGATTTCTGGGAGCCCCTGCACCATCCCTGCTTCAGGGCGAAGCTGGCCTCTCTGCATGTCAGCTTGCCTGGCTCGGGGCTGCAGGGCCACGCCTACCTTGTCCAGGTCCAGCTGGAGCATCCACGGTCCATTGAGGTAGAGCTGGAAGGTGACGTGACTGCAGTCTGGGAAGAAAATTTGCTGAGTGTTCAGAGGCTTTGTTCCCTTCAAGGCAGTGGAGTCTTTCCTGTCTTTGACAGGCACAGGGGAAGTCAGCTACTTGACTGACACTGTTTCTTTCTCCTGCTGCAGTACCATCTCAAAAGCTCCCCCCAGCTCCAGAGCCAGAGCAAGGGCCAGCTCCACGGCTAGATCCAGCTCCAGCTCTAGTTCCACCACCTGTGCGAAAGCTAGAGCCAGTGTCACCTCCACCAGTCCCTCCAGGGCCAGAGCCACCACCAACATCAGTTCCAGCCCCAGTGCCAGCTCCTGAGCAGGAGTCAGATGGACCATTGGCTCCAGGGAGAATCCTCCCTCCAACTGGAGAGATAACAGCAGAGCCAGATCCAGCCCCAGAACCCACCTGCCCCTGGGACGTGACCACCAAGAACCTTCTGAGGGAGGAGAAGCCTGACTTCTTGGAGTTCCCTCCCTGGCTGGTGGCAGAGCAGTTGACACTGATGGATGTGGTGAGCAGTAGGGCTCTCAGGGCAGGTGGGGCCGGCCTTCCCTGTGCCATGAGCTGCCCCACGCCTGCCATTACATGATCCAGAATCCCATGATCTCGGTCCAGCTTCCCTGCTTACCCTCATGTAACCTGAACAGCCTTCTTAACTCCCAAGCCTTTGTTGTCCTCATGTGGACAGTAGAGATGGACACTGAGAGCAGCTGCCATGCAGAGTGGCTGTACAGATGGATGAGGTGGAGCAGAGAGGAAGTTGGGCAGAGTCTGTGCTTTGGTGAGGGAGGGGAGCACACTGAAGTGCTGTCTGGTCCTTGGGTAGTTCACTCATTTGCCCAGGACGCCTCAACAGGCTCAGCACTTATTAGGTTCCTCATGTGTACATGACTACATGGCAGACAAACAAAGCTCGTGGTTGTTGCTCCCTTGGGGGAATGGCATCTGAAAGAGCAGTCAGACCCCAGGATGATCAGAATGGTTGGAAGATGCCCCTAGAGATGGTCAAGCAGGAGCCGAGTTCTGGTGCTTGGATGAAGTGAGACTGGGCGGTGAGCAAATACCACTTCCGTGGGCCACAGTATCGGGTCCTGGGTCATCCTGTGCTGGGTACCTTCAGGGGACACAGGCAACACTCAGGGACTCACACAAGCCTCAGGCCGCAATATCAGCTTCCTGAGCTCCAGCTCTCATCACTGACCCGGCCTGGGACTGGGGGCTGCGGACGTTGAGCTGGGCTGTGGCAGGGCTGCGTGACACTCCCTGTCCTCCCCAGGAGCTCTTCAAGAAAGTGATGCCCCATGACTTCCTGGACTCCAACTGGTCCCAGTGGGACAACAGGGCCAATGAGCACCTTGCACCCACTATCCATGCCACCATGACCCACTTTAGCAGAGTGGTCAAATGTGTCATCACCACCTGCCTCGGGGACCCGAGCATGACGGCCCAGGACAGGGCCAGGGTGGTGGAGCTCTGGATCCAGTTGGCCAAGGTAAGATGTTGGAGGCCCTGGGAACCCCTCTCTGGAGTCGTGGGAACAGTTCCTTCTCCTTACTCAGTTCTCAGGATTGATGTCTGTGGTCTGAGCCTTCGCACAATCCTTAGGCCTCTCCTGCCAGGGCCTCGATGCCCTGACTCCTGGTCCCAGTGGTAGGAAACTCACCCCATCCTGGGCTCCTTCCTTGGCTTGAGCTAAAATCCTCCTCCCTGAGAGTGTTCCTCATCAGGGTTCAGCTGTGTTCTTCCCGGGTTTCCTGAGCCTCTGTCTCATCCAGGACAGGAGACGTCCATGAGAGGACAGAAGCCAGAGGAAGCAGGGCTCCAGCTCCCCCACACAACACATTCTCTTCCCTTCCCCAGAAGTGCCAAGGCCTGAGGAACCTGTCTTCACTCCATGCCATCCTCTGGGCAACGCAGAGCCCCTCCATTCAGCGTTTAAAAAAGACATGAAGATGGGTGTCCAGGTGGGTTGGCCTCTCTCCATGAGAGCACCACCTGGGTGGACCAGACACCCCCCACAGGGCTGCCATTGCCCTTCAGTATGCTGGGACCTCCTGGGAGACAATGAACCCTGGGAACAGGGTCTGACCTGGTTGGGAGGCATGAAGTCTTTCTGGAAACTTAGGCCAGTGGTTCTGCTTCAGGAATCAGTTTCCCGAAGTGCCAGACCCTGACTTGAACCAAAGTGAAGATTTTCAAGCGTTTGCTTTGCAGCAACAGAACTCTCTGTCCACCTGAAATCAAGATTCTTGAAAACAGATTTGTTCAGTAGATAAGAGAATGAAGGCCCCAGGTGACAACAGGAGAGCCTCCTCCCCAGTCCCAGAGACCTCTGGGCTCAGAAGGCACACTGAAAACGCTCATCCAGGCTGTCTGGATAATTCTGCGTTTTCAAACAAAAGGGATTTACCTTTAAACCACCCCACAGTGTTTCATTCCTTTTTTCCCTCCTCAGGAGGAACTGCAAAAAATTTAAAACCTTGTGCAGAATGGACCAGCGGGAGAGGAGGAAACTGCTCATGGAGGTGAGTGGAGGCTCGAGATCTGGAAGGAGGGAAGGTGAAGGGGGAAGAGGGATCAGGAAGTGTGTTCTTTGGTAAGTTTTGCACTTAAGGTTCCCTGAGAAATAACGGTGTGTCTTGTCAAGCTTGACAGGAAGCGGGGGATGTGAGCTGCAGGGGCAGGTGGGGACTGTTTGGAGTAAGAGGCCTTTGTCATGGCGTAGAGTGGTGTTCGTTGGACTGTTCCAGGAGGTGAGGAGCTGGCAGAATGAGCAGGTCTCTGGCTTCCATGTGGGCCCATCAGCTGGCCCTCATCTTCCTCCAGGCTGGCGGGTGGATGGAGTGGGTGGGGTTTCTTTCTTCCTAAAGCAACCCGGTCTGTCCTCAGGAAGCCAGGCCCCTGTTGCTCCTTCGGTCTTCACTGCACCTCGCAGGGAAGAGCACCCTGCCTGCCCCAGGGACGGGCACTGTGTGGTCACACAGACCAGGTGGACACACAGGTTGCTCAGCCTTGGAACGTATGGTGGATCTGGGACAAAATTGTGTACTCTCTGGGACTCTACACTCTATCCCGATAGTGGTCATTGCTGACAACCCAGTGAGAGTCTACCCCGGTGCCTTGTTGACAAGAATACGCCCCAGATAGCAATGAGAATTATCGGTGACCATACAGATTCTGAATGAACCTTCCTGGCAGGACATTAGAAGTTTCCAAGTAAAAAAGGATGCAAATGTCACCATTACACAACGCCCTGGTCACCCCCTACATTGTCACTCAGATGTGGCAGAAGGGGGTCCCCTTCCTGAGGGAATGAAGGAGCAGTTCTGTGCAGGGTCAATCCTGACGGGATCCTAGGGAGCTGAGGCGTTTGGCATGGCCTCAGGTCCAGCCTGGAGTCAGAAAATCCCAGAGAGCTGGAACAGGCAGAAGCCACTTGGATATGCCCCCTGAGACACCTTTTGCCTCCCCATCCATGCCTCAGCCTGACTAAGGGCCTAGACACACCCCGAGAGTCCAGAGGACAGGACCTTGTTCAGAGGTGTGTCTGGAGGAGGAGTGAAGGCCGGGGGACAGGGCCTCTGGCTGGGAGGGGGAGCGGTCTCCCCTCTGTGGGCACCTGAGCAAGTCACCGCCTCTCTGTGGGCCTCGGTCTCCTCATCTGGGAAATGGAGGGAGATGATCTGTGGTACAGGCCTCACAGGGGTGATGAGGTACAAGGGGGAGAGGAATGTGCAGGAGCTTTGTGCTCCTCCTCCTCGAGTGGGGAGGGGAGAGTACTGGTGACAGTCAGATGACACTGAGTCCTCAGGGGACCCTGAGAGGCATGGGGAGTCCTCCTCACACTTTCCTGATGAGGACAGAGGCTTAGGGGACTGGGTAGGCCTGGGGGCACAGAGGAGGGCGTGTTGGAGCTGGCATTGATTAGAATCAGAGCGCTCTAGAATGGGAGCAGCCATAGACACCAGATGTCCAGGGTCCAAGATCAGGGGCCTGTGAGACACGGGGAAGGGAGCATGGCCACCGGAGCCTGTCCTTGACCCTGCAGGAGGTGACGTCTGTGAGGGCCACCCTGGAGATGGACCCCCAGGGAGCCCAGGAGAGGCAGCAGCAGGTGAGGGGGCCTGAGGGGGAGGGTCCAGGTGTCAGAGGAGGGGCCTCTTCCCTCACAGCTGGAGGCCTGCCCAAGAGAGGGGTCCCTCCTGCTCCAGCCCAGCTCCTGGAGCCCCAGAGCCTGAAATGCCTGCCCTGGAAGTGACCAGGAGGAGGCCTGGGATGGCTGGGCTGAGGATGGATTTGGGGGGGGAGTGGCAGGGACCTCACAACCTGGGATTTGCCAAAAGCCACCTCTGGTAGTTGACGGGGGACGTTGGGTGGTCCTGGAGGGGGCAACTGTGGGGAGGCTGCTGAGGGTCCTAGGCTGCTCTCTGTGGGAGTCTGTGGTGGGCAGGAGGATGGGGTGAAGTGATTTGGGGGAGGGTCCATGAGGGCACCTGAGAGGTGGGACTGATCACCCCTCCCACCCTGATTTCACAGGGTGTCGTCCCCTTCCTGGGCATGTTCCTCTATCACCGAAGCTGCTGAACATTGGGATGGAGGATGATCTGGAAGTGACTGAACCTGGAGTTGGGCGAGGGAGAAGGAACCTGAGGTTTGGGATGAGAAAGCCCTGCACTGGCCCCTGAGCTCTCAGTACCTGGCAAACCTCCTCTCATGAGAACCCCACGGCCACCCCTGGGAGCTGGGGAGTCAGGCTCATCTTAGCGATGCGGGAACAGAGGCTCCACGTAAGCCCCCCACAAGGCTCCCCAGCCTGGGGAAGCTCAGAGCTGCCTGCCTGCAGAGCTGCATGAGGCTGTGTCTGAGCTGCACTCAGCCTCCACCTCAGGCTCTGCCCCTGGGGGAGTGCCATCAGCCCCTGCAAGTCAGGAAGCACATCTGTGGTCCAGCTGTCCCTTCTTGCCTGAGGCCTCAGTCTTCCCGTCTGACATCAGAAATGGGTGGGCTACAAGGTCTCTGGCTTCAGCTCCCCTGTCCCTCCTGCTCTGGAGCCCAGAGCCTGGCCCAGTGTCAAGTTCTTTTTGTGTAAGTTCTGCCCTCTGCTGGGCACTGACTGTCCTGCAGCCTTTGAAGGGGTGGGATAGGGGCTGGCTATGGGCTTGGGGGGCTGTTTCCGATGGACATTCGCTGTCTCCTTTCCAGGGACATCTGGTGACCCTCCAGAAATGGCTTGAGGTGAGCAGCTGTGGGGAGGGTGGGGAAGTGGAAATCAGAGACCTCGCGTGGCAAGATGTTTCGTGTCCTCATCCCTCGGGTCTTACATTTATTGGATGAGTTAGATCCACAAAGCTGGGAATCCCATCACGTTGGTGGTTGCGGGAGGGGCTGGCATCAAGGACACCTTCCTGGATGAGGAACTAATTCAAGCCAACTGTGAGGACAGGTAAGTCCTGAATAGAGTGGGAAAGCAGGAGGGTTCCCTAGTGAACACAGACACCAGGCCGGATCCTCACTCCCCACAAGTCCCTGGCAGGGTTCCCCAACCAAGCCCTGTCTGCACCCTGTCCTGCCTCCCAGAAATGCAAAGTCATCAGGAGGATCCAGCTGCTCCAACAGGCTGCAAATAAGTATGATCTGGAGCCCGAAGAGCTATTTGGGACCTGGTTCCAGGCCATGGAGCCCCTCACTGTCGATGAGAGCTGAGGGCACAGGAGTTGGTTGAGGGCAGGCCAGACTCTCTTTGATGGCCGGATTCAGATCGTGTGCCCTGGCTCCCTGATCAGCCCCAGACCTCAATGCATGGTGACCCATGGAGCATCAGGCCTCAGCTGCTGGCAGGCTTTGGGAGTGACACCTGAGGTGAGGCTCCTGGTAGCTCACAGGCCGCTCTGTCCTGTAGCTACTGCCTCTCCTGCCGGCTGGAGCCCATACACCAGAAGGCGAGCAAAATGCGGCTCTTCAAGAGAAAGAACTGGCCATCCTCCAGTTCAGAGCCTAGTGAGTGTTGGGACCAGCAGCGACTGAATCCAGGGGCTCAGTATAGCTTCGAGCTAAGCATGGGCCTGGATCCCAGCTCCACTGCTGACCAGGCCTGTGAAAGGTTGCTCCCCTCTCCTCTCTGGGACTCGGTTGCCTCCTCTGAAATGGGTGACGCTAAATGATGTCTCCCGCATCAAGGACAAATGGGGTGCTGTTGATGAACTGAGCATTCGGCACAGGGTTTGGATCAGAGTGAAGGGGGGCAGGGAGGTGTGCCGTGAATCTCAGGGAGGCACCCCAAAATAGTCTGTTCCTTCTTTTCAGCCAGCGTGCCCTTGGCAAGGAGCCATAACACTCTGGAGACCACAAGTACAGCTCCTCCTGAGCAGCGGGAACACTGGCGCCCTCGGGGTGCCCCGGGCCAGCTCTTCCCACCTGAGTGAAGGAGGACATCTTAAGACTTTCCCTGGTTTCCCCTAAAGCCCCAGAGGGAGGGCCCCACCCATTCCAACTCCCTGACATCTGCACCCCAGCGACTGTTAACCCATTGGTGAGGAGCGATATTATTTCTTTAATAGTAAATGGTAGATTTGACTCTTATGTTATATCCTGTTTCTGTCACAGCCTGGGTGTTGTGGTGTGGTTCTTTCACTGCTTATGCTCATGTAAACGAGACACAGAATCTCACTTTCCTCCTTCAATTAAGAAATCCTGTATGGTTACAGCTTATTGTATGTGGAAGAAGGGAGGGGGGAAGACCAGTCTCCTCCCTGGCTACTGAATGACACCCTCAAGTCCCCTTCCTCAGAAAACAGGTGCATTTCAGTGTGGTTCACCTGGGACAGGAGCAGAGACAGCCCCTCAGATCTCCCTGGAGGTAGAGGTTGGAGGGACTTTCCCAGGCAAAGCAACAACCACTGAAATGTGGGTGTTTTTCAAATAGCACTTACCAGGACCATGTCCTTCCCTAGGATAGTGGCTGTCTTTCTACAGCTTGCAAGGAAGAAGGAATGTTTTTTGCTTCTCTTGTTGAGGTTTCTTTTGACCAGATATTGGAACTTGTCGTTTTCTAATCAGTCTCTGGATTTGCATCTACACTAAATGAGGAAAAAAAGTAGAAAGAGAAAAGTTTGCCTGTGGAAGGGACAAGGCCAGAGGAAGACCATGTGCAGATGGACTAAGGGCCGACAGGACATCCCCCTCAGGCCGCCTCTAGGGCTCCCTGTTCACCCTTTGCCTCGATTGGAATCCTCCTAGGATCCTGCCCCATGCACTTGGAAGTCCTTTTCTTGCTTGTTTCATATCCAGAGGGAAAGATTCACGATGCAGCTTTTAAAGGTACAATCAGACTTTGTTCCATAAACCTCACTTCTCTCTGTGAACTAGGATTTATAGCATCCCCATACTTCCTTGTATGATTCTCTTTGCGCAGAAATTCGCTAGAAGGCCCCCAGCCTCTCTGTCAGGTACATGGTGGCCTTTCCTCCCCGACTGTGCCTGATGGATCAGGGGTGAGCTCTGGTTTGCCAGGACAATAGACCTTAATCCTGTCCACTGAATGACCCCCACTGTCCCTTGCTGCCCAGGGTGACATCTGGGCCCGTGTGCTTCTGAGGTCCATGGTCACAGACAATCACTAGTTTACACACTCAGTCGTGTTGTTGCAGACTTGTACCAAAGGGGCAGTTGGGCCTGAGTGTATACAACACATAGCCCCTGGGACATCTGTGTTCCTTTCTCCAGTCTGTGCTGTGGTTATGTGGATTTGTGTTACAGGGATGTGAAACTTTCCTGTTGGGAGTTTTGAAAGATGAGGCAGGAGAGGGGCAGGTATAGAAGTGGGTGCAGCAGGGGAATATCACCAATCTTAAACACCACAGACACAACAGACACAACCTTACCAATTAAAATACTGAAATGCTCCCCGCGTGGGTGGTGAACAGACACTGCTCAGAGCTCACCCCAAGAACCCACTCCACGACCAGGAGCTAAAGTGTTACCACCCAGCATTTTGAACATCATGCCCTGGAAACATCCTGTAAAATAAGGGCCATTGTATTGACTTCCTTGATACTTCTTCCCACTCCTTTCTGAAGGCTGCAAGTGTCACCCAGGGAGGCCTTTTCAGTTCAGCCAGAAGTACAGTAGAAATCCTGGTTCCCACAGCCCAGGCCCTTCCTTCCAGGGCCCTGTCATCCGGGAAAGAAAGAATTTACACATCGGTGTAGACAACACAAGCACACACACACTCATGTCCCACCCAAATCCCAAGATGCATGAAATACTAAGAGATTAAAAGTGACTTCAGAAACAGATCAACCAATTGCAAAATAAGGGTTTCATTAGGATCCTGACTCAAATAAAATGTAAAACCAGGAAATAACCTTGACAAATCTGGGAGACTTTGGATACTGACTAGATAGTTGATTATCCGAATGACATTTTTATTTTTGTATGTGATAACGTTATTGTGTTTGTGTTCAAAAAATCCCTCATCTGTAAGAGAAACTGAAATATTTACAGCTGAAATGATGTGCTCTCAGCCATCTCAGCTGGTTTATTCTTTGAGTTTGGTGTGAGGATAAACAAAGTCAGATGGTATACGAGTTGACAATCTTTGAAGCAAGTAACAGGTTCACAGAGATTGATTTATCTCTACTCTGAGATTTCGAGATTTTTGAAAACCTTCAGAACACAATTTTGATAAAAGTAGTATACTTGGTGTTCACATTGCAATGTTACAAATTAAAACATCACAAATATAAAGGAATACTTCTCCTTGCTGACCTAAGGAAGTTCTCTCTCAGTCTGGCTTCTGTGAATGACCTGATGATGCCACCAATTGTTCACTTATCACATGTTTGTTGAGTAATTCCTATGTATTCTGTGCTGTGTGCAAGGCAAACACATTTCCACGATTCTGGATCTAATGTGGGAAGGAAGGCAATGAGCCTGCTGCAAGGTTCTCTGAGTGGAACATAATGTCCCCAGGGGGTATGCTCATTGTTTAGATTCCAAAATCAAAGCTACACAAATTTGCCAGGTAACAGAGAAGAGATACTTAATTCATGATATAGAAATCACCTATATCTGAATACCATGTGACAATGAAGAGAAAGATTGATGGATTTTATGTTATAATTAGATGCAAAATCATAGTGCTTGCCCCTGGCCGAGGGGTTTAGTTTGGCATGTTGTGCTTTGGTAGACCAGGTCCAGTTACCAGGCTCGGACATACAATACTCATTAGCAGCCACGCCGTGACGGTGAACTGTATAGAAAGTAGAGGAAGACTGACAACAAATGTTATCTCGGTGAATCTTTCTCAGCAAAAAAAAAGAAAAAAAAAAAGAAAAATCACAATAAAAATGTATGGAATCAGATTTAATATACATTAAAAGACAAATCTCATTCAAGTAGGTATCATCTCTTCATTGAGTGTAAGTTCTAGAAAAAACAAATGTAAGTTCAAAACAGTAATGCCTCAGCTTCAATTATCCTATCAATTTTAATATAAAAAGGAGAAAACTCACCAAGTATACTCAAATAAATAAATATTGAGGTTTACCATGAAAGGTCAAGATCATGATGGACGTTACAAAGAGATGCTGTGAGAGTCAAGCCTGTCTCATGGGGAATTTCCCAATGGCACCACTCAGCTTTTCTTCAGTACTGATGCTGCTTTCCTCACTGTGTTTTCAGGATGCCTTTCTTGGCTCCTTGCTCTGTCTGCCTACCCGGCAATCTCATCTGTCCTCGAGACCACAGTCTCTCCCATGCTTTTCTTCACTTTCTGTGTCTGTCTCCTGATATCTCTAGAAGATGCCTGTTGCCTGCAGAGGATCTGTGAGCGACCCAGACCCATTCCTGGACTCATCTCTGCCCAATATGGACAGTGGGCTGGGGTGGGATCAGGGCTGGTGTGAAGATCCCTTGGCCCCAGCATGGTCCAGGGATTCACATGGACCAGCCTGTGTGACTGTTTCGAAGGTATATGCGACTCCAAAGAACTTAAGAGTTCACCTTTACTGCTGCAGGCCTGGAGTCCCTGCAGTCTACTGTATCCACAGACTTGCTGGGGCTTCTCCAAGGTCTCATCCCACTGACTGCACCTGACCTCATCGCCAGGTTGGGAAATTATTCCAGTAACTGGACTCTGAAATATGCAGCAGCTTAGGCTTCAGGGTGCATAGAACTTCAGTTTTCTGATTGTGTTTAGTTTCATGGTCTTACTGTTTCCACTATGAAGTGGGGCATATCTTTTGATCTTTCATTTTCAAAACAAAATAAAATGTGAAATTTGAACAAAATGGAGGATGAAGACTACCATCCATGGAGAACGGTCTCAGCTCATGTGGATATTCCACCCTCCTTCTATCCCTGGAGACGTGTCTCAAATCCCACTGTGCATCACAATCATTGGAGGGCTTTTAAAACTCAGATTGCTGGACCTCAACCCTAGTAGGTCTGGGGAAGGAATGGAGAATTTTCATTTCTAAGAGGTGATGTTGATGCTGCTGGTACAGAGACCACACGTGGAGAACAGGATTCAGTGACACCATCAAGCTGATGTTAGACAAGGACAGAAAGCTCAAGGTCATTATCCAGTGTCAAATCCAGATCAGCTGCCGTCCGCCATCTTGCTTCAGTTCGTTCCTCTCCTCCTCTCTCTGTCATGGTCAAATACACACATGCTGGTGCCCCACAGCCCACTGTTATTGGGACACACGAGTTCCAAGGACTCCATAGCTCCTTTTAGTGCCTCATCTCTAATGACATTATTCACTATTCCATCCCTAGTCATTCACTTCCACACCCCGATCCTATCTTCACCCAACTCTCCTGCTCACAAATCAGTAATTCAGAAACACCGTATTCCCAACACAAATTTTCACATTTCCAGTTTTTACACGAAGAACTCCACTCTAAATAATCATTCTTTAATAAACTAGATTACTCCAGCAGGAATATCTTCACAAGCCTCTCTTACTTTTCTTCTCATACTCCTGTCTATTAATCTCAGTTTCCACAGTCCATCATTTCAATCATCCACTGACCATACTCCCAGATTCCTTATTGCCATCATAACCACCCTGCACACTTCAGATGATTTCAAATACCTGCCATGCCATGTTGACACTTGCACTGAACAGAGAATGCACCAGAAGTCTGTGTATCCCAACAAAGAATCAACAGCAACCAATGGACCTATATGCATTTCTCTAATGCTTCCTGAATGCTCTACTCAATTCTTTCCATTTCTTGAGTTCCATAAATCTCTATATTCCGACCTCCTCCATATTTCACAGATAAATTGTTAACCACCAGACAAGAACTCTTTCACTCTCTAGTCATCAGATCTACAAATATTCCTCATGAGAAATTCATTTCTCACACCTTTTCTGTTGTTATATGCAAAGAAATTGATTTCTTGGCTGAAACCACTCTGATTTTTATCTTTTCCTTCCATTTCAATGACATCATGCCCTCAATATTTGTTGTGCTTTCCATAACTTCCCTACTGGAATCATCCCTCAAGTTTCAAATATGCACAAATCTCCACCATCTACAAACCAATCTTTCATCCAGCATTCTTAATAGTCCTCACTCTCCACACCCCTCCTCTCCTCCTCCTGCCAGGTATCCATTGTGAAAAGTTCACATATATCCCAATGCCTCTGTTTCCACAGTGCCCACCCAATCCCACTCAGATTCTGCGGATGCTTCTCTTGCTAACCTCACAAGCCATGTCTCTTACTAATCCACTAGGGACTTTTCATGATTGATCTGACACCCTCTGCAGTAGCACATGACATTGCGGACTCCAATGTCCTTTTAAAAGACCATTTCTCCTTGGGATTCACCACCCTTCACTGTCCTGCTCTTGCCTGTCTAAACTTCCTGAGCTACTTCCTGGCTTCTCTTTATGACCACCCCACAACGACTGATGCTTCCCAGAAGTCAGCAATGCTCTGACACCTGTTCCCCATCTGCATCCTCCTTCTGGGGCAACCCCATCCATTTCCCTGGTTTCAAATACCACTAATGAGCCAAACATGTCCAAAGAATCAACAGAGACTTAACTCTGATCCCCAGACCCATTTATCTACCTGCCCACTCACCACATCAGTGATGACTCAACTCACAATGACCAGGTCCCAAGTTGAACAAATCGCTTCCCCAAATAATTTGCTTCTCTCTCAGTGTCCCCAAACTCACTTATTTGTGGTAATAACCTATCTACCCCTGGGTGTCACTCTGGACACCCTGCCACCCCACACTCACATATCAATGAACCATCCATCCACCCTTCTGAATCTACCTACAGGTTATCCACTTCTGATTTATTTCTAATCACCTTTCAGGTCTCCTACAAATTAACATTTCCACACAGTGAACTCTCTTGTTCTAGTAACCTAAATTACAAAACCCCATTTTTCCTCTTTGTTGATTTTTTTCTATTTTAGTTATATGTGCATTTTTATGTATTTCTTTCAAGATTTGGTTCTTTCTCACTAAATTGGATATTCCATGAAGACAAGACTAATATGGATTTTCCAAATTTTCCCACAATAGTGTTCACATATGGGTTTGCACACAAAAAGTACTCACATATATTATGTGTACAATATATATTTTATATTTATATACATATAAAATTCAAACACTAAAACTTTGCTTCATGAAATATTTTAAATCCATCCACTTAACTAATCTTTTTTTTTTTCCCAAGGTAGATCAGCCCTGAGCTAACACCCATGCTAATCCTCCTCTTTTTGCTGAGGAAGACTGGCTCTGAGCTGACATCTATTGCCAGTCAACCTCCTTTTTTTCCCCAAAGCCCCAGCAGAGAGTTGTATGTCATAGTTGCACATCCTTCTAGTTGCTGTATGTGGGACATGGCCTCAGCATGGTCAGAGAAGGAGTGCATTGGTGTGCACCCAGGATCCTGACCCCAGCCACCAGCAGCAGAACACGCACTTAACTGCTAAGCCACGGGCCGGCCCCTCCACTTAACTACTCTTGTGCAAATATACCACCTTTATAGTGGTACACTGCAATAAATTAGCAAGAGTAGCTTAAGATTCCAAATCCTTTCTCCTGGTAATCCAATCACGAGACTCTAGTTACAATGATCTGTTTAAAATGCAAAAGTGATCAGTTCATCTTAACATTTAAATCCTCCATTTCTATCTTCAGCACATATTTCTCCTGTTGTCTTATCATAAATATTAATACTACCCTTTTCATTACCTGATATGTTCCAGTTTGGAGGGAAAACTATTTGGTCATTCTATTTGTAAAGCACTTACTACATACAAAGCTCTGGTATAAAATCCGTGATCTACAAAATAACTATACAGACTGACTGCCCCTGTTTGATTTAGTCTTAGTGAGAGGAAAGAGATCATAAATGGCAAAGGATGTATAACATGCCATGTAGAAATCATTGCTGTGATGAACGATAAGGCAGAGACTAAGAGTTTGGGCTTGAGCACATTTTCAAATTACTTGTCTTTGTGTGTGTGTGTGTGTGTGTGATGGTATGAATTGCTTCCTCCTGGGGGTTGGGGGAACCACCTATGCCTTGGGAAATTTCCTCCAGGTGCACTTAATATGCACTTTGTTATCCATGTGTGCTAGTCAGGATTCTCTAGAGAAATAGAACCATAGAATATATATAAACATATAGAAGTGGAGATTTATTTTAGCAATTGGCTCACAAGGTTATGGAGGTTGAGAAGTTCCACAATCTGCCATCTGCAAGCTGAAGAACCAGCAAAAACAGTGATATACTTCTGTCAAAGTCTGAACGCCTTAGAACCAGGACATCTGATGTCCATGGGCAGGAAATTATGGACATCCCAGGTCAGGAGGAGACAGTGGATTCAGCCTTTCTTTGCTTTTTGTTCTAGTGAGCCCTCAACAGATTAGATGATGCCCACCCACACTAGTGAGGGTGGGTTTGTTTATGTAGACTATGGAATCAAATGCTAATCTCTTCCAGAGACATCCTCACAGGCACACCCAGAAATAATGCTTCACAGTCTATCTGGGCACCCCTGAGTGTAGTCAAGTTGACAGCTAAAGTTAACCATCACATCATGGCTCTATCAACCAAGACCAACAGAGACATCACAACGTGACTTATGTCATTTAAATTTTCCAGAACACATGTTAAAGAAGTAAATACAAACAGATGAAACTGGATTTTATAACATTTTTATTTAACCTAAGAAATCTAAATATTATCATTTCAAAATGTAGTCCACATCAGTACAAAGAACAAGATACTCAGGTTTTCCACCCACTCTGTCTTACTGGTGAATTTTAATGAATACTGGTTCCTCATATATCTTAATATGATCCAATATATAATTTTCTCCCATCTATTTAAGTTTTATTGTATCAAAAGGAAATCATTTTCTCCTTATTGTCAAACTGCTCTGCTATCTCTTTTTTTAAAAAAATTCAAGTTATATATTGAGTTTATGTTAGAACTGAAATTAAGAATTTAAGTAATTAAGAAGGAATTGATTCCAGCAAAAGGCTAGTTTACTAAAGTGGAAGACAGTTCAAGAGCAAATCTCTCAAGAAAACCATAGGGTCAATGACATTGGAAAATTCAGGGTAGAATTAGAAGACACATGGGGTGTGATTAAAAGGGGAGTAGAGAGAAAATGGGGACGAATTGATATCAGAAGTGAAAATACACAAGCATGTTCCCAGTTGATGAAAGACATCACTCCACAGGTTCAATTAATTCAAGATTCCCTAAGCAGAGTGCATATACAGGAACTATTAATGAAATAAACTATGGTCTAAAATCCAAAGTTAATAAAAAGGATTTTAGGGACTAGAGAGGCCAAATAAACAAGAAAAAGGCCAATTGGTGATTTCTACCCATAAAGAAAATAAGATAGACATCAACAGAGCAGCATTTTTAAAATGCTAAAAGAAATCTCATGTCAAACCAGAATTCTACACCCAGCAGCAATAGTGCCCCAAATTACAATGTTCTAGAAAAACTTAAAGTGAAACTTTTCATTGTTAGTAGCCTTTAATTAGACAAAATACTGCAGTGAGTTATCACAGCCAAAGGAATATGATCCCAGGTTGAAAACCAGGAATGCAGGAACGACTGAAGAGGAAAGGAAAGGATAATTTATAAGTAAATATAAATGAATTTTATTTTGTGAAGTAATTCTAGAAATCTCTCATGGAGATTAAAATATATGTAGAATAAAATGCATGAAAACAGTAATACAAATGTCAAGAAGGTTAAAAATAGAATTGAAAGTGTTGAAGGTATTAGCATTTGGGGGAGATGGTAAAAGTAATTATTCATATTAGACTGTATTAAGGATTCAGGATTTAACCATTAGTGCAATTAAACAAAGATTTCTATATGATTTCAACTAATAAGTTTATAGAGAAATTAATGGAGTAATGAAAGAGTTAAATCAACATCAGTGAAGTAAAGAAAGTAAAGGAACATTAATTATTCAGGTCAAAGGGAAGGGAAAGAGTAAGATGGTTGAAATAATTACAAGTTTACTGGTAATTACTTGAGATGTTAATGCACAAAATACTAATTTCTTTTTAATGGCTGTGTGCTATGTTCTAGAGACTTGTTAATAAAAATTTTGGACATTCTTTTATTGATAAACGTTTACACAGTCTCTATTTTTTCCTATTAAAACATAAGTTGTATGGGGGCCGGCCCGGTGGCGCAAGCGGTTAGGTGCGCGCGCTCCGCTGCGGCGGCCCGGGGTTCGCTGGTTCGGATCCCGGGCGCGCACCGACGCACTGCTTGGTAAGCCATGCTGTGGCGGCGTCCCATATAAAGTGGAGGAAGATGAGCACAGATGTTAGCCCAGGGCCGTATTCCTCAGCAAAAAAAGAGGAGAATTGGCGGATGTTAGCTCAGGGCTGATCTCCTCACAAAAAAAAAAAAAAAAAAAAAAACATAAGTTGTATGGACATTTTGTACATATACACTTCCATTTCTAATTTTACAGAAAGTATCCATAGTGGAAGAAAAAGGAAACATTAAAATATTGATAGAAACTGCAAATACCATCTCCCCACACAATTGTATTAAATTATTTCATCTACCAACAGTATCTGACAGTGTCAATAATCCAACATTTTTGTGTATAGGTATAAAGCTTTAGGAATCTCTCAAATCCCATTGATAAGAGACAGGACGTCTCCTCTGGATCATCCATTGATTGGATTATCCACTCCCTTCCTCCATAAAAGGGGAATCAGAGGCAGAAGTCCCTGCATTTTCCAGCAATCCACAGGCTGTCTGCACATCAGGAGTGGGGTCAGCAGGACAACTCTGCAGCCATGGAGGAACCTGCATTGTTCTGTTTTCCAAGCCAGCCTATTCTGGTGAGCGTGGAATCCATATGGACGGCAAGAATGTCCATTTCTACACTTTGTCCTTCTGTGAAACCTCTTTAAGTGAGCAAGCTGTAGCTCTTAAAACAAGAACAAACCTTACTGAAAGTTGTTTCTTAGGTGTTAATGTTTGTTAGGTAATGTTCAAGGTATTGTACTTTTCTGTAGAGGGAGCTTTCTTGGGTTAATAGGCCAGACATTTGTTTTGTTTTGTTTTTAACCAACAAAATCAGTGGGAAGTGGAATTAGTATTCAGCCCTGCACCTTTCACATTGTTCCCATCTCTGGAAAATTTTTTACCCACAATGTGATTGGTCTTTTTAAAAAAATATTCAGTTCTGTGCTCAAATATCACCTCATCAGTTAGTCCTTCCCTAATCTCTTCATCATCAATAATTGTAGGTGGGTGACCCCATGCCGTAGCGGTTAAGTGTGCACAATCCTCTGTCGGTGGCCTGGGTTCAGATCCTGGGCATGCACTAAGGCACCACTTGTCAGGCAAAGCTGTGGCTGGAGCCCATATAAAGTTGAGGAAGATGGGCACAGATGATAGCACAGGGCATGTCTTCCTCAGCAAAAAAAAAGGAGGATTGACATGGATGTTAGCTCAGGGCTGATATTCCTCACAAAATAAATAAATAAATGAAATAATTGTAGGTAATTTCTTTCCCTTTATCCCTCCTTACTGTTATTCCTCCATCCCTCCCTCTGTCTCTGTATCTCTGCGTAGCCCTTACTGTTTATTACAAGATCTAATTGTACCTAACACTATATTACACATTCATTAGTCTCTTTATTAACTCTTCCCTTTCACCAAGATTAAAATAAGCAGGGGCAGTGACTTTTTAAGTTAAATTCTGGATCATGGGTTTTAGTACATAACTTGGCTTATAATAGGTGCTCTATAAATGGGAGGATCAAATAACTTTCCCTCCAACCTGGGACATGTTGCAGAATGAAAGGGATGGTATTAAGCATTATGGCAAGACAACAGGGATGAAACGAGATTTATGACTTCACTGTTAAAAAGTATCTGAGGGGCTGGCCTGATGGCGCAAGCAATAAAGTGCGTGCGCTCTGCTGAGGCAGCCCAGGGTCCACCGGTTCTGATCCCGGGGTGCACCAACGCACCTCTTGTCAAGCCATGCTGTGGCGGCATCTCATATGAAGTAGAGGAAGGTGGGCATGGATGTTAGCCCAGGGCCAGTCTTCCTCAGCAAAAAAAAAAAAAGAGAGGATTGGCAGATGTTAGCTCAGGGCTGATCTTCCTCACAGACACAGAAAAAAAGAGTTTCTGAAGACAGAAATGAGAGATTATAAAGGAAACGTGCACTGATTAGGTTTACATTTCAAATAGATTATTGTGGCTAGAGTCTTAAAATGAATTACAGACAGAAAGGATTTGCAATATTAGTGATAATTTATTGCAGTATACCACAAAACAGGTTATATCCTTGTATAACTTCAGTCGAGTGAATTTATTTGAAAATTTTAGAAAGTATTTTTGGGAGTTTGAATAATTTCTTTCAATAAATATATTGAGTACCTTCTAAGGGCACAGCAATGAGTGAATACGGTAGTGTAAAACATTACAGTCTACGTTAGTCTTCACTTCATGGAGTATCCAATTTAGTGAGAAAAACACTATGAGAGAAATAGATGATAATACAGGTACAATTAAAAATTTTAAAAATTAACAGAGACAATGTGACATTTTTTTTGATGGCTGAATCAGGAAATGCCACTCTGTGGAAATGGCATTTTGTAGGAAATCTAAAAGGTGCTCAACAATTATTCAAAAGTGGAGAATTTATATGTAGATTCAGGAGGGAGGAGGGATGGTTCATTGATGTACAAGTGTGGAGTGGCAGGGTGTCCAGAATGACACTCAGGTGTAGAAAGGATATCAGTACCAACAAGTGAGATTATGGGACCCTGAGATATGGGTGATTATTTGGAGAACTTGTTTGTTCAACTTGGGACCTGCTAACTGCAAGCTGAGTCATCGAGTTATCACTGATGTGGTGAGTGGTCAGATGGGTATTTGGGTCTCAGGGTTGAAGCCAGATCTGTGTTGACTCTACGGGCATTTCTAGTTCATTACTGGTATTTGAATCCAGGGAAATGGATGGGATGGCCTAGAAGAGGATGTGGAAGTGGAACCAATGTGAGAGCAGGATTGAATTCTAAGAAGCATCAATTGTGTTAAGTCAGATGGTGGAGCCCGGATTAACAGGGAGGAGTAGGAGGAGACAGGAAGAGTCAGGGGAGGAAAAATGGTTATTTACAGTGGATAGGACTGTGTGATGGGAATATGGCATGTGTGAGTTATTTACTTATGAACAGGAGAACATTTGAGTGAAGATGGGACTTAGGTGTGCAAGTGAAGTGAGCATCAAATTGCGGAGAGGAACGTGATTTCATTAGAGATGAGGCACTAAATTACTATGCTCTGGGCACATGACCATCTAGTTTTCATAGTCCTCTCTGCCCTTGACTCATATCATCTTGATGTCCCAGGATCTAGTTCTCAGTGTGTGGTGCCTGTGCCAGCAGCATCAGCATCATCAGGGAACAATGAGAAGTGCAAATTCTTAGACCTCCCCAGGGCTCCTTGGGTGGAGGTCCAACAATCTGTGTTTTAACAACCCTCCAGATGATTGTGATGCAGTTTGAGAGATATTTCTCCAGGATACAGGAGGATGGAAGATCCAAATGCGGGGAGAACATTCTCCATGGCTGGCAGTCTGCATCCCCCATTTTATTCAGATTTCACATTTCATTTTGTTTTGAAACGGGGAGCTCAAAAGAAATATGATGCCACAGACTTCAGAGAAGAAAAGACAGGTCCATTTAGCCAAGAGCAAATGGAGACATCGTGAAAGGTCTGCACTTCCTATAAGACTCACCAACTGCATTTTCAAGAGACCAGTTAGAAGAATAACTTCCCACCCTGGCAATGAGGTCAGTACAGTCAACGGGAGGAGACCTTGCAGAACCCTCAGTAAGTCTGTGCATACAGGAAACTTCATGGACTCCAGGCCTGCTGCAGTGAAGGAGAACTTTTAAGTACTTTCTATATCACAAATACCTTAAATATAATTGCACCAGGTGGTCCAGGTGAATGCCTGGGCTGTGTTGGTGCTGGGTCTCTAAACCCCAGCCTCAACCCCAGTGCCACACAGTCTTCAGACTGGGCAGAAGTGATCCCAGGAGTGGGTCTCAGTCTCCCCCAACCAATCTACAGGCAGCCCGTAACTTATGTAGACATCTGGAGACAGAGTCAGAAAGTGAAAAAAGCAAAGGAAGGACTGACTGAGGCCCTGAGGGCAGACAGGTTTGACAGGGAGGCAGAGAGAGCAAGGAGCCAGGAACGATGTTCTGGGACCTGATGGAAAATAGGAGAAGGTCATGCTGAAGAAGCCAAGAATTGTGGCCCTGGGGAAGTGGTTCCCCATGAACAGTCCCCAGTTTCACTCACCTCATTTAATGTCAACCCCTCTTCTTGCTCTGGACCGTGATGCTTTGTCATTTTATAATTGTACTTTATTAAACTCTTTTGAGAGACATAAATGTGAAGAGTCGACAGTTGTGTGGGTGAAAGATCGGGTTTCATGTGACAGGGAAAGAAGATCTTTACTTGTCCTTGTATACTGCAATTTCTGCTTACCATGATTCTTATTCACTTGTATATTAAAGGTAATTTGGCCCAAGGGATCATTTAGTATTTTTAGTTATATTTTTTTAGAATACTTGCCATCAGGAAAAGATGATACCTATTGTAAAGAGCTTTAACGTTGTTTAACGTTAAATTAATTTGATTCTATAAAAGTCTTACTTTACTAAGCTTGCTTTTATATCTCATTCTAACATAAGTTGTATCCTTATCTTTGCCAAATGCTAACTCAAATACAAGCCATTTTCATATAATTTATCTAGCCCTTAGTCTACCTGTTACAGCCTTATCTGTTACCTAAAATAACCTCGGTGATTTTTTAAAACAGAGTTCACCTTAGATTCTTAACAAGGAAAATGTTGTTTGGGAGCATTTAGCACTGAGTGAATCTTGGCAGCAGGCTTGCTGCCTTCACCTTGACACTAGGTCCTGAGTCAACGATATTTGTCCACCTGCTCACAGAGTAGGTCACACCATAATTATTCAATAAACATGTGATGAACAATATTTGGTGGCAAAAAGGGTCAAGTTACAGAAGTGAGATGGTAGGACTCTTTTACTGGGTCAGGATGGAAAAGGACTGATGTGGTTTTGGAAGGATCTGGAATTTTCTGGACTTTCTTGAAGAGCTTTGATAGAGCAGTCTTAGCAGCCATGGGGAAGGAAGCCTATTTCAGAAGTTCATAGTGATTGAGAAACAGAAGGGCAGAGAGTGAGTGGAGGTGGACAGCTGTGCCTTGTGCCTCCTGACAATGGCCTCTGGATTTGACACAACGATGGCTCCTTCCTGGAGCCCACAGCTTTGGTGTGAGGCTGACTCCTCCCTAGGATTAAGCTGTTCTAATTCCTCAGTGTGAGCTAATCTGCATATTCCAAACCCCCTGATGTCCTGGGACAGGGGGTGTCAAATGGCCCTCTCTGGTCCAATAGGATCCAGGCACAGGACCCTGTATCTAACAGGAGGTAGAGCTGGATATACATGGGGTTCTTACCTGCCAGACCTGGAGTTCTGGGGAGTGGAGCTGAGAGAGGTCACAGTGTAGGAGCCACTGACAGGGTCTGAGGCCACCTGGGAGGACAGCAGAGTAGGGGTGGGCTTGGCGGACGGTCAGGACAAGACCTGTCCCCTCATTTGTATGCTGCATTTCAGTGCCTGGACACAATCCACTCCTTAAGTCTCGTTAACATGAGCTGATTTCTTCCCTCACTGGATGTTTTCTTCCCTCTTATATTCTGTTAAATTATTTTAAGTTAACTTTAGTTGGGTTTTCTTTCCCATACCTTTAATTTATTCCTGAAGAATTATTAGATGTAGACCATGATTTCAATGAGTTACATTGAAAAACGAAGGTGTTCATATGTGATAATTGCGGACATGAGAAATTTAAATGATGACATCGGGCGTTGTCCATGATCTTCAGGACATCCATATGATAAGCCACGTGATAATCAGAATTTTTAAGACAAGGTACTATTGGGATTTGATGGTTTGAGTGAGAACAAAGGGGAGCCCTACAATTGATTCAGTTTATCAACAGCACACAATCCTCCCTCACTTCTTCCAGCTCCTGGTGGTACCTGCTTCCCTGTCTTGTGGCAGCAGATCTCCAAACTATGCCTACGTTTTTCACGTGATCTTCTTCCCTCCATGTCTCTGTGTCCTGTCCTTTTATTAGGACACCAGTCATTGAATTGAGGGCCCACCCTAAATCCAGTATGAGTTCATCTGCGGATCTTTAATCACATCTGCAAAGACCCTGTTTGCAAATAAAGTCATATTCTGAGGTTCTGGGTTAACTTGAATCTTTGGGAGACGTTATTCAACCGACTACATCCTCTACCCTCAAGTTCAGGTTGGGAGCTGGCTCAGGCAGATATGAATGGTAACAATATCAGAGGAGTTGTTTTCAACAACAATATTGGAGGAGTTGTTTTCTTCAAAAGTACTTGATTCAACATAATAAACTTAAAAACAACTTTTTTTGAAATCGTGATGGTGATTCTTAAATTCATATGGAAGAGAAAGTCTACGAAATGAAAGAAGAATTGTTGAGAACAAACCACCAAACAAAATAAACATGAAGGAGAATAAGGACAAAGTGACATCAAAACATTTCCCCAGTTCCGTTAACAACAAAGGCAAATTAACGTGCTCACAGAATCATTCTCTCCACTGAAGCAACAGTTCAGTTGGACAAAACTGACAGAATCAAGTGTTTCAGAACTCTGAATTATAATAAAAATCTTACAGCATCCAGAGGAGTGATTAATGAAGGAAAACGTGGCTGAATTTGGGTAAGAAAGCACTGTGGTGATTTTGGTTAATGCCTACCCGCTGCCATACCCTGGTACAGAGGAGGATGTGAGAGGATGGGAGCCAAGATTCCTTGCATGGCTCCCTCATGACAGATGAGAAATACTAACCAGCTTCTTCAAATAGGGTGATTGTGTGACTGTGTGGTAGTTATCTGTCTTTTGGGTCCCTGAGGGACCAGCGCAGAAGGTGACAGTTATTTCTCCCCCTCAGGCAGGAGGGACTTTCCAGGTGGTGTCATTGTCTGATGAAAGATTTAAAGGTCTATGTTACTGGTAGATGTCTTGGTGAGGGATGATGGCTGGGGCAGGAGAGATACATAAAAATCTGGAAGGGAAGCATCTGAGTAGGAAGTTTATTGGGGAATCAAGGCTTAGAATGGCCACTGCATCTACCAGGGAAGCCGGAGTGCAATGTGCATGCCCAGGATGGACGGGTGCTCAGAAAAGAACTGAGGTGACCTGGGCTTGCACCTCTGGTAGATCTGTGGGCTCCATGCAGGTAGGGGGTAAAGTCTAAGGAAGAGTTACAGGGGGCCCAGCTGCAAAGACTGGAGATGTTTTGGGGCCGGCCCAGTGGCACAAGCAGTTAAGTGCACGCGCTCTGCTTTGGTTGCTCAGGGTTCGCAGGTTCGGATCCCGGGCGCACACCAATGCATCGCTTGTCAAGCCATGCTGTGATGGCATCCCATATAAAGTAGAGGAAGATGGGCATGGATGTTAGCCCAGGGTCACTCTTCCTCAGCAAAAAAAAAAAAAAAAAAGAGGAGGATTGGCAATGGATATTAGCTCAGGGCTGATCTTCCTAAAAAAAGAAAAAAAAGACTGGAGATATTTTAAGTTTTTCTTTTCTTAAAATGTGTTCTTTTGGATCCTTGCATTTAAAGAAATCTCTGTCAAGTCACTTGCTGATTGTTAAGACAACTGAAAAGATATTTCAGTGACCTCAAACATCAAGGAACATAGTCTTTGCAAAAATTGTTTGAAAAGTCACTAAACAAAGGGATGATTGCAACTCATAAAAAGCCGCAACAGCAAAACCTGGAGAGAGAGAAGAATCTGATTCTCACAACGACAACATTCTAATACACAAAATGTACAGATACCACTACAAAATTACAAATGATATGAAGCTGGTGGAAAATATAGCCGGTTCATATGAATAAAATGGAAACTGACATAAGTTTTTCCTGAAGATGCCCAGGCATTGGACTCATGAGACAAAGACTTTAAAACAACTCTCTTATATACGCTCAAAGGGCTAATGGAAAGTAGGGACAAAGGACCAACGAAAATAAAGAGAATGATGTCTCAATTCACAGAGAATATCAATAAATAGAAATTGTAAAAAGAACCAAATAGAAATAATTGAGTATTACTCATGCACTTCCTTCTCCCACCCCCAACCTTAAACAACCACAAATTTACTTCCTGTCTGTACAGATTTGCCCATATTTGACATTCCATGTAAATGGAATCATATAATAAGTGGTCTTTTTTGACTAGATGCTTTCAATTAGCAGATGGTCTTCAAGGTGCATCCAGGGTGTTGCACGTGTCCTTCATATCTTTATGGCTGAAGAGCATACAATGTACAGATATACGGATCACATTGTGTTTATACATTCATCAGATGATGATATTTAGGTTGCTCTGGTCCACATTTTGCTGGTCCCACTCTCACGTTCAGTGGCCCAACATCAATGTCTCCCATCACCCTTCGTATTCACTGCCATCCAGTCAGCTCAGGTCTGCTTAGGCACCAGGTCTCCTCAATGTAAACACTGGTGGAGCCTTTAGCAAGGGCTCTAAAAGGTACAGGTTGGGACCAGTAGTGGCCACCTCGCTGAAGACTGCCAAGTCTAATACATGCTTTCCAGCTGCAACTTTAACATAAACAATTAGAGTGGAAATTCCCAAGGTTGCTGACACATGTGGTCTCCAGTGATGCCTCTTAACAAACTTCAAGTACAGGGCCTCCTAGTAGACATCTGTCATCCTTCTTGGTTTCTCAGCCACTGAACCCCTATCCTAGGTTTGTTGGCTTCCCTCACTTTGGATCCTGGGGGGAGACGACACCAGGTTCCTGATTTAAAAGCAGAAAATGCCAGATATATCCATTTGCAGCCTCCCCACTGCAGCCAGTGTAACAGTTCTGTGGATCAGAAGCACCCACACAGACTCTGAACCAGGAGGTGGGAGCAACGCTCTGATTATGACAGATTTGGACAACAGCTAATAGAAGCAGCCTCAGCGGGGCTCCAGCCCATCCCCGTCCTCCCAGAGGCTCCGTGAGCGATAGCTCTAACAATCCTCTGCTGGACACAATCAAGAGCCCTGAATGAGAGACTCGCACTGGTGTTGGACGTGGGGAGACGGTCAGGAGGGGCCCACAGCTCGCATTCCAGACTCGGTCTAGCATGAGGGCCTCTTCCCAGACCTCAGGTCAGCCGCCTCGGTCACTGCCCCCCAACGGCCTTCCCCACGGGCTGGGTCCGCAGGCTCAGCGCGGGTCAGGTTCTGCACCCCCAGGGTCAGTCCCCACAGCAGACATCGGTGCCAGACTCCACGCAGCCATCACGTCCGCAAGATGCAGCCGTGGGGACACGCGCGTCCTCGTCGTGGGCGGAGGACACGCCGCTGTCCGGCCAGACTGCCCCGCGCTGTGGGCAGCGGCGGGGCCAGAGGAGCGGGGAGGAGGGAAGCGGGGACCGGGTCGACGACTCTCCGGCGGGGCGCTCGGGGCAGCTCGGGCTCGTGGGAGGCTCCGGGCTCCCATCCAGCGGGGTCGCCTTCGTTCTCCGCCGTCCTCGCCTCCGCTTCCTTCTGCGGCGCCGCCAGCCTATCCTCTCTCCACCGCCCACGACATCTCAGCTCTTCCCAGCGGCCCCTGGGCTCGGCTCTCTCCGCCACCTCTCGCCGCTTTTCGGCTGGGCTTGGCTCCTCCAACCAGGCTTAGGGCCCTTTAGCCTGGCCTCCGTTGTGTCTTCACATCTTCAGCTCTTTCTGTTTCTCTTCAGCTCTTTCTTCCCGCCTCGGCTCCCTCCACCTCTCCCCGCCGCTCCTGGGCTCAGCGGTTTGGGTTCGTCTCTCTCCATCTGGTTTAGGCTTTCTCGGATTTCACTGCCACAGTTCGGCTCTTTCCCACCAAGTCCTGTGCTCAGCTGGGCTCTCTCTGACTGTCAAGGTCCTCGTGTCCAGCGGGCGGAGGTTGTTCAAATTCACCCCCTCTTCACTGTCGTATGAGAGTGCCACTTTCTCTACATCCTAATAGATCAACATATTAAACAAACAGTAAATGTTCCTAATCTGATGAATAAAAACAAGAATCTTGGTGTTTTAATTCATATTTTTCCTTTGGTGGGTGAAGTTGAGAATCATCTCTTATACTGAGAGCATTCTGTGTTTCCTGTGAAATGTTCTTAGTAATTGGTCCATTTCTCCAACGGATTCTTGTTCGTTTTTGGTTGGTAAGTGTTCCTTAATGTTAATAAATTAGATTTTTGTGATGAGTTGCCAACATTCTCCTCTTTTCTTTTTTTTGGTCTTTGCCTCTAGTCGGTGCTGCCATGCAATGACTGCCATGCAGATTTTTTAAAGGAAATCAAACATGTTAACTTCGTTTCTTGTTTTATGTTATACTTTTAAAAGACCATCTTTTCTCTGAGATTCTATATAAAATACTTATCCCTTGGTTTTTTCTAGGACTTTCACAGCTATAATATTTATATTAAATCCATGATAATCCCTATTCCACAGAACAACTGGGGGTTCCAACATAATTTTTTTGTTAACAATTCATTTTTTCTTTCCTGCCTTAGAACATCACTTGCACCCACTTTATTAGGAAAAATGTTCAGGCATGGAGATAATTTGAAAGAGTTGAACAGTCAAGTTATGGACAGAATTCTGTCCCCTCAACAGTCATGTGTTGAACCGCTAATCCCTAGTACCTCTTATTGTGACTTTATTTGGATGCTGTGACTTAAAAGAAAGTAACTGAGATAAAATAGGGCCATTAGGGTGGACACTAATCCAATCTGATCACTGTCCTTATAAGAGGAGATTAGGACATATAGGCCAAGAGACGCCAGGAGCACGCATGCACAGACGGATGACCACGTGAAGAGGCAGCAAGAGGATGGTCATCTGGAAGACAACGAGAGAGGACTCAGGAGAATCCAATCCTTCCGGCACTTTGATCTTGGACTTCCAGCCTCCAGAATTATGAGAAAGAAAGTTTCTGCTGTTTAAGCCACCCGGTCTGTGGTACTTTCCTATGGCAGACTTAATGAAGACAGCCCACGCCTACATTCCATCAGTTACAGTTTACTATATTTACTTTGCCACCTCCATCCATTTATCACCCAAGAATCCATCTCTGTTTAATGCATTTTCAAGTAGATTGCAGACAGCAGTATACTTAACTCCTAAACATGCTAGCATACATAGTCATTAAAGTTCAAAATTTGACTGAGGCTGGAAGAGCTTCCCAGGTGGCTCACTGAATGGTGAGCACTTGGTGCTGACAAGTTGGTTCCTCTCCACATGGACCTCTCCACATGGCTACTTCAGCGTCCTCGTGGCATTGTGGATGGGTTCCCCTAGAGAGGGAGAAATCTATGAGACCAAGGAGGAAGCTTCAGTGTGTTTTATGATGTAGCCTCAGATGTGAGACACTGTCATTTCTGCAGCACTGTATTGATCATTTGGGTTCATGCCAATTCACGGCTAATCGGATGTGAGAGGAGACTGCACAGGGCCTAAATACAGGTGCAAAGTAGCATTGGTGGCTATCTTGGCTGCTAGCCTACACACCGACCTTTCCTCCAGGCAACCTATCCTCATCAGCCCAGAATTCCTTTTCTTCTACTCCAGCTCACCCCTGAGAACCTGGTTTGATTGGAGCTATTTGGGCCCTCTGGAATTCGTGGCTGTGTTTGGGACAACATGGAAAGTCTCATCTTTCCCTTTACTCTTGCTCCTCTCCCCTCACTATCCTTCTCATCCTCTCCCCCAGCTCCAGCCTTCCTTGGCTCCTAGTGACTCTTTTAGCAGTAAAGGATATTCTGAAGGTCAGCAGGATGTGCAACAGATAAAAGGGGTTTCCTGGAGTAGGAAATGGTGGGGTAAAGTCTGCTTCCTGGGCTCCTGTCACCTTCTGTAGAAGGGGAGCTTGGGGGTGTTTGGTGGCTTGTCAGGACAACTGCTGTGTTCCTTATTCTGAGACTGGGTCCTCAACATTCCCCAGGGCAGGGGATATTAGATGGGGCTCCATCTCTCCACTACAGTTGGGGACAGAGACATATACATAGCAAGAGGACACTGACGAGCTGGCAGCTGGGGCCCAGAATGATCCTTGTTTTTGAGATTAGGGAGGAATCACCACAGGGGCCGTCGTCTCCTGTTGGTAGGGACTTGAGGGACTTGCATTGTGGGCTCCTCTCATTTGTGTTGAGTGCTGCTTGCTGATGCTTCTATAGACTCTTATTTTGTGATAATGGGAAGAGAGGGAGTTTTCTGAGGATCTGTTTGACACTTACATTGGAGAGCCTGGTGTGTTGCCTAGGGAGACACTGGTCATTTCTTTTCTGGGCGGGGACACTGGGTTACTCTTCGCTGGGTATACTCATATCTAATCTGAGGTGTAAAGAGGCAAGCTGGGGTTTGTGTTAGTTAAAATGGTGTGGTATTTGTTGGGGCTCCCTTCTTTTTGGTGTATAGGGGGTTGTAAGTTGCTTTTTGGGGTTTCCAACATCTCTAAGCTTTCAGGAATATGGGAGATTACTTGCTGAAGCTTCCATCATTTGATGGAGTCCTCATGATGTTGGGGATAACTGGGAGGTATGAGAGTGAGTTTCCTGTTGTCTCTGGTGTTTGGACGCTGGAGGACCACTGCTTGTATGGGGCTCACACTTCTCAAGTGTTAGGGTGACATGGAGCGGTCACTGAATGGAGGGCCAGTGTCTCTAATTCAGGGAGAGGATTGGGATAATTGCATGAGATTCGACTTATCTTTAGTCAGGGGGCTCTGGAGGGGTCTTTATAGAACTCCTTTCTTCTAGTGTTGGGGGAGATCAAAAGTCTCTCTTTCTGGGTCTGCCCTTGTCGGTATTGTTGGCATAGACTAGGTGGGTCACTGGGCTGTGGCTTCCCATTTTCTAGTGTTGAGGAGCAGATAAGTGTGTGACTTATGGGGCTGCTGTCATTTCTAGAATTGGAAGTTACTAGGGGGTTCTTGCTGGAGTCTCATAATTTCTAGTTTTGAGGGGATGGACGTCTTGCTTGCTCAGACCCCAACATTTGTGTTTGTGGATGACAGATGTTATCTGAGTTCCGGTTGCCTCAAGTTTTGGAAGGAACTGGTGGTGTCTCACTAGGGCTTCTGTCACATCTGCTGTTGGATGCAGATTGTGAGCACCATTTGCTGGGGCTCCATAATCTCTAGTCTTGGGGGGCGGAGTGAGGATTCCCTTGGAGGGGATTCCATCATCGCTAGTTTTCGGGTATCAGTTAACGTGTTTTTAAACGCATTTTATTTTGAAAATGTTTAGACTTACGTAAAAGTTATAAAAGTATACAGGATTGTTTTAGTAAGTCAATATTCATTATAAAAACTTACATTTTGTTTCCTGCCGATGATCATTCCTAACATTATGTGTCTTTGGGTGTAACTGTTTTCCTTCAGCCTGAAAAAACTCTTCAGAAACTCTTCAGAGTTTCTTAAATTTCATTTTTGCTGTTGTTTAATTGTTTTAACTTGTTATTTTAAACCCCCTTTGGAAAATATCTTTAAATTGTCTGCATTTTTGAAGAATATTTTTCTTAAGTCAAAGAATGTTAAATTGGCAGAGTTTTTTTTTTCCCTCCCATTCAACCCTTTAGCTGTCAGATGTCATTCATGTCTTCTTGCTTCCACAGTTTCTTTTGAAAAGTTACCAGACTTCTTATTGCTCTTTTGAAGGAAACGTGTCCTTTTCCTTTGGTTGTTTTAAAGATTTCTAGTTTGTCTTTCATTTTCTACAATTGTCCATGTTTCTTTCATTCATAGTTATTTTGAAATCCTTGTCTGCTAACTCCGGTATCTGGATTGTCTCTGGGTCTGCTTCTACTGATTTATATGTTCACAATTGAGAGCATTTTCCTGCTGCTCTACATGTCTATTAATCTTTTATTGTGTGCTGGATTTTGTGAACAATACCTTGTAGAAGCTCTTAATCATGTTATCTTCCTCTAAGGATTAGGTTTCCAGTACAAATGGATCATGCTGAGCCTCTGAAGGAGAACCTAAAATGACATATTTATTTCAGTTTTGCACTGACTCCCAAAATGTAGATCTTACTCTTAGTGTGTGGCACTGACTCTCAGGCTGTGACATTTCTAGGGTCATAATTGAAAGCCAGGACTTTTTTTTTTTTTTTATCAAGGTCATTCCACTCCAGATGACTCCAAAAGCCAACCTTCAACTCCTGGCATGTGTGATCTCCGAAATTTCTGCACAATATTCAGTTTTCAGTGGCTTTTCTCTTCTAAATATCCTAGATTCATTCCCTGCACATGCACAAGTTCGGTGCTATTCAAAGACCTGAGGGGGGATTTTTAAGCAGATTTTAGGGGCTTCTTTTTGTGAATCTTTATTTTCCACTAGAATATCCTTCAGTGATATTTCAGGATCAGGTTGTATTTCCTCTACCATAGCCCTGGAATCCACTATTCCTCCAGAGAGCCCTGGTTTCTTCCTTTTTCTTTAGAATAGTATCTTAGAAACCAATTTCTGGGTGGTTGATAAGTATTCTCATTATTACTGGAGTGTCGTTCTTCTAGGTCTTCTGAGCTGACAAACCTTGGAAAGATATGAATCTATACTATCCTCTACATACAGACATTATCTCTCTCTCTCTCTCTCTCTCTCTTTATCTACCCATCCATCCGTGAAAAGCAGGAATTGATAACGGTAGCTCTTATTCCAACCAAACGCCTCAGTTGGAGTGGAATAAGAGCTAGCCTTCTCTCTTTCCTTGTTTATAACATCTTTCTTTGACTGTGATACACTGGCTCTCATCGTCTACAATATATTTACTTAGTTTTTCAGATCTAGTATATGCATAAACTAGTTTCAGAATTGCTAACCCATACCATTCTGAGAAACATTATGTATGAACTAGAGTACATGATTTCTGGTCACTTCTTTTGATCCAGGCTTACAGGATCTGGTAAAACATAGTTTTCCAAAGTAAATTTGGTTTCCTTTTCATAGCCTTCATTGTGGCTGTGTTATTCTTTTTCCACAACATTTAGATTCATTTGTTATAACTTGTTTTCCATTTTATGTTCCCTTCACTACCTGGTGGATTAATTTTTTTAACCTACAGTAATAACCACTCTGCGGTGTACAGTTCTATGGGTCTTGGCAAATGCATAGAGTTGTGTATCCATCAACATAGTCATGATCGAACATGATACACACATGAACAGTCTTGATAGGACAATTCCATCATTCTCAAATTCCTTTCTGCTGCCCTTTTGTAGTCATCCCCCTTTCTTACTCTTTGCCCCAGGAAACATTGATTTGTTGTCCTTCACTACAATTTTGCTTTTCCCCAAATGGCGTACTATGGAATATACAATAAATGGCTTTTTGTCTCTGGCTTCTTTCACTTAGGAAAATGAATCTGATTTAAATTGAGGTATAAATTAAATATAGCACAATACATAGATCTTAGGTGTAGAACTTAATGCATTTTGACAAATGCATACACCTATGTAACCTATACTCCTTTCAAGATATAGAACGTTCTCCTCACCCCATAAAGTTCCTCCCTGTCCCTTCTCAGTCAATCCTTGCTCCTGCCTCACCCCTTCTCCACAATCTGAGTTTAGATGCAACCACTGTTCTGATTATTTTTCCTATCACAGATTATTTTTTGACTGTTCTTGGAACTCATACAAATAGAATCATACAATATTTACTCTTTTTTGTGTGTGGCTCATTTTTCTCAGTATAATCCTACAATGGATTTAAATTAATTCACAATAAAAGATGTAATATATAATGTTTCCTATATACTGGGAGTCTCATAAATGCTTTACATATCGTAGCTGATTAAATATTTAATACAAGTCTGTGAAGTAGGCACTCTCATTGTTCTCATTATACAGATGAAGAAATTTTGGCATAAAAAGTTTGTTACTTGCTTGAGGTAAACATCTGTAAAGAAGAGATTTGAGATTGGAAGAAGAAGAGATTGAACTATGATAAGTTAAAAACGGAGACAACAGTTTATCCCAGTGGGAGCTCTGGAGCCGAGGTGGCCCTTCAGGGCTTTCTCAAATTGAGGCAAAGGAATTGGGCCTTTGTATTCCCCCGTGAACCAGTCATTGGAAGTGGGCTGCCATTGGGAGTGGTCATAATCTTAGGTGTGGCACTTTCCTTTGGCCCTAGGAAATTCCCGGTGAGGTTGGCAGGATGAGCCCTTAGAAGACTTTCTGCAGCTACGAGAGCGAGTGACAGTCCTGAAAGAAGAATCTAGAAAATATACCACTGTCTCCATGATGGTACACCACTTATGCCACTCAAAGACACTGGGCTCAAATCCGGGCTAGCCAGAGAGCTCAGGCAAGTGACATGCCAGTTTTCTCATATATAAAGAGGGGATGATACTAGTACACACTTCTTAAGATTATATTTAGTACTCCCTAAGTTAATATTCATAAGGTATTTGGAAGAGTGCCTGGTCTATCAGAAGAAATGTTTGATCATTTATTAATGCACTGAAATACTTTGCTATGAAAAAATAAGGCTGCATTATATAAAGGAACAATTCACAAGAAAAGACCTAATCCTGTATGTACTTATTTACATTACATCCAAATATATAAAGAAAAAATGACAGAATAACAAAAAAGAATTTGTTGATCTATACCCGTAGTAGAAGACTTCAATACACCTCTATCACTAAATAAGTTTGAGGGAAAAATCTGAATGTAATACTATATACAAAAACAAAATAAGCTTGAGTTACTGGGCCTGTTCTCTATAACCAAACGTAAGATAATACACGTTGCTTTCAAAGAAACTTGGGCCATTTATAAAATGATACTCTGATTCATAGTGACTTTGAGGTGAGTGCTGAGCCAATATATACTGATTTATTAATTAAATAGCAGATGAGAGGCTAAAAATTTCAGAAAATAAAACATACCCAAAACTGAAGCAGAAAGAAAAGCAAATAGAAGTTACAGAATAAAGAACATTAGAGACATGGGTCATACAATGACAAGGGCTGGATCAACAACATTTACTACTGTGAAATAGAATTAAATCTAATGAGACATGTGCAAGGCCTCTCCAAATAAATGTAGAAAATGCTTCTGAGAAATTAAAGAACATATAAATAAATGGAGAGAAGTATCAACATCATGCATTGCTAGGATCATTTATTTAACGACATCGTCTCTCATTGATTTATAGATTCCAAATAATCTCAATCAAAATCTTGGCAGGATGATACATAGAAACTGATAATCTGATGATAAAATTTATAAGGAAATGAAGAGGATCAAGAATGTCCAAGATGTTCTTTAAGGAAGAAGTATTTTGGAGGATATACACTGCCAGATATCAAGACTTACCATAAAGCTACAGTAATTAACACTGCCTGGCATTGTGATACAAAATATGGTACTGAGCATAGAGTCCATAAACAGACATGCTGACATATGGAACTCTGATTTATGTCAAAGACACCACTGCAGAGAAGTAGACAGAGGACAGTCTTTTTAATCAGTAGTGCCCCACTAGTTGGATGTTTTTATTCAAAAATGAATCTTAACTCCTACTTCGCAACGTACATAAAAATCAATTCACAGTGGATTTTAGATATAAAAGTAGAAGATAAAACAGCAAAACTTTAGAATATAGCAAATATATTCATTGTTTGAGGTGGAATAAAAATACTCTAAAATGGAGCAAACACATGATCCATGCAAAAAAATATCAAGCATTTAAAGGTGAATAAAATAAAGAAGCTACAGTACAGGAGATCAGGAGAGAGTTACACATGAGGTAGGAACAATATGGAGAACTTAGAAAAATGAAAACACTTAGAAAGTAGTGTCCTAACGATAGAGCAGTCAGCCGGGTCAAATGATGCTGTGTGGTGAAGTAAAATAAGGGTAAAAAATGACCACTGATTTGGGCCTCATAGAAGCTGCTGATGTCCTTGAGAAGAGCAGATTGAGTGACATACTTGGACAGACCTGATTGAAGTGGGTTGAAAAGAATGGGAATTGAGGAAGAGGAATATTTGAATACTAACAATCCTTGCAAATGTTTGCCTTGAATATTAGCAGAGAAACGGCAAAAGAGATGTTGAGAGAGACTTTGGGTTTAGGAGAGACTGACTTTAAATGGAAGATACTGGAACATGCAGTAACTAAGTGCTGGAGTCCTGGCATAGGATGTAGGTCTAAGGAATAGGTTAGGTGTAAATATATGTGATTTTAGACTTTATCTCATGCCAAACTGATATGAACTGGAAAATGGATATCTATTCCCTGAACTGGGAATGAGACCAGTTCTTCAGACAATGCTCAAATAGACCTAAGGGTGAGGTTGGCGATATAGGCTGTAAAGTACCCTTGAGGGTTACCCAAGGCATGGTCAATGACCTCCTCCTTGGGTATCACAGGAATCATGCTGGGCTGTTTTTGTTGATTGCAATACCAGCTCTTTCTCATACTGTGTTTTGCTGGATGCAACACCTCTCAGTCAATTGCAAGAAACAGAAGGCTTGCCTGGGAAAGAAAAAATCTAATCATCTCAGGATGGGGTAGTTCCCAGATCCTTGATGACCCGCAGACCTGATGACATCTCTGGCACCTGCAGTGGAAGATGTTACCCAAAAAGGTTTTTCACCTTTGTCCTTACCAGGGCAGAGAGTGCCAGGTGCAGAGCCCCAGGGCCAGGGGGACCCCAGAGGTCCTTTCTGAGACCAGTGACCTTTTAGGCCTGGACTGGGGGAGTGACAGAGAGAAGAGACCAGAAGCAATTCTGATCCACAGTGACATTGAGGGAAGATCTGAGCCAGTATATATCGCTTCTGAAAATGCCCTAGTTCTGATCAATAACAGATCTTCTTTCCATGGTCTTGAATGGCAGAGCACTTTTAGACACGTGTACCCTGCACAGCAGTAAAATTTCCCTACAGAGGGCTACACTGCAGGTCTCCTTCCAGCTCTGCTCCCCCAGTCACAACTGACTAGAGGCCTTGCCTCAAACTGGTGAGTCAGCTGAGATGTTCTTTCTGCTTCTTCTGCCCCTCCTTGGGAAATTTCCACATTCCATGTGCATGATGAGTTATTATGATGGCTTTGATTACATAAAGCCCAATGTCTACAAGGAAGGGGACTTGGTGGTCAGTGGGTTTTCCCCCTTCTATACATTGACTCAGGAATCAGAAATGTAACAGAAATATCTTTGTGATTCGTCCAAGCAAAGATGTCACATTTTACCTGTAAGTTCATGTGTGTGTGTGAATCCCTCTGACAGTTATGAAAGTTGAATATAAAAGCTGTGTTGAGAATCTCCCATAAACTGTGAATCATCAGCTCCTTTCTTTTCCTTTAATAATTATTTGTGGCTTCATTTCTTTTTCCCTTCTGGAATATTTTCCTTCCAAACAGAAGACAGAAATAAGCATCTTTTATTTTCACCTACCTTGGAATAATCTCCATTAGTGATTAATTTCTGAAAGCCTAAAGGATGCAAGTTGCAGGCAAAAAACACCAAGATCCCACTGCAGTGACCCACATGCCATCCTGCTCCTGACCCATAATGTGGGAGGGGAGAGAATCCTTGGGCAAACCATATATTGGTTAGAAGTTAGTGCTAAGAGCAAGTTTCATCAAAATATATAGATTATTCAAAAACGAACTTTTTATTGAGATGATATTTATTTTTCTTCAAAATGCATTTACTCAGTATCCTTTATGGTCAAAAATAATTTGGAGTATTCTCTGAAAAAGATGTGTTTTTTTCCAGTTTTAATGAGATGTGATTGACGTTCATCACTGTATAAATTTAAGGTGTACAGCATAAGGGTTTGACTTATATGTTTGGTAAAATGATGACCACAATAAGTTTAGTTAGCATCTATCATCTCATATAAATATAATAAAAAGAAAAAGCAAAAAAAGATAAGAATATTTTTTTCCTTTTAATGAGAACTCAGGTTTTATCTCTTAACATGTTTCATATGTATCATACAGTGTTGTTAACTATAGTCATGGTGTACATTACATCCCTAGTACTTATCAAAGATCAAGTGTTTAACATATATATATATATGTATATAATATATTATATATATTAGAATTTTATAGATGTCCTTTTATTAATTGCTAGCCTAATGATACTGTGGTCAGAGAATGCACTGTGTGTAATTTCAATGTTCAAAAACTTACTTGATGGCCCAGTGCATTGTCAAATGTATTTATATTCTTTGGTCTTCATAATATACTAGTGTTATTTACATTTTTATGTAAATATCTGTTAAGGTTAACTCTTCCATAACTTTGCATATTTTTTATTGTCTTTAATCTGACCAGAGAATGTGTTAAATCTCCAAATCTGGTTGCACATATATGTACTTATGTACATGGGTCTATAACTAATAGCTTTATTCTACTTTGGTGGGATATATATATTGACTGTTAGCACTCGATCTTTTCTTCCTTTCACCACATATGGTCATCACATATGTCACATATGACATATGGTCACCACCTTTGATATTTCACATGTTTTTGCTTTGAACTCGGATTTTATCAGATATTAACAAGGATAACCATGCTTTGTTTTGGTTCATATTTAAATGGAATATCATTTCTATCTACTTTAATCTCTTCTATGTTTTTTTTCAAGTATTGGAAAACATGTAGTTAGGTCCTGTGGTAGGTGGAATGTGCCCCCAAAGGTGACCAAGTCCTAATCCTTCAAATCTGTGCCTATGCTACCTAACATAGAAAGGAGACTTTGCAAATGTGATAAAGTCAATGTTCTTGAGATTAGGAGATAATTCTGAATTATCTGGATGGGTCCAATATAATCACAATTGTCCTTACATGTAAAAGGGTAAGTCAAGGAAGTCAGAGTCAGAGAAGGAGTTATGACAATGAAAACAGAGATTGAAGTGATACGAGGCTATTACCTAGGAAAGTGGGCAGACTCTAGAAGCCAGAATGTGCAAGGAAATAGGACTCTTCCCTAGAGCCCCCAGGAGTAATGCAGTCCTAGTGACACCTTGATTTTCACCAGTGAGACTCATGTTAAATTTCTGACCTACCAAAGTAAAAAATAATAGATTTGTGTTGTTTTAAGCCTCTAAATCTGTAGTAGATTCTCAGAGTAGCAATAGAAAATGAATACAAGTCCTCTTTTAATCCAATCTGAGTGTCTCTGGGTGACTCAGAATTACAGTAGCCCAACATTTTGTTTTTTAAAGTTATATTCACCAGTGAAAATATTTTAATATTAGAGCAACAAAAGCCTATGTTCTATTGTGAAATCTTCTGGAATAGTGTGTTGTACCTTCTCAATTAAATTGTTTGAAAATTAACATTGGATTGAACTTAAATGTGCAAGAGCGGAATCAACCCAAAGATAAGCTCTAAAGCTCACTGCCTATGATGGTTTTCTTATCTGTAAAGAAATAGATGAAAAGCTGCAAGTATACACTGCTCCTTGGACTCTGAATTGTTTTTACTCTTTTAGAAAAACATAGAGTCATAAATTGCCTTTCTCTTTGTTTTCTCCTTAAGACTATCTCCTTATTTATTATGATGCAGTTTCCCTGTTTCTGGTAGTATGTGTTTCCTAAGTCTGTGAGGTAGGCAGTTTTAGAAAGGTATATTGCAAAAGGTTTGATGACACCATTCTATATTCGACTTGCCCTTCCTCCAAGCTTTTCTTCTGCACATCCCTGTCCTACCTAGTTTCTTTGTATGGATCGTGAACTTTTGCTTCATCCTATTATACCAGCACTTGGCCATGACCAACCTCACGTTGCTGTCACTGCATGAAGTAGTGCTTGACTTGTAAACAAATATGTAAATTAGTCTTTTCCCCTTAAGCACCTTTCCAAGTAACTCATTTTAGGACATTGGTCTATGTCTTTTGAGTACAGAGCAGTAGTGTTGGATCTTCCAAGGCTTTGTGAACACCTGTGCATGTGCTTTGGATTCCAAAGTCATGAAGAGACAGTAATTGCTCTGGAATGAACAAGTTGCTTGAGTCAAAATGCCATGCTTTTCCTCCTTGTTTTCCCACAAGAGTTACTCCTGAAGTGCATGACTTGATCTTTATTTCTAATACTATTGCCTTGATACAGGTCGAACTACAAAAACTATCGTTATGTCCTGGTCTTTGTTTTTGCCTTCAAGGAGATCAACAGGAGTCCCCAGCTGCTCGCTAACCTGTCTCTGGGTTTCCATGTCTACAATTCCTTCCACAATGAAGTCAGCACGTTGGAGAGCACCATGAGGTGATCATTAGGAGGGGGCCGGAAGATCCCTAATTACACCTGCCAGGCACAGATCAAGATTGTGGCTGTCACTGCAGTAAGCACACCAGCATTCTCTGCTCAGATAGGGACGCTGTTGGAGCTCTACAAATACCACAGGTATGAGCATGGTGGGGGGATGGATCTGGAGGGACAGAAGTTTTCTTCATTGGTGAAATTCTTTGGCCAGTCAAGTAGAAAAGAAGAAAGTGGGTTTTCATGTCTCCCTAATAGGAAAATACCTACCACAGATTGTTCTTGATATGGTGGACACATTATTTTGGTGTGTGAAGCTGAGAAGAGATGAAGGAGCAAGAGGATAACATCATTGACTAAAGCAGACCACAGTAGTTTCTGGAAATGCGGTTGCCCAAATTCTCTCAAAGGAATGGAAGCTAGATATTCTCAAATAACCACACCTTAGTTATTTATCTCATAGTTAGTAAAATTTTGTATGTAAATATGTACTTAAAAGCATTTTGCATTCGTCAACTGCTTTACAAATTAGTCACAAAATTAATCCTAATAAAATAAATGAAAAGGTATCATTTTTATGGGAATCTTTAGAGACATAGAAACTAAGATGGATAGAGGTTATATAACCTTCTCAAGATGGTTAAGTTAGTCATATTAGAGTCAGAATTTGAACCCAGGCAGTCTGGCTTCAAAGCCAAGCTCCCCTTGCCATCAGATAATATTGCATCATATTCACAGTGTTAGCACCAAGAATATAAGTTTAGCTACCTGATCATTTGAATTTTGCTGAAATTCTCTTTATTTTGTTTCCAGAGACTCAATATGGAACATTTTTTTCTCTTTTGATTCAGCTAACCTATGGAGATTATGATCCTGTACTGAAAGGTAAGGACTAGTTTTTCTCTCTATCACATGGCTTCCAAGGACATATCTTTAGTCTTCAGAAGGGCTTCATTTTTGATACATTTTGGCTGGACTTGGGTGGGAATCTTGGTGTCAGTTGATATAAAAAGTGAGCATTCCTCTGGAAACTTAGATGAGAGGTGACTATGAACGGTGCCTGCCTGTGACTAAGATACCTGTGACCAAGAGGACGTACACTTCAAAAGATTGTACCTACATGGCCAGAATCATAGGCTCATCAGCCAATATGTTTGCCATGTATGGTGACACAAGTATATTAATAAGTGTGAGCATTGCAGGAAACTACTACTTAACCACTTGGAAGGTGTGCATCACTACACCACAATGGAATACTTCTTTTTTTCCACTTCACCACTTTTTAGATACTTACCATGGGAGTCTTTCCATTGCACACCAGAACTTTGAGATATCTGGATTTAAACACTCTCTATGGACAGTTAGCCCCTCTAAATACCCAGAAGACTTTTTCTTTACCAACTAATGGCTTGAAATTTTCAACTGCTCATTTGCAGGTACTGAATGTGGAAAATTTTGGAGTGTCTGCTCAATGCCTCCCTGGATTCTCTGCCAAAGGACAAATTAGACACGACTATGTCTGGATCCAGCTACTACATCTATTATGCTGTGGATGTGGTGGCCTGAGCCCTCCATGAAATACTTTTTATGAAAGCAGAAGTGTTGTCCATAATGGATGCAGGCCAGCTCATGTTTCTCCCTTAGCAGGTAAAACTTCTCCCTTAAATATGATTACCATTATTGTTTTTTTAGGATCAGAGTGTTATTTTATTTGGGTATAGAATTGTGATTGTGACATTGTCACAGATCAGCAGTCACTTGAACATAATGAATTTTTGTTCTTTCTTACAGGTTGCAAGTAAATCTCTAATGATTGTAGGGTCTAATTAGCAACAGTGTCAACTCTTTTAACTAGAAATAATCAGTTAAAAACTTTCACTGTGAGAGGTAAGTTTTTAAGATAAGACAATGACAATTCATCCTAGGGAATTTAAAAATTCAGTGATTTGCAAACTGTAGTTCTGGCCCTATCCCATGATATGTTAAATGTCTCTGGGGAAAGACAATTTATATGAACTTCCTGCATTTATCTAGAAAGGCTAATGATAGCTAAATAAATATTTCCTCATTGAAATTTAAAATGACTTTTGGAAGCCGAGTTTGATCCCCTTTTTACAGATGAGAACCCAAATGCTTTGAAATATGTTTTAATTTCCCCAAGTCCTTATCAATTCTACTTAGAGGAACTTAGACTTTCATAAATCCAAAATCTATGAATAATGTGTCTTGAAACACTTGCTTTCAGGTACAAGGAAGTGAATGTCATGTCAGATCTAAATACATGCATTTATTGTGAATATATATTTGTTTATGTGTATATATAACCATATATATAGTTATGTATTATATAAATATTTGTTATACATTACATATAAATTATATCAATTAATGCATGAATATTCTTTACTAGGAGCTTTCATCTCTTCTCTCTCATTTAATAAAATATTTTCTTCAAAGGCAGTAAGAAGCAAGATGTCTTTCTTTCTTATCTCTTCTTGACTTCAAGGAAACTCCTAAAGCAAACCTCATTGCTCTGGGTGCAGCTCAGGTTTAGCCCTACAGCACTCCCTGGACATGGAATCTTCAGGAATGGTTTAAACAAATCACCATGTGCTCTCTGTGGGCAGACAAAGATGCCTGCTTCCTTAAGCATGCAGAAGAGTAAACACTCCCTAAATTGAACTTATTCCTAGGATGACCAATATAGTGGGGAAAAATCTAATTGCTGGGCAACTGAGTATCCTCACCAGTTCGTATCTGGGTTTTCTGCCTCTAATTTCCATGCTTATTTCATTTCCCAAATTAGTCTCCCTTTCAGTTCCACCCTTGCCTAAAAAACACCCAATTTAAAAACAGCACTGGAGAGTGAGGTCAGCATCATGGCGCAGTGAGCTTTCCCCTAAACTCTTCCCCCGATAAGATATAACTAAAGGAACAGTCACAGACCAACAACAGAATCCTAGACAGTGAAAAGCAAGATCAGAAAGATCCACACTGCCGCACTTCTGAGAGTGGACCGTGCTGGGCCCTGCGAGGAAGTGGGGAGAGGTAAGGAAATCTCCTCTCCCTCCCCATCAGATCAGCAATCCCGGTGCTCGGGGCTCCCAGAGAGGGGGGAAGGACGGCTGTCTGCTGGGAAACCATAGCTCTTCGTGCTTTCTCAGCCAGTGGGAAACTCCCACACAGAGGACTCAGAACTGCTATAGGGTATCATCAACATCTAAGCACCCCAGAGAGTGGATAACGAGAGGTGAATGAGAAGCCCCATATGCCAGGGACCCAGTGGGCAAAAGAGAGAGCCCCCCCTCCCCGCAAACCGGACCCTGCAGCCCAGCAGACCAGACCACACCAAGCGACCTGTGGATCACAGGGAACAGCCACGGCAGAATGCAGGGGGCTCAGATTACACAGCCCTTTCCACCCACACAGTGGCGTGGTGGAAATTGCAACCAGATATTTCCAGGATGAGGAAAAACAAAGCCAATACAAGAACCACAATTCAAAGATAAGTAAAATCACCACACCATAAGGAAAATGACAAGCACCCAGAAACCAACCATGATGACACAGAAATTCATATCCTAAACGACAGAGATTTCAAAATAGCTATCATAAAAACACTCAATGAAATACAAGACAACACAGACAAACAATTCAATGAGATTAGGAGTTTCTTCACAAAAGACATTGAAATTATAAAGAAAAACCAATCAGTGCTGATGGAGATGAAGAACACAATGGAGGAGATAAAGGAGAATCTGGAATCTTTAAAGAACAGAGCTGACAATATGGAGGAAAGAATTAGCATTATAGAGGATAGGAATACAGATATGCTCCAGATTCAAGAGAAGAATGAACTAAGACTAAAAGGAAATGAAGAAAGTCTCCGAGAAATATCTGACTCTATTAGTAAATGTATCATAAGAATTATAGGTATTCCTGAGGGAGAAGAGAGGGAAAGAGGAACAGAGAGCCTATTCAAGGAAATAATGGCTGAGAATTTCCCAAATCTGGGGAAGGAGCAGGAAATACAAGCAAGCAAAGCCAACAGATCACCTAAATACATCAACATGCAAAGGCCCACTCCATGACACCTAGTGGTAAGCCTGGCCAAAGTCAATGACAAAGAAACAATATTAAGGGCAGCTAGATAAGAACAAAAAATAACGTACAAAGGAACTCTCATCAGGCTTTCAGTGGATTTCTCAACAGAAACTTTACAGGCTAAGAGAGACTGGAATGATATAGTCAAAATACTGAAAGACAAAAACTTTCAGCCAAGAATACTCTATCCAGCAAAAATATTCTTCAAATATGATGGAGAAATAGTAAGTCTCCCAAATAAACAAAAGCTAAGGGAGTTCATGGCCACGAGACCCCCACTACAAGAAATACTCAAGAAGGCCCTCAGGCCTGAAAAAAAGAAGAGAAAGGGAATACATAGCTTGGAGCAAGGAGAAATATACGTAGACAAACTCAGAAAAATAGTAGGTCTTTACCGGAATAAGTTAACAACCACTTAAAAACCAAAATCAAAGATCAAAAGAAGGAATTCACCAAAAATAAATTTAACCTCATCACTGCAAACACACACCCACAACACAAGATAGAATAATGTATAACAAGAATGACTTAGAAGGGGAAGAGGAAAGTGATTGAATTGACTTAGTATAAGGAAATAGGAGGCCATCAGATAATGGACTATCTCATACACAAGATTTTTTACACGAACCTCAAAGTAACCACTAAACAAATAATCAAAACAAAATCACATATGATAAACAAAGAGAAAACTAGAAGAGTCATAAGACAGAACAACTAAACTGAAATGGCAGTCCAAAACAAATGGGACAAGAAACGAAGGAAATGCAAAAGAACTGGCAAATAAGTGACAAAACAGCAACATTAAGCCCTTATATATCAATAATTACCCTAAATATAAATGGATTGAACTCTCCAATCAAAAGATACAGTGGCAGGATGGATTAAAAAGCAAGACACAATAATATGCTGCCTCCAGGAAACACATCTCAGCTATAAAGACAAGCACATCCTCAGAATGAAAGGATGGAAGACAATACTTCAAGCTAATGGCAAACAAAAGAAAGCAGGTGTTGCCATACTCATATCAGAAAAAGTAGACTTCAAGATAAAACAGGTTAAGAGAGACAAAGAAGGGCAATATATAATGATGAAAGGGACACTCCACCAAGAAGACATATCACTTATAAAAGTATATGCACCCAACCTAGGAGCACCAAGGTACATAAAGCAACTACTAACAAACTTAAAAGGAGACATTAACAACAACACGATAATAATAAGAGATCTTAATACCCCACTTACATCAATGGATAGATCATCCAGACAAAAAGTCAATAAAGAAATAGTATACTTAAAGGAAAAACTGGATGAGATGGACCTAGACATATACAGAGCACTCTATCCAAAAACAGCTGACTGCACACTCTTCTCAAGTGTGCATGGAACATTCTCAAGGATAGACCATATTTTGGGAAACAAAGCAAGCCTCAATACATTTAAGAAGATTAAAATCATAACAAGCATCTTTTCAGACCATAATGCTGTGAAACTGGAAATGAACCATGAAAATAAAAACTGGGAAAGTGACAAAAATGTGGAGATTAAACAACATGCTACTGAACAACCAATGGATCATCGATGAAATTAAAGGAGAAATCAAAAACTACCTGGAAACAAACGGAAATGAAAATATGTCATACCAAACCATATAGGATGCAGCAAAAGCGGTCCTGAGAGGGAAACTTATAGTGATCCAAGCCAACCTTAACAAACAAGAGAAAGCCCAAATAAGCAACCTTAAATTACACCTAACAGAACTAGAAAAAGAAGAACAAACAAAGCCCAAAGTCAGCAGAAGGAGAGAAATAATAAAAATCAGAGCAGAAATAAATGAAATTGAGACCAAAAAAGAAAAAACAGTAGAAAGGATTAATGAATCAAAGACTTGGTTCTTTGAGAAGATAAACAAAATCAACAAACCCTTAGCCAGGTTTACTAAGAAAAAAAGGGAAAAGCCTCAAGTAAATAAAATTAGAAACAAAAGAGGAGAAATTACAATGGATACCATGGAAATACAGAGGATTATAAGAGAATACTATGAGAAATTATATGCCAACAAATTGGACCATCTAGAATAAATGGATAAATTCTTAGACTCATACAAGCTCCCAAAAGTAAACCAACAAGAAATGGAGAATCTGAATAGACCAATCACAAGTAAAGAGATTGAAATAGTAATCAAAAACCTCCCAAAAAATAAAAGTCCAGAACCAGATGGCTTCTCTGGTGAATTTTAACAAACATTCAAAGAAGATTTAATGCCCATCCTTCTCAAACCATTCCAAAAAAATAGAGGAAGATGGAACACTTCTTAAATCATTCTACGAGGCCAACATCACCCTGATATCAAAGCCAGAGAAAGACTATTCCAAGAAAGAAAATTACAGGCCAATATAGCTGATGAACATAGATGCAAAAATCCTCAACAAAATATTGGCACACTGAATACAGGATCACATTAAAAAGATCATACACCAAGATCAAGTGGGATTTATACCAGGGACGCAGGGATGGTCCAACATATGCAAATCAATCAACGAGATACATCACATCAACAAAACAAAGAAAAAAACCCACATGGTCATCTCAATAGATGCATAGAAGGCATTTGACAAGATACAACATCCATTTATGATAAAAACTCTCAACAAAATGGGAATAGAAAGAAAGTACCTCAACAAGATAAAAGCTATTTATGACAAACCCACAGCCAACATCATAGTCAATGGGGAAAGACTGAAAGCCGTTCCTCTGAAAACAGGAATGAGGTATGGCTGCCCACTCTCACCACTCCTGTTCAACATAGTACTGGAGGGTTTGGCTAGAGCGATTAGGCAAGAAAAAGGAATAAATGGAATCCAAATAGATAACAAAGAAGTGAAACTCTCACTATTTGCAGATGACATGATTTTATATGTAGAAAACCCTAAAGAATCCGTTGGAAAACTATTAGAAATAATCAACAACTACAACAAAGTTGCAGGGTACAAAATCAACCTACAAAAATCAGTTGCCTTTCTGTATGCTAATAATGAACTAACAGAAAGAGAACTCAAAAAGATAATACCATATACAATTGCATCACAAAGAATAAAATACCTAGGTATAAATCTTACCAAGCAAGTGAAAGACCTATAAATTGAGAAATACAACACATTACTGAAAGAAATCCATGATAACATAAAGAAATGGAAAGATATCCCATGCATGTGGATTGGAAGAATAAAACTAGTTAAAATGTCTATATTACCTAAAGCAATCTACAGATTCAATGCAATCCCAATCAGAATCCCAATGACATTCTTCATGGAAATAGAAAAAAGAATACTAAAATTCATATGGAACAGCAAAAGACCCCGAATAGCTAAAGCAATCTAAGAAAAAAAACAAAACAGGAGGCATCACAATCCCTGACTTCAAAACATACTACAAAGCAATAGTAATCAAAACAGCATGGTACAGGTACAAAAACAGACACATAGATCAATGGAACAGAATTGAAAGCCCAGAATAAAAACCACACATATACGGACAGCTAATTTTCGACAAAGGAGCTAAGAACATACAGTGGAGAAAGGAAAGTCTCTTCAATAAATGGTGTTGTGAAAACTGGACAGCCACACACAAAAGAAAGAAAGTGGACCACCTGCTATCGCCAGTCACAAAAATTAACTCAAAATGGATCAAAGACCTGAAGGTGAGACCTGAAACTATAAAACTCATAGATGAAAATATAGGCAACACACTATTTGACATTGGTCATAAAGGAATCTTTTTGGATGACATGCCTACCCAGACTAGGGAAACTAAAGAAAAAATAAACAAATGGGACTTTATCAGATTAAAGAGCTTCTACAAGACAAAGAAAACCAGAATCAAGATGAACATACAACCCACCAGCTGGGAGAGAATATTTGTGAAACATATATCTGACAAGGGGTTGATCTCCATAAAATATAAAGAACTCACACAACTGGACAACAAAAAAACAAACAACCTGATCAAAACATGGGCAGAGGAAATGAACAGACACTTCTCCAAAGAAGATATACAGATGGCCAATAGGCACATGAAAAGATATTCAACATCACTAATCATCAGGGAAATGCAAATCAAAACAACACTAAGATATCACCTCACGCCCGTTAGAATGGCTATAATCACAAAGACAAAAAACAACAAATGTTGGAGAGGATGTGGAGAAACAGGAACTCTCATACACAGCTGGTGGGAATGCAAACTGGCGCAGCCTCTATGGAAAACAGTATGGAGATTCCTTACAGAATTAAAAATAGAGATGCCCTATGATCCAGCCATCCCACTACTGGGAATCTGTCCAACGAACCTGAAATCAACAATCCAAAGAGGCTTATGCACCCCTATGTTCATTGCAGCATTATTCACCATAGCCAAGAAGTGGAAGCAACCTAAGTGTCCCTCGACTGACGACTGGATCAAAAATGTGGTATATATACGCAATGGAATACTACTCAGCCATAAAAAAGACAAAATCGTCCCATTTGCAATAACATGGATGGGCCTGGAGAGTATTATGTTAAGTGAACTAAGCCAGTAATAGACAGACAAACACTGTATGAGCTCACTCATATGTGGAATATAAACAAACACATGGACAGAGAAAATTGTATTTTGGTTACCAGGGGCAATGGTTGTGGGCACAAGCGGTGAAGGGAGGCAAATATATGGTGATGGACAAACAAAATTGTACACCCCAAAATTTCACAATGTTAAAAACTATTAAAACATCAATAAAATATAAATAAATAAATACAAATGAAAAAAAAACAAAGCAGCACTGGAGCTCATGTGTCACTGGATGAGAAAAGAAACTCTGTGTCACAGCATGAAATTCTGAACTATATGATTTTCCTAAAGGTCTTGGACTTCAGGTGAACGTAAGAGAGTTTGTTTCATTATACATGAGGAGATGATAGACTGAGTTGTGGGATTCAAAAAGGTTGCAGAAAACTCAATCTTGGATTAATTCTTCATCTGCATCACAAGATGGAGACCACATATGAAAAGAACGGTGAAATTATTTAACTCATAACAAAATTCCAATTAATTGATATAATTTTTCTTACTTTCCTAGAGATATTGAAAGGACACTTTTAATTAAGGAGATATTCCTGAATTTTGAAATGCTTTATATACTACAGGCAGGACAGTGAGGCTACCAATTTAATAGGATGAGCTGATAAAAAATTGATGATTTAAATTCCCATTTAAGCTAAAAAAGTGTCAATCTCATTGCTTGCAAATGTATTGCTCTGCATGCATTGTGCCTCGAAGACATAACAGATGCTGAAGATCTAGACTTTTGATGACTTGTAGATACAATTCAAATTGTCTTTGGCCATTTGGTTTTCTTCCAGAAAACAGATTTTATTCTCTTTAACTAGAATCAAAGGAATTGACATTGAGGTTTCTTTTTTAATATTTCAATATTTTATTAATATTCCTCATATTTCCATCTCTTCATCCCACCTTTATACATTCTTGTAGGAAAATTCACCGTCAGAAAAAAAGATTACTTTTGCTCTTCCAGGAACTACATTCTTCCTCTTCATCGGATTTCCCTTTAAAACTCAATCTTGTAAGCCATCCTTCAAGGTGCTATATTATATCATTCAAGCCTGTCCATGTGTCTTTGGTGTAGAATCTACCTGACATTAAATATATTACTAAATAAATTCAATAACTGCAATTTGTACTAATCAAACAATTCTCATGTAAATGTATTGTATGAATTTAAATATTATTTATTATTAAGGTAAAATCTGCTTATAGTTCAAAAAAGTAATCCAGGAATATCATATTCAGAATCACATTTGGCAATAACAAATATGATTCATGTTCAAATGCCCCATTTGCTTAAAACAATCAAGTGTCCTAGTCATTGAGATGGAAAATATTTTAAATCATTATGTGTCTTCACGTTGGGAACTCTTTTCTGCAGATTGATCTTGATTTTATTTTGCTTTCTCTGGGTGCATCAATCATGTCACATCTTAGAGGTGATCTTTAGGATAGTTTGTGAGATAATTTAAACAATATTATCAATTATTCAATATTATAAAATCATGAAATATTATCAAATTATATAATATTGTTCAGTATTATCAATAATTCTCTTCTTTCAAACTCCCCCTCAAGGGTGTAGGATGTTCTGTCAGCCAGGATTCAGGAAAATCCCTCAGGAAGAGAGCTACCTGCTGTTTTGACTGTGTATTGTGCCCAGAGAGAGAAATATGTAATCAGACAGGTATGAACTGGCAAAATTACATAATTACAATCACTTTCTCTCAAACCTTCTTTGTCTCCAAATAAAATGTAAAGGGTCTGGGATTAACCAATAGCATCACATTTCTTCTTTATTTTCTACTATTTCATTCACTCATTCACTACATTCATTTAGGTAATCAATACATCATTTCCATGTTGGGAGTTACCTTGATCTGGCTTCTTTATACTCACATTGTTAGGTTCTGCTGAAGCAGCTCTTCTCAAGGGAATACAGCTCTTAAACCACAGGTTGTGCTAGGCAAACACTTAGAGATTCCGTAGCACCATATACTCATCTTGATCACAGAATAACACACATGGAATTATGCTGGAAGTAAGTGTGGGTGTCTTAGGACATGCCCTCTATTCATATCTTTACACCCAGGTGACGAGCACTATGCCTTACACATAGTAGGTGTGCAAAAACCGGAACTAAAGACTCAATAAATGAATGGATATATTATATTATTATTACTCTAGTAGAATATATGAACAATGAACTGAGCATGCAAACTTGATAAGATAAAGGCCCTGCTTTCCAAGAAATCATAGTAAGTTACATGTGAAAAAAGAATAGCAGGGCAATTTGAAACGTGCCATAGTAAAGGTAGTTAGAGGTTAGCAGAGTCAACAAGTGTAGATAGTCTTACTTGGATAAATCAGATAATTCTTCAGGGAAAGCCAATGTTTTGTTGAGTTTTTAAAAATATGTGGGGATTTGTCATTTCAAGATGAAGAGGGAATTCTTGGCAATAGAGGTTTGAACAACAAAGTTTACGCAAGATGAATAAGTTCTGGAGACCTACCGCCCAACATGGGCCTACAGTTAACAATATTGTATTGTAGACTTAAAAATTTACTAGGAGGGTAGATTTATGTTCTCTTCCCACCTCAAAAGAAAAAAAGTATTTTAAAAAAGGAAATTAAATTAAAAAAATAAAGATGACAGGAGGAAACATTTGGAGATGATGAGTAAGATTAAGTACTTGATTGTAGTGATGGTTTCACGGGTGTATATTATCTCTAAACACATTAAGTTGTATACATTAAATATGTACATCTTTTTGTATGTCAGTCATACCTCAATTAAGTGTTTTTAAAATATTTTATGTGGCATATTTAGACATTTGGAATTAGACTAATATGGCTGGAATTAGATGATAAAAGACTTATCATGGATGATGATGGAATAGGTAAATAACGAAAAAAAAACCCATCATATTTAAGTACAGTATTCCAGTCTTACCAAACAAAACAAGAAACAATTCATACATACTTATTACCAAAGTAATCTCTTGACATTGCTAAATGTTCTGTCCGTAAAATAATGCATGAAATAACATATTACAGAATAAAAAATGGGCTGAAGGGGAGAGCATGTTTAAAAATTATGTTTGTTGGTAGAACGCATCTGGCTATAAATTAAAAAGAAAACAAACTAAATGTGTCTTTTAAAAAATATTTATTATATCCCATAAAAAAGACCAGACTACTTTACTACAATGATTGTTTGTGCCAGAAAAAGTAAAGCACAGTGTTGAATTATAAAGATGGAGAAGGAAATATGTTTTATTCCATTTGTTATTTACTTGATGAATGTTGTCATAAATATCACTTTTTACAAAAAAATAGTGAAACAATTTAACAAAAGAAGGCCAGTGATAGAATGACTCCAGGATTAGAGAATACACCAGCTCAACACTATAATCAAGCACACATGATAGTCTCATAATTTGCTCTGTCATCTTTGGTTCTCAGCTTTGTCTACAGGCTGGGCTCCTTATGGTCTCAGAGGCTGCACTGTTTAAAGTATTATACTATAGCAAGTGAACAGAAAGATGAAAAAGTGTGGCCGCCTATTCCCCCTGACTTTGAAAGAGTCACTCAAAAAGACATCCTCCCAGTGGTGTCAACTATAATTGATTTAGAGCTGTCAACCTCCCCTCAATCACATGGCCTCATGGAAGAAGTTGAATGTCAAAGCACAACTGAGCTGCTGGTAGGAAGGGGACAGATGTGTCATGAATATGCAACCAGTGGAATCTGCTTCTGTGTTTACTTACATAATGCAAAAAAATATTTTAAATGAGTATGCAAAAATATCTAATGAATTAGGGGGATCTAAAATAATATAACAGGCCGGCACTGTGGTGTAGTGGTTAAAATTCAGCGTGCTCCACTTTGGTGGCCTGGGTTCATGGGTTCAAATCCTAGGCATAGACCTACACCACTCGGCAGCCATGCTGTGGCCACAACTCACATACAAAATAGGGGAAGACTGGCACAGATGATAGCTCAGGGTTAATCTTCCTCAATCAAATGATAAATAAATAAATAAATAAATAAATAAATAAATAAATAAATAAATAGAAGAGAAAATAATGTTTCAATAGTAATGCTTTTCCTACATATCAATAGTAAAGTGTTTGATAATGCAGTATTAAAATCTCATTTCTCACTCTCATAAACAGTAAAATGTAATGCACAAAGTACATTAATTAGAATGTGTTCAGCTGAAAGTGATAGAGAACCTCATAGTGGCCTTAAATCATGACATTTCTTATTTGTTACAAGAATTTCAGAAATAGACAGATGCAAAGTTTTATTTTTTCTATCAACCTTTTGATAACAAAGACTCAGTCTCCATATAACTTTTGCTGCATTATGCTTAGTGTGTTGGATTTTATTTTTACAAGTGTCTGCCACTGCTCATCATCCACATGGGAAAGATAGAGGACGAATCGGCTATAGCATCCTATTTGATGCACGTTTAATTTAGTGCAAGAAAGAGAACATACAATTAGATTGTCATTGATTTATGTCCATGGTGCATAACCCACAAGTGAGGTGGAGCACACTCTTGCAAAAAATAGCTTAGATCTGTCACAATTGGCTTAGGTCACTCAAAATTGGGGTTCTAATAGCTAGGCACAATGGAGGAAGTGTACTGAGTAGGTAGTTACTGTATGCTATGCGAAGTATAGTTTTAATTTTGGCTAAAAATGTGTTTGAGAAATGCAAAAGAAAATGAATAAATTTAGCCCCATTAAATTTCCCAAATGGAATGTCTGAATATTACAAAAGTCTGTATCCTTGTCTAAATAATTTTTAGCTTTAATGCAATTCAAACCACTTTATCAAAGGAATTTACTTTGAAAGTTAAGAATTTTACTACATTTTTTATGAAACAAAAATCGAGTTAGAAATATCGAGAAACAGAATTTATATAGAAAAGTGAGTCAAAAAGAAATGCTGTAATTAAGGTAATTGCATTGTTCTAATATTATTTGTAGAAATAAGGACGAGAAAAAAATACCCACTTTCAACAATAAGAATGGCTGCTTCATGTTCCGAGGTCAGAGTTGCGTAGTTGTGGCAGAGACCCTATGGCCCACAAAGCCTAAAATATTTGTCATCTGTCACTTTACAGTAAATGTTTGCCAAATAAAAATTCATAGCCCAGGGCGCAGCCCTTCAATGATGGCTGATGGACATGCCTGCGTATGTGTTGCAGCTGCCTCATCCTCAGCTGAGATGACTTGTTCCCATGTGTTATTCTTGTCTCACAGTGCTCCCAAGAGCGATTGAGCTCTAGGTAAACACAGTGGTAAAGCACTTGATGTCCCTGATGCTCCGCCGTCCTTACTTTCCCAGTACCTCACTGGTGTGTTGTAAAATCCCCACCACCAAAAATATTTGCGCCTAAACCCACAGTTTGTGGACACATCCAACTAACACAGGACCCAAACTTGGAACTTTTGGAGGTGGATTATCACTTACTTGAAGCTAAGAGCATTCTGACATAGGATGGGACTGTTTAATGTGAATATTATTAACGTAAGTCTCTGCAACTTTGTGTCTCACAACCAAATAAGGTGTGGGCTGTGGGCCCTATAATGCCAATGAAACGTTTGTTTTTTGTCTTGGGAGTATGGAAGATTGGCTGACTGAAACACCAAGACTTTCCTTTCCTTTTCAAATAGAGATCAATGTATAGGGCGTCCAGGAAGCCAGTATGCAAACAATGAGACAAATCGCAGCCTGCTGAAAGTTGTGACATTTCTGGCATTTGAAGATTCTTTAGGGAAGACTCTGGCTTGCACAGCTCCTTGCTTCTCTGTTGTCACAGCAGAGGTCCCTGGGGTCTTTGTGAAGCACCGAGACACTCCTGTAATCAAGACCAAGAATTGGAATCTCAGCTACATCCTGCTCATCTCCCTCAACCTCTGCTTCCTCTGTTCCTTACTCTTCATTGGCTGACCCAACTCAACCACCTACATTATTCAACAAATCACATTTAGAGTTGTTTTTACTGTGGCTCTTTCCACTGTCTTGGCAATAACTATTACTGTGGTGGTGGCCTTCAAGGTCACTGCACCAGGGAGAAGGATGTGGCAGTGGTTGGTGTCAGGGACACATAACTTCATCATTCCCATCTGCTCCTTTATCCAGCTGAGTCTCTATTGGATCTGACTGAGAACCTCTTCTTCTTCATTGACACAGATGCACACTCTGAACACGGTCACATCATCATCATGTGCAACAAGGACTCAGTCACTGCCTTCTACTGTGTCCTGGGATACCTGTGCTCCTTGGCCCTGGGCAGCTTCACTGTGGCTTTCCTGGTCTGGAACCTGCCTGACACCTTTAATGAAGCCAAGTTCCTGACGTTCAGCATTCTGGTGTTCTGCAGCGTCTGGGTCACTTTCCTCCTCGTCTGCCACTACACCAAGGGCAAGATAATGGTGGCCGTGGAGAGCCTGTCCATCTTGTTCTCCAGTGTGGAGCTATTAGGCTGCATCTTTGCCCCCAAGTGCTACATTAACTTACTAAGGCCAGAGAGAAACCCATCAAGAGGGTTAAGGAATACAACTTGTTCTGGTGAAAATAATCAATATATATTTTTTTTTCGCCAGAATTTGCATACACCTGAAAAATAAACTACCAAATTTTTGCAAGCAGACTTTAAGTACCAAGTAAAGGGCCAGCCCCTTGGCTTAGCAGTTAAGTGCGTGCACTCCGCTACTGGAGGCCCGGGTTCGGATGCCGGGTGTGCACCGACGCAACGCTTGTTTGGCCATGCTGAGGCTGCGTCCCACATACAGCAACCAGAAGCATGTGCAACTATGACATGGAACTATCTACTGGAGCTTTGGGGAAAAAAATGGAGGAGGATTGGCAATAGATGCTAGCTCAGAGCCAGTCTTCCTCAGCTAAAAGAGCAGGATTAGCATGGATGTGAGCTCAAGGTTGATTTTCCTCACACACACACACACAATCAAGTAAATTTACGTTACATCTCAAATTAATTTATTGCTTTACATATCTCTTGGCTTTGTACAATGATCTTCGGGCATTCAAATGCACAAATACAAAAGTATGAATATTATCTCAGATTAATTTTTCTCTAAAATTATCTGTGATATCTTACATAAATGCCCACACATCAGTTCTCTCTCTCCATCTGCGTGTTTCGGTAGAACCCTCCCACTTTGACTCCGTGTGGACTTGGCCTTGTAAATTGCTTTGGTCAATTGGACACTAGTAAATGACAACAACACATCTTTAAGAATATATATTAAGAATAACGTTACTAATTTTATGATCATAGATATTCTCCTGTATTGTCATCCACCACTGTTATGCACTGAGCATTTCTACTTTTAATTTTACCCCTTATAATCCATTTGGAGTGATTTACTTGTGAATAATGTTAGTCGATGGTCCAGTGTTTTATTTTGCAAAAGGATGTCTTATTGTTTATAAAATAATTACTGTATCATTTTAAAAGTTGATTTTAAATACAGTGAATCTGAATGATGCTTGAAAAATGGATATTATTTTCATTCATAATTGTAGTATATCTCTCCATTTCTTCTGAGTTTTATGTCTTTTGGTATATCTTTATAATCTTCTTCATTTATCTTACATAACGATAAATTATATAACTACATAAGGCATCATGTTTCATAAATCCAATTACTGTAAATATTTTATTTCTCCTAAGATTAGAATAATTACTTATATGTTTAAAATAGTTCTTGCTAATATAAAGATATTTTTTATATGGTTATCTAGTATCTTTTCACATCAGTCAACTTATTTAAAATTCTAAATTTTATAAGTTATTTCCCACTAAAATAATAGATTTTTCTCTTCTTCTCTAATATTATTTACCTTATCCTTTCTATTCTCATTTTTAAATGACTGGGCTCTCTGGTGCCACACTGAATCATAATAATGTTTGCCAGGAGCATTTTCCTCTTCTGAAGTGTAGCATAAACACCAGATAAACTCTTTGTCAGGGCAAAGCAATCATCTAAGAGAGAGAAAACAAAAACGTGAAGGGGAACCTTTTCTACCTGGAAGTCAACAGACTTCCATCTCTTGGTTATTTAGTGCTAGAGATGTTATGACAATGTACCTACTGAGAATTAGAGGATCTCACTCTAGTTCCAGGAATTAATCTTGGTCAAATAGTTTAACCTCTTTAGATTTTATTCATCTTCATTATGAAGAGCTTGAAAAGTGTTTTTGAGTTTTAATGTCCTATGATTCCAAGGTACCCTTTACCCAGATGCACTTGACAAAGACAAGAGTGAATTTTCAGTTATCTACTTCTCCATCAACATTGTTACCCAAATTATCACTTAGGGAAGAAGAATGCCCCTGAGCTAACATCTGAGCCAAGTCTCCTCTAATTTTTCTCTGTGGGATGCACCACTCCTCAAGAATGGTTTGAAGAGTGGTGCATTAAATGTTGTGTGGTGCATAGGCCTGTGCCCGGGATCAGAACCAGTGAACCCTGGGCCACGAAATCAGAACACAGGGACTTGACCAATATGCCACGTGGGCAGGCCCCAATATTATTTTTGTCTGAGGAAATGGATGTATGGAAACACTTAACTATGGTTTGTAAATAGATATTTCATAGGGGAATTTTGTCTGCGAGAATGCAAAAAGAAGTTACATAGTTGCACTATGTCTTTGTATGTAAATATCTAGATGGAAACTTAACGTGGCTGTGCCAAGGAAGGACATGACAACATGATACATCTAGAACTAATACATCTACACATACAAAGAAGAAAAAAACCCACTATATATTCGATCGGCATACATAGCATTAGGCTAGACTTGTTCAAAGACATTGAAACCCTGAGCCCAAATTCTCACTTCCTCCACCCAACAAGGGATCACCTTTGGGTTATTCCAGCAACCCAGAAGTCCCAGGTCCAGCTGTTGCCCAACCTGGAGGGTTTCCACAAAGTCCCTTGACTTGTCATCATGAGGTTAAGGGTAAGAGTGTGCTAGACTTCAGACGAGGGGGATAAGTAGGGAGACCATGGATCTCAAAATGTTAGCCGCTCTCCTGGCATCTTTTCAGCAGACTAGATGCTGGACTTCCTGGTGGTTCAGATTCAGGCCGTTAATGGGGTACTTGTGACTGCACCAGAAGTGAACTAAGACGTGCACCGGAAGTGGACCGAGATCAGCATCAGAAGGTGAACACAGGCTTGCAAGTGGGATGTGGAACATGGCTCCCACCAGGATGAATTGTGTGGCAAGTGGTACTATCTTAATGTAGAATGTGTGTGTGCCAGCAGTTGGCAGGAAACTGGAGTTGTGTGTTTGATGTAAAGACTGAGCGGAGGGGATCTTTGAGGCCCGGGGACCACTAAGCTGTAGTTTGAATGAGTCTGAGTGCCCAATCCTGGTATGGTAAGGTGAGAGGTGAGATTAGCCTTTGTGAATTTTTGTTTGGTTGACTAAGACAAACTCTGTCCTGAGATGGACTGGTAGCTGGACTTGCAGCTAAAACAGGTTCTTACAGATTGTCAGGGGCCCACACTCACCACTCCTATTCAACATAGTACTGGAAGTGCTAGCCAGAGCAATCAGGGAAGAAAAAGAAAATAAAAGACATCAGAATATGAAAAGTAAACTTAAAATTGTCTCAATTTGCAGATGACGTCATGACGTTTTTTCCCAAAAAACTAAGATCTAATCAATGAAATCAGTAAATGATACAAAATCAACATAAAAATCAGTAGCATTCCTGTTCACTATACATGTTTCTGTATATGTTTCTACATTTTGGGGGACCAACTCAACCCATAACAGTAGCGTTGTCTCAAGTCAGAGGAGGTGAGTTTCAGTGTGGTAAGTCATAATTTTATGTGGTGGTTGCAAAATCTAGAAGCCCTTGTCTCAGCCAGAGTCTCATGTCTGTGTGTATTGGATGCATTTTGCAATTCCAAACTCAGTAGTCATGTAACTTTAATATCTTTATCTTAATAATATATTTTACTTAACCCAGTATGTCAAGAAGTATTATGATCTCAATATATAATCAGTATAAACATTATCTTTGAGATGTTCTATATTCACTTTGTCATACAAATTTTTTAAAAATCCATGCATATTTTAGACTCATAACATATCTCAATTTGGACTAATCATATTTTAAATGCTCAATAATGACATATGGCCAGTCGCTACCAGATTGGTAAACAAAATAATTAATAGATGTTATGTTTTTGGAGCTGTTTTAGATTTAGGGAAAAATTGAGATGAAAGTACAGAGTCCCCATATACTCCTCCTCCCTGCTCACACGCACGGTTTCCATTATTATTAACATCTTGCATTAGCGTGGTATACCAGCTATAATTCAGGAACCAAGATTGATACTGTTGGGAGAAGAGGAAGAATCACCCTCTGCCTTTTTCCTTAAGGTTCTTATGGCTGGCCAAATAATTAACAAGACAGGTTAGCAGGAGAAAATAATACCAAGTTTAATAACATGTATACATGGGAGAAACTCAGAAATGAGCAACTCATCCCTCTGTCTAAGCTGCCAGCTTAAGTATTGCAGCTAAAGGCGAGGAACATGTTGGGGGTGGGTAGTGGTCTGGGACTTCAGAGGCCAGGAAGACAATTCTTTTCAAGGTCATCTATAGATAATGTGGTCAGGGAGAGACAGAGTTTTTGATAAAAGAGGCTTGGTGCCTTTCCTATTGTAACCTCTATCCTAAATTATCTTTACAGCCATCATGATAATAACTCCTTCCTGAAACAGATCTTTCGTTTTAAATACTTTAAGCAGTTTGGGAGGGGAAACTCGAATACACTTCCTGAGTTCTCTGAGTCCTTATTATCTTCAGCTCCAAACAATCTGCATACCAGAGTGATGCCTCCTGTGGTAGCTTGCCCTGGGCACCATCAATACATTATTGTTAACTAAGAACTATAGTTTACGTTAGGGTTCACTCTTTGTCTTGTACATTCTGTGGGTTTTGGGAAATGTATCCTGTGCCCACCATTACAGTATCATACAGAATAATCATTTTCCTGCCATAAAAGTGCCCTGTACTCCAGGGCCAGACAGATGTATAGATGTGGTCCTTGTCATTGATGTTTGGGGTGATGGGAACATAGGTGTGTTCCAGCTTGTATCCTCCAATTTAGGATGAAAAATTAAAGGAATTTCCCACATAGTCCCATATTCTCAATAACAGCATAAATAGTGGAGGAAACTAATGCCGAAGGTGTAGAAGTGGATGATCACACCATATTGATCCCTGGGATTAACAAGGTTAAAAGAACTGAGGAAGAGGAAAGGAGGAAGATTTTTAAGAATCAAAAATGGAGCTTTATTTTTGCATTGAACTTGAGCTATGGATTTGGAATTTTCTGAATTCAGCCTGACTATTGCTTCCCCAGACAGGGACTCATGTGCTTGTGGTGTTTCTGCCCTCTTGATTGGTGTGCAGCCCTGCATGGGTCCCACATGGAAGGTCCTGTGGCTGTCCTGGGCCCTGGGTGTATGAAGCTGCCCCTGCCTATTTTTAACTTTGTAAGGAGAGATGCTGGAACGTTCTTGCCCGAGCCCTGACTGACATGGATACTTTCTGAACCTTTCACCTTACACTTCACATCACATCCTCTGATGCAGTTATTTTGCAACATCACAAATGGCATTCATGTGGATAGCTTGTTGACAAAGGTTTGGGACCCCATCTGCCCAAGAGGAGGTCGTCCCTGGAGCCTTACTATCCACGGACGTGGATGAAATCATAGTGCCTAAGGCTGCAGAGGATGTTCCTCAAACATTTTTTCCAACTGGTGTTTTTCAACTGGACACAGGACCTCAGATGCAGAGCCCTGCGGCAGGGTGGGGTCTGGATCTCTCCAGGGGAGAGCAAGAGACCGATGAAAGGAGTCAGAGGACATTAGAATTGCTTTTTCAGTCCACAAAAACCACATATACACATATGTGTGTGCGTGTGTGTGTGTTACTATACGTGACATGTGTAGATATCTCCTTAGGCTGCATGTTCCACGTCTGCTTCTGCTGCCTCACACCTCACGCAGACACAGGGCTTTGCAGAGGCTTCTAAGATGTTCCTTTTGATTTTCTTCTTCCTGTTGCTGAAGTTTCTTCTCTTTGTGCATGATTTTGCTTATCCTGACAGCTTTTTGAGAATGTAACCCAGTGCATACAAGGATGGAGATGTAGTTATTGGCAGGTTTTTCCCCCTTTATACTTATTTCTTACACAGAGGGATCAAGAAGCCTAGCAAGGATGTCACTTTGGAGTGGTAAGTACCTCTTTATTTATATTCTGCTTGATTATTATGACGAATGATGCCTATAGGATCTGTGGATGGATACACCAAGGCGTTGTGTATCACCTGTCCTGTCTTTCCGCGGAATCCCCACCTTCCCAGAACTGTCCATTATTATCTCTGTCTCATCCCACTGACTTTGTTGCTTACTTAAAAGAGAAGAACAGTGTTTTTATATTTTCCAGTTTTCTTCCTTTTAGTGTCCAATTTTTAGGGTTGGAAGCTTATGAGACAGCACTCTCCACCAACATACTCCACCGTCTCTGCCCTTCCTTCTGCCTCATCTGCCGCTGTATAGTGCTCTACCTTCAGATCTGTTGGGGGGAGAATCCCAGACTGTACAGAGGAGCCCTTGGGTGGGGGTGATCCTGTGTGCCTACCGCTCACCCGTCTGTATTTTTTATTTAGTGTCTTTGTTTTAAGCAAGGACTCGAGAGGGCTTTTGTTTTGGTGTTAGTTATTTTTACAAAAGCATGTTAAGGAAGTGCCCTCCAAAAAGAATGTGTTTTAGAGAAGTGGATCCTGAATTTTATCAAATGCTTTATATACTTCATGAGCATATTCTGTTTTTTTCCTGGCAGAAAAGTGAGAACATTAAATGTGAGGCTAATAAAGTTTATCTAATTTCTAAAGTTTGTTTAAGATGATTCCTTGCTCACATCTTCTTTTTGATGCTGGTAACAGGCTCATGTTAACTTCATAATTAATAGAGATATACCTTCTTATCCTATATTCTGGAAGAGTTTCCTGGTAGAGTAAATATCTATTCTTAAATTTTAGAAACAATTCATCTGTAAATACATCCAACCCACCACATATTTGTAGTTTTATTTCTTAAAAACTATCTGGAACCCATAAAGAACATTTGTATAACTTTCTATTTTCTATTTGAGCCAGTTTGATTAATTCCAGTTTCATTTAAAAAGCAGCTTTATCACTGAGATCCCAAAAGGCATCTCCATGTGCAGATACACAACATTTTCTCTGACTTTGCTCCTGATCCCATTTTCTCACCAAATGTTGTTGATGTTTGTCTTCCCCAAATAGTTTTTCTTTATCAGACTTGTCTGAATGATGCCTATTTTATTGAGCTTCCCCAAGAATCAGAGTGACTGGTTACTTTTCCTCTGGACTTATTTTATATTTATTTTATACTCTTAATTCTGCTTCAGTCTCTTTTTCCAAATTATTTTTTTATGTTTTCTTTCTTCGTTCTCCTTGTTTTGAGTTGAGAGTTTAATTCACTTTCATTTTTATTTACTATTCAAGATATTTAATGCTCAGATATTTTCTCACAGAACAGACAGTTTTCTTGTCTTCTTCCCTTCTCTCTCCTCTCTCTCCAGGGCTCCTTGCTACTACTTTCTAATCATTGGTTTGATTTCCTGTTTCACCAAAGAGTTATTCATGAGAGTGATTATTGACTTATAAATTGTTTGATTTGTTTAACATATGTTGGCAGTTAATAAGCATTTTTGCGTGCAAGATGGTTACGGAACTGGATTTCAAATCTGCCTGTTCCTCTGATGAGCTATTGAGTCAGAATTTCTGTGGTTGGCCATGTATCTCTCTTCTGGTGGCTTCAGGAAATGATTACTGTGTAGAAATTGCTTGCTGGACGAGGATAGGACCTAATTTTATAATAATATTATTTCTTTGCTTCGGAGTAGGATGTTTGAGAATTATATGCAGGCATATGTGTGTGTCTGTGTGCTCCAAAAATAATTAATGATAAATCAAGATTAACAATATATACGATTCCTATATTGACTTCTTTTTGGACAAAGACTGAGAAGTTAGTTGAATACTCTTACTATGGTTGTGGTTAGGTTCCCTTTACTTTATATTTTTAAAATCCTTTTTTAAATCTATGATTGAACATATACTTTTTGACTGCTAACCACCTTTTAGACTCTAAATATTTTGCCTTCAGATTTGTGTACCGTTATACACATTCATATATAAAAGTTTCATATTAGTTGTGGCTTTACTTTTGTGAGCACATGTATGGACTATTACTGACAATCCCCCTTCTTTCAGCATCTATGTTCAGTGTTAGTTTCCTACGTCTTCGTGGAATGTAGAGTAACATTCAATATTGAAAAAGTGATTTAAGTAACTTCAGTATAGTATAACTGATATACGTAGCATTATCTCTGTGGTTCTATTTTTTTGTACTTCGCTTTTTTTCGTTTTTCCTAGTTTTGTTCCATTTAAAGTAATTTTTCTTATTAAACTTTTCTTCACTCTGTTGGATATATAGATCTTTTTCACATTCTAGTTTAGATTTTTTTTTTTTTGCTGAGGAAAATTGGCCCTGGGCTAACATCCATGCCCATCTTCCTCTACTTTATATGGGATACTGCCACAGCATGGCTTGATGAATGAAGCATAGGTCCGTGCCAGGGATCAGAACCCATGAACCCTTGGCCACCAAAGCAGAGCATGCAAACTTAACCACTACGCCACAAGGCTGGACCCTATTTTACAATATTTTTAATTTGAGAAATAAGAAGAACCCAGAATCTGAAGTTTGCCTCACTGACTCCTCAATGTTAGATGAAAAATTAATCAGTATTTTACTTATTTTCTTTTCCTCCAAATCCAGTGTCTCTAGGTATAGATTAAGCACTTGGGTCAAGATAGTTTTAAATTTTATGCACATTCTTTAAAGTTGTCTGTATTTTGCATTTTTTATAAATCACATTAACACAAAGTACTTAGACAATTGTTTTACTTTTTCAGTGTTCACTTCTTTGGTGTGGTGCTTTTTTTTGAAACCCGTCATCCTCAAGCTTGATTAATGATCTGAACGATCTGCAGGGCTTGTTAAAACACGGAAGGAGTGCTGGACCCCACCCCAGATATTCTGATTCAGTAGGTTTCGGGTGGGGCTGAAAGACTGGCATCTCTGTATTGTGATTGGAAGCTCCCCTGCCTAATATTCCTTATTTTTTTTCATTTCACAGGCAGTAAAATCCGTGTCTCAGTGTGAGGGCTCTCCCTCCCCAATCCTTTGATTATTCACAGATGTTATGCCACAATAAACTTCTTGTACACCTAACTCCACTTCAGCAATTGGAGGCCCAAACTGACACGCAAAAGTTCCTCATTTTTCCTCAGAAAGGGGTGCTTTATTTTGAGAAAAGTCATACAATCTGCAATAAGTTTAATATGGATGCTACTCTCTGCTCTTTAGAGATTGCAATGTATTTTTACAACACCTGCACCATTCTTCCTTGTTCTCAGCATTTAATGCTCTAATATTGGAAACACATGGGGCTTTTGGACATTCTGGACATTCTCCCTTCTTCAAGTTTAATTGATCATATCACATCTGAACTAAGTTGTACTACATTTCGCCATATCGTTGCTTGTCACATGACCATCAGATATATGTATAGTATGCGTGCACCTCACAGAAACAGAATGGTCCTCGAGTGTGCCTCTCAATGATTCTTCTCCTAAAGTTTGATTAAATATGTTCTAAATAGAGTTTCTCAGTTTAAGTTTAATGTACCTAATCCATACATACATTACTGGTCTGTAAAATTTTCTATATCATAAACTTATTTTGTTGAATAGCATGTAAATTATTTCTATGCCCCCAAGCTCACACATTTGATTTTAACATTTATTTTCTTTTCAAATGAAAGAACGAATTTCTATTAAAAGAAAGGAATCCAAAGGAGTACCCAAAAGAATGAAATACTATGAGTATGGAGGACTAGATACCTTGAAGAGGTTTCCCTCCACATAACAGTATCTTCCATAAAATATAATTTTATTGCATTCTTGAGTGCACATGAAGTAAGCCAAATCTCAAAGGACAGAAGAAGGAAACTGTAAGCACTAGACAAATTTGAATTCACCCAGTGGTCAAAGGTCAGTATGCTCCTCTAATGAAACGATTTGTCTTTGTGTCACAAGTGACTTGAGGGAATGAATCTGGGAGTCACAGATTAGTTGTGAGTCACACAAAAATGTCACTTAGCTTCGTGTCAGCTCACACGACTGTGAGCTGAAACCAGTGACATTCTTCTCTGGAGGAAAGGATCTAAACTAAAACCTTACATTCTGTACACATTAAAATCATACAAAAATTAGCTCATAATCAAAGTTCACCAAACAAATATGGAATACATACAGTTGTCAATAAGTGTCATCAACACATAAGAAAATTAAAAATAAAACAATAAATTAAAATGGTGAAACCTCAAATATTAGATTTACCAACTTCAAGATATAAAATAACTGTGTATAAACTGTTTATAGAAAATGGAACCAGAAAAATTGGAATAACAAAATCAAACAGGAGACTCTGGTAATTACCTGACATATTTGGCAAAGGGCTTTATAGAACTTTTAGAGATGAAAAAGACATAACTGTTGAGTTTTAAAACTCCATAGATAGGTTCTACAACAGAAGAGAGAATACAAAACTAAATTTGAATTCTGAAGGAAACAGAATGCAGCAGAGAAAGACAAGGAACTAGAAAACATGACAGATAATTTCGATATGGATATGATGAGAGAGAGTAAAGAAAAAGGAGAAATAAAGTACTGTACAACAAAAACAAGTGAGTCATGAGGGTAAAAGTGAAAGTTAAATGGTCTATAAATTTCTCAGGAGATGAGAAATTATATCCACTTCAGGCAATCTGGGCTGGTGGTAAAATAGAAGTAGAGAATATAACTCTCACCCAAATACAGGAGATACAATAGAATATGGAAAACAAGTATAAATCAATAAATTTTAAAGGGAAATAACATAATAAAACTTGTGGAAAAAATAGAAGGAAAACATATAGATAGTGGGGGCAAAACAAGGATATAAATAATCACAACAAATGTAAATGGAATAAATTCTTTAGTTAAATACAGATTGTTAAATATAATGAGACAATGACTAATGTAGCTGTGTCATGTTTACAGGACTTGTGAAAACTAAAAAACATGGAAAACTAGAAATTCAAAACAGAATAGAAGATCTAAAGATACGCTAGGAAAATACCAATAAAAAATCAACGCAGGGTCGCTATGTTAATATGAGATAAAACAGATGAGGAAAAAAGCATGATTAGGAATTAAGTGTTTAATTCTCACTGGTATATAAGTTCAACTGATCATGAAGATATAGTCGTTGTTCTACTACACACGATGTCATGAGAAGATAATATAGCCTCAACTAGGAAAGGAAGGAGGAGAAGGAAGAGGAGGAGAAGGAGAAGGAGGAGAAGACAAGAAGAAAAAGAAGGAGGAGGAGGGGTAAGTATAGGAGAAGGAGACAGAGGAAGGGGAGAAGTAGAAATAATATATCTTCATAGTGAAGAATTTCAACTTTCTAAGAGACAAAGGATAACATATATCTATAAATAGAGTATTTGAAAAACAAATTAGCAAGTTTGATTTAGTGGATACACATCGAACCCTATACCCAACAAGTGAAGAACACCTATTCTTCACAAGCACACGGGGAGCATTAACAAACAGTGAGCATGAACTAGGGTACTGATCAATCCTCAAATAATAGAACACTTGAAATAAGTACAAGTGACTGCTTCATTTATTCTTCATGGTCTTACAGATCCCAGGCAATAGAAATGCAAAGAATTTTCTTACTCTTAGGTGTTATTTGTGTGTAGAAAGTCTGTAGAAAAGATGAAGACATTATGGGCTATCAGGAATCGGTACCGTTAAAGATGTTAATGATTAATTTTAATTTAATAGTTTTTAAATAAGAAATGAATGAAAAGCTTTCTAAACTTTACAATGCTGTGTCTCTCAGATTCTTAAGTGTTTCTAGTCCTTTGATTCCATCTAGATTCTTTCAATTGTTCCTGCCTGTTGATGATTCCTCCTTCATTGGATCTCTGAAGTTCACCTTAGTTTCCTGGTTTTTGATGGTGGCAGATGCACAGGTTTGAGGAGGCAGAGGCTTAGGCAATTTGATTGACAACTTTCTGTTGCACCATTCTCAACCTGCACATATCATGTGTCTATGCTTGTCACGTGTATTTCAGTTGCAATTATTCTTCCTTCCCCGGGCTATATCCAATCTCATGCTAATATTGTTGCTCTTCTAAGAAGGAGTTAATGGTGTGCTCATAAAAACAAACATTTTGCCTCCTGAACCAAAGAGCCATTTACAAATCTACTCTGAATGTGATCTGTTTTTCCATTCATTGTACTTTCTTTTGTGTACTTAACCAGTTTCCTTCACGAGTGTGAAATTCACTAAGGAACTTCCACAGCTAGAGTCAGGTTATTTTCTTTAGTTATAAATTATAAGGCTTCAGGAAAGCCATCAATTGCCACAGACATTCGAGTCAATAGCAAATTCCTTTTAATGAAGTCATTGTATTACATTTGAAGGAAATCATTTTGAGTATTTTCCCTAAGGATCCCTACCCCTCTATGAAGGTTTCAGTACAAGAACTACCAGTATGTTCTGGCCTTGGTTTTTGCCATTGAGGAAATCAACAGGAACCCTCATATTTTGCCCAACATGTCTCTGGGATTTGATCTCTATAATGCCCTGCCCAGTGAACAGAGGACATTGGAGAGTTCCCTGATTTGGCTCTCAGGGTTGGACAAGGACATCCCTAATTAAGACTGCAGGAGAGAGAGCAAGTCTCTAGAGGTCCGTACAGGAACCACATTGGCAATTTCTACCCAGATTGGAACACTGTTGGAACTGTACAAATTTCCACAGGTAAGGTTGGGTGGGATGGGGAAAGATGAAACCATGTCTCCTTTGGTGCCATTCTCAGGTGTCTAAACAGGAGGAGAGGAGGAGACTGGGTTTGTGCATGTCTCAAAGGATATGATCTCAAAGGGTACGTGTACAGGACTTTGGTGGGTTATGACATTTCCTTTCTTTGGAGTAGAGAGAAGGTTGAGGGGGATGGAGACAAAGCAGTTTCCTGGAAATCTACTGATCTTATTTTCTAGAAATCATTCAGGGAGTGCAAAATGATTAGAAAATGAAATGAGCTATTGTCCCCTTGTACCACTTCCAGGTGTTGCTGAACAGCCTTCAAGACTGAGAGTGTGGTTTTTGTCAATCCTCGTCCTCATATTGCTTCCAATTGTTTTTCATTTTAGCTTACTTGTGGTCCTTTTGATCTTATCCTGAATGATTATGAGCAGTTTCCATCTCTCTATCAGTTGGCCCCCAGGGACACATGTCTAGACATTGGCATGGTCTCTTTGCTGCTTCATTTCAGTTGGAGCTGGGTGGGGCTGGTTATCTCAGAAGACAAGAAAGGTGTTGAGTTTCTTTCATACTTGAGAGGAGAGATGGACCGGAATGGAATCTGTGCAGCCTTTGTGGAAATGATCCCTGTCGCTGAAAGGTCATATTCCTCAAGGACCTGGCCATATGATTTGCAAGAAGAGGAAACAGAAGGGAATGTGGTTATCATTTACGGAGATGCCGACTCTCTCGTAAGCTTGAGCTTGTCTACTTGGGAGTATTTAGTGATATGGAAAGTCTGGGTCACGACATCACAGTGGGATTTTATCCACAGTGAGAGAGATTTCATCCCTGACTCATTCCATGGGACTCTCATTTTTTGACACCACCGTAGTGAGGTTCCTGGCTTTGAAGATTTTATGCAGACAGTTAAGCCTTCCAAATATGCAGAAGACATTTACCTCACTAGGTTGTGGTACCCCTTTATTCCTTGCACCATTTCTGAGCCTGACTGTAAAACACTGGAGAATTGACCACCCGATGCCTCCTTGAGATGGTTGCCTTGGCAGATATTTGATACGATTATGACTGAATGGAGTTACAATGTGTACAATGCTGTGAATGCTGTGGCCTGGAGCATTCATAAGATGCTTCTTCAACGTGCAGAAATTCAGCCAATAGGAAGCGGGTAAGATCTGGTGATTTCTTCCTGGCAGGTAAAGTCTCTTCTGCATAACAGCATGTACACTCGTAAAAGTGACGTTCTTATGGGGCTCCACAGGTGTTCAAACCAAGCAGTTAGGATTCTTTCTCCAAGAAAAGCACAGGAGTTTCTGTACTTATTTCACTCCCTAGGAGGTAAATCTAGTCTTGGATTGTAAGTCATCAACAAGAAGGTTCTAGTGGCAAGCAGGAAGTGGGCTATGAGTCAATATCAATGCTTTGTATCACAAAGGATCCCAACATCCTGCATGCCTAATGTTTCAATAGGGATTATGCAGCCTTCTCCCATGCAGCTCCTTAATGACAAGAAGACAACTTGTTCTTTCCGTGCCTATCTGGTGCTGAACATCATGGTGAATACTTTATGTAAATGATCTCATTTAATTCTGCAACAACTTTAGATATTGCAAACATCATTTTGCAGATTGATGGTCTGGGAAAATTCAGAGAGTGCATGAGCTTGGCTAGACTGGACTTTGTACTTGAGAATCTCTGAATCCTATCACCACTGATCATCTTGATCTTCTTGTCTTTGGATATTTTCTCTTGAAACTAACTGATATATTAGAAACATTATAATATTGTAGTTCTCCATATGCTTTCATTTGTTTTACTTCATTGGATACTTCTAAAAAAGTTACATTATGAAACAAGGATTACAGACAATGAAAGGCTTTAACCAATTCAGGGTTTTTCTCTTTAACACCCGGGCCCACTTCACCACAGGATAATATGTCTCTTTTAGCTGCACCCCTTTCTGAGGAACATAGAATTTAACAACCTTGCTGGTGACTCAGTGAATTTGGTCAAAGAAGGAAAATCAGATTCAGAGTAAACCTTTCTCAACTTTTGGAATTTTCCAGAAGGTCTTGGACTGAAGGTGAAAGGAGGAGAATATTCCCCACATGCTCCACGTGGTAAGGAATTGTCTTTATCTGAGGATGTGATTGAGTGGGCCACAGAAATTACTGAGATGTGTTGAACCCAATCACAATTACTCACACCACACATGAATAACCAAAATCTTGTTGGGGTTTTGTGCCCCCTCAGAGCTTCATAAAGGGCCACATATGGGAATTTAACAATTCACTTCCAACTGAAGTAATTTTTTCTTTTGCAAATAATCCAAGATCGAAAAAAGACCTTCACAAGCAAAAAGATTACAAGTTGCTGAAGGTTCAGAAGGTGGTTAGTAATTTTTAGGAATAATTTTTTTTTAAATAAGTTATGTATATGTTTTTTAGAGATAATGTTCTGCACATTTAGTACACTACAGTATAGTGTAAACATAACTTCTTTATGCACTAGGAAATCAAAAAAATGTTGTGATTCGTTTTATTGTAATATTTGATTTTTTGCAATGTTCTAGAAACAAACCCACAATACGTCTGAGGTTTACCAGTGTTTTATATCATACAGTAAGCATGGCATCCAACCAATGAATTGGATTTATATATTTCAAGCTTCAGTTTGTTAAGGCCCAATACGCTAAAACACTCTAGTTACTGGAAAAGTAGGTAAAAGTCATAGCTGTTACCAAGTGTTAACTGATTTTCTCCAGACTCCACACTCTGTATGCAGTGAGAGTTGCAGTCTGGGATTCAGGTAGAGCCCTCAGGAGAGCAAGGCTGCCTGTTGTTTTGACTGCATTCCCTGCCCACAGAATGAGATTTCCAATGAGATAGGGGAGTATATGCCTTGCAGTGATTTTCTCCACTTCTATTTTTTTTGAAGTGAATCATTTGTACTGAGCTAACTAACGTCTGTTGCCAATCTTCCTCTTTTATTATTGTCCCTAAAACTCTAGTACATAGTTGTATATCCTAGTTGTAAATCATTCTAGTTCTTCTATGTGAGCTACCACCACAGCATGGCAATTCACAAAGAGATGGTGTGGTTCCATGACCAGGAAACCAACCTGGACCACTGAAGCGGTGAGCACAGAACTTTCACCACTAGGCAATCAGAGCTGGCTCTCCACCTCTCTTTTGTATGCACCGTTCTCCCAAAGAAACGGAAAAGCTCTGGATGAGGACTGCAGGGTCCAAATGTTTCCTTCCTCCATTTAGTAATTTAACTTTTATAGCCAAAAAATCCCACTTTTTTATCATTTCCATCCAAAATGATACACTCTCTCTCTACCTTGAACTAGCTTGCTTGACTCATTTTAGCATCATTGCAGACATTATCATCTCAAGGAAACCCTTTCTGACCACTCTACAGTAACCTAACTTAAATCTCTCACATGGATTCTAACACATGGTATTGTAAGTCCTTACTTTTCAGCTTCTTTAAAGCTACGTTTAGATCACATTGAACAAATCCTTATTTTTCCAGTGTCTGGTGCTGTTCTTGGCACAGAGCAGGAGCTCAGAAAGGTTGTGTTTGATTTAAGAAGTAAGTATTTTCATGGTATGCAATGTGCTTACGGTACAGCTTCCTTCAATGAGTACATACATCTTGGTCTCTGATGTCCTAGAGTTCACAGGTGAGTAGGGGAGAAAACAGGCAGTGAGGAGAATTCAAGGTGGTGACATAGGGCTGCTATATAGGTACGCAGAGCCCCATGGGATGAAATAAGTGATAGTATATATGTTTGTGGGCAGGGAAGTGTCATGGACTTCTTCATAGAGTCAGTAGCATTAGTATTATATCAGACTAATGAAGGCGGAATAAATTATTGGTAGAATTCTAAGACATGGCAAAAAATGGCAAATTAGTCCTGCATTTAATATTCTCGGGAGCTGAGAAAAGGTTCAACATGACTAGAACCTAGACAATGTGGGTTTGGGAGTTGGGTCATGAAGTAGAAGAGGGACAGAAAACCAACACTGAAGATTTTTCATATCATAATTAGCATCTTTGTATTACTCATATTTTATGATATTAAATGGTACAATGCTGGTATCCCCTCAATGGTGGCATTTCATCATTTTACTTTTGTGATTGATATGAAGCTTAATTTCACAACATCTTTTGTATCATTTCAATTTTTTTTTTGAAATGTACTGAGATTGATGATATAGTCTGGCATATAGTCAATTTGGATAAAGCTTCCATGTGCACATTTGGCACATGGTAATTTTGGGAATATGTTCCATATGCCCATCTAAAGAACATTAAGTCCACTAACTCCAATTTCTACACGCTTGGAGGTTAACAAATACATTTGTAAACAACACATGATTAATGAATAAACTACAATCAAAATTAGAATGTATTTCCAATTAAAAATACAATTCATCAAATCTTATGGGGTGGAATTAAAACTATTCTTAGAGAGAAATGTATAATCCTAGATTATATATATTTATATATTATTGTGTATAATATAGAAAGGTTGAAGTTCTCAGTTCTAAGCATTCATCACAAGCTAGAAAAAAGGAGAAAATTAAACACAAAGAAAATAGAACACACAAAATGATAAATATTAGAGGAAGATTTCACAAAATAAAAGACAACATCGAAAGGATAAATAAAACTAAATTAGATTCTAATAAATGACAAACATACTCAATAAAATCCTAGTACTAGTGTTCAAAAAAAGAAAAAAAATCCAACAAAAATGTACGAAGGCTTAAAAGGGAGTAATCTGTGCAGATCATATGGAAAATTTTGAACATGAAGAAAACATAAATAACATCATGATGATACAATGAAAATTTAGAGGAAATTCACAGATTTCCAGGCAAATAAAAGTTACCAAACTGTCTCAAGAAAAATGGAAAAATCTGAATAATGTCATATCTATTAGAGAAATTGAGACCATACTTTAAAATATTCCTACAAAATATTATTGTAGGCTATTTATTTGGTACCAAATTTATGTATCCTACCAAATATTCAAGAAAGAAATAATACACATCTACTCAAACTCTTCCAGAGAATAGGAAAAACAGAAAACTTTTTAACTCACTTTGAGAGACTAGCTTAACATTGGTACCAAAATCTAACAAATTCATTGCAGGAAAGGAAATTACAGGCCACTCTCTTTCTTTGATTACATTCACTTATCCTAAAAAAAAAATCAAATCAAATCAACCTTCAAAATCTAGCTATATTTTATAAGAAGGACATATCATGACCAAATTAGGTTCATGCAATGTAATTCAGCACACTTCAACGGAAGAAGTAAAAAGTTGATGTTATCTTCAGATGATATTATGGTATAAAGGTAAAGTCCATATAAATTAATGTATTAACTGAGATTAGTGGTGGCTGAATACAAGGCTAATATACAAAGTTTTGCTTCCATCTACCACTCATAAGGCATTCAAATGTTAAATTTTAAAAAATGACATTTACAACATATTTAAAGTATGAAGGACATAGAAATAACTTTAATGAGAGTTTCAAAAGATTTCTGTCCATAAAGTTATAGAATGGCATTTACAAAAATAGAGGAAGACTGAAAGAAGTGGAAGGATAAACCAAGTTCATGACTGAACAGACTTAAAATTCTACAGATATGAAAACTGTCCAAATTAATCTACAGCTTCCACAAAATTGCAGTTAAAATGCTGACCTGTTCTGTGGAAATTACAATTGATAAAATTCTTATGGAAATGATAAAGGAAAAACTTAGCTAAGAAAATCTTGAAGACAAAGAATAGAGTGGGAGGACTTACTCTACCTGACATCAAGTATGGTAGCATCACAATAGAGGAGGTTCGTCAAGAGGATAAACAAGAAAATCAACGGAACCAAATGGTAAGTTCAGATACAGACTGCTTATATAGGGACTCATGTATAGACGACTGATTTACAAGGAAACACAGAGGTGGAGTGGGAAAATGAAAGATTTTTCAATAAACAATGTTGGGTAAATTGGCTGTCTTCATGGAGAAGACAATGACTCGCCAACCCTAACGAACACCATCCACAGAAATCATTATCAGGCAGATTGTAGTTCCAAACGTGAAAAGTTAGAGATTTTAAAGGGACTTAAAGAGGAAGGAGCAATGCCCCTGTAGAAGGAAAAAGCATGCATTGATACCTGCAGGGATGAGTGGGCACGGAACAGTTTCAGAACCACATGAAGATTTGGGAATCTTAAAAATCAGAGCACAGATAGTAGAGCTAGGCAAGACCAAGGTTATACAGTCTTTTTGGTCTTCCCAAGAGTTTTTGGGATTTTTTAATGGAGGATAAACATGATCCCACTTACATGTAGAACTATCACTTGTGATGCAGGACATGGGCAGGGAACCAGAGTAGAAAGTTCTTGTGATAACATAGGAAAGAAGTGACTAAAATCTTAACTTAAGTGGTGGAAGTGAAATCAAGATGAAATGTACTGGAGATCGTTTTAGATGGTAGAAATGGTATCATTTTGAACCTTCCTGAGAGTGAGGTCTATGACTTGGTCATCTCTGTTTCCCTAGAATGTAGCATATTATCTGCCTCATGGAGGTTTTCCAATTACTGCTTGCTCATTGAATGAATAAATCTAGGCCATAGCTTACAGGGGTATAGCTCAGAGAGACAGGGATGACTTTTGTTTTTTTTCTGAGAAAAAAGTGCTTTCATGAATATGCAAGATAAATACTGAGAAGGATAATAGCTTTGTTTACTTAACTATAAAGAAGATGGGCAGTATTAACTGGTAATGGTTCTCTGTAGAGCATTCTGTTATTTGCTGCCTGGAGCAACAATGGAAGACAATTGACTAAACTTACCCAATGCCTTCTTTGGGGGCATGCGAATAAGAGAGAGTGACTGAACCTGAGCTGAGGACACTTTGCATCTCTCCCCAGTCATGGATCAGTGTGTGAAGTGTCTAGATCATCAGAACGCCAACAGAGACCGAGATCGCTGCCTCCAAAAAGCTGTGACCTTTCTGGCTTATGAGGACCCCTTGAGGATGGCCCTGGTCTGCGCAGCTCTGTGCTTTTCTGTCATAACAGCTGTGGTCCTGGGTGTCTTTGTGAAGCACCAACAAACTCCCATAGTCAAGGCCAATAATCGGACTCTCAGCTACATCCTGCTCATCTCCCTCATCCTATGCTCCTTCTCTTCATTGGTCATGCCAACACAGCCACCTGCATTCTTCAACAGATAATGTTTGGAGTTGTTTTTACTGTGGCTGTTTCCAGTGTCTTGGCCAAAACTATTACTGTTGTTGTGGCCTTCCAGGTCAGCACACCAGGGAGAAGCATGTAGCAGTGGTTGGTGTCAGGGGCACCTAACTTCATCATTCACATCTGCTCCTTTATCCAGCTGAGTCTCTGTGGGATCTGGCTGGGAACCTCTCCTCCCTTCATTGACACAGATGCACACTCTGAACACGGCCACATCATCATCGTGTGCAACAAGGGCTAGGTCACTACCTTCTACTGTGTCCTGGGACACCTGGGTTCCTTGGCCCTAGGCAGCTTCACTGTGGCTTTCCTGGCCCGGAACCTTCCTGACATCTTTAATGAAGCCAAGTCCTGACATTCAGCATGCTAGTGTTCTGCAGTTTCTCGGTCACCTTCCTGCTCACCTACCACAGTACCAAGGGCAAGGGCATGGTGGCCGTGGAGGTCTGCTCCATATTGGCCTCCAATGTGGGTCTATTAGGCTGCATCTTTGCTCCCAAGTGCTACGTTATTTTCCTAAAGCCAGAGAGAAACACATCAAAAGTGTTAAGGAATAAAACACATTCAGGGAGAAAATAATCGAAATGTAAAGAATTTTCATAGGTCACAAGAACTTGCATACACTTGAAAAATAAACTATCACATTTTTCCAGACCCAATTTAAGTACCAATTAACTTACCTTACATCTCCAGTTAACTATTTGCTTTACGTTTCTTTTGGCTTTGTACAATTTTCCTCAGGCATTCAAATGAACAATTACACCAACATTCATACTAATTCTCCTCTAAAATTATGTGGGAGAGATTGCGAAAATGGCCACACGTTAGTCCTCTCCCTCTGTCTGTTTGGTCACAGCATCCCACGTTGAATCTGGGTAGACTTGGCCTTGTAACTTGCTTTGGCTAATGGAACATTAGCCAATGACATGAGCAAAGGCTTGAAAAACACTTGCTCATTGTTGGTACTTGTCCTTCTCTGGCTGCCCTTGGGAAGCCTGAGGCCATCAATATGTGAATGAGTCTAGATAGACTGCACATCTGCATCACTCCAGGTGGCTTCAAGTCAACAATCAGGTATGTGAGTAAAGCCGACCTAGACCATCCAATCCCAGCTTAACCACCAATAGGTCCAGATCAAAATGACTTCCCAGTTAACCCACAGAATCTTGAGAAAAAATAAACTGTTCTTATTTGAAGTCACCAAATTTTAGGATGGTTTGTTCCACATCAGAAGCTAACTGATACATTATGCTACCATTTAAATATGTCCTCTCATTATTTGTGTAATTATCACAGATTTCTATTTCTTTATCCAGTATCGTAGACTGGAATATTCTTCTCTAGATTAAGTCTCTGAAAGAAAATCAGAGACCATATCACGTTCCATTTTACTTTTTCTCCTTCCTCTTTTCAACCAGACATCTTTAAGCATATATATTATGATTATCTTCACTCATTTTAAGATTATGAATATTCTTCTATATTCTCATCCACCACTGTTATACGTGAGGGGTTTACTTTTAATTTTAGCCCTATAATCCATTTGGAATGATTTACTTGTGAATAATGTTAGTTGATGTTCCAGTGTTTTATTTTACAAATGGGTATCATTTAGTTTATTAAAAAAAACACTGCATCATTTTAAAAGTTGATTTGAAGCATATGGAATCTGAATAATGTTTGGAAAACTGATATCTTTGAAACACTGTTTTCAGTCACAAGTATAGTATATCTCTCCATTTAATCAGAGCTTTTACACGCTTTGTATCTCTTTATAATCTTCTTCATATAACTAATGTGTAGTTCCAATTATTTTAACTACTCATCTTAAAGAATTCATTGCTCTTATGAGTGGAATAATTGTTTACATGTTCAAACTAATTCTTGCGCATATAACAGTATTTTTTATGTTTCATATAGGAATCTAGCTTTCTTTCACATTACTCCACTTATTTACCAGTTCTAAACTTTATAAGTGATGTCCCACTAAAATAATAGATTTTCTCTTCTTCTCTAATATTATTTACCTCTTATTCTTTTGATTCTCAATTTTTCATGACTGTGCTTTCCAGTGCCACACTGAATCACACTAGTGTTTGCCAGGAGCATTTTCTCTTCTTAAGTGTAGGGTAAACCTCAGATAATTTCCTTGTCAGGGCAGACCAGTCATCTAACAGAGAGAAAGTATAAAAGTGAAGGGGAATCATTTCTAGCCTGAAATCAACAGACTTGCTTTTCTTGGCTGTTTGGAGCTGGAGATATTATGACAATGTGGCCAGCTGAGAATCAGAGGATCTCTCTCTAGTCTCAGTAAATAGTCTTGGTCAAATCTCTCAACCTCTTTAGAACTCATTTTCTTGACCTGTAACATGAAGAGTTGGACGAGTCTTTTTGAGTTCTGAAATCCAGTGACAACAAGATACACTTCACCCACATGCACTTGACAATGACCAGAGAGAGTTTTTAGTTTTCTTCCGCATCAACATTATTATCCATATCACCACTTAAAGACATATCAAATGTCGACTTTTGCATGACACTGATAAAACAGGTTCCATACCAAATCGCTGTTCATTGGGATAACAAATCTATAGTTAATTGTTTAGAGGTAAGTATAGAGATGGGCCCTGCTGGAAACAGCAATCAATGGGCCAAAAAAGTTTGCTTTATTTTACAGTGAGGCTGTGGAAATATTCCCTAATACACCAGAATTCTTCTGTACTTAGAAAGTATGAAATAAATGGGGCCCTTGAATCCATGGTTACGAGCTAATAAGGATATGATTTTTAAAATTTTGTTAATGATGCCATTTGCCTGGTATGGGGCTGTTCTCTGGTGAGTAAAGAGCAGATGTATTCAAGGCCACTTTCATTCCTTTAATAAATATTTACTCAGCGCCTACCACTTGCTGCAAGATAGCAGTGATCTACACTAATACCATTTATATTCTAGTAGGTTGACAGACAATAATTAAAAAGAGAATCTTGAGGTGATCAATAAAGTTACATATACGTCAAACTTTTTTCATTCTGGACTATTTTTCTCCCTTTCCCTTCTTTGACTGTTTCCCAGAACTCTAAGCATGTACTTGAAAACCAAGAAAGCATTGGTACTAAGTTTCTTCTCGCAACACCCCTGTTTCAAAGATGTAGTGTTTATCATCTGAGAGTATGTCTCTTTAAGACTAAGTTCCTATGAATCAGCATTATTTCATTACTTTCTTGAGAGGACGGATGATATTATGAAGGGAAAATAAAATATCATATTGAATTTATACTCCAAATGATGTGTCCACTCTAATTGTTTTATATAGTGTGGTGTGATTTGGGGCAAGTCAGTAACTCCTTCAGAGACAGTGGTAATAATACCCTGAAAAGCATTCTATAGACATTAAATGAAAAAATTATGAGAAACTGCTTTGTAAATTGCAAAGCAATCAATTTAAGCTTATTTTTTCTACCAATAATTTCATTTACCCAATCCTTTTTGACTCTACACAACCTGCCTAGACTGAGTTTTATCATTGATTCAACAATAATAATAGGTCAAAATGGTTGACTATTAGAAATTTCATATGGTTCAACTTAATTAATAGGGCATCACAATATTTAATTTGATTATAATTACAGTTAAATTTTTCATGTTGCCTTACCATGTGCCAGGCACATTCTAGGCATCTGACATGTATTCACTCATTTAATCCTCACATCAAAGCTATGGCGACAATACTATTAACCTCTATTGTATGGATGAGGAATATTAGAGGTTATATAATTGTCCAAGGTCACACAGCTGGTACCCAGGCAGTCTATCTCCAAAATCTCATTTAGAGATCCTCTAGAGGTCGTGGCGCCTACATCGTAAAAGGATCACCCTGGTATCTCTTTGGCCAATAGACCAGAGGGGACTAAGCAAGAAAGCACATGGCTACTGAAATCATCCAGGCAAGCAATTCTGAATACAGGATTTCCTTCCTTTTTAAAGCTGAATAATATTCCATTGTATAGATGCCCGAGATTATCTTCATCCTTTCACCGACGGATTCACAATTAGGTAGTTTCCATCTCTTGGCTATTGTGACTAATATTACAGTGCATTTTGTCAAACGATTTCCTGGCACTTAGGGAGTTTGAAAAAATTCTTCTTATACACATTAGTTACTGTAATGAATTACCTTTCTAAATGTCTAAAGTTTAATTATTTCTCATTCTACAGAAATACCTTGCCTAATCATGATATGTGTTGTTATCAGTTCCTGAATGATCTAAGATTTTTGTAAAAAATTTGTTATAATGGCTTTTTTTTCATGTATTCAGGAACCTGGCATAATATGGGTATTCCCTGATTCTTGATTTTTAGTAGAGTTTTCTAGCAAGCCTTTAGGATAGGAAGTATCTTCCTAGATGTGAGGCAGAGAGCAGAAAAATAATAAAAATGATAGTTATATTTAATTATATCAAAAGGATATAAAACTGTTGCTTTGCTAAATTGTTTGTACACACCCTTTGCTTATTTGTAAGAATGGCACATATCATTTTACTAATGAAAAGAAAATTCAATAAACAATTTTAACATAAAACAATCTCTATTGAGAACTTATATGAAAATGTTAGCAATATGCTGTCACCAATTTCCTCATCTGCAAAATGGAGATAGATAATACCATCTTCCTTATGGGTTGCTGTGAAAATACTCAAGAGTAATGTATGTAAAATGCTTATCACCATGTCGGTGGGAAAGTTATGCCCCATTCATTTTTCCACCAGAATGATGACAGCTTTTTTTACGCTTGAAGTCTGTAGTTTTCAAAATATGTTCCACTCTTGTAAAGTGAATCCTTTTTACAAACTCTTTGTAGAATTAGATGATCCCTTTGGAATACAAATTCAGGATCCCGTGTGTGTGCGTGTATGTGTGTCTATACGTACATCTCTCAAATAATACTTCAAGCCTTATAATGAAAAGCTACCTTCCCCACTCTTGACTCTGGTTCCAAAAACAACTCCTTTAATTTTCTGGTTGAAAATCTGTATTTCTAAATTAGCTACTCATACAGCATTTTCATTTTTCAGCTTTTGACTATTTATACTTTCTTTCTTCTCTGAAACAATCAGCATGAAGTGTTCTTACATATGTTAAAAATATAATTCCCCTTGCCCAATATAATTATTTAATGGAATTAGGATAAATCAAAATTCAATGTCTACTGTTTTATAAGTGTTTACCATTTTATAGCATATGAATCTTATCCAGAGATGTGCTACGTCAGATATTGTGAATACATTTTCTTTCCCACTTTTTCCTTTGACCTTTTAAAAGGGAAAATTCTCTTGTTTCTTTGTTGTCTTCCTCTGGATTCATCACTGGTTCATCTCCTTCCACCGGAAATTTAAATCTCTTTCCAGTAACTTCTGACGCATGAGACAATTCATGGGCTTCAGATTTTGCTTGGGGACATCCCTCTTGGGCTTCAACATATACACAGGCCCACATATACACAGTATGTCTGGAAGGATAGAGGAGAAAAGGATGTTTATCTCTGTGCAAAAGGACTGGGAGACAGTGGTAGAGTGAGAATATTTTACTGACTTTGCACCACTCTTTGAATTTTCCTATACATGTATCTACGACGTAGTGGCCTCCCTCCCCCCAGATTTTTAAAATTAAAATAGCGTTATATCCTGATCTACTGGTTTGGGACAGCAAGTTGTAGAGAAATGTGAATATATGATCCAATTTTTAAACGAAATTAAGAAAAGCAAACCCGCACAAAAAATTTATAATTTTAAATATGGGCACATCATTCTATGCGTCTGTGTAAATGTGGGGAAAGGAATGAAGAAAAGCTGTTCAACATCCAGCTACCTATACAGTCTAGGGGTCCAGGGAAAGCCGCGCCTCCAGCCCTGCTCCTGGAGCTCATTTCCTCCCCCTGTGAAGTCGGCTTGACTTAGTCCAGTCCCAGCCCCGCCTCTTCCTGCCCCTGGAACTGGTCTCTGACCACAACGTTCGGGCCTGGCTCCGCCCACAGCCTGGTCTCCGCCCACACCCTTGTCCCCACCCACAGCCCCGCCACTAGAGCTGGTCCCTTTCCTTGGTGCTGACCCAGCCCGCGACCCGGCCTCTAACTCACTCTAGAAACTAGACACCTCTCTCGAGTCTGGGGTGCGTGACCCCGTCCCGCTCCGGATGCCGCCTCAACCCGGAGCCCCCAAACGTCCGTCCTCGCGGAACTTCGGTCCTCCCCGAATGCCCGCTTGAGACCGGAAGCGGAAGCGCGGGCAGCGCCATGGATTGAGCGGGGGGCTTTGCGGTGTGTTCCGTTTTCTAGGCGCAGATCGGATTCTCGTGGATGTTCGGTCTCAGGGGCGGGCCTCGGTGAGTGGCGGGTGGTCCCGGCTCGGGTAGGGGTCCAGGGAGGGGCCTGGGTTGCAGGCAGCCCCGTCAGGGCCAGGCAACCCTTTGTCCCCCAACAGCCACGTTTCCCCCAGGATGTTCCCTCAGGGCCCCCGAGGCTACTGTTCCTCCAGTCTCCGGGCGCCGCCGTCCCCTCCTCAGAGTCCCCGTCACCTTCCTCCGTGTGATTTTGTCCCCAGGGGGCTTATCCGCGTCTGCAGGCGGTGTTTGGGTTGTTACAAATGGGGGCGCTCCTAGGGTCTAGAGGGGGAGGCAGGAATGCTGCTCAGCATCCTCCAGGGCACAGGACAGCTCAACCCCAAGTGTCCGTGGTGCCAAGGTTGAGATACCTGCTCTAGGGCCTGAAAATCTCCTGAGCCCTGAATGAAGTGTGGAAATTGTTGACAAGTCAGTGGGTCACTAAGAGGGTCCCTAAATGACAAGCTTGTTTAAAGGGTCCAGAGTCATCAAAAAGTCTCTGTCCAGCCAAGTGAGTTGAGCCACTCAAGTGCACACAGCACGAAGCTGCTTTCTCCCATCTTGGGGAGCAGGTGGCTGGATAGGAATCGGGAAAATCCAGTCACAGCATACAGTTAGAGTTAAATGAGTAAATACAAAAAAAGAAGAGTGAACCGGGTGGCCTTTCCATCCAACACGCTATAAAAGGTCTCAAAAGCTTGTTTGTGCTTTTTTTTCCCCCCTCAGACACGAAAAGCATCTGTGGAGCTCAAGTTTGAGGTGAAACCAGTCTCAGGGTTCACCTGTCCTCGCTGATCCATGGATTTCTGTGTGACCAGGTGAGTACCCTGTGGACTTGGTACCAAGAGGTTCCGGCAGCCTCCACTGTGCAGAAGACCTGTCACTGGAGTTTCCTGGGCTCGGGTTGTCACCACAAGGACTCACTGAGAGTGAGGGTATCTTGAGAAAAAATATTGATGTTTGATGGATTATATTCAAGGGCAAGATGGTAAACTATGTGTGGTTCTGTGTGGTAAATATTTCAGTAAGTACAGTTATATGCAAATAAGAACATATAAAAGAAACGTAAATAACTGTAAATGTGGATTATAGTAGAAAATATAGATTTACTTGCATTGCATAATACTCAAAAGTCAGGATTTATATATATTATAAATACAGAAATGTTTTCCATGTGTATGTAGTATTAGAAGACATCCCATTAAATATTACCAGGGATACTCAGCAACATTCCTTAGAACCATTCAATTTGACTTCTAAAGTCCTATAAATCCTCCAGAAAAATTTGAAATAGAGGAGCATTCAGGGAAAAAGATGATTTGAAATTCTTTGTATCAATAACAAATTTAAAATTGAATTTTCCAGTAGCCAGATTTATTTTGAGCATTTTATTCTTTATGACATTTCAAATCATTTAGAGGAATACTAAGCAGCACTGTAGATTGAAGGGAAGGGCACTAGTCTCCAAAAAGACTGTCCTCACCACCTTGCCTTCTAAAGGGAATTAACTTTGTTTCTTGAAACTTTTCTAAAATAACGGTCTGGTGATTCACGTTGCAGAGAGTCTTGTTAAGTAATTTTGTATTTAGTTGTTGGTTTCTACTAATTGTGTGTGTGTGTGCCTTTTTCATTCTAACTTTCTTGTGACATTCTTGAGGGGAATGTGTGCTTGTATGCAATAGATAGTCTCTGAGTGTATAATTTATGGTGACCAACCATCCTCGTTTATTCAGGTCAGAGGGGTTTTCCAGGACACAGGACGTATAGTGTTCAAACCAGGGCAGTCCTAGACAAACCGGGATGATTCCTCATCTCATGAGCCAGGCCCTGGGACACATGCATGGGGACCTGGAGAACCAGAGAGACGTTGTCCCACCTCCATGGAATTTATATTGTATTTGGGAATTTGGATTTTAGACAGTTAATGATGAGAGTGATGTGGGAGTTTGTCACAAGGGGAATCAACCTGAGGGGCCAGGGAAGTCCTCTTGAGAAGGACTGATACTGAGCTTGAGAGCTAGAGTTGGGACTGGATTTAGCTAGTTGGAGGGTTAGACTGGATGAGGGTGTGGGAGTCTGTTCAAGAGAGCGTTTCAGGCAGAGGGACCTGCATGAGGACACCCCTGAAGCAGAGAGCCTGTTGTGTCCATGAACTGAGAAGAGGGATGGCTGAGCTGAGTCAACACAGGGGGAGGGGTGTGAGCCACACCGGCGAGGGGGAAACAGGCTGGACCAGATCAGGGGTGACTTGGGACTCTGTTCTAAGGACAGTGGGAAGACTCTGGAGAGATGCGAGTAGAAGGATGATGTAAGTAGCGTTTGGTCTCAGCACTGGGGTTAAAATGGACTTCATGGTTAAGAATGAATACTTAATAGACAAGATGGGAGGTGCTGGGAATAAGATTAGGAATCAGATGATTGTTCCCTACGCCTGGCTGATGGTTGTGGAGTAGGAAAGAAGTAGGAAAAAAAGACCTTGTAGTGTAGAACCGAGAGAACGTAACGGTACTTTCTTGCCTGCGTGTGTCAGATGGCACAGGGCACTGACTGTGCTCCTTGCTGCTGTCCGTGCAGACCTGCAGTTATCCCCTCGCCCAGGTCTGTGTGTTCACCCTTCTTTGCCACTCACATGCCCCCCTCCACATCCTAAAGGAAGTCAGGCCTCACTTGTGAGGATGTTGTCTCACATAGGAGACACCTAGGAGATCCCCTGCAGACATCAGAGCAGCCCCTTCAGCATCTCCCTCAGCCTCCTCCCTTCCATTCTCTCGCTTTCCACACCCAGAGGGACCCCTGCTCAGTATTGCACATCCCCATGTTCTTACTCCCCCAGGCTTGAGAAGGGTGGGACAGCCACTGGGGTGGACATCATCTGCACCTTCCACTCTGACCCGCGCAGGTCCAGGGCTGGACAGAAAGTGACTCTACTGGGAGTTGAGCCATGAGAACCAGGGCTTCTCCCACCTGGGTTCCTTCACCCTGGATGGGGACAGCCTCTACGTCAGTGGTGAGGGGCTGTGCTACAGCCATGCTGTCTCTCCCATTCGGAGTTCTGTGTTCCCTCCGTTGCTCTAAAGTGAGCTGTGATCCATCTCTCTATCCTCCCGGTCTGGGTTCAGTCTTGTCATCACTGTGTGATCACTGGGTCCAGCCACCTTCCATTTCGTTGCCTCCCCCCGAACACACCTCCCCACTTCCCCTCTGCTTTCCCATCTGCTTTTCACACAAAGGTCCCTACATCCTCCCTCTCCTTAATCCTTTATGATCACCCCAACTCTTGCTCAGCTCCTCTCGCCTTCTCTCCACAGGTTACACCTATGGAGCAGTGGCCCCGACTACAACCAGTGTGTATTCCTGGCCCTTATCTCCTGAGTCCCGTCCGCATTTGGGGTTGTGGGGCACATGTTCTCCTACACCTGCTCTTCTTGGTGAGGGAAGGGCCTGGAAGGGCCCTAATTCATCCCTTCTCTCCCTCCTGGGTTTGGTGGAGAGTCCCAGCCCAGGGTGAGAAAGCCTTAGACAGAGACATGTTCTCTACCACATTCTGACCCCACGTGATTTTCACTTTAATTCTGCTAAAGCGCTGCCCTTGGTCCTCCTTTTCCACGTATCTCATCCATCTGTCCAGTTTTCTGCCCATCCATCTGTCTCTCCTCCGAGTTCAGTCTCTCTTGTTCACCTATCTCTCTCTCTTGGGCTCCTCTCATCCACAGGCTTGCTCATCCCTCTACTCACACAGTCACCCATCCCCTCACTCTCATTTATTCTTCATCTGTGAATGGTGGTCCTGGAACAGCCACTGCTGGAGCCCGGGTGAGCTTGGGGGCTACTCCCACTCTATCCCTCCTTGAAGACAGCCCTCACCACAGCTCCCGAGCCAGCCACCACGTCCCTGCATACTTGATCATCACCTGTACCACGAGAAGCCACCACAGGTATCTGGGGTCCCCTTTTCCTTCCCAAGAGAAGCTCTCTGACCCCACTCCTCCACCAGCCAGTTGTGATCCAGGACCTGGGAAGCCAGGGTGTGAAATTCTGGTTTTAGGGCAATCATTCTGATCACAAAGATTATACCAACGATGTAGTCTAAGGCCAGCCCTCAGAGAACCCCTAGTCTTGTGAAATTAACACACCATTATAATACAATGTGGGATGTTTCGGGGAGAGGCACCTGGCATAATTTAGAGGGGAAGAGCTTGCTAGAGAAAGTTTCACCAGAATGGAGTCTTTAAGAATGTGTAGGAGGGACCCTGGCAAATAGAGGATGAAGAGTTTTCCTGGCAGAGTGTATTTCATGAACAAAGGCTCCAGCCAGAAACAACATGCCGTAAGGGGAGAATTGAAACGAATTTGGGTTGCGTGAAGCATGAAATTTATCCCGCAGTAGATGGATAAAATGAGACTGAAAGTTCAGCAGGAGCCAGATTGAGTAGAGCTTTGAGTGCCAGGTCAAGAAGGTTGAACTAAACACTGAAAGCCATAGGGAGCCATGGGTGGTACTAGAGCAGTGGTGGCCCTAGTGAGGTATTCATTTCAGAAAGATTCTTGTAGTGGTCCATGTAGAACATCCTTTAGATAGAGCATCCTGTAAGCCTGCTGGGGTGTTGGTCCGGGTGAAGGAAGTTAAGACCTGAGCTGGGACAGGGATGGAGTGTATGTGAGGACCAGTGTGCAACTGGAATTGGTGTTACTGGGAGGAAGGAGGAGCTGAGCAGATATGCTGGTTCTGACTTGGGTGACCACATGGGTGGGTGGTGGTGCCACTGGGACAGAAGACGACAGATTATAATGAGTGCAGGACTCTGGTCTGGTCTCAGGCCAGCTCTCAGTGATGGCCATTGCGCTCCCTCTCATCTTGCAGCTTTGGGGCACAACCTGAAGACCCTCACAGTCAACGTCACCATGTCCACCTTTCAGTATACATCAGACAGGATCAACAGCTCAGCCACGTTCAACTCCACTGAGAGGGTCCTGCAGAGCCTGGTGAGACCCTGGTTCCAGCAGCTCCTGGTGGGTTAAATCCCACCCAGACCCTCCCCCAACCCCTGTCCCTCCCGCTCCTCCTCCTCCTCCTTCCTCCCCAGCTGGATCTTTGTTCAAGAAGAGCAGCCTGGGCCCATTCTACTCGAGTTGCAGACTGGTCTCCCTCAGATGAGACCCTCCCCTGAGCATTTGCCCCTTATGACTACTTTTGTGACCACCACTCTTTGTCTCCCCACTGTCCTCCCATTTCCTCCTTCCAGTTCTGGCCCCCACCCCCAGAGGATTCAGGACCTCTCACGAGAGTCCCCAAATCCCTCTCTCCCCAGGCCTGAGAAAGATGGGGGAGCCACCAGTGTGACGCTGTCTGCACCCACCACCCTGATCCCGTGGGCCACCATGCCTCTGTGCTGGGATCAGAGAGTCTCCACCTGTCTGCTCTTCCTCTCGGTGGCTCCAGGCTCTGCAGCCCAGAGTTTATCCATCCAGAGAGAGCACCATCTACATTTCTACATCATCATCTGGAACCTCAGCAACCTGGAGCCCACATCCTCTGAGTACACCGCCCTGCTGAGAGACACCCAGGACCAGGTGGGGTCTCCCCTCTCCCGTCCCTCCTTGCCCTGAGGGCAGTGTCATTCCTCCGCCTGACTTAAATCTGTTACGTGATTGTTTCAACCCTTCATTTCCCCTGCGTGTCTGGGTTCTCTCAGTGTCCAGAGATGATGTTCTAGCTGCCTTTCCCATTTCTCACTTGGGTAAACTGAAGCTCAGAAAGGGGAGTATTGTGCCTAAGGTCACACAGTGAGTTAGGGACAGAGCCAGGATTTGAAGTAAGGTCTCCCTTGCCCCAAGGTCTGTGATCTTTCACTGGCTCCAGTGGCACCCTGCATCCCCAAGAGACCTCCATCTCACCCACTCTCCCTCGCATCTGTTCTAGGTCACCAAGCTCTACAGAGGCAGCCAGCTGTGAGATATATTCCACTCCTGCCTGGTCACCTACTTGATGTAGGTTGAGGAGATTGGAAGCATTGGCTGAGCTAGTGGCTGATGACTCTGAGCTCAAGTGACACATCCTTGATCTGGAAGTTACTGACATGGTGCCCATTCTATCCCACATTCCTGTCAGCTAATCCTACCATCCCCTTCCTTAGGTTTTCAGAAGATGAGAAAAGCATTAACATTTGGGGCCACCAACCTCCAGCATCCTCCTCCTCCTTCTCTTCTGCAGACTTTCAACAAATATCAGCAGTCTAACTGTGCTCTCCAGTAGTGGAGCCATTAAACACATGGGGCAATTTAAATTTTTTATACACCTATTGAGATACGGTTCACATATTGTGTGTGGGGAGAAGTGTATTTTTTAGGTTTTTCTATATACAATATCTTCTCATCTGCAAAACAAATAGTTTTACCTCTTCCCTTCCAATCTGGGTTTCTTTTATTCCTTTTTCTTGCCTAATTACCCTTATTAGAACCTCTAGTACCTGTGATTAACATAGGAGATAAGGGAAGACATCATTTTCTTGTCCCTGCTCTTAGGGGTAAATTTTCAGTCTTTCACCATTGACTATGGTGTTAGCCGTGGGTTTTTCATTGATGCTGTTTATAGGTTGAGAAAGTTTTTTTCTATTCCTAATTTGTTAAGTGTTTTCTTTTTTATACATGAAGGGCGTTGTATTTTGTCAAATTCTTTTCTGTATATGTGGTTGAGATTGCGTGGTATTGGCCCTTATTCTATTACTATGGTGTATTGCATAATCAAGTTTTCAGATATTAAGCCAACCCTTCAACTAGCAGTGAGAGATTAAGATGTTCTCAAGTCTTTCCTGGGCGTGCCATAGCCCTGAGCCCTTGTGTCCTTCTAGCTGCCCGCAAATACACTGCAGCTTTTTAAAGGCCCCTGTGGATATCACATTCCCCCAATTTTTCTTCTAAGTTTTTGGCTCTCTTCTTGCCTGCCTCAGGTGGTATCACTCCCTCAGGCAACTACAATAGAAAACAATTAGCCCTGATTGTTTTTAGCAAGTGCCCTGGGGTCAGACTTTCCTCCCTGGGCAAGCTCTGAGTCAAGTAACTACAAGCCCTGAACATGGGGCTTTTTTGGGGAGCTGCCAGGCAGGTCAGCTAGTGAGAGTTCGGTGGAGATGGGTCTTTTGAGTGCTCCAAACCCATTATGGCTGCTCGGCTGCTGGATGTCTCAGCCACTATAGTTCTGACAATGATGGTTTTCAAAGTTATGGAGGATATTGTGAGAGCAGGATGGGAATAGTGCAAGTTATAGTGCCACAAAGTTGGCTCCCTTTATCAAGATTCCACCATGTTTCTTCACTAAACCCTCCTCAGATTCTTACAAGCCGTTGATTAATTTCTAGACTTCTGAAAAGTTGATTTTGACCATTTTTACCATTGTTCTCATTGTTTTTATGCATTTGCAGAAGTCCTTACTCCAAAGTTTCAAAAATGTTCTCCCTGTGGTTATTTATTTATAAATTAATTACTTTAAATGAAATTATGTGAGAAATTCAGTTCTTCACTCACACACACTAGCCACATTTTAAGTGCTTGATAACTACATGGGGCTAATAATGAGTGTATTTGGTAGTGCAGACAAATGTTTACATTATTGCAGAAAGTTCTCTTGGACAGGACCATGAAGCAGGGGATCTAGAATCAGGGTAGAATTCCAGACACCCTTGTTCATCCCTTGTGCCCTTCCAGCTCTGTCCCCCACAGTAACCACACTGGAGCGTACTCCCTGTGTGCCTTGCCTCCTCGGCACAGAGACTGCACAGAGTTGCCATCTATGAGGAATTTCTGTGGCTGACCCAGAATGGTACCCAGCTGCAGAACTTGACCCTGGATAGGAAGAGTGTCCTTGGGGATGATAAGGCTTCCTGGTCATTGGGAAAGAAAGTGAGGCCTTTCCGGGGACTCTGGATGCCTGGGGCTTAGAGAGCATTGAAATTTCTCAGGCTGGCAGGAGGTGGCTTAGTCCCCTAGTCTTTACCCACCATTGAGAGAGAGAAAAGCGAACCAGTGTAATATAGGAGGCCCTCACCTTCTCCTAGATAGCTCTGTGACATAAAGCTAGTCACCTCCCCTCTCTGGACTTTTGTTTCGTTATCTCTGCACTGACAGCAACTGGGCCAGATGGTCAGTGATGGCCTCCAGCTGTGTGTGAAGCAGACTTACAGGTTTGGGTGTGGATGTAGTTTCTGATCCACAGGCTATAGTTTGCCATGTCCCGCTGTAGATGAGCACCAATGGGCTAGAACATTCTGCAGTGGTGGAATGTTCTATATCTGTGCTGTCCAGTGCACAGCCGCATGTGGCTGTTGAGTACTCGAAGGATGGTGTTGTGACTGGTCTTTATTGTTACTGATTTTTAATGTTACTGAGGTACTAAAATTTTTATTTTATTTAACTAAAATTAATTTTAATTCAAAAACAGTCTTGTTGCTGCTCCATATCAGACAGCACACCTCTAAGTGGTTGTCTGGGTAGAGGTACAAGAAGGGGGACCTGCACCCCTCCCCTCATGCCCACTGGGTGCTGTGTGTCCTACCCTCCTGTAGTTTATGTTGTAGCGGGCAATAACAAGAATAGAGAATTGAAACTTATCAATTATTTGATGTGAACAAACTCATACTTGCAGGCGGAAATCAGGGAAGACTTCTTGCAGGAAATTACATTGTAGGTTAATCCTAGAAAATGAATATTAAGCACATAGATAAAGGAGAAGGAGATGATGTGTTTCTAGGCACGGAAGAACATTTTTGAGTTGGATTTTACAAATTTAGAGAGATCCCGTAGGCTTGCCAACTGTGATGACCCAGTCTGCCCCTGGCTGTCATAAAAAAGTCCAGCCCAAATTCAGTCCTCTGTGCCCAGAGGTATAAATTTGGTTTAATTTATTACACTTTTGTTCTGTGATAATGGTCTTGGATTTTGTAGCAAAGTGTACTCACTTTTTAAAGATGGAAACTAAAATGGTGTGAAACATCATGATGTCTACTTGACTTTAGTATTTCATTGAAAACATGGAATTAATCAAAGGTGGCAAGTGTTAATAATTTATACGTTGATGCAATATTGTTTTAATTACATGGAATATACAGTGTTAAATCTAGATGATGGATGTTTATGAGACTGTTCCCTTTATTTTTCTGTGTCTAAAAAGTTTTATTAAAAAGAGTGAAACACACTCACATGCATTCTCCATTTCATTCACTTCCAGAATATTCTCCCAACAGAGATGATGCCTTGACTGAGAAGCCAGGTAAACCTGCAGGAAGCCTCAGCCCATGGTAGGGGGAGTGCATCTTGGTGCTGTGCCTCATCGAACAGAACCATGCGCACAGGGTCTTGGATGATGAGGAAAGTTGGCCAACCCTTGTCAAGGAGGGTTGAGGCACAGTGGGTTCACCAGGAGCCCTGGGGCGATGAAAGGACATGGCTTATCCCACCACATGTCTCCCCAGACCTCCCCTTCTGGGCCCTCATCCTCATCTGCTTGGCAGGACTCCTGGTGCTCATCACAGACCTGATCTGCTGTCTCCTGGTAAGCCATGACGTGTTGCTTGTCTTCTTACTATTGGGTTGTAAGAGCTCTTTATATGTTATAAATACATGTCCTTGTCTAGGGATATGTTTTGCAGATGTTTTCTCCCAATCTGTGCGTGGCTTGCTTTCTCCTTCACCACATGAGTCATTGGGGAAATGTAAGTGACAGTCATCATGAGATTCCACCACACTTGAGAATGGCTAAAACTAAAAAGACTGACTATAGCAAGTGTTATTGAAGATGTCAAGTCACTGAAACTCTCATCGAGTGCTCGTGAAAAATAGCTTGGATGCGTCTTTAAAAATTACATTCGTCTACCCAGCCATTCCTCTCCTAGGAATCCATATAAGGGAAATAAGCACATATGTCTATACACAGACTTGTACACACATGTTGATAACCTATTTATAGTAGATAAAAATGGAAACCAACCCAAATGTCCATCTACTGGTGAACGGATAGACAAAGTGTGGTTTATACCCACAGTGGGATACTATTCAACCATAAAGTTGAATGAATTATTTTTTTTCTTTTTTAATTATTCTATTGAAATTATAAAGGGTTTTAACATTTTGTAAGTTCGGGTGTTCATTATTATTTGTGAATTTCTGTATAGACTGCATCGTGCTTACCAGCGGTAGTCTAACTTTTATCCATCACCATGCATATGTGCACTTTTAACTCTTTCACTCAATACCCAGCCTCCTTCCCCTCTGGAAACCACTAATCTGTTCTGTTTATCCATGTGTATGTTTATCTTCTACATATGAGTGAAATAATGCTAAGTGTCTTTGTCTGGCTTATTTCGTTTATCATCATACCCTCAAGGTCCATCAAGGTTGTTGCAAACAGGACGATCTTGTCTTTTTTTCTGGCTGAGTAGTATTCCATTGTATATAATACATACCACATTTTCTTTATCTGTTCGTCTGTAGCAGGGCACTTGGATTGCTTCCATCTCTTTGTTATTGTGAATAATGCCGCAGTGAACACAGGGGTGCATAAATCTCTTTGAATTGTTGATTTCAATTTCTTTGGATAAATACCCAGTAGTGGGATAGGAGGAAGGTAGGGTATTTCTATTTTTAATTTTTTGAGAAATCTCCATACTGTTTTCCCTGGTGGCTGCACCAGTTTGCATTCCCACCAGCAGTGTGTGAGGGTGACCTTTTCTCCTTATCCTCTCCAACATTTGTTCTTTTTTGTCTTGGGATTTATAGCCATTCTGACAGGTGTAAGGTGATCTCTCATTGTAGTTTTGATTTGAATATCCCTAATAATTAGTGATGATATACATCTTTTCATGTGCTTGTTGGGCTTCTGTATATTTTTTTTGGAAAAATGTCTGTTCATATCCTCTGCCGATTTTTAGATTGGATTATCTGTTTTTTTGTTGTTGGGTTGTATGAGTTGTTTATATATTCTGGAGATTAACCCCTTGTCAGATATATGATTTGCAAATATTTTCTCCCAGTTAGTGTGCTGTCTTTTTGTTTTTTTCCTTTTTTTTGTGAGGATGATCAGCCCTGAGCTAACATCTGTGCTAATACTCCTCTTTTTTTCTGAGGAAGACCGGCTCTGCGCTAACATCTATTGCCGATCCTCCTCTTTTTTTTTTACCCCCAAAGTCCCAGTTGATAGTTGTATGTCATAGTTGCACATCCTTGTAGTTGCTGTACGTGGGACGCGGCCTCAGCATGGCCGATCAAGCGGTGCGTCTGTGCGCGTCTGGGATCCGAACCTGGGAAGCTGGTAGCGGTTCGCGTGCACTTAACCACTAAGCCACGGGGCCGGCACTGGCTTTTCATTTTGTTCATCATTTCCTTTGCCTTCCGGAAGCCATTTAGTCTCATGTAGTCCAATTTGTATATTTTTTCTTTTCTTTCCCTTGCCTGAGTAGACATGGTATAGTAAATGATGCTACTAAGACCGATGTCAAAAACTGTACTGTCTATATTTTCTTCTAGGAATTTTAGGGTTTCAAGTGTTAGAGTCAAGTCTTTTATCCATTTCAAGTTAATTTTTGTGTACGATGGAAGATAATGATATACTTTCGTTCTTTTGCATGTGGCTGTCCCGTTTTCCCAACAGCATTTATTGAAGAGACATTCCTTTCTCCATTGTATTATCTTGGCTCCTTTGTCAGAGATTAACTGACCACAGATGTGTGGTTTTCTTTCTGGGCTTTCAGTTCTGTTCCATTGATCTATGAGTTTGCTTTTGTGCCAACACCATGCCATTTTGATTACTATAGCTATGTAATATATTTTCAAGTTAGGATTGTGATGCCTCCTGCTTTGTTCTTTCTTCTCAGGATTGCCTTGCCTGTTCAAGGTCTTTTGTTATTCCGTATAGATTTTAGGATTCTGTGTTCTATTTCTATGAAGAATGTCATCGGGATTCTGATTGGCATTGCATTGAATCTGTAGATTACTTTAGGTAACATGGACATTTTAACTGTGTTTATTCTTCCAATCCATGTGCATGGAATTTCTTCCCATTACTTCAGGTCATCACTGATTTCTTTCAATAATGTCTTATAGTTTTCATTGTATAGGTCTTTAACCTCTTTGGTTAAATTTATCCCTAGACACTTTTTTCTTTTTGTTGCAATTGTAAATGGGATTGTATTCTTCAGTTCTCTTTCTCTTAGTTCATTATTAGAGTACAGAAATGCAACTGATTTTTGTAAGTTGATTTTGTACACTGCAACTTTGCTGTAGTTGTTGATTATTTCTAATAGTTTTCTGATGGATTGTTTAGGGTTTTCTATATTTACAATCATGTCATCTGCAAACAGCAAGAGTTTCATTTCTTCCTTTCCAATTTGGATTCCTTTTATTTCTTTTTCCAGCCTAATTGATCTGGCCAAAACCTCCAGTACTATGTTGAATGGGAGTGGCGAGAGTGGGCACCTTTGTCTTCTTCCTGTTCTCAAAGGAATGGCTTTTAGTTTTTCACCATTAATATGATGTTGGCTGTGGGTTTGTGATATATGGCCTTTATTGTGTTGAGGTACGTTCCTTCTATACCCATTTTATTGAGAGTTTTTATCATAAATGGATGTTGGGTCTTGTCAAACCCTTTCTCTGCATCTGTGGAGAGGATCATGTGATTTTTATTCCTCATTTTGTTAATGTGGTGTATCACATTGATTCATTTGCAGATGTTGAACCATCCCTGCATCCCTGGTATAAATTCCACTTGATCATCTTATATGATCCTTTTAATATATTGCTGTGTTCGATTTGCTGATATTTAGTTGAGGATATTTGCATCTCTGTTCATCAGCGATATTGGCCTGTAATGTTCCTTCTTTGTGCTATCCCTACTTGCTTTTGCTGTCATGGTGATGTTTCCCTCATAGAATGAATTAGGAGTGTTCCATCTTCTTCAACTGTTTGGAATAGTTTGAGAAGCATAGGTATTAAATATTGTTTGAATATTTGGTAGAATTCTCCAGAGAAGACATCTGGTCCTGGACTTTTGTTATTTGGGAGCATTTTGATGAGAATTTCGTTCTCTTTATTTGTGATTGGTCTGTTCATTTTCAGTATTTCTTCTTAATTCAGTTTTGGGAGGTTGCGTGAATCTAAGAATTTATCTATTTCTTTTAGGTTATCCAATTTGGTGGTATGTAAGTTGTTCAGTGTATTCGCTTATTGTCCTTTGGATTTCTGTGGTATCTTTTATAATTTCTACTCTTTCATTTCTAATTTTATGTCTTTGAGCCTTCTCTCTTTTTTCTTATTGAGTCTGGCTAAGGGTCTGTCAATTTTGTTTCGGTCTTCTCAAAGAACCAGCTCTTTGTTTCATTGATCCTTTCTACAGCTTTTTTAGTCTCTATTTCATTTATTTCTGCTCTAATTTTTATTATTTCCCTCATTCTTCTGACTTTGGGCTTCATTTATTCTTCATTTTCTGGTTCTATTAGGTGTAGTTTAAGGTTACTTATTTGGTATTTTTCTTGTTTGTTGAGCTGTGCTTGTATTGCTATAAATTTCCTTTTTAGAATTGCTTTTGCTGCATCCTATAAGAGTTGTTTTGTTGTCTTTTCATTTTCGTTTGTCTTCAGGTATTGTTTGATTTCTCCTTTGATTTGTTCATTGATCCAATGGTTCTTCAGTCATGTGTTCTTTAGTCTCCACATATTTGTGACTTCCCCATCTTTTTTCTTGTAGTTGATTTCAAGTGTCATAGCATTGTGGTCAGAAAAGAAGCTTGATATGATTTCAATCATAAATTTATTCAGTCTTGCCTTGTTTCACAACATATGGTCTATCTTTGACAAGGTTCCATGTGCACTTAAGAAAAATGTGTATTCTGCTGTTTTGGGAGGGTATGCTCTATGTATATCATTTAAGTTCATCTTATCATATGTTTCATTTAATTCCACTATTGACTTGTTGCCTTTCTCTGCATGGTCTATCTATGGATGTAAGTGGGGTGTTCAGGTCCCCTGCTATTATTGTGTTGCCGTTAATTTCTACCTGTGGGTCTATTAATAGTTGCTTTATATTCTTTTGTGCTGCTGTGTTAGGTGCATACATCTTTATAAGTGTTATGTCCTCTTGGTGGAAAGTCCCCTTTATCATTATATACTGCCCCTCTTTGTCTCTCATAGTATTTTTTATCTAGAAGTCTGCTTTGTCTGATATAAGTATGGCAACACCTACTTTCTTTTATTTGCCATTTGCTTGGAGTATTGTCTCCCATCCCTTCATTCTGAGCCTGTTTGTTTTTAGAGCTGAGATGTGTTTCCTGGAGGCAGCGTAATCTTGGGTCTTGTTTTCTAATCCACCCCACCACTCTGTGTCTGTTGATTGGAGAATTCAATCGATTTACATTTAGAGTGATTATTGATACATGAGGGCTTAATCCCACCTAATCTATATTTCCATTGTTTCTCTTCGTTTGTGTTTCTGACTACCATTTCATTTTGGGGGTTTTGTGTGGAGGTTTTCTCTCTTTTTATGATCTGTGGCTCTGTTCTGACTTTTTCTTTTCTGGTTACTATGAGGTTTGTATGAAGATCTCATAGATGAGATAGTCCATCTTCTGATAGCCTCTTATCTCCATTAGTCTAAGCAGGTTCCATCACTTTCCTTTTCTCATTATGAGTTATTGTTGTACAAGTTATTCACTTTTGTGTTGTGAGTTTGTGACTAAGTTGAAGTGTTTATAGTTACTTTTGATGCTTTCCTTCCCTTCTTCTTTTAAGTTATAATTAAGTCTTTGCTACCCTGTTGTGAAACAAAGCTGTAGCTTTCTGATTTTGTCTGTCTATTTATCTTTTTGCTCAAAGCTTTGTAGACATTTGCCATCTTTTTATTTCTGGTATGAGGACGTTCTTGATCATTGCTCGTATGGGAGATCTAGTGGCGTTGAACTCCCTCAGCCTTTGTTTATCTGGGAAAACTTTTATTTCTCCATTGTATCATAAGGATCATTTCACTGGATAGCGTATTCTTGGCTGAAAGTTTTTGCCTTTCATTATTTGTAATAGATCATTCCATTCTTTCCTTGCCTGTAAAGTTTCTGCCAAGAAATATGCTGAAATCCTGATAGGTGTTCCTTTGTAGGTTATTTTCTTCTCTCTTGATACCCTTAATATTTTTTCTTTTTCATTGGCTTTGACCAATTTTACTGTTATATGCCTTGGAGAAGGTCTTTTAGCATTGATGTTATTAGGCATTCTCTTGGCTTCATGTACTTGTAAGTCCGGTTCTTCCCCATGTTTGGGAAGTTCTCAGCTATTATTTCTTTGAACAAGCTCTCTGCTCCTTTCTCCCTCTTTTCTCCCTCTAGAATACATATAATTCTTATGTTGCTTTTATAATTCAGTTGTGTATTTCTACAAGAATTCCTTCCTTTTTTAAAAATCAGAGTTCTCTCTCCTCGTCCACTGGAAGAATTTCTATTTTTCGATCCTCTAAATCACTAATTCTTTCATCCATAATATCAGCTCTATGTTTTAAGGATTCTAGATTCTTTTTTATCTCATTAATTATGTTCTTCATATCCAGAATTTCTGCTTGTTTCTTTTTAATAGTTTCAGTCTTTTTGATGAAGTATTACTTTTCCTCGTTAATTTTATTCCTGAGTTCATAGAACTGTCTGAACACTCTTGTAATTTGATGAGTTTCTTTATGACAGTTATTTTGAACTCTGTCATTTAGATTGTAAATTTCTGTGACTTCAAGTTTCGTTTCTAGAGATTTGTCATTTCCTTCTGCTCTGAATTGTTACTGTAGTTTCTTATGCTGTTTGATGAACTAAACTCTTGCCTGTGTATTTGTGGTAGTATCAGGTCGCAGATTCCACCTGCTACCGCTGTGGGGAAAGCATGAGCTGTGTTTCTGATCCCACCCCATATGCTGGAAGTTGCGTGGGTACAGTGCGTGTTCCACTCGCTGGAAAAGCATTCCCACTGGGCTCAGAGTTGCCGCCACATTGAGGCATGTACACAGTTGTGAGACCACAACACTACTATGCCTATTTGTGCCACCTGCGAAAGCAGATATGTGTGCATATATCTGCTGCTGCTTTTTCTTATGCTCATGCCAGCCTCTGTGTTTGGTGGGTGGGGCTTCTTCATGGGCTCTGAGCATTGGCCAATCATTGGGACTGCAGTGGCACGGTGCGCTTTCCAACCATCCAGGAAATCATTCATGTGCAAGTTCAGGGCACCCGCCAACCCCTCCCAGAGTTGCACCAATACGCATTCCTACTTTTGGGGATGCAGCATTACTATTGGCTCTCACACAAACATGGCAAGTGCTTGGGCGTGTGCACAGTGCTGCCAGGGAAGGGTTGGGTATAGGAATGAATTCATAGTACATGCAATGACAAGGATAAATGTCAAAATAATTATGCTGAGTGAAAGAAGCCAGTAAAAAATGAGTACATAGTATATCATCCCCTTTATAAACATTTTTGGAAAATACAGGAAAATCTATATTGACATATACCAGATCACTCGTTGCCTGGGAATGAGAATGTGCTTGCAAACGGCAGGGAAGGAGGAAGTAAAATGAACATTAGGAAATTTGGGGAAGATAGCGTTCCTTTTCTTGATTGTGGTGATGGTTCAATAAGTTATAATCAAAATGTATCAAATTGTTCACTTTAAGTGTATGCAGTTTTCTGTATGTCGTGAATACCTCAATTAAGCTAGAACATGTAGGGGAAAGAGAGAGAGAGAGCTGAACGAAGGTAAAGGGAAGGAAAAGAAGGACTGAGGGTGAAAATTAAGTGGAAAAAAGGAAGACGGAGACATAGGAGGCATCAGGTCTCTGTGGCTTTGGCATCTCCTTCCCCTGGAGTCTCCCATACTGGGCAGCTGACTGAACGATTCTGATGCGCTCTCCTGACCTCACAAGTCACTGTCTGCCAGTGGAAGAAGGAGGGCAACTATGAGGTCCAGTGAAGACGCCTGGGCTATTACCTGCCTCATGGTGACCTACGGAAGCTGTGATGACTAGATCTGACTAGATCTGAGGTCCCTTTTTCCAAGCTGGGGTCCAGAGGAGCTTGACTGGAACAGAACGAAACCACATTGGACGGATGCAGGCTCCGAGCCTTTCTAGACTTGGCCCCTGACTGGCTCACAGGGGACTAGGCTGAAATGTTTCACCTTCCTTAAGTCCTGAAAGTGACTGCAACTTCTGTCCTGTGATGTCACACCAGTTCATCCCTCAGGGACACCAGAATTGGTGAAACCAGCACAGACGTTGCCATCATGTAAAATCGAATCTCCACTTCAGTGCAAGGTTTCCCTTCTTAGGAAAATTTGGAACATCTCTCCCCTTCACTCTGTGCAGCCATCACACCCCTTTCGATTCCTCCATATTCCTCCCCCACTGAAGCCCTGGCAGTCTCAGGTTCCCTTTTTCTGCTTCATTCTCTGAAGCTGCGATTCACCAGGACTTCCAGATCAATCTCCCTCAATGGCTCCTCTCCCCACTCATGGGTCCTCTGTGACGGAAAACAGACCAAGATGGGAGGAGTGGGTGAGATGTGACTCTGCAGTCCCCTTGGGCCTTGGGAGCTGAAATGACTAGGTGTCTGGGAAGACTGAATCCCAGAGAAACACCAAGGCTCTGGGAAGAGAGTGTCTGCTCTGCATGTAAAAGTGAATAATACTCGGCGGGAGAAATCTGAGGGAAAAGAAAGAGGCTTTTTTCATCTTTCTCTGTACAGAATCCAACTAGCCTCAAAACAGAGGCTCCCCAACAAGCAGCCCAGAACATCCCAGGCATGAGGCAGGCTACACTTTTCTGCAGTGGGTCTGTTGGAACAGATTACATTATCTGTACACACTGTACAGATGACCACAGCTGAAGATACCCAAGGGCTGAGAATTAAAGTCACAGTCATGGCACTTTCTCAGACTTTTTGTGTATGAGCTTCACATTCTCAATCTGAAGCAGTGATTCTCCGAGAATGCACACTATGAAGATTCTAATGATTAATAATATTAATATATTATTATTATACATTGCATACATTATACATTATATACTGTATATTATAATTATAAATTAATGTATAATCATTATTATACATTAATATATTATTATATTATAATTATTATAATATCATTATAATGATTGATAATAGTTATCATTGTTGACTAATTTCTTCTAAGCAACATGACTGGAAAGCTCTGCATGTATTATCTCAGTTACAGTCACAATTTTAGGGATTTATTCCCATTTTAAGCTAAAGAAGTGGAGGCTCAGAAATATTAAATAACTTGACAAAGAAGGAAAAAAATTACTACAAATCTAAATTAAACACCTATTCAAGCTATGTGTCAAAGAAAGAAAGACGTTATCTGACCTACAAACATACTCAAAGTTGACCTCCCACAGGCCCGCAGTGAAAGAAGTGGTAAAGAATATACATCAGGAAGAAGAAATGTGAACCCAGGAAAACATAACAGAAGTCACTAGGAAAGGAAAAAACCGTCTGTCTAATTCAGTATTAGTTTTAAAACAAGACATTAAAAACACATTTGAACCAAAATTCCAGATGATTACCACATGGAAGAATAGACGAGAGAAGATTTAGCTAAAAAATAACTCATTTTTTAGGGAAGATATAAATACTAAGATACTCTATTATTGTTGAACACATTGCTCTCAGAAACTGATAAATCTGTGGGACAAAAGTAAGTAATGATAAAGAGGATTTGAAGAGTGCAACATACTGGATCAGGCAAATAGACAAATCCCAACACACTGGCTTATTGTGACTTGTGATGCTGAAAACAGTCGTTCTCTTGACAGCATGATACCACAATGGCATATCAATTTTCATGAATCAAATCTCCAACACATACAAATCTAAAAAAAGGGACAATCCAGTATTTCATTATATGCAACTGTGATTCAACATGCAACAAATACCAGAAAAATAGAGACCCAGAAGTAGGTGTCTTTTTTGAGAAGACAGATATAACAGCTCTTTAGTGAAATATTATGTTGGAATCTATTGCAATATTACACAAAAAGGACAATCCATTTGGACTAGGTATGTTTTCTCTGTGACTGTGAGGGCAAAACTCTAAAGAATCCCCTGATTGTGATAAATCTGGGTCTTAAAATACAAATAGATAACACTCAGTAAATGAAAATGAGAGGACTAAATGAGAAAGAAAGAACTCCTTTGTCTCCCCACCTGAAACCCAATCTCTCACCTCAGATGGATCACTGTCTGTATCTTCTCTGTCATGCAAAGGAGTCAAAGAAAAGAAAATTATTGGTATATATTAAAGTTTCAAGAGCTCAAAGCAAGAAATCATCAGCACCCCTGCAGAGGCATTAATGTAGTGTGAGCTCCACGTCATCTGCGCCATCTTTTGTTTTCTTCATCGTGTTTGTCGGGATGTCCTTCTTGGCCCCTCACTCTCCCTGCCTCGCTTGCGAGTCTGTCTGCATCTGTGCTATTGCCAGTCTGTCTCTTGCCGTCTTCACTTTCCCTTCCTGTTTCCTGATATCTTCCTCAGTCACCAGAAGATGTTTGCAAAGGAGCTGTGGGATGTACAGAGCAGCTCCTGGGATCATCTCTGCCGAATCTGAAGACCAGGCAGGGCTGGGCATGGGACTGGAGTTCAGAAAACCTGCGAGCTCACCTGGCAGTGATACACCTGTGCAACTAGGTGCAAGATTCAGCAGGGCTTTGGCAAGGTCCAAAGCACTTAATAGTTATCCTGCACTCTGCAGGCCTGGAGACTTTGCAGTCTCTTCTGCTAGCAGAGTTGTTGGGGCTGCTCCAAGGTTTCCTCCCTTTCATGGCATCTGACCTCATTGCCAGGCTAGGATGTGATTCTAGTAACTGGCCTCTTGATTATGTAACTGGACATCCTCAAAGGGATGGAGATGCTCAAACCAGGCTTTGGTTTAGATTGCTTTCCACAATCATTTCACTTCCTCTGTGATGATTTGACCATCATACTTCTTCTTCTCTGACCCTACACAAATAAATTTTGAAAGTGGATCAGAGTTATAAATGAAGCCTGCTTTCCCACGACAATTATGTCAGATGCCTTGTACTTCTACCCTCCCTCTCTCCCTGTGGGGATTAATCTGACCTTTGTCCTGGGACATCATCAAAGAGATTTGGGTCAAGAAAAGAAACCACGAGGTCAAAACTCAGGAATACGGCAGGTCATTTCTTCTCCCCCATGTTGTTAGACACTTATGTGTATGACTTTATTCTCTTTTTGTCCTTTTCTCTCTCAATAACAAAATCCTTGGTTCTCCCTGTCAGGACACACGGTCCCCAGTCTTTTTCTAAATCCCAAATCATGCCATTCTCCTATACTATATGATTATTCATTTGATTAACCCATTGACCAGTTGGTGTTCAAAGCTCCATTAGAGCTTAAATCAGTATTGAAATTATCACCCACCCCACTCCTAGTTATTCTTATTTGACAATTGTGAACATTTAATCTCAGTGCAGAGAATGTATGTCTGAAAAAACTCGACTTACAAATGGAGATTGTACTTTAAGTAGGAAGTACACACTGGATTTATGAAACACAGAAAAAACAATTTAACGTCTCTCATTATTAAGTTTTGTATAGACTGCACCCACATTGATAATATCTTGGTTATAATGGGTTAAAATATACTATTAAAGTTAGTTTCTCCTGTTTGTTATCATTTTTTAAAATCTGGCTACTAAAAAATATTTAAATTCCATAATATAGTTTGCTTAATGTCACTATTGGACAGTGCTGGCGAAGCCATCAGTGAAAAGAAAGTACAGAGAAAGTGATTAGGGAAATTTTTTCCCTAGAAAAGGAGTCTACACTTGCCCACACTGCCAGATGCAGCAAAAAGTCTCATACACCCCCACACACACACGCGCACACACACACACTGACAGAATGAAAAAAACCTCTTCCTAGAGTCCCACCACTTCTCACATAGTATGAGGTTGCACTCTTACTTAATCCTAAGTGGACTATTCTCAAGAAAGAAGGCAGAAGTGTAGGTAAATTACCACTTAGGAAGATCTAAAACCAGAGATTAAAGCTCAAGATATGTGGTGAATTTCCTGTCGTGGCTTCTGTTATTAATTCAATATGTTAGGGAGACTTTTCCAAGGAAGATTGTTTTAAAACTCACTTTTTCTTTACTATGTAAAAATAGACAGGCTATGTAAAGAATAATTACTCTAGCCAATCAATGAAAAGGAGATGATAGAACACGAATACCCTTATTATAATTCACTACTGGTTTAGAGAGTCAGGGAACAGCTGACATTGGGTTAATTTGGCCTTAATTAGGCTGATTCTGATTTCATGACCGTCATATTGATTGTATTATGCTAGAACCTAGGAAACTTCCCAGTCCCCCTACTATTTAACCACCAAGGCCCACCAACAAGACCAGTCCTTGCTGACATATCCCCTGCCTCCATCCCTTCTGACAACACCTGGAGGATTTTCCCCAAATCCCACTCTGTCCCTGCGCTCTTCTACCTGCCCCAGGGCCAGGGAATCATTTTCTCCAAGGCTCAGGCTCTCTGTGTGCCCAGCTCTGGGGATGGCACTTCTCCCTCTAGTGAAGACAAAGATCACAGCGCAGACCCTGTGAGCTGCAGCAATTGGACAAAGACTGGGGTTTGCTGACAGAAAAGAACCTTTAGTGGGCATGGTTACAAGGGTCCAAGAAGCCCCAGTGATTCCTCCAGAGAATGTGATGCAGGACAGAGCAGGAATGTCTGTGTGTGGTTCGGCTTGGGAATGCCTGTAGGTTGACATAGGTGACATTGGTAATGCATTCGCCAATGTTGTTCACTCATTTATTCATCGTATGTCATGGAGTGCATTCTACGTACGTCCAGGCAACATTATCACCCTCTGGGGCTCACAGGCAGTGTCAGAAGAATTTCTAAATTTTATTTCTAATACATAGGTACAGCACTGGTAATACACTAGGTCTTCCAAACATTTTTCATACATTAACTTCTTTAATACTCTCCATAAACCTACAAAGTAGGTATGCTGATCATTATTGCCAACGAAGACATGAAGAAACTGAGGCACCAGTCAGGTAAAGAACTCAGTCAATACAAATATCTAATAAGGGATTGAGCTGGAATTTGGACATGAGGAGTTAGCTCCATACTCTGTGCTCTTAACCACGACATTTACTCTCTAAAGACTTCACATCATGATAAAATTTGATCAGTTATCCATTTGCTTGGTGCATTGAGTAGCCACACTATTTTATCTGTCTGAAAAATAGAATACATGCGTAGAAACTACTGCACATACATGCTCAAATTACATCTATCTATGTCCCCCATCCCTGAAAATTAATACAGAGTACATTTCAGAATGTTTCTTGCCCAAGTTGGGAGGACTCTGAGGAAATCTCAGTGTTGCTATAGGAAGCTGAGGACAGGCTGGGAGTGGGTCTCGGGAAAGGTGTCCTCAGGAGTCACGATTGAATGACAACATTGATGGGAGGGTCTAAGCAGTGACTGAATTCAGGATCTGGTGGTGTTTTAACCTGGTGCTTATCTTCTGGCTGTGGGTTTATGGTGATGCAGCACAGGGAGAGGGGATGGTTCACTGTGTTGTTGGGGAAACCAGACCCATGAAAGAGAGGGAATGACGGTTTCCTTAAACAATGGACTCGTGGTGGGAAAAATTTGGCCTGGAAGAGACAGTGGTGTCCCTGGTTTAACCAGAACGAGTTGCCTCTGCTTCAGCCAAGGCAGACAACCCTTCCTCATGCACTCATTTTATCTCAATGGGAGGAAGGAGGAGGAAATCATGTAATGCTCTTCTGGATGTGAGATCTCTGATGGTAGAGACTGTGCTAGGAGGTTCTGAAAGGCTGCCCTGAGACATTTCAGACCTTTGCTGTGACCAGAATGACAAGTGTAAGCACCCCTGCGTATGTCTGGGAAGAGTTAGTGTGTCAAGGAGAAGGCTCCCTGGAGCAGAGACTCACAGGAAGAAACGAGTTTGACCAGAGAAGGTCAGAAATGTGGCCAGTGTGGCTGGAAGGAGCCTGAGAAGAGAGAGTGAGGGGAGAGAGGAGGGTGATCAGGCTGGATCCTGGGACATGGTAGACTGTTACTTTCTGTTCCTCTGTCACAACTTTACTCCAAAACCTGCCACCTATAAAGTACAAATATTTAACATCTCACAATTTCTGTTAGCCAAGCATCAGACATGGCGTAGCTGGGTACCTCTGCCTCAAAGTCTCTGTGAAGAAGGGGCTGTGGTCTCATCAGGGCTCCAATGGGGGAGCATTCCCACCCAAGATCAGTCGCATGGGTTTTGTCAGGATCCATTTGGACTGAGATTCTGAGCTCCTGTCTGTCTGTTGGCTGGACACTCACTCAGTTCTCTCCTATGGAGCCTCTACATAGTGCAACTGAAAACATCAGCACTTGCTCTCCCAGTTCTGGTGAATTGATAGAGAGCAAGAGCGAGAGTAAGAGCGAGCGAGAGAGAGATAGAGAGAGAGATGGAAACAGAAGGAGGGAGGTAATTAGGGAACCTAAGTAAACCAGTAATTGGGAAATGACAGACGTTTTGTAATTAAACCTTGGAAATGACATCCCATCACCTTGGTTGTGTTCTCTTGTTCAGAAGCCAGATACTGACCACTTACTGGTGCCATAAGGATGTGCACTCTAGGAGGAAGGGAGCAATGGGAACATTGTGGAGGATGCCACCACATAGGCCATCATGAGGCTCTTGGGACTGATTCTGAGTAGAACAGGGGACCGTGGAAGGCTTAATGCCAGTGGATCACAATGTCTGAATTTCCTCTAATTTCAACCCCTTCAGGATGCAGACCTGAAAATGAGGCTCAGAGTGGCAGTGACTTACCAAAGATCACACATCTGGGACCTAGAGAAGTTCTGACTGGTATTCTATGTGATGTCTACTCTTTGTACTTCCTCCATCCCTAACTGTGTTCATTAGACACATGAGACACCAGCTCACAGGTCTTGTACATACTATTACATATACACCTGAAGAGGTCTCTAGGAAGCTATTTTTAGCCCAACCCTCATTGTGCACCTTGGGAGACTGGGGAGATCTTGAGAGGCACAACAGCTTTTCCAGGACACAGACCTGGTAGGAAAAAAGAGGTCTGACCTCAGCTCTGTCTCCTCAAAGCTGGGGCCTGGATCCACTCCCAAGGAGCTTTGGGGAGGGTGGTGATGGGTATTTGTGTACAGTAATGGACATGACACGGGCAAGGAGGGAGAGCAGCCAACATCCCCGCAGGGGATTTGGGTGGATCTCATTGAAGGAAGGGCTAAGTAATAGAAACTTGAAGAAGTGACCTCACTTCCTTTGTGACAGCGCCCAACAGAACTTAGAACGCTGGTTATCAGCCACCCACATTGTAATCACAGCCTCTTGTCCAGTTCATTTGAGTGAAGACACTCGACACAGCAGGATTTTCTTGTGTTGTCCCGTGACTTTCCGAGGCTCTGGCCCCCTGAAAGCCCAGAATGAGAGCGTGTTAAGTCGCTTTAGACATTGGCTCAGCCCTCACCTCGAATGTGTGTGGCTTTTTGGCACGAGGAACCATCAGGTAACAGTGTAGGCCAGGGCAGACCACTCTAGGTCAGGCCAGAACTGTGATCCCAAAAGGACAGCCCCACACCCCTTGACCCTCATTGTGTGTGTGTGTAGGAGGTGGAATTACTGAAACTGGGGATGAGGAGGATCCAGCCTGAGCAGGAACAGGAAGCCAGATAGTAGGAGTCGGGCAATGTGTCATGTTCATGCTCAAGATCTTGGCTGCAGGAGAGGAAGGTGAATGCTGGGGACCAAACTCCTCTATCCGCATGTGAATGCCAGGCCCTCAAGTTGTCCTCGCATTCCTTCCCTGGTGGAGTGTCTGCAGATGCCCCTCTGTGCCTGATCTGTCGTGGGGTTTCCCATTGTGGCAAAGTCCAGGCAGGCCCCTGATCCCTCCTGGCCTGACTGCTGGGCTCTGTCACTGCAGAGCTGCACCCAGGAGATGGTCGAGGAGCTGGTGGATGCTTTCCAGTTTGCCATCTCCCTGGAGTGGACACAGGTGCACCAGTCCATCAATGACCAGGGCTGCTCTGAGGTTAGTGAGGGTGCAGAGGGGTCTTCACACCCAGGACCCTGAGATGATCAAGGCAGTAGTAGAATCCAGACTCAAATATGAGATTCCCCTGGGACCCGCTGCCCCAGAATTTTCTCACTACAGTGTCCAGAAGTCCCACTCCCAAAGGAATCTGGAACTCCACTCCTACCCACAAGCTACACAGGATGGTAGAATGTCACCTCAGTCCTCCTGGTGGTTCACCATGATGTCACTGACTGTATGTTCCTCCTCCTCTACCCCCGTGTCAGGATGAGTCCACTGTGAATTTAAACGAAGACTGCAGGATGCGTGGCGTCCAGGCAGGCATGATGGAGAAGCTGACAGAGTCCATTGCACCAGCTTTCCTGAGTAGGAACATCTAGAGTTTCACCACCTTCATGATCAACTACTCGGCCTCAGACACATCCCACTGGGTCCTGGACCAGCTGTTTACTAGGTGAGTAGCCACTCCCTCCTCAGCACAGTGGTGACTGTGTCCTCTGCCAGCTGTGTAACTTGGGCAAATCCCCGCATCTCTCTGAGCCTCAGTTTGCTCTTCTGAATAGTGGGGGGGGATAAATTTCATGGTGATCTTGTAGGGACTAATGGAATCAGCCATGGCAGGTGCTCACCTGGTGCCTGGATCTGCAGAGAGGGCTGTGGACATGCTGTGGTTGCTCCCCAGCAGCCCTGAGCTTGGTTGGTCCCTCAGACCTGGCCAGGGGCAGCTCATCCCCCGGCGCCCTCTCCCGGAGCATCCAAGGGTAGGCTCGGCGCCAGCCCCACCCCACTATCCACTGACACGACCATCGTCCTCCCCCGGGACGCCTGGGCAGGACAGGGACCCAGGTGTGGGAGGCCGCCAGATCTCAGGTCCGACACACCCCTTGTCAGGCTGCTTCCTCCTCTGACGGGGGCCCAGGATACACCCCAGGAGACTTGGCAACCATGCCCAGGGTTATGTCCTCCAGTGGTCGTCCCCTTGGAAGGGGCCAGGCCCAGGTGCCAGGTTCGGCTGGTTGGCCAGCATCCTTTGGAGAAAGCAGGCAAGCTGAGCCAGGCTTGCAGTGCCCACGGGCGTGACACCTGCGACCATAGGCAGAGGGTCTCACGCATGCCCTCCATGGTTGATTTCTCCCCGGAGCCGTGGTCTGGGCTCCAGGAAGGCCAGGCCCTCCCGACTCCAGGGAGGGGGTTGGGACCTGTTGCCAGAAGCGTTTGCCCAGTTTGGCCCTGGCTACATTGCCCTGTGGTGCCATCTGCCTGTCTCGGCCCTTCTGACTCCACAGAGCCTTTTCTACACCTGGTCTGGCTGCAGTCGCAAAGTGCAGGCATGGGGTGAGGCCATGGCTTTGTCTTTCCAGGAAGAAATGAGACCCTGGACAAAGCAGCTGGTCCAAGCAGAGCCTTGAGGTTGAAGCCCAGTACACCTGTGGCCATCAGGCCCAGAGCAATGTTTCCAAGGAAGTGAAGTGGTCTTCCAGGTGAGTGGGAGTGGGGGAGGGGAGGGAGACAACAGCTGAAGCCAAGTACAGAAGAGCAGCGATGGAACAACTGCAGCGGGGTGGCACCAGATGTCCGCCCCCGCCGGTCAGAGCCTGGCGGCAGGGTGGTGCCTTCACTGAGGACCTACGCAGCAAGCCCTAGGCCCCAGCAGTCGCACATGCGCCCTTGGCCTGTGCGGGGGTGTGGGGGCCTGAACCCAAGCTCTCAGGGGTCCCAGAGCTGCCAGAGAAAGAAGGTCCCATGGGGGAGGTAGGTGAGGTGGGCAGAGCGCACGACCTTCCTTTCCTCAGGTCCCCGAGGGGGAGAGAGAGAGGGAGAGAGTGAGAGATCCATGACCTCTGAGTCGCTGCCTCCACCACTGGCTGGTGCCTACTCACAAGCTATCTCATTGCATCCACCACCCCCACGCCTGCCCATGGGCCATCCCCACCACAGAGAGGCCAGTTGCTGGACACCTCCATGCCTTCCCTTCCGTTCCTGACCCCAGTGCAAGGGAAACTGTTGGGACAAGCCTTTACATGTCCCTCTCCATGATAATCATCTCCCTCCCCTCTCCCATCCCACAGGCCCACCCACGACATCCACCTTCGTCATTAGCTCAGGAGAGGACGCAAGATGAGAATCTCTGCCATTGTGTGGAGAGACTCAGTTTCCTGCATTTCTCCCACGGACACATGTTCTTCAGCTAGGTCTGATTTGCGCCAGCGAACCTGTCTTGTTAATGATTTGGCCAGCCATGAGAACCTGAAGAGAAATGGTGGAGGGGCATTCTCTCTCTTCCCCCAACAACACCTATCTGGGTCAGTCCCTCAGACCTGGCCAGGGGCAGCCCATCCCTCTGCGCCCTCTCCTGGGGAATCCAAGTGCAGGCTCAGCGACCACCCCACCACTCTCGCCACTGCCAAGACCATCGTCCTCCCTTGGGATTCCTGGGGTGACAGGGACCTGGGTGTGGGAGGCTGCCTGATCTCTGGTCTGCCACACCGCTTGCAGGGCTGCTTCCTCTTCTGACGGGACCCAGCACATGCCCCAGGAGACTTGGCAGACGTCCCTAGGGCTATGTCCTTCATAACTTGTCCCCTCAGAAGGGGCCTTGCCCAGGTGCCAGGTTCGGCTGTTTTGCCAGACAGCTTTTGATAAAGCTGGCAAGCAGAGCCAGGCTTGCAGTTGCCCTGGGCGTGACACCTGTGACCTCAGGCAGAGGGTCTCACGAGTGCCCTCCATCGCGGATTTCTCCCCAGAACCATGGCCTGGGCCCTAGGAAGGCCAAGCTTTCCTGACGCCAGAGAGGAGGCTGGGAACTGACCCCGGAAGGGCTTGCCCAGTTTGGCATAGGCTCCCAAATGCCTACGGGCTGCTGGCGCTGCACTTCCTGCTTTGCCATATGCCTGTCTCGGCCCTTTTGTCTCCACAGATCCTTTCCTCCACCTGGCTGCAGTCGCCAAGTCTAGGCGTGGGGTGAGGCCATGGCTTTGTCTTTCCAGAAAGAAATGAGCCCCAGGACAAAGCAACTGGCCTAGGAAGAACCTTGGGCTCGAACCCCAGTCTGACTGTGGCAACCCTGGGCAGACCCACCCTTCCAAGGAATTGATGCGGCCTGCAATCTGTGAGGTATTGTGGGAGGTGAGGGAGACAGCACCTGAAACCAAGTCAAGAAGGGTGGGGTTCCTTCAGCTGCAGCTGGTAGTCACCGAGGGATTCCCCAGCCGGTCAGATCCTGGTGGGAGGATGGGGCCCTCACTGAGGACCCCCGATGCCAGCCCTAGTCCCAGGTGGCCGAGCATGCACCCTTGGCGTGAGGGGGTTGAACCCAAGCCCACATGGTTCCGAGAGCTGCCAGAGAAAGAAGGGAACATGAAATAGGTAGGCGAGGTGGGTAGGGCGCCCCACCTTTCTCTCCTCAGGTCTCCGAGGGAGAGAAGAGAGAGAGAGACACAGAGAGAGTGAGAGAGAGAGAAAGAGAGATCCCTGACCTCTGAATCGCTGGCTCCACTGCTGGTACCAACTCACACGCCATCCCGCTTCCACCTACCACCCCCACACCCGCCCCTGGGCCAGCGCCACCACCACCACAGAGAGGCGGGTTGCTGGTCACCTCCATGCTGTCCCTTCTGGACCTGACCCCGGTGCAAGGGAAATGGTTCCGACAAGACATTACATGTCCCTCTGCATGACAGTTGTCTTCTTCCAGTCTTGACTTCCACATGCCCTCCCGCAACATCCTCCTTTCTCATAAGCTTAGGAGAGTATGCAAGATGAAAATCTCTGCCTTTGTGTGGAGAGACTCATTTTCCCGGGTTTCTGCCATGCACTCATATTCTTCAGTTGGGTATGATTTTCTCTTGCTAACCTGTCTTGTTAACTGTTTGGCAAGCCATAAGAAACTTAAGGGAAAGGGCGGAGTGGGATTCTCTCTCTGCCCCCGACTGCCTCGAGCTGGGTCAGTCCCTCAGACCTCTTCAGGGGCAGCCCATCCCCAGGCGCCCTCTCCCGGGACATCCCGGGGCAGGCTAGCCAGCAGCCCCACCCCACTCGCCACTGCCACAAGCATCGTCCTCCCTTGTGAGGCCTGGGCAGGAAAGGGACCCAGGTGTGGGAGGCCTCCTGATCTCACGTCTGGCACACCCGTTGCCAGGATGCTTCCTCCTCTGATGGGGCCCAGCACACGCCCCAGCAAACTTGGCAGCCATCCCCAGGGCTATGTCCTCTTGACTTTGTCCCCTCTGGAAGTGGCCTGGCCCAGGTAGGATGTTTAGCTGGTTGTCCCGCCTCCTTTGGAGAAAGCAGCTGAGCCGATCCAGCCATCCTGTTGCCCTCTGCCTGGCACATCTGCATTCAAACAGAAGGCAACACACGTGCCCTTCGTCATGCTTTTCTCCCCAGAGCCATTTCCTGGGGTACTCTTAGTGTTACGTTAGTGTCATGTTTGGTTTCCAGTTACTGTCAGTTTCAGGGTTTGGTTTAGTTTTCGGGTTTGTGTTAGGTTTATATTTAGGTATATGTTTCTGGTTAGGGTTAAGTTTATGATTCTAGTTAAGGATAGGGTTATGATTCGCGTTAATGGTATGTTTTGAGTTTAGGTTAGTGTTAGGGTTAGGGTTGACGTTAGTGTTATGGTTGATTGCCAGGTTTGGGTTAGATTTCAGGTTACGGTTAGGGTTCAGTTAGCCTAGGGTTATCATCTGGTTAGTGTAAGTGTTAGGGTTTCTGTTACTATTGGGGTTAGGGTTATGGTTAGCATTAGGGTTATGGTTCTGTTTAGTGTTAGGGTTTGGGTTTGGTACAGATTTGTTTTACGTGTAGGGTTAGTTTTAGAGTTAAGGGTTAGGGTTAGTGTCAGTGGTCAGGTTCAGTTTAGCGTTGGGGTTAGTGTTAGGGTTCGAGTTAGATTTAGGGTTATGGTTAGGTGTAGTGTTAGTATTAGTTTTCGGGTTAATGTCAGGGTCAGGGCTTGGTTTTGATATCAGTTTAGGCTTAGGGTTCTGGTTGGGTTAGGCTTCGGGTTAGTGTTAGGGTTTGGGTTCGGGTTCTTGTTAGGGTTAGATTCAGGTTAGCGTTCGGGTTAGTGTTAGGATTTGGGTTAGGCTGAGGTTAGGGTTAGTATTCGGATTAGGGTTATTATTAGGTTTTGGGTTCGAAAAATGCTGAGCTTTAGCTTTAGGTTTCTTTTAGGGTTAGGGTTAGGGCTAGGGTAAGGGTTATGGTTAGGGTTATGGTTAGGGTTAGGTTTACGTTTTGGTTTCCGATTAAGGTTATGGTTAGCGTTAGGGTTCGATTTAGGGCTAGGTTTAGGGTTAGAGTTAGGGTTCGTGTTGGGTTTGGATTAGGGTTAGGGTTAGAATTAGGGTTAGAAATATGTTTAGAGTTCAGGTTATGGTTAGGCTTAGCAATAGGGTTCGGGTTAGGGTAATGTTTAGTTTTAGTGTCAGGGCTAGTGTTCAAGTCAGGGTTAGGCTTAGGGTTCAGGTTCGTGTTCTGGTTAGGGTTAGGGTTAGAGTCGGCCTAAGATTAGGTTTAGGGTTAGAGTTACAGTTCAGGCTAGGTTTGCTGATATGGTTAGGGTTAATTTTCATGTTAAGTGTAGGGTTATGTTTAAGGTCAGGGTTGTTTTTGGGTTAGGGTTATGGCTAGGGTTCGAGTTCATTTTCTGGTTAGGGTTAGGGTTATGTTCTGCTTTGTTGGGACGGTTAGGATTAGGCTTACTGTTAAGGTTATGTTAAGGCTTAGGGTGAGGTTAGTGTTTGGATTAGGATTAGAGTTAAGGTTTGGGTTCTTGATGGTGTTAGTGTCAGGGTCGGATTCGGCTTTGTGTTTGTGATAGTTTTAGGGTTAGGATTAAGGTTCGGGTTAGAGTCTGGGTTAAGTTTGGGGTTCATGTTATTGTTAGAGTTCGGGTTAGCTTTAGGCTTAAGGTTAGGGCTGGGGTTGGGGTTAGTTTTGGATAAGGGATATGGCTGGTTTCAGGTTGGGTTTGGCTTCGAGTTTGGGTTAAGTTTAGGATTCAGATTCGAGTTACGGTTAGGGTTATTTTTCGTGTTAGACTTAGCGTTATGGTTACGGTTAGTGTTTGGGTTAGGGTTATTGTTAGGGTTAGGGTTAGGTTTTGGCTTAGAGTTCAAGTTAGGGTTATGTTTTGGTTCGGGTTAGGGTTAGGGTGAGCGTTAGTTTTAGTGTTAGGGTTAGTGTTTGTTTTAGGGTTATAGTTAGTTTTTGGTGTCAGTATCATGTTAGGTTTGTTGTTAGGGTTCGGGTTAGCGTTTGAGTTAGCGTTAGGCTTTGAATTCGGGTTCGGGTTCGGGTTAGTGTTCATCTTAGTGTTAGGGTTAGTTTTATGGGTAGGGTTGGGTTCTGGTTCGGTTTAGGTCTATGATTCTGTTTAGGGTTAGGGTTCCGATTCGTGTTCATGTTAGGGTTAGAATTAGGGTTATTGTGAGGTTTAGGCTTAGCTTTATTTTAAGGTTTGCCTTCTGATTAGGGTAAGGTTTAGGTTTCGGGTCTGGATAAGATTAGGTTTGTTTAGCGTCGGATCAGGCTTCTGGTTAGGGTGAAATTTGTGGCCCGGTTTAGGGTTTTGGTTAGGGTTCGGCTTATGCTTAAGGTAGCTTTAGGGTTAGTGTTGGGTTGGGTTATGTTTACTGTTAGTGTTCATGTTAGGGTTAGGGTTATGTTTAGTCTTAGAGTTAGTGTACAGATTAGGGTTAGGGGTAGGGGTAGGGGTAGGGGTATGGTTAGGGTTAGTGCTAGGGCTGGGTTATGTTTAGGGCTAGGGCTAGGATTAATGTTATGGTTATTCTTAGAGTTAGATGAGGTGGTTTGTGTTTCAGTTAAGGTTAGGTTTAGCAGTAAGTATATGATTAGGAATAGGGCTGGTGTTTGTGTTAGGACTGGTTTAGGGCTACAGCAAAGGCTACGGATAGGGTTAGTGTTGGATTACATGTAGGGTTATGGTGAGAGTTAGGATTAGGTGTAGTGATAGTGTTAGTGTTATGGCAAGAGTTATCGTTAGGGCTGGGCTTGAGTCTAAGTTTAGTTATTACATTTAGAGTTAGGATTCTCTTTAAGTATATAACTAGATACATTTTTATTGTTTGGGACGGGACAGGTTATGATTTTAGGGCTAGGGGTATGATTAGGGTTAGGTCTGATGTTAGTGTCGTGTGTGCCTTAGGGTGGGGACAATGGAAAGTCTAGGAATAGGCGTAGGGTTTTGGTTTGGGTTAACACTAGGCTTAGAGTTAGGGTTATGCTAATGTTAGGGTTTCTGTTAGGGCTAGGGCTAGGACTAGGTTTTATGTTAGGGTTAGAGTTGGCTTAGGGTTACAGTTACAGTGGGTGTGCATATGATTAGGGTTAGGGCTAGGGGCATATTTAGGGCTTCGGGTAGGTTTAGGGTTAGAGCTAAAGTTGGGTTAAGGTTCATGATACAAACCCCAACCCTAACCCTAAAACTAATGTTAATATTAATCCGAACATGAAGCCTAATTCTCACCATAACCCTAACCATAACCATAGCCTTAGATATAACCTTATCCCTAACCCTAACCCTAAATCTAAACGTACAATTACCCCTACACTAAACTTACGGTTACCACTAACCTTATACCTGACACTTACCACAACACAACTCCAACTCAAACACTAACATTAACAATAACAATAATTCAAGAATTAGCACTAAGCCTAAGCCTAGCCCTATGCCTTACACTAACCCTAGTCCTAGACTTAACCCTAACCCTGGCACTAGCCCTAGCCCTAAACCTAACCCTAACTGTAACCCTAACCCTAACACTTGCCCTAGATCTAGCCCTAACCCAAACTACAGCTGAAACTCATCCTAGCCCCAGCCCTAAAACCCAGACATTACACTAGCCATAACCCTAACTCTATGCCTAAACCTAGCGCTTGCCCAAATCTTAACCCTAACACTAACACTATGCTAACTCTAGTACACTAACTCTAAACATTAAGGCTAACATTAAACTTAAATTTAATCCTAACAATAACCCTAAAACTAATACAACCCTAGCCCTAACCCTAAACCTAACCCTCACTGTAACTCTAACCCAAACCTCATCCTTATCCCTAATCTTAAATCCAAGCCTAACGCAACCCTAAGCCAAACCCTACCCCTCCTTCTCTTTATAAAACTAACTCTAACCGTAACCAAAACCTAACCCTAACCCTATCCTTAAACCTGGGAACAGGTTTGTATAGGACAGGGAATCCAGAGTAGAGCTGAGCTAAATCATGTATAGCACCCATTCCTGGAAATAAATTCATACCACATCTCCCTTCCGTCCAGCTAGTAAGGATCACATAATGCCTAAAAAACATTTGGCACAGATTGCTGTTTGGAATCCTAAACCAAAACAGTACACAAACCCTAATCTGAACCCTAAGCCTAACCTTAACCCTAACCCTAACCAGAACCTGAACCCTAATCCTAACCCTAAACTGAACGCAGACTTAACCCCAACCCTACCCCTCCTTCTCTCCATAAACTAATTCTAACCCTACTTAAACCCTAACCCTAACCCTAATCCAATCCGAAGCCTAAGCCTAACCCTACACCTAACACTAATCACATGCAGAACCCGAACGCTAACACAAATAATATTAACCATAACACTAAGACTAGACATCACCCACCCCTAACATTACCCTTAATTTTAACCCTAAACCCAACCCTAACTGTGACCTTATCCCTACCCATACTCTTAACCCAAACACTTAGCCTACCCCTACCCAAAGCCCTAACCCTAATCCTACTTTATTGTTACCCATAGTCTTAAAATAACACTTAACCTAGACCTAATGCTAGCCCTAACCCTAAACCAGGCTCTAGCCCAAGCTCTATCCCTAATCTTAACCCTAAACCTAACACAAACCCTAGCCCTACCCTAACACAAACCCTAACCCTATCCCTAAGCCAACACTTACCACTACCCCAGACCCTAGCCATAGCCCTAAACCTAACCCTAACACTAACACTTAGTCTAACCCAATCGTAACTCTAACCCTAATCCTGGACAGACTCCTAACACAAACTCTTGCCCTAACCCTAAGCCTATTCCAAACCCTAAGCCAAACCTAAACACTAAACATAATGGTAACCTGAACACTAAACCTACTCTTAAACCTAACCCTAATCCTAATATCAGCCCTAAGCCTAACCCAATTGCTAAGTCTAACGCTAGGTTTAACCAAAATGCTAACACTGCATATAACACTAACCCTAAAGCTAGCACTAACCATAACCCTAACCCTAGCACTAGACTTAACCCTACACTTAATCATAGCACTCCACACAAGCCCTAACGCTAACACAAATCCAAGCCCCAGACCTGACCCTAAACTTAGCCCCAGACATGACCATATCCCTAACCCTAACCCTAGCTCTAGGCTAAATTCTAAACTTAACCATAACTATAGACCTAGGCATATCCCTAATGATAACACTAGCCCTTTCCATAGCCCTGGCTCTAACGTTAACTCTAACAGTAGCACTATCCCTGAACTTAGTACTAACACTAAGGCTAACCTTAACCATAGCCCTAAACCCAACACTAGCCCTAGTCCTAACCCTAACACTAAGCCTAGACATAAGACTAGCCTTACACAAACCCTAGCGCTAAACCAAACACTAAGCTTAACTCTAACTCTAACGCAACACTAACCTTAACTGTAGATCTAAAACTACCCATAACCCAAACCCTTCTACTAACCCACCCTAACCCTAGTCCTAAACCTATCCATAAATCTAGGCCTATTATCAGCCCTAACCCTAACACTTGCCCTAACCTGAACTCTAGCCCTAATGCTAACTCTAACACTAAACCTACCCCTAACTCTCACCATAACCCTAACCCTAACCCTAAGCCAAACACTACCCCAACACCTACCCCTACTACTACCCCACCCCTAAACCTAACCCAACACTAACCCTAACCCTACCCCTAACCCTAACCAAACCTAACTCTAAATTTAACCCTAACCCTAACCTGAACCTTAATTCTCACGCTAGCTCTAGGTTTAACCTTATCTTTAACCCTAACCCTAATGCAACCCTAACCCTAACACTACTCTTACACCAACCCGCCTCTAAACCTAAACCTACCCAAACACCTACCCCTACCCCAACAATATCCGTAACACCAAGCATAACCCAACCCTAATGCTAACTCTAACACTAATCTTAGCCCAAGTTTTAATCCTAACCAGGGCCCTAGTTCTAACACTAAACATAACACTAGTCATAACTCTAAACCTAACCCTGTCCCTAGCCCTAACCTTTACCATTACAAGAACCCTAAACCTAACCCCAAACCTAACCATAGCCATAACCCTAATCCAACCCCACTCTTATCCTTACGCCTACCTCTAATGTTAAAACTTATGTTAACTGTAACTGTACCCTTTTATGTAACCTTAAACCTAACCATCACCTTACCAGTGTGACGAACCCTAAACAAATGCGTAGCTCTAAACCTAACCATAGCCATAAACCTAAAACTAACACTAAACCTAGCCCTAACCCTCGCCATAGCCATAAACCTAACCCTAGCACTAACCCTAACCCTAACCATAACACTTACCCTAAACCTAAATCTACTTCTAACCATTAAGCTAACTCTAACCTTGACCCAAGTGTTGAACTAACCCTAGCCTTAAACCCAGCCCCAACCCTAACCCTAATCCTTGTCCTTACCTGACCCCTAACACTGTCCCTAGCCTTAACACTAGCCCTAATGTTATCCATAATCCTAAAACGAGCCCCAGCCCTAGACCTAAATTTAACTGTAATCCTAACCCTAAAACTGGGCCTAAAACTTAGCCCAACCCCGAACACTAACACTAATGCAGCCCTATGCCTAGTACTAAATCTGACACTAAACTTAACAGTAAAACTGAACCTAAACCTAGTCTAAGCCCTAGACCAAGCCTTAGCCATAAACTTAACCCCAGCCCTAACTCAAGCCCTGGCCCTAATGTTAATCTTAATGCAATTCCCACAGCTAACCGTATCACTACCACTAACCTTAACTGTAACCCTATCCCTATGCCTAAACCAATCTTTACCCAGACCCTAAGACTTAAGGTAACACGAACCCTAACACTAACCCAACCCTAAACCCAAACCTAACTGTAACCCTAACCCTAACTTAAGCCTAACAATAACCCAATCCCTAGCGATAACACTAACACTAATCTTAAGAATAATCATAACCCTAAACCTACCCCTACACCTAACCCTAACCCTATGTCTAACTGTAACCATAACCCTAAATCTTAGCTAACTCCTACCCCTAAGTCTAACCCTCACCCTAACTCTAACGCTAACACTAACACTAACCCTATGCCTACACCTGATACTACCCTAACCTTAACATTAACTATTTAATCCAACCACAATTCTAACCCCAACACTAATCCTAGCATTAACCCTAACCCAAACCCTTGCTCTAAACCTAGCACTAATCCTAACCCTAACCCTAGTCCTAACCCTAAAGCCAGCCATAGACCCAGCCTTAACCATAACCCTAAACCTAAGACAAACCCAAACCCTAACCCTAATTGTACTCCAGACCTACCCCTAACCATAAACCTACCCTTAACCTTAACTGTGGCTCTAGACCCTAATGCCAACTCTAACACTAGCCGTAAACCTAAATCTAACCCTAACCCTAAAACTAAGCATAACTCAAGCCCTACAACTACCACTGACCTTAACCCGAACACTAACCCTAAACCTATCCTTACACCTACTCCTCCCCTAACCATAACCTTAATCGAAACCCTAGCCCCTCCATAACCATAGGCCAAACTCGAATGCAACCCTAACCTCAACCTTACCACTAACCCTAAAACTAACCCTAACCCTAAACCAAACTTAACCCCAACTCCATACCTAATAATAACACTATTCCTAACAATAGCCATAATCCTATCCTTGGCCCCAGCCCTAACCCTAAACCTAGCCATAGCCCTAAAATTACCCCAACCCTAACACTAACATTAACCCTGCCACTATCCTTACACATACCGCTCTGCTAAACCTAACCTTAAGCCAAGACTAAAACTAACCTTAACCCCAGTCCTAGCACTAACACAAACCCTAACCCTAAGCCTAACTCTACCCATACACCTACACCTCCCCTAATCCTAATCCAAACCCTACAGCAACCCTAAGATTAAACCTAACCCTAACGCAAGCTTAACCCCAAACATGACCCTAACGTTAACCATAAAACTAACATTAACTCTGTACCAAACCTAACCTTAACCCTAAACCTTACCCTAACACTAATCCAAGTCCTTCACCTACACCTACTATTAACTCTAAACCTAACCCTAATCCAAACAGACCACTAACCCCCCCACCCCTACCCTTAGCCCTAAACCTAACGTGAACTCTAACCCAGCTCTACCCCTAACGCTACCCCTAACGTTAACCCTAATCCATTCGTACCCAAACCTTAATCCTAGCCATAGCCCTAAACATAAAACTAACAACAGCCCTAGCCCTAAACCTGACCTAGCACTAACCTTAGCCCTAAACCTAACACTAAACCTAACACTAACCATAGTCCTACCCTAACCATTGCACTAACACTCCATCGCCACCCTGAGCCCTAACTCTCACCCTAACCCAACCCTAACTCAACCTAAACCCTAAACCTAACCCTAACCCTACCACTATCGCTCACAGTAACCATAACCCTAGCCGTAACCCTAACCCAAGCTCTAACCCCATCTGTAACGTTAACGTTAACCATTGCCCTAAACCTAACACTAAACGAGCCCTACACATGAAATTAACCATAGTCCTAGTCCTAAACTTAAACCCAGGCTTAGCCTTAGCTCTAAATCTAGACCTATCCTTAACCCTAGCCATGGCCCTAACCTTAACCCTAACATTACCACTATCCATAACCTTAGCACAAACAATAATGCTAACCCTGAACCTAACCAAACAGTAAAAAGCCATCTCCATTCCCCACTATAAACCCATCACCATAGCTTTAACACTAACCCTACCCTTAACCCTAAACCTAGCCCTAACCGTGACCCTACACTACACCTAACCATAAACCAAATCCTTACCATACCATAACTCCTAATCTTACCTTAATTCTAGTCCTAGCCCTACCCTCATGCTAGTGCTAGTCCTAACACTAACCCTAACACTAAACTTAAGTCTATCCCTAGCCCTAGCCATACCTTTAAGACTAACACTAGTCTTAACCCTAACACAAACCCTAACACTACCCTATGCCAAACTCTACCCTTACACCTGACTCTAACCCTAACCATATCCCTAACACTAACCCTCAACGCTAGCCCTAACCCAACACAAATCCTAGCCCTAGATGTGACCCTAAACTTAGCCCTAACCCTAGCCATAACTCGAACCCTAACACTAACCCTAGCACTAACCCTAATCATATATCTAGACCTAGTCCTAGCACTAACGCTAACCCTAACCCTGTCCATAGCCCTGGCTCTAACTGTAACCCTAACAATAGCCCTATCATTAACCCTAACCCTAAAACTACCCCTAAACCTAATCCTAAACCATCTCTAACCCCAACCCTACCCATTCCCCTAAGCCTAACATTAACCCTAACTCTAATTCAGCCCTAGGCTAACCTTGACCCTAACATTTACCCTAGTCTAAGCCACAGCCGTAACCTTAGTTTGATCACTAACACTAACCGTAACTCTGTCCCTAAGAAAAACCGAGCCCCAGCAATTGCCCTAGCCCTGCCCCTAAACTAAACTTACCTCTAACAATAACTCTAACGTTAAAAGTAAACCTAACCCTAGCTCTAGGACTAACCCTAAGCCTAAAACTTATCCTAACTCTAACTCTAGCTCTAGGCCTAACCCCAACCCTAGCCTAGAGGTGACCTTAACGCTACAACTAACAATCACCCAACACTAATCATAACCCAACACTAACCCTAACCCTAATGTTAACTCTGCCCTAATCCTAGCCCTAACCCTAATGCCAACACTAGCCCATGTTCAAACCCTAAACCTAACCCTAGTCCTAATCCTACTCCTAACCATGATACTAGCCCTAAACCTGACACTAACCCTAAGTCTATACGTAACCCAAACTCTAACCCTAAATATAACCCTAACCTACCACTAAACTTAGCTGTAGCCCTAAAATTGCCCCTACACATAATGATGACCATAACCCTAATCCTAGCCCTACTTTTAACCCTACTCTTAATGCTACGCCCAACACTAGCCATCAGCATAATCCTAGCCCTAAGCCTAACTCTAGTCCTAACGCTAACTCTCATGCTACCACTAGCCCTAACACTCATCATAACGGTAACCCGAACACAACCGTCACCCTACCCCTAAGCCTACCACTCCTCTAACTCTAACCCTAACGCAACTCTTACCACTATACTAGCCCTAATCCTAACCTAAACCTTACCTTCCCCCTACCCCTACCCTTAACTGAAAACCGAAACAATCTCTAACCATAACCATAACATTAATCCTAACCCTAGCCATTATCCTAAGCATAGCCCTAGCCCTAACACTATCCCTAACTTAGTCGTAACCCTAATGATAGCCCTAGCTCTAGCTCTAGTCCTAACCCTAGCCCAAAACTAACCCTAACCCTACAGTAATCCGAACCCTAGCCCTAAACCTAACCCTAAACCGAAGACCAGCCGTAGCCCTAATCCTAAATGTAGCACTAACTTTAGACCTAACCCTAACTGTAGCTATAAACCTAACCCAAACACTAAGCTTAAACCTAAGGCTAATCCAAAGCCTAAACCTAGCCCTAACCCTAACCCTTGTCCTAACAGTAACCTTAACGCTAGACCTCCCCGTAAATCTAACACTAAATCTAAACCTAACACAACCATAACCTTAACCATAACCATAGATCGAACCCTAACCCTAGCCCTAACTCTAACCCTACCCTAAACCTAGCTGTAACTCTAACCCTTCCCCTAAAAATAAACCTAAAAGTAGCTCTAGTACTAACCCTAAACCTAACCCTGACCCTAAACCTAGCCATAGACCTAAGGCTAACCCAAACCCTAGACAGAGACCTGAGCCTAACCCGAGACCTACCTCTACCATAACCGTAACACTAACCATAACCCTAACCATAGGCTTAACTTCTACCCTAGCCGTAGACCTGACCCTAACCACAACTCTAATCCTGACTCTAACCCAAAAGTAGCCCTAACCCTAATGCTAACCGTGACCTAATCATAGCCCTAGCCCTAACCCCAACAGAAGCCCTAGTCCTAACCCTAACCTTAACCACGGATATAAATCTAGCTCTAAACATAAGCCTAACCCTAAACATAGCCTTAACCCTAACCCTCACCCTAACCCTAAGCCTAACCCTAACCCATACTGTAACCTTAACAGTAACCCTAGACCTAGCCCTAGAACTAACACTAATTCTAGCCTTATCCCTAGACCTACTGCTAACCTTAACCCTATGCCTAACACTAGCCTTAACACTAATGCTAACCCTAAACCTAAGCCTAAATCTAGCCATAACCCTAGCCCTAGCCTTAACCTTAATGCTAACACTAACAGTAGCCCTAACCCAAACCCTAACCCTACCCCAACCATAACCCTAACCCAACTCTAACCTTACCCCTAACTCTACCACTACTCCTACCCGTCACCTTAACACTTATGTTATTTTTTCCCCCAAAGCCACATTAGATAGTTGTATGTTATAGCTGCACATCCTTCTAGTTGCTGTATATGGGACGTGGCCTCAGCATGGCCAGAAATGCGGTGTGTCGGTGTGCACCTGGGATACAAAGCTGGGTCGCCAACAGCGGATCCTGTGCACTTAACTGCTAAACCATGGGGCCGGACCCACGCTTACCTTAAATATAAACCTAACCTTACACATAACCCTAAAGTTAACTCTGACCCTACCCATAACCCAAACTCTAACGCACACAACTTTAAACCTAAAACTAACCCTAATCCTAGCCATAGCCATAAGCCTAAAGCCAGCCCCAGCCCTAGCCCTAACCAGCATCCTAACACTAAACCTAGCCCTAACGCTAACCATAGCCATAAACCTAACTGAACTATAACCCTAAACCTAAGCTTAGCTCTAACCCTAGACCTTAACCTAAGCCTTTCCTAAAACCTAATCCTAATGCTAACCATACACCTGACCCTCACCCAAACACTGAACCTATCCCAAGCGTAACCCTAACCCTAACCCTAGCCCTAGCCCTAAGACTAACCAGAACTCTGTTCCTAACCCAACCCCAAGCCCTAAGAGTAACCCTATCCCCAACCCCAACCAAACCGCTACCCATATCCCAAACCTAAGCCTAAAACAACCATAAGCCTAAACCTAGGCCTATGCCAAATCCTAACCTTAAGTGTAACGTTAACCTTAACACTTGTCCTACACCTAATTCTAACCCAGCCCTAAACTGGACCCTTACACTAGCCCTAACACTAACCATAACCACAGACTATCACTAGACCTAAGTCTAACCCCAGTACTAACCTGAGCCCTGGGCCTACCCCTAACCTTATCCCTAACCATAGCCACAACACTAATGCTAATCCTGACCTTAACCATGACCCTTAACCGATCTCTCCCATTCCCAACAAATAGCCCAAGCGTTAAGCCTAAACCTAACGGTACCCCTGCCACTAAGTCTAACACAAACCCTGACCCTAAACCGAACCATTATCCTAGCCATAGCCCTAACCATAACGCTAGACATAGACCTAACTCTAACTCTAACCCTAGCCCTAACCTGAACCATGTCACTAACCCTAATGCTCAATCTAGCCCTAGCCATAACACTAACAGTAAACCGAACTGTAGCCCCAAACCAACACCTACCACTATGTGTAACCCTAACCCTAAACAGAGTATTAATCCTAACGCTAACCCAAATACTATCCATAAACCTAACCCTAACCCTAGCCCTAGTGCTATCACTAACATAACCTTAAAGCTAACACTAATCCTAACCCTAATCTGTAACCTAACCCTAAGCATACCACAAACTTAATCCTAATCCTGACTTTAACCCTCACTCTAAGCCTAAAACTGACCCTAACCCACATGCCTAACCCTAAACCTCACTGAATCAGAACCCAAACACGAACCCAAACCCTTACCCGAACACAAACCTGAATCTGAACACTAACAAGAACCCTAACGTTGACACCAACACTAAGACTAACCCTAAACATAAACTTAACCTTAACCATAGCCCTCAACCTAACTCTAACCCTAGCCGTAATGCTAGCCCTAGACCTAGACCTAGACCAAGCCCTATCCATTACTGTAAACTTAAGGCTAACCCTAGCCAGAACACTAGGCCTAGCCTTAGCTCTAGACCTAACACTAGCCCTAGACTAGCCCTAACTCTAAGTCTAGAGCTAACAGTAGCCCTAGCCCTAAACCTAGCACTAAACCTAATCCTAATCCTAGCCCTGGACATAACCCCAGCCATAACCCTTACCCTAACCCTAACACTAACCCTAACCATAACACTAAACTTAGCCATAAGACTAGCCCTAGCAGTAACCCTAACTCTAACCCTCACCCTCACCCTAACCATTTCCCTAACCCTAACACTAACCCTAGCCCTAAACCTAACACTAAACCTAAACCTAATAATAGCCCTAACCCACACCATAGACCTATCTGTAACCCTGGCAATAACCCTAAACCTAGCCCTCACCCTAGCCTTAGCCCTAAACCTAAACATAGCCCTAGACCTAATCCTACCTGCAAGCCTAACCCTAGCCATAACCCTAACCCTATCCCTAGGGTTAATAAGCCTAGTGTTAAACCTAACCCTAGCCTTAGACCCAGCCCTAGCCCTAACCCTAACCCTAACCCTATCCCTAACCTTAACCCTAACCAAAAATCTAAACCTAATGCTAACACTAACCCTAACCCACACACAATTGGTTAGATTTCAACATATGTGAAAGTTGTCACACACAATAGGTGTGATGTCATATATAAAAATGTGAATTATGTCACAAAAAAGGTGAATCGTGTCACACATATCAATGGGTGTGTTGCCACACACAAATGTGAGTCTTGTCACACATGCACCATTGGTGTGATGTCACACACACATTGAGTGATGTCAGACACACAATGTATGTGAAGACACACACCAACCTGGTGAAGTCACAGACAATGGGGGTGGTATTTCTCAGGAAAATGAGTGTGAATTCACATAATGAGAGTTACACAATACACACATGTGGGATTTAAGTCAGAGTACAATGTGAGAGATTTCACAGACTCCTAGGTGTTATTTCGTACATAAGAGTGGATGTCACATCACACTGAACAATATGACTGCCGTCACATGCAATGGGAGTGATATCACACAATTTGTGAGATGTGACTGGCTATCCTAGTGTTACCACAATTAAGGTTTGTGATGTCCAAAAAAGGGAGTGATGTCACACATAACAATTGCAGTGATGTCGCACACAAAATGTGAATGATGTCACAAGCACAACGTTGGAGTGATGTCAAACACACTCTCAGAGTGATGCCACACTCAATTGGTGTGATGTCATACATAATACTGGGAGTGACAACAACATAACGACAGTTGGGATATCATATCCTAATTAAGCTTGGTGTCACAATTGATGTGATGTGACACAAGATGAGGATGTTGTCACACACACAAGTGGTGTGGTGTCACACATAACCGTGTGTCATGTCACACATAACAATGGGAGTGATATCCCATGCACACAGTGGGATTGATGTCACACTATAAAAGGTGAGTTGTGTCAAAAGGGACACGATGATGTCACACATATCAGTGAGAGTGTTGTCACACAATTCATATGATGTCACACATAATGTGAGTGATGTCACACAGAAACAGGTGAGTAATACAGCAGAGGACTTGTGATTGACGTCACACATGTGTGTCAATGATGTCACACTATTGGTATGATGTCATAAAAACAACAGGAATGTTGTCTCAAATAACAGAGAGATGTCACTCCAAATATATGAGTGAAGTCATAGAAACACCATGAGAGTGATGGCACAACAGTAGTAGAGTGATGTCCTCAAGAATTAGTGTGACGTCACGCAGAATATTAGGAGTAACATCACACGTAACAATAGCGATTTCATATACTAAATTGCATTCATGTCACACACAATTGGTGTGATGTCAACATCTGAGAATGTTGTCACGCTCATAATAGGTGTGATGTCATACATAAAAAAGTGTCTTGTCTTATGTCACAAAAAAGTGAATAGTGTCAAACATATCATTGGGTATGTTTTCAATCACAAATGTGAGCCCTGTCACAAGTACACCATTGGTGTGATGTCAGACACACAATGTGTGTGAAGGCTCACACGGACCTGGTGATGTCACAGACAACGGGAGTGGTGTCTCTAAGGAAAATGAGTGAATATTCACACATAGCAATGAGAGTTACACAAAACACACTAGTGCGATATGTCAGAGTAAAGTGTGAGAGATTTCACAGAATCCTGGAAGTGACCTCATACATAACAGTGGGTGTCACATCACAGTTAAGAATATGACTGCATCACACACAATGGGAGTGATATTACACAATTTGGGAGATGTGACCGTCTATCCTATTGTTAGCACACTCATGTGGTGTGATGTCCCAAAATGGGTGTGATGTCCCATATAACGATTGGAATGATGTCAGACACAAAATGAGAACCACGTCACAGTCAATTGGAATGATGTCAACACTATCAGAGTGATGCCACACTCAATTGGCATGATGTCATTCATAATACTGGTAGTGACACCACACATAATAATTGTTGGTATAGCATACGGGAATTAAGGTTAATGTCACACACAAATGTTGTGGTGTGACACACAATGAGGATGTTGTCACACTCAAACAATTGATGTGATGTCACCAAGAAGCATGTGGTCACGCCACGCAAAATAGTGGGAGTGATATCACTTGCACACAATGGGAGTGATGTCACCCTTTAAAATGTGAATTATGTCACTAGGGACATGTCACTGATGTCACACATAGCGGGTGTAATGTCATACTATTGATGTGATGTCACACATAATGAGACTGAGGTCACACATAAACATGTGAGTAATATCACATAGGACATGTGACTGACGTCACACATGTGGGAGTGATGTCACACTATTGGTCTGATGTCATACAACACAACAGGCGTGATATCACACATAGAAAGATGTCACCCAAAATATATGAGTGAAGTCACAGAAACACCATGGGTGTGATGTCACAACACTAGTAGAGTGATGTCCTCGAGAATTAATGTGACATCACACAGAATATTGGGAGTGACATGACACTTAATAGCCATTTCATATGGTAAATTCGAGTGATATCACACACAATCGGTGTGATGTCGACATATGTGAATGTTGTCACACACACAATAGATGTGATGTCATACATAAAAATGTGAATTATGTCACAAAAATGTGAATGGTGTCAGACATATCAATGTGTATGTTTTCACACACAAATGTGAGCACTATCACACATACACCATTGGTGTGATGTCATAGAAACATTGAGTGAGGTCAGACACACAAAGTGTGTGAAAGCACACACCAACCTGGTGCTGTCATGGACATTTGGAGTGGTATCTCTAAGGAAAATGAGTGTGAATTCATACATAACAATGACAGTTACATAAAACACACAATAGGTATATAAGTCAGAGTAAAATGTGCGAGACTTCACAGAAATCAGGGAGTGATTTCATACAAAACTGTGGATGTCACATCAAAGTTAACAATATGACTGCCCTCACACAACGGGAGTGATATCACACAATTTGAGAGATGTGACAGGCTAACCTAGTTTTATCCTGCTCAAAGTGTGTGATGTCCCAAAATGGGTGTGATGTCACACATAACGATTGGAGTTATGTCAGACACAAAATGTTAGCCATGTAACACACCGTTGGAGTGATGTCAAACACTATCAGAGTGATGCCACACTCAATTGGTGTGATGTCATACATAATGCTGGGAGTGACACCACACATACTAATGGTTTGATATCATATGACAAGGTTGATGTCACTTACCATTGATGAGATGTGACACGCAAGGAGGATGTTGTCACACATACAAGGGGTATGATGTTACCCATAAACAAGGGTGTCACATGACGCATAACATCGGGTGTGATATCACGTGAACACAATGGGTGTGATGTTGCAAGTTACATGTCACTAATGTCACAGATAGCAGTGGGAGTGGTGTCACACATAAATATATGAGTAATCTCACTAAGGACACATGACTGATATCACAAATATGCTGTTAATAGTCTACACTCAGGTTTCTATCCAATGTATTGAAAGAGCACTTCTGCTGAACTCACCTTGCCAATAGCTGTAGGGAACACACTCTAATGAGACATTTTATACTTTTCACTACAACTGGTACAGCTTATCTGTAACATCCATTCAATGAAAGTACAGTGTGAAGAAAAACTCCTTTTTTTATCTCTTTATGATCGTCTTGAAAAGTCCCTTTTCGAAGGTTGCAGTTTGCGTCTTTCACTCAGGCTTTCTCTTACATGGAACGAAAGAATGTGCTGGTTGAGCTTACTTTGCCAGTAGCTGTTACGGAACATCTTCCTATGAGAGGGCTTAAACTTTTCACTACACAAGGAAGAGAATATCTCTGATATCCATTTATGAAAAGCACAGTGTGGAGAAAAACTCTTGCTTGTACCAGTTTAGCATCTGCACTGAAAAGTACTTTTTCAAACATTGCAGCTCACGACATTTACTCAGGCTCTCTCTCACATTATAGGAGAGAATGTTCTTACTGAGCTAAGGTTGTCATTAGCTGTAAGTAAGATCTTCCCATGAGAGCTTTGATCCATTTCACTACTGCTGGGAGAAAGTACCTATAACATCTATTGAAATAACATACACGGTGGAAAAAAACTCATTTTAGTTGTTGGGGACCATCTTGATGAGTGAACATTTCAATCATTGATCTTCATGGTCTGCACTCAGGCTTTCCCTCAAATATAATGAAAGAACACACGTTCTGAGCCCAACAGCCCTGTAGCTGTAAGTCAGCTCTTCCTTGGAGGGCTTTTAAACTTGTCAATACACCTGGGAGAAAGTATCTGTAACATCCATAAAATGAAAGTCAAGGGTGCAGAAAATCTCTGGCTGGTATGTCTATAGGATCCTCCTGCAAATTGCCGTTTCCATCAGTGTAGTTAACGACCGACACTCTGGCTCTCTCTCCTATGTAATGCAAGAAACTAATTGCTGAACTCAGCTGGCAAGGAGCTTTAAGCAGGATCCTCCTCTGAGAGCTTGTAAACTTACACTGCAGCTGCAAGAGAATATCTGTAACATCCATTCCATGTAAGATCTCTGTGGAGGAAAACACTTCCTTTTAGCTTTTTAGGACCATATTGTAAAGCGCCTTTCATCTTTGCAGTTGATTGCATGCACTCAGGCTTCCTTCCTGATATAAAAGAAAACACCCTTGCTAAACCTGCTTTGCCAGTGGCTGTTGGGAACACCTTCCTAGGATAGTTTCCACTTTTCACCACAGCTCGGAAAGAAGCTGTATCACATTCATTCAATGAAAGTACACCATGAAGAAAACCTCCTCTTGTAAGTGTTTATGCTCATGTTCTTAAGTGGCTTTAACTACACTGCAGTTCAATCTGTATTCAGGGTCTCACTAGCATATCATGATGACCATTATTGCTTATCACAGCTTGCCAGTATCTGATAGTAACATCTTCATATGAGAGGATTTAAAATTTCAGTAACACTGGGAGAGTGTATCTATAACATCCATAAAACGAAAGTCCAGTCTCTATAAAATTTCTTGCTTCTATCTGTATACGACTATCCAGATAATTGCCTTTATCAACATTGCAGTTAACCACCATCAATCAGGAATTCTTCCCCATGTAAAGCAAGAAAGTTCTTGCTGACCTCTTCTTCCAAGTACTTTACAGGAGGCTCTGCCTCTGAGAGCCTTTAAACTGTCCACTGCAGTGGGGCGAGTATTACTCTAACATCCATTCCATGAACCTACTCTGTGGTGAGAAACTCTTAAAGTTAGCATTTTAGGATATGTTAAAGTGTCTTTTCCTCTTTGTCGCTCATTGCCTGCACTGAGGCTCCCTTCCCAACCGAAAGACAACTCACCACTGCACAAACAAGTTTGAAAGTAGCTGTTAGGAACAACGTTCTATGACAGCTTTCCAACTATCACTACAGGTGGTGCAGATGATCATTACCATCTATTCAATAAAAGTTGACTGTTCAGAGCAATTCCTGCTGGTAGGTGTTTAGGATCATCTTGAGAAGAGTCTTTTAATTACTGCAGTTCAATCTGCATTCGGGGTCTGAGTAGCATATTATGATGAACACTATTGATTAACACAGGTGGCCAATATCATCGGTTACATCTTCATATGTGAGGTTTTTCAGTTTCACTGCAGCTAGAAGAGAGTATCTATAACATCCATAAAATGAAAGTCAAGTTTGGAGAAAATCTCATCCTTGCATCTATATAGAATCTTCTTGATAATTGCCTTTTCCCTCTTTGCAGTTAATGACCTTCACTCAGGTTCTCTCTCCCAAGACATGCAAGAGAATGTTTGCTGAACTCAGCACGCAAGTATCTCTGAGGAGGATATTCCTCTGAGATCTATTAAACATTTCACTGCATCTGGGAGAGAATATCTCCAACCTCCATTCCGTGAACATACTCTGTGCAGAAAAAGTCCTCCCTTTAGGTATTATGATCATACGGTAAGTTGCCTTTTCCTCTTTGCTGTTCATTGCCTGCAATGATCTTTCCTTCACTATATAGAGACAAAATACCACTGCTCAACCAATTTTGCCAGTAGCTGTAAGGAACATCTTCGTATGAGAGATTTCAAAGTATTACTAGCGGTTTTGCTGATTACATTTAACATCCATTCCATTCAAGTTGAATCTTCAGAGAAACTCCTGATAGTAGCTGTTTGGGATCATCTTGAGAAGAGATATTTAATACACTACAGTCCAATCCACTTTCAGGCTCTCATGAACATATCATGACAATCATTATAGCTTAACACATGTGGCCTATATCTGTAAGTAACATCTTCATCTGAGATGTTTTAAAATTTCGGTACAGCTGGGAGAGGGTATCTATAACATCCATAAAATGAAAGTGAAATATGCAGAAAAACTGTGGCTTGTCTCTTTATGGGATCAGCCTGCATATTGCCTTCAGATCACTGCAGTTAACGACCTTCGCTCAGGCTCTCTATCCCATGTAATGCAAGAAAGTGTTTCTTAACTCGCCTTGCAGGAATCTTTAAGGATGCTCTTCCTCTGAGAGCTTGTAAACTTTTCACTGCAGCTTGGAGAACCTATTCATTACATCCATTCCATGTAAGTACTCTGTGGAGGAAAACACTTGCTTTTAGCTTCTTTGGATCATATTGTCAATTGCATTCTCATCTTTGAATTTCATTGCCTGCCCTCAGGCTTCCTCCCTGATGTAAAGAAAAAACACCACTGCTAAACCTACTCTGCCAGTAGCGATTAGGAACACCCTCCCATGAGAGTTTACACTTTTCACCACAGCTCAGAAAAAAGCTCTATCACATCCATTTAATGAAAGTACACCGTGAAGATAACTTCTGCTTATAACTGTTTAGGGTCATCTTCATAAGTGACTTCAAATACACTGCAGTTCAATCTGCGTTCAGGGTCTCACTAGCATGTCATGACGAACACTATTGCTTAACACAGGTGACGAATATCTGTTAGAAACAACCTCATTGGAGAGGTTTTAAAATTTCAGTACGGCTGGGAGACAGTATATGTAACATCCATAAAATGAAATTCCACTTCGGAGACAATCTCTTGTTTATATCTGTGTGGGATTATCCTAAAAATTGCTTTTTACATCATTGCTGTTAATGAGCTACACATAGGAATTCTCTCCTTGTAATGCCAGAAAGTCCTTGCTGAACTTGCTTTCAAGTATCTTTTAAGAGCACCTTCCTCTGAGAGCTTTTAAACTTTCCATTGTAGCTGGGAGAGTATATCTATAACATCCATTCCATGAACATTCTGTGTGGTGGAAAAGTCTTCCTTTTAGTTTTTTGGATCACATAGTAAAGCGCCTTTTCCTCTTTGTAGTTCATGTCCTGCACTGAGGCTTCCTTTCCCCCAGGAAAGACAAAATACCACTGCTCAAGGAAGTTTACTAGTAACTCTGAAACAGTCCTATGAGAGCTTTCAAACTATCACTACATGTGGTGCAGATTATGATTACCCTACGTTCAACGAAAGCGGACTCTTCAGAGAAACTCTGCTTACAGCTGTTTGGGATCATCTTAAGAAGAGACTTTGACTACACTGCAGTTCAGACTGCCTTCAGGTTCTCAGTAACGTATCATGATGAACACTATTGCTTATCAAAGTTGACCAATATCTGTAAGTAACATCTTCATATGAGTGGTTTTCAAATGTCAGTACAGCTGGCAAAGGATATCTATAACATCCATCAATTGAAATTCAGGTGTGGAGAAAATCTTTTGCGTGTATCTGTATAGGACTATTCTGAAAATTGCCTTTTCCAACGTTGCAGTAAATAACCTTCATCCGTGCTCTTTCTCCCAAGTCACGTAAAAAATGTTGCTGAACTCAGCTTGGATGTATCTTTAAGGAGGGTCTCCCTCTGAGAGCCTTTACACTTTTCACTGCAGAGGGGAGCGAATATCAATAACATCCATTTCAGGAATGTACCCTGTGGAGAAAAATTCTTCCTTTTAGCTTCTTAGGATCATATGGTAAAGTGCCTTTTCCTCTTTGTCGTTCATTGCCTGCACTGAGCCTCCCTTCCCGATGGAAATACAAAACACTCCTGCTCAATGACCTTTGCCAGTAGCCATCAGAGCATCTTCTTAGGAGAGCGTTTGAACAATCACTACAGGTGGTGCAGATTATTGTTATGATCAACTCAAAGAAAGTTGATGCTTCAGAGAAACTCCAGCTTGTGGCTGTTAAGGGTCATCTTGAGAAGAGACTTTTAATAGACTGAAGTTCAAACTATAGTCAGGGACCCACTAGCATATCATGATGAACTATATTGTTTAAGACAGGTGGCCAATATCTGAAAGGAACATCTTTATCTTAGAGGTTTTAAAACTTCAGCACTGCTGGGATAGAGTATCTATAACATCCATAATATGAAAGACAAGTTTGGTAAAAATCTCATTCGTGTATGTGTAGGTTCATCATGCAAATTTCCTTTTCCCTCATTGCATTTAATGGCTTTCAGTCAGCTCTCTTTCCAAAGTAAAGCAAGAAAACTTTTGTTGAACTCAGCTTGCAAGGTCCCTTAAGAATAGTCTTCCTCTGAGAGCTTTTAAAATTTCCACTGCAGCTGGGAGAACTTATCTATAATATCCATTGAATGTAAGTACCATGTGGAGGAAAACACATTTAGCTTCATCAGATCATATTGTCAATTGCATTTTCATCTTTGCATTTCATTGCCTGCACTCACGTTTCCTCCCTGATTTAAAGAGAAAACACTACTGCTAAACCTACTCTGCCAGTAGCTGTTAGGAACACCTTCCTATGAGAGTTTCAACTTATCAACACACCTCGGAAAGAAGATCTATCAAATCCATTCAATGAAAGTATACCGTGAAGACAACCTCTTCTCCTACCTGCTTAGGATTATCTTCATGAATGACTTTAAACGCACTGCAGTTCAGCGTGCATTTTGGGTATCATTAGCATATCATGATGAACAATATTGCTTAACACAGGTTGCGAATATATGTTAGTAACATCTTCATATGAGAGGTTTTAAATTTTCAGTACAGCTGGAAAGAGTATCTATAACATCCATAAAATGAGAGTTCAGTGTGGAGAAAATCTCTTGGTTGTATCTGTATAGAATTATCCTGAAAATTGCCTTTTCCACCATTGCGGTTAACGACCTGCACTTAGGAATTCGCTCCCAGGTAAGGCAAGAAATGTCTTGCTGAACTCAGATGGCAAGTGGCTTTCAGCAGATCTGCCTCTGCGAGCTTTTAAACTTTCCGCTGCAGCTGGGACAGAATATCTATACCATACATTCCATGTCAGTACTCTGTGGAGGAACATACATCATTTTAGCATTTTAAGATCATCTTGCAAATTGCCTTTTCATCTCTGCAGTTCACTGCCTGCACTCAGGCCTCCCCAATGTAACGACAAAACACCACTGTAAACCTATTTTGCCAGTTGCTGCTAGGAGCACATTCCTATGAGATGTTAAAATTGTCACCACAACCGGGGAAGAAACTCTATCACATCCATTCAATGAAAGTACCGTGTGAAGAATATCTTTACTTGTCGCTGTTTAGAATCATATTCATGAGTGACATTAAAAACATTGTAGTTCAGTCTACCTTCAGGGTCTCACTAGCATATCATTATCAACGCTATTGTTTAACACAGGTTGCAAATATCTGTTAGGAATACCTTCCTATGAGAGGTTTTAAAGTTTCAGTACAGATGGGAGTATCTATAACATCCATAAAATGACAGTTCATTGTAGAGAAAATTTCTTGCTAATATCTGTATAGGACTATCCTGAAAATTTCCTTTGCATCCTTGCTGTTAACAACAGTCACTTAGTAATTATCTCCCCATTTAATGAAAGAAAGACCTTGCTGAACTCAGATTGCAAGTAGCTTTCAGCAGGAACTGCCTCTGAGAACTTTTAAACTTTCCACCGCAGCTGGGACACAATATCCATAACATCCAGTACATGAAGGTACGCTGTGCAAAAAAACTCTTCCATGTAGATTTTTGGACGATGTGGTTCAGTACCTTATCCTCTTTGCCGTTCATTGCCTGCATTGAGGCTCTCTTCCCAATGGAATGACAAAACACCACTAAGCAACCAAGTTTGCCAGTAGTTTTCAGGATCATCTTACTAGGAGAGCTATCACTACAGGTGGTGCAGATTATCCTTACCATCCATTCGATGACAGTTGACTCTTCAGAGAAACTCCTCCTTGTAGCTGTTTAGGATCATCTTGAGAATTTGAATACACTGCAGTTCAAACTACATTCAGGGTCTCACTAGCGTATCATGACGAACAATTTTGTTTAACACAAGTACCCAATAAGTGTAAGTAACATCTTCATATGAGAGGTTTTAAAATTTCAGTACACCTGGGAGATAGTATCTATAGCATCTGTAAAAGGAAAGGCCAGTCTGGAGCAAAATTCTTGCTTGCATCTGTAGAAGACTATCCTGAAAATTGCCTCTCCCAACATTGCTGTTAATGACTTTTACTTAAGAATTTTCTCCCTGGGGCCTGTCCAGTGGCACAAACAGTTTCGTGTGCACGCTCCACTTTGGTGGCCTGGGGTTTTCAGTTTCCCAACCCTGGGCACGCACCAACACACTGCTTGCCAGGAGATGCTGTGGTGGCGTCCCATATAAAGTAGAGGAAGATGGGCACAGATGTTAGCTCAAGGCCAAACTTCCTCAGCAAAAAATAGGAGGATCAGCATCGGATGTTACCTCAGGGCTTATCTTCCTCACGAAAAATAAAAATATTCTCTCCCATGTAATGCCAGCAAGTTCTTGCTTAACTCTGCTTGCAAGTACGTTTAAGGAGCATCTACCACTGAGAGCTTTTAAACTTTAAACTGCAGCTAGGAGAGAATATCTATTGTATCCATCTAATGAACATACTCTGTGGAGAAAAACATTTCCATTTAGATTTTTAGGGTCATAATGGAAAGTGTCTTTTCTTCCTTTTGGTTCGTTGCCTGCACTGAGTCTGCCTTCTCAATGGAAAGACAAAATACGACTGCTGAGGCACTTTTGCCAGTAACAACTATGGAAATAACTTCGTGCCCTGTCTCTCTTCCTTCCAGCAAATGAGGTCCACCTTTATTAACCAGGTTGGGGACATATTGCCATTTCAGTCCTTGAGAAGGAATATCACATTCCTTTGAGAAGGCAATTTCTGATCCCAGGTTCTAAGTAGAGCTCTAATAACAAGTTAGTAATTGAATTTTAATGATTACTGGAACTTAGCTGAACTATGTATAACACCCATTGTTGGAAATAACTTCATGCCCACTATCTCTTCCTTCCATCTCGTAAATATCAGAAACCTAAAACAGGTATATAACAGAATGCAGTTTCAGGCCTTGAGATTGAATCTCATATTCCTTTGAGAGGGCACTTTCTGACCCAGGCTTGCATGCAAATGTCTAGAAACGACTTTGTATATGAGTGGCAATCATTAATACAGCTGGGTTAATCTATGGCTAACACCAATTTCTGGAAATATCTTCATGCCCGATCTCTCTTCCTTCCAGCTCTGAAGGTTTACATTCCTAAAACAGGTTTTGAATATATTGCTGTTTCGAGCCTTAGGAGGGACTATCACATTCCTTTGAGAAGGCAGTTTCTCGTCCCAGCATGTAAGTAGATGTCAAGGAACAAGTTAGTATATGAGTGGCAATCATCACTACAGCTGAGCTCGTCTCTATAAAATACCCATCCCTGGAAGTATCTTTGTGCTCACTCACTCTTCCTTTCAGCTCGTGAGACTCACCTTCCTAAACCAGGTTTAGAACATAATGCTATTTTGGTCGTTGAGAGCAAATCTCACATTCCTCTGTGAAGACACTTACTGATAACTTCTTGCAAGTAGATGTCTAGGAACAAGTTTATATTGGAGCATCAATCAGTACTACAGCTGAATAAAATTATTTGTAATACACATTCCTCAAAATAACTTCATGTAAAAACTCTCTTCCTTCTAGCACTAAGCATCACTAAACTAAACCAGTTTTGGAACATATTGCCTTCTTGGGCCCTGAGAAGGATTCTCACATTCCTTTGAGAAGGCACTTTCTGATCCCAGAGTGGAAGTAGATGTCTAGGAACAATTTGTATATGAGTGGCAAGCGTTACGACAGCTGAGCTAAGCTGTGTATAATACTCATTCCTGAAAATAACTTTGTGCCTCATCTCTCTTCATTCCAACTCATAAGGATAACAAAGCTAAACCAGGTTTGGAACATATTGCCATGTCACTCCTTGAGATGGAATCTCATATTCCTTTGAGAAGGCACATTCTGATCCTGTCCAGAATGTTGATGTCTAGGAATAAGTATGTATATGAGTGTTAGTCATTACTAGATCTGAGCTCAACTGTCTATAACAACCATTCCAGGTAATACTTTTTGCCTCATCTCTCCTCCTTCAATCTCATAAGGATCACAAATATAAACCAAGTTTCATGCATCATGCCATTTCAGGCCTTGAGAATGAATCTCACACTACTTTGAAGGCACTTTCTGATCCCTGCTTCTAAGTAGATGTCCAGGACAAGATACCATATAAGTGGCAATCGTTACTACAACTGAACTATTCTTTGAATAACACCCAATCCTGAAAATAACTTCATGCCCAATCTATCTTCCTTCCAGCTCGTAATGAAGACCTTCCTCAAGCAAGTTGGGAACATATTGCCATTTCAGACCTTGAGAAGAAAGCTCACATTCCTTTGAGACAACATTTTCTGATCACAGCCTGCACGTAGACGTCTAGGATCAAGTTTGTATGTGAGTGGCAATCACTAATAGAGCTGTGCTTCTCTCTTCCTTCCATCTCGTAAGGATCACAAACCTAAATCAGCTTTGGAACATAATGCCATTTCAGGCCCTTGAGAAGAAAACTCACACTTCTTTGAGAAAGCACTTTCTGATCCCGGCTTGTAAGTAAAAGTCTAGTAACGAGTTTCTAAATGTGTGGCAATCATTACTACAGCTGAGCTAAACTATGTATCAGAACCATTCCTCAAAATAACTTCCTACCCCACCTCTCTTCCTGCCAGCTCTAAAGGGTTACATTCTTAAGCAAGGTTTTGAATGTAATACCATGTCGGGCCTTGAGAAGGAATCTCACGTTACCTTGAGAAGGAACTTGCTGATCCCAGCTTCTAAGTAGATCCCTAGAAACAAGTTTGTATATGAGTGGACTCATTTCTACAACTGAGCTGAACTATGAATAACACCTATTCCTGAAAATAACTTCGTGCCGGTCTCTCTTCCTTCCAGATCATAAGGCCCACCTTCCTCAGCCACGTTTGGAACATATTGCCATTTCCGGCCTTGAGAAGGAATCTCATATTCCTTTAAGAAGGCACTTTCTGATCACTGCTTCTAAGTATATGTCCAGGAACAAGCTTCTATATAAGTGGCAATCGTTAGTATAACTGAGCTATTCTATGAATAACATCAATTCCTGGAAAAAAACTTCATGCTCAATCTCTCTTACTTCCAGCTCGTAAGTACCACCTTCCTCGCCAAGGTTGGAACATATTGCTTCAGGCCTTCAGAAGGAATATCACATTCCTTTGAGAAGTCACTTTCTGATCCTGGGGTGATGTAGAAGTCTAGGAACAAGTTTGCATATGAGTGGCAATCATTACTACACCTGAGTTAGTCTATGAAGAAAACTCATTCATGTAAATGTCATTGTGCCCAATCTCTCTTCCTTCCATCCAGTAAGGATCACAAACCTAAGCCAGGTTGGGGACATATTGCAGTTTGGGGCCCTGAGAAGGAATGTCACATTCCTTTGTGAAGGACCTTTGTGTTCCCAACCTGTATGTAGATTTCTATGAACAAGTTTGCATCTGAGTGGCAATCATGATGACAGGAGCTAAACTATGTATAACAGCCATTCCTGGAAATAACTTCATGCCCAAACTCTCTTCATTCCGGCCCGTAAGGACCAACTTCGTCAACCAGGTTTGGAACATAGTGCCCTCTCAGGCCTTTAGAAGGAATCTCACATTCTTTTGAGAACACACTCTCTGATACCAGCTTCTAAGTAGACATCTAGGAACAAGTTTGTATAGGTGTGACTGTCATTACTACAGCTGACAAACTTGGTATAACACCCATTCCTGGAAATTACTTTGTGCCTAATTTCTCTTCCTTCCATTTCGTAAGGATCACAAACCTAAACCTGATTTGGACCATAATGCCATTTCAGTCCTTAATAAGGAGTCTTACATTGCTTTCAGAAGAAATGCTCTGACCCTGGCTTTTATGTAGATGTCTAGGAACAAGTTTGTATATGATTGGCAATCATTACTACAGTTGAGGAGAACTTCACATAACACCCATTCCTGGAAGTAACTTTGTGCCAAATCTCTCTTCCTTCCATCTCATAAAGATCACAAACCTAAACCAGATTTCAAAGATACTGTCATATGGCACCTGGACAACAAAACTCACATTCCCTTGAGAAGCCTCTTTCTAATCCTGGCTTCTAAGTAGATGTCTAGGAAAACGTTGCTATATGAGTTTCAATCATTAGTAGAGGTGAGTTTTATTTTGTATAACACCCATTCGCGGAAATAACTTTGTGCCTTATCTCGCTTCCTTCAATCACTTAAGGATCACAACCCAAAACGAGGTTTGGTAAATAATGCCAATTCGGCCATTGAGAACGAATCACACATTTTTTTGAGAAGGCAATTTCTGATCTTGGTTTGTAAGTAAATGTCTAGGAGCAAGTTTGAATATGAGTGGCAATCATTACTACAGCAGAGATGAAATATATATTACCTATTCTTGAAAATAACTTGGTGCCCAATCTCTCTTCCTTCCAGCTCGTAAGCATCACCAACCTAAATGTTTTGGAACATATTGGCATTCTGACCCTGAGAAGGTATCTCACATTCTTATGAGAAGGCACTTTCTAATCCCAGCCTATATGTAGATATGCAGGAACAAGTTTGTAAATGAGTGAGAATCATTATTAAAGTGGAGTTAAACGGTGTATAACACCTAATCCCTGAAACAACTTTGTGCATAATCTCTCTTCCTCCCATGTTGTAAGGATCACTTTGCTCACCCAGGAACATATTTTGGAAAATAATGCCATTTCTGGACCTGAGAATTAATCTCACATTCCTTTGCAAAGGAAATTTCTGATGCAGGCTTCTAATTAGAAGTCCATGAACAAGTTTGTATATGAGTGGCAATCATTCCTACAGCTTAGCAAAAGTATGCGTAACGCCCATTCCTGGAAATAAATTTGTGCCTAACCTCTCTTCTTTCCATCTTGTAATGGTGAAAAACCTGAACCCGGTTTGGAGCATAATGTCATTTTGTGCCCTGAGAACGAATCTCGTACTCCTTTGATAAGGCATTTTCTGAACCACCATGTAAGTAACAGTCTAGGAACAAGTAACTATATGAGTGGTAATCGTTAGTACAACTGAGCTAACCTATGTATAGCACCTGTTTCTGGACATGACTTCATGCCCAATCTCCCTTCCTTCCAGCTGCTACAGATCTCCTTCCAAAAGCAGGCTTGTAAACAGGGCCATGTAGGGCCTTGAGGCAGGATCACTCTCAAGTGCCTTGGAGAACACAATTTCTTTTCCAGGTTTTAATGTAGACGGTATGAAACACCTTGGTATCTGAGAGGGATTCATTACTACAGCTGAATTTAACTATGTATTACAACCATTCCTGATAGTAACTTCATGCCCAATCTGTCTTCCTTACAGCTCCCAAGGATCGCCTTCCCAAAGCAGGTTTTGCACAGGGCCATGTAGGGCCTTGAGAGAGAATCTCATGCACATGCCTTAGAGAAGGAACTTTCTTATCCCGGTTTGTAAGTAGACGGTAAGAAACATCTTTCTATCTGAGTGGCATCACTACTACAGCTGAGTTAAACTATGGATAACGCCAGTTCCTGGAACGAAGTTCAGGCCCAATATCCCTTCCTTCCGGTACATGAGGATCGCCTTCCCAAGGAAAGTATGGAACGAGGACCATGTAGTGCCTTGTGCTTTGAGACAATCTCACTCACAAGCCATAGAGAGCACACTTAATGATAGCGGATTCTAAGTAGATGGTTAGGAACATGTTTGTATCTGAGTGGCAAGAATTGCTACATCTGAGCTAAACTAAGTATAACACCCATTCCTGGAAATGACTTAGTACCCAATCTCCCTTCCTTCCAGCTCCTAAGGATTGCCTTATCAAAGCAGGTTTGGAAACAGGACTGTGTATTTTCTTGTGACAGCATCTCACTCATAAGCCATTGAGAGCGTGTTTTCTCATACTACATTCTAAGTAAATGGCTAGAAGCATGTTTGTATCTGAGTGCCAGGCATTACTACAGCTGAGCTAAACTAAGTATAACTCCCATTCCTGGAAATTACTATGTGCCCGATCTCCCTCCTTCCAGCTCCAAAGGATCACTTTCCCAAAGCAGGTATGGAAACAGGGCCGTGTAGGACCTTGACACAGGATCACTCTCAAATGCCTTAGAGAACGGAATTTCTTATCCTGGGTTGGAAGTAGATGGTTAGAAACATATTTGTTTGTGAGTGGCAATCATTACTACAGCTGAGTTAAACTGTGTATAAGATCCATTCCTGGAAACAACTTGGTGCCCAATCTCCCTTTCTCCCAGCTCCTAAAGATCGCCATCCAAAACCAGGTTGTGCACAGGGCCATGGAGGGCCTTGAGAGAGGATTTCACACACATGTCTTAGGGAAGGCACTTTCTTATCTCAGCTTGTAATTAGATGGAAAGAAACATCTTTCTATCTGAGTGGCAATCACTACTGAAGCTGAGTTAAACTATATATAACACCCATTCCTGGAAAAAACATCTTGCCAGATCTCCCTTCCTTCCAGCGCATAAGGATCGCCTTACCAAAGCAGGTTTACACAGGCCCATGAAGGGCCTTGAGAGACAATCTCACTCACATGATTTAGAGATTTATGTTTAGGGTTAGGGTTAGGGTCAGGCTTAGGTTTAGGGTTAGTTTTCGGGTTCGGGTTCGGGTTACTGTTAGGGTTAGTGTTAGGGTTATGGTTTGGTTCCACTTACAGTTAGGGTCAGGGTGTGGGTTAGAGTTCAGGCTGGTTCATGGTTAGGGTTACATTTAGGATTGTCATTAAGGTTAATCTTGGGATTCTGGTTAGTGTTTGGGTCGGGTTAGGCTTTGGGTGAGGGTTAGAGTTAGGGTTCAGGATTGAATTATGATTAGGCTTATGGTAAGTGTTACTGGTTGCTAGGAATTAGGGTTATCGTTGCCTTCCCATTAGGGTTAACGTTCTGGTTATTGTTAGGGTTCAGGTTAGGGTTAAGGTTATGGTTCAGGCTAGGGTTTAGTTTAGGGTTAGTGTTAGGGTTAGGGTTGGGGTTAGGATTAGGGTTAGGGTTCTGGTGAGGTTGGAGTTAGGGTTCGTGTACTGTTTTGGTTTAGGTTTAGGGTTAGAGTTAGCCTTCAGGTCAGTGGTTGGGTTAGCTTTAGTTTAAGCTTCGTGTTGTGGTTCAGGTTAGGGTTAGGTTTAGTGGTCTGGTTAGTGTTAGAGTTACAGTTAGTGTTAGTGTTAGGGTTAGGCTCGGGTCGGTCTTCAAGTTAGGGTTAGGCTTAGGGGTCGGTTTACATTACGAGTTAGGGTTAGGGTTCGAGTTAGGTTTAGGGGTATGGTTGGGTTCGTGTTTGGGTTAGCGATAGGGTTCGGGATATGGTTAGCCTTCTGGTTCGTGTTTGATTAGATTTAGCATTAGTGTTCACGTTAGGGCTAGGGTTTGGGTTCGGGTTAGTGTTAGCATTAGGGTTAGGTTTCAGGTTAGGATTAGGGTTAGGGTTAGAGTTAATGTTAATTTTAGGATTAAGGTTAGTATTATGGTTCGATTTCGGGTTAGAGTTAGGGTTAGGATACATGTTACAGTAAGGGCTACGGTTTGGGTTAGCATTAAGTTTAGTTTTAGTGTTAGTATTTGTATTAGGGTTATGGTTATGTTTCAGGTTTGGTTTAGGGTTAGCTTTAGCCTTAGGGTTCATGTTAGGGTTAGGATTACGGTTCGTTTCACTTTAGGGTTAGGAATTGGTTTATGTATAGTGTTATGTTTTGTTATATATTGGGTTATGTTTAGTGTTCGGATTAATGTTACAATTAGGTTTCAGTTTCGGTTTAGGGTTAGCCTTAGCTTTAGGGTTCGGGTTAGGTTAGGGTTAGGGTTGGATTTAGGGTTACGGTTCGGTGTAGTGTTAGGTTTAAGGTTAGGTTAAGGGTTAGGATTGGGTTTAGTGTTAGAGTTAGTGTTCAGGTTAGTGTTAGGGTTAAGGTTCAGCTTCAAGTTCATCTTAGGGCTGGGTTAGTGTCGGGCTAAGAGTCGAGTTAGTGTTAGGGTAACGGTTCAGGTTAGGGTTTCTGATAGTGTTAGTGTTAATATTTGTGTTAGGATAATGGTTAGCTCTAGGGTTAAGGTTGGGTTCTGGTTAGGGTTGCATCTGGGGTTCAGGTTAGGTTTAGGGTTCAAGTTCTTGTTTGGGTTACTGTTAGTGCTACGTTTCGGGTTATGTTGAGTGTTAGGATTAGGGTTACAGTTATTGTTAGTATTACATTTAGGGAGAGGTTAGTGTTCGGATTAGGGTTAGGGTTAGGGTTCGGGTTCTGGATTGTGTTAGGGTTTCAGTTATTGTCGGGTTCGGCTTCGTGTCAGGGTTAGGTTTGGGGTTCGGTTAGTTAACGGTTAGGGTGAGTGTTAGGGTTAGAGTTTGGTTTCAGGTTACTATTAGGGTTGGGGTTAGGATTAGGCTTTGGTTTAGTGCTAGGGTTAGGGTTACGGTTGGTTTGGGTTAAGGTTAGAGTTTGTTAGAGTTAGGGGTAGGACTGGGTTAGGGTTAGGGTTCAGGTTTGGGTTTGGATGAGGGTTAGTGTTAGGGTTTGTGTTAGGGTTAGGCTTCGGGTTAGCACTAGGTTTAGGGTTATGGTTATGGTTGGGTTAGGTTACGGATAGCATTAGGGTTAAAGTTTAGGTTAGGGTTAGGGTTCGTGTTAGGGTTATGGTTTGAGTTAGTGTTCAGGTTGCTGTTAGAGTTCGAGTTAGGGTTAGGCTTAGGGTTAGGGCTAGCTTTACTCTTAGGCTTTGGTTGGGTTAGGGTTAGGGTTAGGGTTTGGGTTGGTGTTTGTGTCATGGTTAGGTTCCAGTTTCTGGTTAGGGTTAGAGATAGTGATAGTATTCAGCTTAGTGTTAGGGCTAGAGTTCGGTTTAGGTTTGGTTTTGGGTTAAGGTTAGAGTTCGGATTAGGTTTATGTTTACCTCTAAGTTTAGTTTTCAGGTGAGGATTAAGGTTAGGGTTAAGGTACAGTTAGGGTTTGTGTTAGGGTTAGGGTACAGGTTAGGTTTAGAGTCAGAGTAAGAGTTAGAGTAAGAGTTAGGGTTAGTTTTATGATTCAACTTCAGGTTAGGGTTTGGATTAGGTTTCGTGTTAGGGTAAGCGTTACAGTTTGGGTTAGTGTTAGGTATAAGGTTAAGTTTAGTTTTAGGGTTAGTGTTTGGATTAGCGTGAGGGTTATGTTTCAGGTTAGGTATTGGTTATGGTAGGGTTAGGGTCGGGTTAGGCTTCAGGTTCGGATTAGGGTTAGGGTACGGGTTAAGTTTATGGTTAGGTTTAGTGTTCCTGTACGAGTTAGTGTTAGGGTTAGGCCTAGGGTTAGTGTTAGAGTTGGGTGCGGGTTCGGGTTAGGGTTAGGGATATGGTTACTCTTAGGGTTAGGTTTATGGTTGTGGTTGGGTTCCGGTTAGGTTTAGGGTTAAGGTTCATGTTAGGGTTAGGGTTAGGTTTAGGGTTAGGATTATTGTTAGGTTTCAAGACAGGGTTAGGGTTAGGGTTACTGTTATGGTTACGCATAGGCTCTGTTTGGGTTACAGTTAGTTTTAAGGTTAGAGTTCAGGTTATGGTTCGGGTTAGTGTTAGTGTTAGGGTTCAGGTTAGGGTCTGGGTTAGGGTTCAGGTTAGAGTTTAGGGTTGGGGTTGTGGTTAAATCTAGGGTTAGGGCTCTGGTCAGTGTTAGGGTTAGGGCCAGCACCAGTTTTCTTTAGGCTTAAAGTTAGTCTTAGGGTTTAGGTTTAGGTTTATGATTAGTGTTAGAGTTAGTGCTTGGGCTAGGGTTGGGGTTAGGCTTCGTTTTGGGGTTCTAGGAAGTTTTAGGCTTAGGGTTGGGGTTCGAATTAGTGATAGGGTTACTGCTATGGTTTGGGTTATGGTTAGGCTAAGGTTTATGGCTAGGTTTAGGGTTGGGTTAGATTAGGGTTAGGGTTAGGGTTCAGGTTAGGGTTAGTGTTAGTTTTCAGGCTAGGGTTAGGGTTAGGGTTAGTTTTAGGGTTACTCTTAAGGTTAGGGTTACTGCAAGGGTTAGGGTTCGGTTTTGGCTTAGGTTTATGGTTAGGTGTAGGGTTAGAGTTAGTGGTCTGATTGCGGTTCTGGTTCCAGTTCGGGCTCGTGATTCAGGTTAGGGTTAGAGTTAGGGTAGGATTGGCTTCGGGTTAGTGTTAGGGTTAGGGTTTACATTAGGATTAAGGTTAGTGTTAGGGTTAGAGTTCGGGTTCGGGTTTGGGTTACATTTAACAGTAGGATGGGGTCACGCTTTGGGTTAAGGTTATCATTTGGTTCAGCTTAGGGTTTGGGTTAGCATTATTCTTAGGGTTAGTGTGCTGGTTAGATTAGGGTTAGTGTTCGGGTAGAGTTTATTAGGGTTAGAGCTAGTGTTTGCTTTATGTCTATGGTTAGGTTTAGGGTTAAGCCAGGGTTCAGGTTAGAGGTATGTTAGGGTTAGGGTTCGGGTTCTGGTTAGTAACTGTGCTTGGATGCAGTTCAGGGTTAGGTTGAGTTAGGGTGTGGGTTAGATTTAGGTTACCGGTTATGGTTAGGTTTATGGTGCAGGTTAGTGTTAGGTTTAGGGTTCCGTTTAGTGTTTGGGTTAGGGTTATCTTTATTGTTAGTGTTCAGGTGGGTTAGGGTTAGTGTTCCTGTTGTGGTTTAAGTTAGGGTTCGGTCTCAGATTACGTTTAGTGTTAGATTCTGGGTTTGGGTTCAGGGTTAGGGCTAGGGTTGGGTTTGCGTTAGGGTTCTGGTTAAGCTTATGGTTTGGGTTAGGTACAGGTTTAGTGTTATAGTTAGTTTCCAGATGAGGGTTAGAGTTAAGGTTAGGCTTAGGGTTCGGGTTCTGGATCTGGTTAGGTTTAGGGTTAGTGTTAGGCTTCTTGTTAGAGTTAGCACTAGGATTCAGGTTAGGTTTAGCATTATGGTCAGGTTTAGGGTTAGACTTATGGTTAGGTTTACAGCTCAGGTTATGGATAGGTTAATGATTCGCGTTAATGTTATGTTTAGGGTTAGGGTTAGTGTTAGGGTTAGGATTGGAATTAAGGTTAGGTTTATTGTTGGTGTCAGGGTTCTGGTTAGGGTTAGGGTTAGGATTCAGCTACATTTTAGGTTAGTGTTCGGATTCAGTTTAAGTTTAATGATATGATCAGGTTAGGGTTAGGATTAGTGTTACTGTTGGGGTTAGAGTTAGCATTAGGGTTCTGTTTAGGGCGAGGCATAGTATTCGTGTTAGTGTTAGTGTTAGTGTTAGGGTTAGGATTCAGTTTCAGTTTACAGTTAGGATTGCATTCGGGTTAGGTATTAGGGATAGGCTTATTGTTCAGATTAGCTTTATGGTTTGGGTTAGGGTTCTGTTTCAGTTTAGAGTTAACATTCAGGTTCTAGTTATGGTTAGGTTTAGGTGTTCGGTACCGTTTAGAATTAGCATGCAGGCATGGTTTAGTGTTACTGTTCTCTTTACGCTAATGGTGGGGGTTCTGGTAAGGGTTAGGGTTATCGTTAGAGTTCGGTTCAGTTTGGAGTTATGGGTAGTTCGGGTCAGTGTTAGGCTTAGGCTATGGTTTGGGCTTTCTTTATTGTTAGGGTTAGGTTTCAGGTTCAGTTTAGATTTAGGGTTTTGTTTCAGTTAGGGTTGTAGTTAGGGTTAGGGTTCAGTTTAGGCTTAGTATTAGCATGCGGGCTAGTGTTAGTGTTAGGTTTAGAGTTAGGGTTAAGGTTTGAGTTATGGATAGGATTTGGGTTCGGGGTTCAGTTAGGGTTAAGGTTAGGGTTAACCCAACCTTGGGCACTTGGAGGACCAGGGCTTCACTACTCCAGAGAAGAGGCTGGGATCTGTCGCCTGAAGGGCACTCCAAGGGTGGCCCCAGATCCTGAGGCCTCCGTCCTGCTTTGGCCAAACTCACTGCCTTGCCATATGCTTGTCTCCGCACTTGTGACTCTACATTGGCTCTCCTCTACCTGGCTGGAGTTGAAAAGTACAGGCGTGGGGTGAGGCCATTAGTTTGGTCATTCCAGGAAGAAATGAGGCCCAAGACGAAGAAGCTGGCTGAGGCAAAGCCTTGACCTCGCACCCCAGTCCGCCTTCGCAGCCAGGGCCAGACCACCACTTCCAAAGAAGGGAAGCATCCAGCGAGCTGAGTGAAAGTGGTCGGATGGGAGGGAGACAACAGGTGAAGTCAAGTCAAGAAGGGTGGTGTTCCTTCTTCACCTACACCTGGCCGGCACAAGAGAGCGCCCCACCTGGTCTGAGCCTCACTGGCAGACAGGGCCTTCACTGCGGACGCCTGAGGCCCAACTGCTGTGCATGCACGCTTGGCCTGAGTGGTTGAACTCAAGCTGCAGTGCTCCGGGAGAGGCCAAAGGATGGCCCACGGGAGAGGTAGGCGAGGTGGGCAGGGTGCGCCTCCCCTCCTCTCCTGAGGGCCCCGAGAGAGGGAGACATAGTGACAGCCAGAGAGATGGAGAGAGAGAGAGATCCCTGACCTCTCTAGATTTCAGGTTAGAGTTATGGTTCCATTTAGCTTTGGGGTATGATCAGGTTATTGTTAAGGTTAGTATTACCATTGGGGTTAGGGTTAGGGTTAGTGTTAGGGTTAGGGTTCTGGGTAGGGTTAGGGTTTGGGCTTGGTACGGGTTTGTTTTACATGCAGGATTTGGTTTAGAATTTAGGGTTACTGTTAGGGTTAGGATTAGGGTCAGTGGTCGGGTTCAGTTTAGTGTTAGAGTTAGTATTAGGTTTCGAGTTAGAGTTAGGGTTAGTGTTAGTGCTAGTTTTCGGGTTAGGGTCAGAGTTATTGTTTGGTTTCGGTATCGGTTTAGGCTCAGGGTTATGGTCGGGTTGGGCTTTAGGTTAGTGTTAGGGTTCTTGTTATGGTTAGGATTCAGGTTAGGGTTCGGGTTAGGTTTAAGTTTAGGGTTAGTATTAGGATTAGGGTTATGATTAGGTTTCGGGTTCGGGAAAGTCTTAGCTTTAGCATTAGGTTTCTTGTTAGGGTTGGGTTTAGAGTTAGGGCTAGGTTTTAATTTAAGGTTAAGGTTGTGTTCATATTATGGTTAGGGTTAGTGTTAGGTTTTAGTTTCGGATTAGGATTAAGGTTAACATTAGGGTTCAATTTAGGGTTAGAGTTAGGGTTAGGGTTATGGTTGGGTTTGGATTAGTGTTTCGGTTAGGGTTAGTGTTAACATTAGGGTTAGAATTATGGTTAGAGTTCGGGTTAGGGTTAGGGTTAGCAATAGGGTTCAGGTTAGGTTAATGTTATTTTTAGTGTTAGGGCTAGTGTTCGAGTTAGGGTTAGGGTTAGGGTTAGGTTTCAGGATCAGGTGAGAGTTAGGGTTAGAGTCGGGCTAGGATTAGGGTTATATTTAGGGTTACGGTTCGGGTTAGGACTGCTGGTAGGGTTAGTGTTAATTTTCCTGCTATGTTTAGAGTTAGGTAAAGTTAGGGTTGTTTTTGGGTTAGAGTTAGGGCTAGGTTTCGGGTTCATGTTCCAGATAGGGTTAGGGTTATGTTTTTTTTTTTTTTTTTGTCATGGTTAAGATTAGGGTTACTGTTAGGGTTATGTGAAGGTTTAGGCTGAGGTTAGGGTTAGGATTAGGTTGGCTTATGGTTAGGGTTAGGGTTCATGTTAGCGTTAGTGTTAGGGTTAGGTTTAGGTTTAGAATTATTTTTCATATTAGGGTCAGGGTTAGTTTTCGTGTTCAGCTTAGGGTTAGGATTAGCGGTAGGGTTCGTGTTAGGGTAATGGTTAGGTTTCAAGTTAGGGTTGCGTTTGGGTTAGGGTTAGGAATCGTTTGAGTGTTAGGGTTAGTGTTAGAGTTAGGGTTAGGGTTGGGCTTATGTTTAGGATTAGGTTTAGGATTCGGGTTAGGGTTAGGGCTAGGGTTAGGGCTAGGGTTAGGGTTCAGCTTAGGGTTAAGTTTAGAGTGCGGCTTAGTGTTAAGGCTAGTGTTCTAGTTAAGTTTAGGTTTACTATCATGGTTAGGGTTCAGGTACGGGTTACAGTTAACGTTAGGTTTCATGTTAGTGCACAGTTTAGCATTAGAATTAGGGTTATGGCTAAGGTTAGGGTTAGGATTGTGTTGGATTAGTGTTAGCATTAGGTTAGGGTTAGGTTTAGGGTTCGGGTTAGGTTTAGATTTAGGGTTCGGGTTAGGGTTACTGCTAGGGTTTGGGTTATGGTTAGGCTTAGAGTTAAGACTAGGTTTAGGGTTACGATTCGGTTGGGTTAGGGTAAGGGTGAGGGTTCTGGTTAGGCTTATGGTTAGGATTAGTGTTAGGTTTCATGATAATGTTAGGGTGAAGGTTACTGTTAGGGTTAGGGCTAGTGCTCAGGTTAGGGGTTAAGGCTAGGGTTTGGTTTAGGTTTAGGGTTAGCTCTAGGGTTAGAGTAAGTGTTCGGGTTAGGGTTAGATTAGGATTAGAGTTCAGCTTAGTGTTAGTGTTGGGTTTGGGTTCAGTTTAGGGTTAGCATCCAGTTAGTGTTCGGGTTAGGGTTAGGGTATGTGTTAGGCTTAGGGTTATAGTGTGGGTTAGTGTTGTGGTTCGGGTTAGTGTTAGGGTTCATGTTTGGGTTAAAGTTAAGGTTCATGTTCAGGTCAGGAATACATTTCTGGTTAGGGTTTGTGTTAGGTATAGAATTGGGTTTTCTGTTAGGCTTAGGGTGCGTGTTAATGTTAATTTTAGGGTTTATGTTAGGGTTAGGGACAGATTTAGTGACATGTTTAGGGTTAGGGCCATTGCTAGTGTTAGTGCTAAGGGTAGGATTAGTTCTAGGGCTTGGTGAAATTTTATGGTTCGTTCTAGAGCCAGGGTTAGGGTCAGGTCTAGGACTGATTTTGGGTTATGGCCAGGGCAAGCAGTAGGCTTGGTGTTACAATTAGGGTTAGGGTTATTGTTGGTTAGGGCTAAGATTAGGGTTAGGGTAAATGTTAGAGTTATGGCCATTGCTAGTGTTAATGCTAAGGTAAGGGTTAGATCTAGGGCTTGGTGAAGGTTTACGTTTCCTTCTAGATCCAGGGTTAGGGTCAGGTCTAGGACTGGTTTAGGGTTAGGTCCAGGGAAAAGAGTAGGCTTGGTGTTACAATTAGGGTTAGGCTTATTTTTGGTTACCGCTAAGGTTAGTGTTAGGGTTAGTGTAAGTGTTAGGGCCATTGCTAGGGGTAATGTTAAGGTTAGGGTTATGTTTATGGCTTGGTCAAGCATTAAGGTGTGGGCTAGGGCTCGCATTAGCATCAAGTCTAGGACAATGTGAGGGTTAATTTAGGGTTAAGATTAGGTTTAGGAGGAGGTTTACCGTTTGGGTCAGGGTTAGTGTTGCTTAGGGCTATGGTAAGGTTACTCTTAAGGCTAGGGCTTGGTTATGATTAGCTAATGCTGGGTTATGATTAGATAGGGCTAGGATTAGTGTTATGGTTATTATTAGTGATAGGGGAGGTGGTTTGATTTTTGGTTAAGTTTAGGTTTAGCAGTAGGTATAGGATTAGAAATAGGGCTAGGTTTTGCATTAGGACTGGTTTAGGGCTACAACAATGGTTAGGGTTAGGGTTACGCTCGGGTTACGTGTAGGGTTATGGTGAAGTTTAGGTGTGGGGGTAGTGATAGGGTTAGTGTTATGGCAACAGTTATCGTTAGGGCTGGGATTAAGGCTAGGTTTCATTATTATATTTAGGGTTTGGTTTCTCTTTAAGTTTATGGCTAGATTTAATTTTAGGGTTAGGATGAACACAACTTTAGCTAGGATGAACCCAAATTTAGCTCTAAGCCTAAGCTTATCCCAAACCCTAACACTAGCCCTAGCACTAACCCTAATCGTATGCCTACCCCTAACACTCAGTGTAACTGTAACCCTAAGCCAACTCTAACCCTATCTTTAACCCTAGTCCCAGCCTTAGCCCTAACAGTAACCTTAACACTAGCATAACACTAACTCTAACCCTCCTCCTAAGCCAAACCAAAGCCCTATGCCTACTATTACCCTTTCCATTGTCCCAACTCCAAGGCACACCCAACACTAACGGCAGACCTAATCCTAATCCTACCCCTAGCCATAACCTCAAACCAGCCCCATCACTGACTCAAACAACCTCCCCAAACACTAATAATAACCATAACACTAATCCTAGCCCTCATATCATCTTATAACTGATGCTAACGCTAGCCCTAGCCCACACCTTAATGCTTGACCAAGCCTTAGACATAACCCTAACCTTAACATTAACCCTAGCAATGACCCTAACCCTTACACTAACCCTAACACTAACCTTAGCCGTAACCAACAATAAGCCCAACCCTAATTGCAACACCAAGCCTACTCTTTGCCCTGGACCTAACCCTAAACCAGTCCTAGACCTCACCCTAACCTTGGCTCTAGAAGGAAGCATAAAACTTCACCAAGCCCTAGATCTAACCCTTACCTTAGCACTGACCCTAGCAATGGCCATAAACCTAACATTTACCCTAACCCTAACCTTAGCCCTAACCAACAATAACCCTAACCCTAATTGTAACACCAAGTCTACTCCTTGCTCTGGACCTAACCCTAAACCAGTCCTAGACCTGACCCTAACCCTGGCTCTAGAGCAAACCGTAAACATTCACCAACCTCTAGAACTAACCCTAGCCTTAGCACTAACATTAGCAATGTCCCTAACCCTAAACATAACACTAAATCTGTCCCTAACCCTAACACAAACCCTAAAACTAACAGTAACCCGCACCCTAAACCCAACCCAAAACCAAACACTAAACCTAACCCAAACCCTAACCAGAACTGTATCTCTGACGCAAACACGAACCATAACTCAAACTCGAACATGAATCCTAACAGTATCACGAGCCACAACACTAACCCACATCATAACCCTAACTCTAACACGTACCCTAAACCTAACCCAAACACTAACCTGAATGCTAACCCTAAACTGAACCCAAACCCAAATATTAACCCTAACCAGAACTCTAATCCTAATCTAACCCTAAGCCGAAACTTACTCTAAACCTAGAACTAAGCCTAAACCTAAACCAAACCCTAGACCTAACTCAACCAACCCCTAACCCGACCACTAGACCTAACCCTAAAATGAACACTATCCCTAAGCCTAACCCTAACCCAAACCAAATCGTAACCATAACCAAAAGCATAACACCTCCCTAATGCTAAATGTAACCTGAAATTGAACCGTACGCATAACCTTAACACTAACCCTAATCCTACCCTAACCCTAAACACTAACACTAACACTAAGCCTAAATAAAACCAGTGCCCGTACCCTAACCCTAACATTAACCATACACATAACCCTAGCCCTAACCCCAACCCAAATCCTTAACGCTAACCTGAAACCTAAACCTAACTGTAACCTGAAATCTAACCCTAACACTAACACTAACCCTCAAACAAACCCTAACCTGAACACAAACATTAGACCTAACTGGAATCCAAACATAAGGTTAACCCTAACCCTAACAGTAACCCTCAGCCTAACACTATCCTGAAACCTAACACTAATACTAACCATAAACCTAACCAGAACCTTAACCCTTACCCTAACCCAACCCAACCCTAAAACTAAACCTAGACTTAACTCTAAGCCTAACCATAACCCAAACCCTAGCAGTAACCCTCAGTCTAACCCGTACCCGAACCCAAAACTTAACCCTAAACCTAACCCTAACCCTAATGCTAACCCTAAGCGAACCCAAACCTAACACTAACCTTAGCCCTAACCCTAATTCTAACCCTAAACTTTACACTAACATGAAACCTAACGTTAACCACAAACTGTACCTGAACACTCACCATGATCCTAAACCTAAACCTAACCAGAACGCTAGCCCTAACACTAAGCCACACTCTAAGCTTAAACCTAAACTGAACCCTAACCCTAGCCCTAACCCAAATCCTAAACCTAATCCTAAGCATAATCACAACCCTAACCCTAACCTTAACACTAACCATAACGCTCAACCGAACCCTAAGCCTAACCCAAACCCAACCCTAACATGAAACCTAGCCATTACCCTAACACGAACCCTACCGCTTATCCGACCCTATCCTGAACCCGAAACCTAACCTTAAACCTAACCCTAATCTGAACACTAATTCTAAACCTAAACCTAAACCTAACACTAACGCTAACATGAACCCTAACACTAATCATAAGCCAACCAATCCTAACCCTAATCCAAACCTTAATGATAACCCTAACCTTAACACTACCCCTAAACCAATCCATAACCCAAACCCTAATCCTAAAATTACCCCAACCTTAAACATAATTTTAATCCAATCTTGAATCCGTAACCATACCCTGACCATAATCCTAACCATAAAATCAACCTTAACACTAACACTAACCCTAATCTTCACTCGAACCCTAACCCTAACCCTAACCTGAAACCAACTCTAACCTGAACCCTAGTCCTAACCCTAACCAGAACCCTACCACTAATCTTAACCTTAATGTGAATCTGAAAGCTAACTCTAACCCTAATCTGAACACTAACTCTAAGACTAAACATAACCCTAACCCTAACAGGAACCCTAACAGTAACCCTAACTCAACCCAACCCTAACCCTAAACCTAGCCCTAAGCATAAACCTAACCCTAACGCAAACCCTAACCCAGACCCCAAAAGTAATCCTAACCCAAAGCCTAATTCGACGCTAACCTTAAACCTAATCTTATCCTGACCCAAAACCTAAACCTAACCCTAATCCGAAGACAAACCTCACAGTAACCCTAATCCTAACCCTAACCCTAGATGAACATGAACTGGAACCGTAACCCTAAACCGAAACTTGCACCTAAACCGAACCAGAACCCAACCCTACCCCTAAAACTAAAACTAACCCTAAGGTGAACACTAACCCTAACCCTAACCCAAACCCGAAACCTAACCCTAACTCAAACGCTAACCTGAACCCTAACAGTAAACCTAACCTGATACTGACACCAAACACTAACCATAACCGTAAACCAAACACTAAACCTAACACTAAACATAACGCTATCCCTAACTCTAACCCGAACCCAACCCTAACCCTCAATCTAACTGTGATCCTAAACCAAACACTAACTCTAACCATAACCCTAACCTGAACCCTAAGCCTAAACCTAACCCTAACCCTAACGTTAACTCCAAAATGAACCCTAACTGTAACCATAATGCTAACTCTAACATGAAATCTAACCTTAACCATAACCCGAACCCGAATCCTAAACCTAACCCTAACTCAAACTCAAACCCAACCTGAACCCAACCCTATCCCTAATCCAAAACTAACTCTAAACCTAACCCTAAACCTAAGCTTAAACCTAACCCAAACCCTAAAAATAACCCTAACCCGAACCCGAACCACAGCCCTAACCTTGTCTCTAAACTCAACCTTAACACTTTCCCTGAAACTAACACAAACCCAAAGCCTAATCCAACCGTAACGCTAACCCCATTGAGACACCAAACCCTGACCCTAACCCTAAGCCAAACACTAACTTCACCCTAAACGTTAACATAACCCTAACAGTAACCCTAATCCTAACCATGATAACAAAGCAAAATATAACCCTAACTCTATCTGGAACATGAACCCGAAACCCAGCCCTAACACTAACACGAAAACAACCCTGACGTTACCTAACCCTAAACATAACACGAACATTAAACCTAACCCTACCAGCAGCCCTAACCCGAAACGTAATCATAACTATAACCCTAATCCTAGCCTGAATCTAACCCTAACTCTAACCAGATCCTGAAACCGAATCCTAACCCTAAACCTAATTCGAATACTAACCCTAACACTAAAACTAAACCTTACCCTAACCTGAACCCTATTGCTAACCATAACCCTAACCAAAACTCTAATCATAATTCTAACCCTAATGCTAACACTAACCCTAACCCAAACCCTAATCCAAACACAACCCTAGCCCTAACTCTAACCCTGAATTGAACCCTAAAGTTAACCCTAACCCTAATCCAAAACTAAAACCTAACCCTAAATCTAACCAAAATCTGAACCCAACTTGAACCCTAAACCTAAACCTAGCCCTAACTCCAACCCTAACCCTAACAAGAAACCTAACACTAGGCTAAGACTTTCCCGAACCCGAAACCTAATCATAACCCTAATCTAAATGCTAACCCTAAACTTAAACCTAACCCGAACCCTAACCTGAAGCCTAAACCGACCATAACCCTAAGCCTAAACCGATACCGAAACCAAACGCTAACCTGAAAATTAACACTAACACTAAACCTAACACTAACCTTAACTCTACTTGAAACATAATAATAACTCTAATACTAAACAGAACCCGACCACTGACCCTAATCCTAACCCTAATTGTAACCCTAAATTCTAAACCAAACCCTACATGTAAAACAAACCTGTACCAAGCCCAAACCCTAACCCTACCCAGAACCCTAATCCTAATGCTAACCCTAACCCCAACTCCAAAGGTAACACTAACCCTAACAATAACCTGATCACACCCCAAAGCTAAAGTGAACCCTAACTCTAACCTGAAATCTAGAGAGGTCAGGGATCTCACTCTCTTTCCATCTCTCTGGCTCTCTCTGTGTCTCTCTTTGTCGAGGACCTGAGGAGGGGGGGAGGCGCACCCTGCCCACCTCACCTAACTCTCCCGTGGGCCATTCCTTGTCTGGCCACTCTGGGAGCCTTGCGGCTTGAGTTCAACCACTCAGGCCAAGGGCGCATGCACAGCCGTCGGGCCTTAGGGGTCCACAGTGAAGGCCCCGCCCACCCGTGAGGCTCAGACCAGGTGGGGCACTCTTTTGCGTCAGCCAGGTGAAGGGGAAGAAGGAACACTGTCATTCTTGACTTGGTTTCAGCTGTTGTCTCCCTCCCATCCGACCACTTTCACTCAGCTCGCTGGATGCTTCCCTTCTTTAGAAGTGGTGCTCTGGCCCTGTTAGCGAAAGGCGGACTGGGGTGCGAGGTCAAGGCTCTGCCTGGGCCAGCTGCTTCATGCCGGGCCTCATTTCTTCCTAGAAAAACAAAACCATGGCCTCACCCCATGCCTCCACTTGTTGATTCCAGCCAGGTGGAGGAGAGGCTCTGTGGAGTCAGAAGAACTGAAACAGGCATATGACAAAGCAGTGAGTGTGGCCCCAGCAGGCCGCAGGCACAGGGAGCCGGGGCCACACTGGGAAAGCCCTTCTGGCAACAGTTAGCAGCCTCTTCTTTGAAGTCGGGAGGGCCTGGCCTTCCTAGTGCCCAGGACATGGCTCTGGGGAGAAATCTACGATGAAGGGCACCAGCGAGGCCCTCTTCCTGAGGTGGCCAGTGCCAAGCCCATGGCAATTGGAAGGATGGCTCGGCTGCCTGCTTTGTCCTAAGTCAGCTGGCTGGCCGGCTGGCCCATAATTCTCAGCCAAGCCCCTTCCAAGGGGACATGTTCTGGAGGAAAGAGCCCTGGGGCCTGCTGCCAAGTTTTCTGGGGTGTGTGCTAGACAATGTCAGAGGTGGAAGCTGCCTTGCAACCAGTGTGTCAGACCTGGGATCTATCTGCCTCCCCCACCCGGGTCCCTGAACTGTCCAGGCATCCCAAGGGAGGACGATGGACTTGACAGTGGTGAGAGGGTGGGGGCTGGCAGTGAGCCTTTCCTGGGATGTCCCAGGAGATGGCCTCTGGGTATGGGCTGTCCCTGGCCAAGTCTGAGGGAGGGACCCAGCTCAGGGCTCTCAGCAGCAGAGAGAGAACACACTTCCACCCTTTCCTTTAAATTTCTTTTGGCAGGGCAAATCATTAACAGGACAGGTTAGCTGGAGAAAATAACCTCAAGCTTAATAACATGGGTATATGGGAGAAACAAGGAAACTGAGCCTGTCAACACAATGGCAGAGTTCTCCTCTTCAATACTATCTTCAGTTCAAGACAAAGGAGGATGTTGGGGGTGAGGTTTTCAGATTTGAAATGGGAAGAAGACCATTCTCATGGATAGGGACATGGAAAATTTGTCTGAAAGTTTTCCCCTGTTCTGGCATCAGGTCCCGAAGGGACAGCATGGAAATGACAAGAAACCAACCTCTCTGTGGTGGGGCTGGCCCAGGGGTGGACATGGGGGTGGCGGGGGGAAGTGGGATGGTGTGTGAGTTGGCACCGGTGGTGGAGGCAGTGACTCATAGTTCAGAGATCTCTCTCTCTCTCTGTTTCTCTGTGTCTCTCTCTTCCTCCCTCAGGGACCTGAGGAGAGATGTGGACTCAACCTACCCACCTTGCCTACCTCTCTCATGGGCCCATCTTTCTCTGGCCGCTCAGGGACCCCTGCGGGCTTGGGTTCAATGTGTCGGGCCAATGGCGCAGGCACAGCCACCGGGCCTCGGGGGTGCTCATTGAACACTTCACCATCCTGCTGGTCTCTGACCAACTGGGGCGCTCTTTTGCACCTGCCACGTGCAGGTGAAGAAGGAACGCTGCCTTTCTTGACTTGGCTTCAGCTGTTGTCTCCCTCCTATCACGCCACACCCACTCAGCTCGCCAGCCACTTCCCTTCTTTGGAAGTGGTAGTTTGGCCCTGGCTGCCAAGGCGTACTGGGGTGCGATATCAAGGCTCTGCCTCAGTCAGCTTCTTCGTCCCGGGCTTCATTTCTTCCTGGAATGACCAAACCATGTCATCACCACCACCCCCGCACTTTTCAATTCCAGCCAGGTAGTGGAAAGCATCTGTAGAGTCACAAGTGCAGAGACAGGCATATGGCAATGCAGTGAGTTTGGCCATAGCTTGACAGAGGCATAAGGATCTGGGGCCACCCTTGGTGTGCCCTTCAGGCGACAGGTCCCAGCCTCCTCTCTGGAGTAGTGAAGCCCTGGCCGTCTAAGTGCCCAGGGTTAGGGTTAACCCTAACCTTAACTGTAACCGAACCCCGAACCCAAACCCTATCCATAACTCAAACCCTAACCCTAACTCTAAACCTAACACTAACACTAACCCACATGCTAATACTAAGCCTAAACTGAACCCTAACCCTAAATACAACACTAACTGAAAAAATCCCTGAATCTAAAATGAACCTGAAACCTAACCTTAACCCTAAACAGAACCCAAAACATAGCCTAAATCTAACAGTGACCCGGCCTACCTGTAACCCCAAACTGAACCGACTTCTAGCGATAACCCTAACCTTTACCAGAACCCTCAACCTTAGTGTAAACAGGACAGTAACGCTAACCCGTGCCTGAATGCTAAGTCTAAACGGTACTGAAAACCTCACCCTAACCTAAACGAGAGCCTGAAAGCCAACTCTAAACTGAAACGGAAACCTAACCCAAACCATAACGCTAACATGAACACTAAGCATGTCCCTAATACCTAACCCAAATGCAATCCTAACTGTAAACTGAAACTGAATCCTAACCCTAACACTAACACTAACACGAATACTATGCCTTGCCCTAAACAGAACCCTAATGCTAACTCTAACCCCAACAGTAACACTAACCTTAACCCTAACCTGATCATAACCTTAACCCTAAACTGAATCTGAACACTAACCTAACATGTAGCTGAATCCTAACCCTAACCGTAACCAGAAACCTAACACCAACAATACACCTAAACTTAATCCCAACCCTAACCCTAACCCTAACACTAACCATAACATTAATACGAATCATTAACTTATCCATAACAGGAGGCATAAATTTAACCATAACCTTAACCCTAAACCTAATCATAACGCTAAACCTAACCTGAACCCTAGTGCTAATGCTAACAAAAAGCCTAACCCTAACTGGATCCCGAACCCGAACTCTAACCCTAACCCAAATGTGAACACTACCTATAACACTAAACCTAAACCTAAGCAAAACCATAAGCCTAACCAGAACCCTAACGTGAACCCAACCCTAGCCCTAAACTGAAACCAAACCCTGAATCTAACACTAAACGTAACCTGAAACCGAACCCTAACCTTAACACTCACCCTATCCCTAAACCTAAACTGAACCATAACCCTAATTCTAACCATTAATCTAACGCAACCCTAACCCTAACATGAAAGCTAACCCTAATCCTAACAGTATACTTAACATGAAACTAACCCTAACCCCAAACCTAACCCTAAAACTCTACCTACCAATAACCCTAACAAGAATGCTAACCCTAACCCACCTGAACCCTAACACTAAAGCTAACCCTAACTCAAACCCTAACCCGAACCCTAACCCTAACACTAACCTGCACCATAACCCTAACCCTAACCGGTACCCTAAATCTAAACCAAACCCTAACCCAAAACCTAACCCTAAACCAAATTTGAACCCAATTACTAACGCGAATCCGAACCCTAACCCTAACATAACTCTAAACTGAACCCTTAGCCTAACCCTAAAACTAAGCCTAAACGTAAAGCAAACACTAGCTCTAACCCAACTAAACCCTAACCCGAACACTAACGCAAAACCTAACCAGAATTCTAACCCTAAGCATAAACCTAACTCAAACCCTAGCCTGAACCAAATGGTAACTCTAATCCAAAACATGACGCCATCCTACCATTAAATGTAACCCAAACCGGAACCCGAACTCTAACCCTAACACTAATCCTAATCCTAATACGAACCCTAACCCTAACCCGAAGCCTAATCCTACCCTAACTCTAAGCCTAACCCAAATCCCGAACCTGAACTGGAACCAGAACCCCAATCAGACCACTAACTCTAACCTTATACCTAACCATAATCTTAAGCCAAAACCGAACCCTAACCCTTGCACTAACCCTAAACTTAAGAGTAACCCTAAACCTAACCCTAACCCTAACCCTAGCCTGAAAACTAACACTAAATCTAACCCAAACCATAACCCTAACCCTAACCCTAATCTAACCCAACCCTAAACCTAGCCATAAACCTTAGCCTAACCATAACCCAAACCATAGCAGTAACCCTATCACTAATCCGAACGGCAACCCTAACCCTAAAACTTCCTAGATCCCCAAAACGAAGCCTAACCCCAACCCTAGCCCAACAATAACCATAACACTAATAATAAACCTAACGCTAAACCCTAAGATTAACTTTAAGCCTAAAGAAAACCGGTGCTGGCCCTGACCCTAACACTGACCAGACCCCTAACCCTAGCTTTACAACAACCCAAACTCTAAACCCTAACCTGAACCCTAACCCAGACCCTAACCTGAACCCTAACACTAACACTAACCCGAACCCTAACCTGACCCCTACCCTTAAACCTAACTGTAACCCAAACAGAGCCTAAGCGTAACCCTAACAGTAACCTTCACCATAACCCTGTCCTGAAACCTAACACTAATCCTAACCCTAACCCGAACCCAAACACTAAACCTAACCGGAACCCAACCACAACCATAAACCTAACCCTAACAGTAACCATATCCATAACCCTAACCCGAACCCGCACCCAACTCTAACACTAACCTTAGGCCTAACCCTAACACTAACTCGTACTGGAACACTAACCCTAGCCCTAAACTTAACCTGTACCCTAACCCAAATCCTAACATGGAGCCTATCCCGAGCCTAACCCTAACCATAAACAATCCCTAACCTGAAATGGAAGCCTCACACTAACCCTAAAACTAAACTTAACCTTATACCTAACCCTAACCCAAACTGTAACACTTACCCTAACACAAAACCTAATCCAAACCCTAACCTGAAGTTGAATCATAAAACCAACCCTAACTCTTACTCTAACTCTTACTCTGACTCTAAAACAAACCTGTACCCTAACCCTAACACTAACCCTAACTGTAACCCTAACCCTAACATTAATCCTCACCCAAAACCTAAACTTAAAGCTAAACATAAACCTAATCCGAACCCTAACCTTAACCCAAAACCAAACCTAAACCGAACTCTAGCCCTAACACTAACCTGAACAATATCGCTATCCCTAACCCTAACCAAACTAACTATGACACAAACACTAACCCAAACTCTAACCCTAACCCTAACCCAACCAAAGCCTAAGAGTAAACCTAGCCCTAACTCTAAGCCTAACCATAAATCGAACTCTAACAGCAACCCTAACACTAACCTAAACCATAACCCTAAACGAACCCTAACCCTAACCTAAACTTGAACCCTAATGCTATCTGTAACCCAACCCAACCCTAACCATAACCCTAGCGCTAACCCGAAGCCTAACCCTAACCCATTCCTACCCCTAACCCTAACAATCTCTAACCCTAACCCAAACCAACCCTAACCTTAACCCTAGCACTAAACCGAAGCCTAATCCTAACCCCAACCCCAACCCTAATAGTAACCCGAAACCAAAGTCTAACCCTAACCCTCACCCTAACCGTTAACTAAACTGAACTCAAAACCTAACCCTGACACGAAGCCGAACCCGACAATAAGCAAAACCCTAACACAATCCAGAACCCGAACCCTAACCCTAACCCTAATCCGAACACTAACCTCTCCCTAAATGTAACACTAACACTAACTCTAACCCTAATCCTAACCTGAAACGTAACACTAACACTAACCCGAACAAGAAGTTGAAACCTAAACCTAACCTGAACCCCATATCTAACCCTAACATGAACTCAACACTAACCCTATAGCTAACCATTATCCTAACACGAATATTAACCCTAACGTTATCAGAAACCCTAACCTGAACCGTAACCCTAACCTTAACCCGACTCCTAGCTCGCCACTAACCTTAACCCTAACATGATCTTGAAGCTGAAACCTAAGCCTAACCCTAACCTGAACACTAACTCTAACACTAAACCCAATCCTAACCCTAACCCCAACCCTTAACCTAACCTTAAACCTAACACGACACCGAATCATAACCCTAAATCCAGCCCTAATTCTAACCCTAACCCTAACCCGAATCCAACCCTAACCCTAACCCTAGCACTAACCCGAACCCTAAAGCTAAGGCTAACCCTAAACCGAAACTGAAACCTAATCGTAACATTAATCCGAACACTAAACATAACCCTATACATAACCCAACTCCAACCCTAAACTGAAGGCAACCGTAATCCTAACCCTAACGTGAACCCTAACGCTAAAGCTAACCCTAAACCAAACCTGAAACATAACCATAACCCTAATCCAAATACTAATACTAAAACTAAACTTAATGCTAACCCAAACTATAGCCCTTACCGTAACATGAATCCTAACCATAACTCTAATCCGAAATCGAACCATAATTCTAAACCTAAGCCTAAACTTAACATTAACCCTAAGCCTAACCCTAATCCTAACCCTAATGCTAACACTAACCAGAACCCGAACCCTAGCCCTAACGTGAACACTAATGCTAAATCTAATCCGAACCCGAACCTGACCTCTAACCATAACCCGAACCCTAACCCTAACCCAAACACGAACCCAACCATAGCCCTAAACCTAACCCTAATCCTAACACGAACCCTAACCCTAACTCGTACCCTAAACGGATCCCTAACACTAACCTTAACCTGAAGACGGACCCGATCCTAACCCTAACCCTAACCCTAACACTAACCCTAACACTAACTCTAACTCTAACACTAAACGGACCACTAAACCTAACCCTAACCCTAAGCTTAACCCTAGCACGAACCTTAACCTAAAGCTAACCCGACCACTGACCTGAGGGCTAACTCTATTCCTAAACCCAAACCAAAAGAGTACACGAACCCTAACTCCAACCCTAACCAGAACCCTAACCCTAACCCTAAGCCCAACATTAACCCTAACACTAACGCTAAACTAAACCCTAACCGGAACCATAACCCTAACCCTAACAATAACCCGAACGTTAACCCTAATGGGAAGGCAACGATAGCCCTAATTACAAGCAAACAGTAACGCTTACCCTAAGCCTAACCATAACTCAATCCCGAACCCTAAATCTAACCCTCACCCAAAGCCTAACCCGACCCTAACACTAACCAGAATCCTAAGCCCAACCTTAACCCCAATCCTAAATGTAACCCTAGCCATAGACCAGCCTGAAATTTAACCTGCACCCTGACCCTAACACTAAGCGGAACCCAACCATAACCCTAACACTAACCCTAACCCTAACCAGAACCCGAACCTGAAAGCTAACCCTAAACCTAAGCCTGAGCCTAACCCAGTCCCTAGCCCTAAACCCAACCGTAACCCTAAACTTAAACCAAACCAGTAAACAAACCCTAACCTGAACCCTAAGCCTAACCTTAACCCGAACCCGAACCCTAATCCTGACCCTAAACCTAACCCAAACTCTAACACGAACTTTAACCCGAAAGCTAGTAATGATTCACAGTTGGATACAAAGATGTTTCTTTCTGTCAACTTACAAACCGAGAGAAGAAAGTGTGTTGTCTAAGGAATTTGAGAGTATTCCTGTCCTTAGGAACTCCACGGCCCTGTTTCCAAACCTCCTTTTGGATGGTGATCATTAGCAGTTGGAAAGAAGGGAGATGGGGCATGAAGGTACTTCCAGGAATGGATGTTATCCATAGTTTAACTCAGCTGTAGTAGTGATTGCCCCTCAGATACCAAGATGTTTCTTACCATCTTCTCACAAAGCCAGGATAAGAAAGTGCCTTCTCTAAGGAATTTGACTGAGATTCTGTCTCAAGGCCCTACATGGTGCTGTGCACAACTTTCTTTGGGAAGGCCATCCTTAGGAGCTGGAAGGAAAGGAGATTGGGCATGAAGTTACTTCCAGGAATGGCTGGTATGCATCGTTTCACTCAGCTCTAGTAGTGATTGCCACAAAGATAGAAAGATGTTTCATAACATCTACTTACTGTCCAGGATAAGAAAGTGCCTGGTCTAAGGCAAGTGAGTGAGATTCTCTCTGAAGGCCCTATGTGGACCTGTGCAAAATCTTTTTGGGAAGGCAATCTTTAGGAGAGGGAAGGAAAAGAGATGGGACACGAAGTTACTTCCAGGAATGGGTGCTATACATAGTTTATCCGAGTTGTAGTAGTGATTGCCACTCAGATACAAAGATGTCTCTTACCATCTAAATACAAACCAGGATAAGAAAGTGCTTTCTCTAAATCATGTGGATGAGATTGTCTCTCAAGGCCCTTCATGGGCCTGTGTAAACCTGCTTTGGCAAGGCGATCCTTTTGCACTCGAAGGAAGGGAGATCTGGCAAGAAGTTTTTTCCAGGAATGGGTGTTATACATAGTTTAACTCAGCATCAGCAGTGATTGCCACTCAGATAGGAAGATGTTCCTTTCTATCTACTTACAAGCCGAGATAAGAAAGTGCCTTCCTTAAGATATGTGTGTGAAATCCTCTCTCAAGGCCCTCCATGGCCCTGTGCACAACCTGGTTTTGGATGGCGATCATTAGGAGCTGGGAGAAAGGGAGATTGGGCACCAAGTTGTTTCCAGGAATGGGTCTTATACATAGTTTAACTCAGCTGTAGTAATGATTGCCACTCACAAAGATGTTTCTAGACATCTACTTCCAACCCAGGAAAAGAAATTCCGTTCTCTAAGGCATTTGAGAGTGATCCTGTGTCAAGGCCCTACATGGCCCTGTTTCCATACCTGCTTTGGGAAAGTGATCCTTTGGAGCTGGAAGGAGGGAGATCGGGCACATAGTAATTTCCAGGAATGGGAGTTATACTTAGTTTAGCTCAGCTGTAGTAATGCCTGCCACTCAGATAAAAACATGCTTCTAGTCATCTACTTAGAATGTAGTATGAGAAAACGCTCTCAATGGCTTATGAGTGAGATGCTGTCACAAGACAATACACAGTTCTGTTTCCAAACCTGCTTTGAGAAGGAAATCCTTAGGAGTTGGAAGGAAAGGAGAGTGGGCACTAAGTCATTTCCAGGAACGGGTGTTATACTTAATTTAGCTCAACTGTAGCAATTCTTGCCACTCAGATACAAACATGTTCCTAACCATCTACTTAGAATCCGCTATCATTAACTGTGCTCTCTATGGCTTGTGAGTGAGATTGCCTCAAGGCACTACATGGTCCTCGTTCCATACCTTCCTTGGGAAGGCAATCCTCATGTACCGGAAGGAAGGGATATTGGGCCTGAACTTCGTTCCAGGAACTGGCGTTATCCATAGTTTAACTCAGCTGTAGTAGTGATGCCACTCAGATAGAAAGATGTCTCTTACCATCTACTTACAAACCGGGATAAGAAAGTTCCTTCTCTAAGGCATGTGCATGAGATTCTCTCTCAAGGCCCTACATGGCCCTGTGCAAAACCTGCATTGGGAAGACGATCCTTGGGAGCTGGAAGGAAGACAGATTGGGCATGAAGTTACTATCAGGAATGGTTGTAATACATAGTTCAATTCAGCTGTAGTAATGAATGCCTCTCAGATACCAAGGTGTTTCATACCGTCTACATTCAAACACGGAAAAGAAATTGTGTTCTCCAAGGCATTTGAGAGTGATCCTGCCTCAAGGCCCTACATGGCCCTGTTTACAAGCCTGCTTTTGGAAGGAGATCAGTAGCAGCTGAAAGGAAGGGAGATTGGGCATGAAGTCATGTCCAGAAACAGGTGCTATACGTAGGTTAGCTCAGTTGTACTAATGATTACCACTCATATAGTTACTTGTTTCTAGACTGTTACTTACAAGGTGGTTCAGAAAGTGCCTTATCAAAGGAGTATGAGATTCGTTCTCAGGGCACGAAGTGGCAATCTGCTCCAAACCGGGCTCAGGTTTTTCACCATTACAAGATGGAAAGAAGAGAGGTTAGGCACAAATTTATTTCCAGGAATGGGCGTTACACATACTTTTGCTAAGGTGTAGGAAGATTGCCACTCATATACAAACTTGCTCATGGACTTCTACTTAGAAGCCTGCATCAGAAATTTCCTTCTCAAAGGAATGTAAGATGAATTCTCAGGTCCAGAAATGGCATTATTTTCCAAATTATGTTCCTGGGTGAGCAAAGTGATCCTTACAACATGGGAGGAAGAGACATTATGCACAAAGTTGTTTCAGGGATTAGGTGTTATACACCTTTTAAATTTGCTTTAAAAATGATTGTTACTCATTTACAAACTTGTTCCTGCATATCTACATATAGGCTGGGATTAGAAAGTTCCTTCTCATAGGAATGTGAGATACCTTCTCAGGGTCCCAATGCCAATATGTTCCAAAATATTTAGGTTGGTGATGCTTATGAGCCAGAAGGAAGAGAGATTGGGCACCAAGTTATTTTCAAGAATAGGCGACATATATTTCATCTCTGCTGTAGTAATGATTGCCACTCATATTCAAACTTGCTCCTAGACATTTACTTACAAGCCAGGATCAGAAATTGCCTTCTCAAAGAAATGTGAGATGCGTTCTCAATGGCCGAATTGGCATTATTTACCAAACTTCGTTTTGGGTTGTGATACTTACGTGATTGAAGGAAGCGAGATAAGGCACAAAGTTATTTCTGGGAATGGGTGTTATACAAAATAAAGGTCACCTCTACTAATGCTTGAAACTCATATAGCAACGTTTTCCTAGACATCTACTTAGAGCCTTCTCAAGGGAATGTGAGTTTTGTCGTCCAGGTGCAAAATGACAGTATGTTCGAAATCTGGTTTAGGTTTGTGATCTTTATGAGATGGAAGGAAGAGAGATTAGGCACAAAGTTACTTCCAGAAATGGGTGTTATGTGAAGTTCACCTCAACTGTAGTAATGATTGCCAATCATATACAAACTTGTTCCTAGACATCTACGTAAAAGCCAGGATCAGAACATTCCTTCTGAAAGCAATGTGAGACTCCTTCTTAAAGACTGAAATGGCATTATGGTCCAAATCAGGTTTAGGTTTGTGATCCTTAAGAAACGGATAGAAGAGAGACTAGGCACAAAGTAATTTCTAGGAATGGGTGTTATACCAAGTTTGTCAGCTGTAGTAATGATACTCACGCTTATACAAACTTGTTCCTAGATATCTACTTAGAAGCTGGTATCAGAGAGTGTGTTCCCAAAAGAATGTGAGATTCCTTCTAAAGGCCTGAGAGGGCACTATATTCCAAACCTGGTTGACGAAGGTGGTCCTTACGAGCCGGAATGAAGAGAGTTTGGGCATGAAGTTATTTCCAGGAATGCCTGTTAGTCACAGTTTAGCTCAGCTGTAGTAATGATTGCCAAACAGAACTTGTTCCTACACTTCTACTTAGAAGGCGGGATAAGAAGGTTCCTTCTGAAAGGAATGTGAGGTTCCTTCTCTTTTTTCTTTGTGAGGAAGATCAGCCCTGAGCTAACGTCCATGCCAATCCTCCTCTATTTGCTGAGGAAGACTGGCCCAGACCTAATACCCGTCCCAATCTTCCTCCGCTTTACGTGGGATGCCACCACAACATGGCCTGACTAACTGTGTGTCAGTGTCTGCCCGGTATCTGAACGCGGGCCACCAGCAACAGAGGGTGCACACTTAACCACTATGCCATGGGACTGGACCCTATGAGGTTCCTTCTCAAGGCCCAAAATACCATGATGTTCCAACAATGGTTGAGCAAGCTGATCCTGATGAGATAAAGGAAGAGAGATTAGGCACAAAGTGATATGCAGGACTGGCTGTTACACATACTTTAGCTCCTGTCGTCATGATTGCCACTCATATGCAAACTTGTTCACAGAACAAGTTCCCTACATACAGGTCGGGAACACAAAGGGCCTTCACAAAGGAATGTGACTTTCCTTCTCAGGGCCCAAAATCACAATATGTCCCAAACTTGGTTTAGGTTTGTGATCCTTACTGGATGGAAGGAAGAGAGATTGGGCACAATGACATTTTCATGAATGAGTTTTCTACATAGATTAACTCAGGTGTAGTAATGATTGCCACTCATATACAAACTTGATCCTAGACATCTACATAACCCCAGGATCAGAAAGTGACTTCTCAAAGGAATGTGATATTCCTTCTGAAGGTCTGAAACAGCAATATGTTCCAAACTTCGTCGAGGAAGGTGATACTTACGAGCTGGAAGTAAGAGAGATTGAGCATGAAGTTTTTTTCCAGGAATTGATGTTATTCATAGAATAGCTCATTTGTACTAACGATTGCCACTTATATAGAATCTTGTTCCTGGACATATACTTAGAAGCAGTGATCAGAAAGTGCCTTCTTAAAGGAATATGAGATTCCTTCTCAAGGCCGGAAATGGCAATATGTTCCAAACGTGGTTGAGGAAAGTGGGCCTTATGATCTGGAAGGAAGAGAGACCGGCACGAAGTTATTTTCAGGAATAGGTGTTATTCATAGTTCAGCTCAGTTGTAGTAATGATTCCACTCATATACAAACTTGTTTCTAGGGATCTACTTAGAAGCTGGGATCAGAAAGTTCCTTCTCAAGGTAAAGTGAGAATCCTTCTCAAGGCCCGAAATGGTATTACATTCAAAACCTTGCTTAGGAATGTAACTCTTTAGACCTGGAAGGAAGAGAGATAGGGTAGGAAGTTATTTTGAGGAATGGTTCTGATACATAGTTTAGCTCAGCTGTAGTAATGATTGCCACACATTTAGAAACTTGTTACTAGACATTTACTTACAAGCCGGGATCAGAAAGTGCTTTCTCAAAGGAGTGTGAGTTTTTTTCTCAAGGGCCTGAAAGGGCATTATGTTCCAAAGCTGATTTAGGTTTGTGATCCTTACGAGATGGAAGGAAGAGAGAAGCACAGCTCTATTAGTGATTGCCACTCACACACAAACTTGATCCTAGACGTCTACGTGCAGGCTGTGATCAGAAAATGCTGTCTCAAAGGAATGTGAGATTTCTTCTCAAGGTCTGAAATGGCAATATGTTCCCAACTTGCTTGAGGAAGGTCTTCATTACGAGCTGGAAGGAAGATAGATTGGGCATGAAGTTATTTTCAGGATTGGGTGTTATTCAAAGAATAGTTCAGTTGTAGTAACGATTGCCACTTATATGGAATCTTGTCCTGGACATCTACTTAGAAGCAGGGATCAGAAAGTGCCTTCAAAGTAGTGTGAGATTCATTCTCAAGGCCTGAAATGGCATGGCATGATGCATGAAACTTGGTTTATATTTGTGATCCTTATGAAATTGAAGAAGGAGAGATGAGGCAAAAAGTATTACCTGGAATGGTTGTTATAGACAGTTGAGCTCAGATCTAGTAATGATTAACACTCATATACACACTTATTCCTAGACTTCAACATTCTGGACAGGATCAGAATGTGCCTTTTCAAAGGAATATGAAATTCCATCTCAAGGAGTGACATGGCAATATGTTCCAAACCTTGTTTAGCTTTGTGATCCTTACGAGCTGGAAGGAAGAGAGATGAGGCACAAAGTTATTTTCAGGAATGGGTATCATAAACAGCTTAGCTCAGCTGTAGTAACGCTTGCCACTCATATGCAAACTTGTTCCTAGACATTTACTTCCAATCTGGGATTAGAAATTGCCTTCTCAAAGGAATGCGAGAATCCTTCTCAGGGCACAACAAGGCAAAATGTTCCCAAACTGGTTTAGTTTAGTGATGCTTAGTGCTAGAAGGAAGAGAGTTTTTACATGAAGTTATTTCGTGGAATGGTTATTATAAATAATTTTACTCAGTTGTAGTACTGATTGATGCTCCAATATAAACTTGTTCCTAGACATCTACTTACAAGAAGTTATCAGTAAGTGTCTTCACAGAGGAATGTGAGATTTGCTCTCAACCAACAAAATAGCATTATGTTCTAACCTGGTTTAGGAAGGTGATTCTCACTAGCTGAAAGGAAGAGCGAGTGAGCACAAAGATACTTCCAGGGATTGGTATTTTATACAGATGAGCTCAGATGTAGTGATGATTGCCACTCATATACAAAGTCGTTTCTAGACATTTGCTAACAAGCCTGGGTCAGAAAGTGCCCTCTCAAAGGAATATGAGATTCAATCTCAAGGCCTGAAACTGCATTCTGTTATATACCTGTTTTAGGTTTCTGATCTTTACGAGATGGAAGGAAGAGATAGTGGGCATGAAGTTATTTCCAACAATGGGTCTTATACATAGTTCAGCTAAGTTCCAGTAATCATTGAAATTCAGTTACTACCTTGTTCCTAGAGCTCTACTTAGAACGTGGGATCAGAAATCGCCTTCTCAAAGGAATGTGATATTCCTTCTCAAGGCTTGAAATGGCAATATGTCTCCAACCTGGTTAAGGAAGGTGGATCTCATTTGCTGGAAGGAAGAGAGACAGGGCACGAAGTTATTTCCTTACTTGTTACTGGCAAAAGTGCCTGAGCAGTGGTATTTTGTCTTTCCATTGAGAAGGCAGCCTCAGTGCAGGCAACGAAACAAAAGGAAGAAAAGGCACTTTCCATTATGACCCTCAAAATCTAAATGGAAATGTTTTTCTCCACAGAGTATATTCATTAGATGGATACAATAGATATTCTCTCCTAGCTGCAGTTTAAAGTTTAAAAGCTCTCAGTGGTAGATGCTCCTTAAATGTACTTGCAAGCAGAGTTAAGCAAGAACTTGCTGGCATTACATGGGAGAGAATTCTCTTTTTTTGTGTGAGGAAGATCAGCCAGAGGTAACATCCGATGCTGATCCTCCTCTTTTTTACTGAGGAAGATTAGCCCTGAGATAACATCTGTGCCCATCTTCTTCTACTTTATATGGGACGCCACCACAGCATCTCCTGGCAAGCTGTGCATTGGTGTATGCCCAGGGTTGGGAAATTGAAAACCCCAGGCCACCAAATTGGAGCGTGCACACGAAACTGTTTGTGCCACAAGGCAGGCCCCAGGGAGAAAATTCTTAAGTAAAAGTCATTAACAGCAATGTTGGGAGAAGCAATTTTCAGGATAGTCTTCTACAGATACAAGCAAGAATTTTGCTCCAGACTGACCTTTCCTTTTACAGATGCTATAGATACTATCTCCCAAGTGTACTGAAATTTTAAAACCTCTCATATGAAGATGTTACTTACATTTATTGGGTACCTGTGTTAAACAAAAATGTTCGTCATGATATGCTAGTGAGACCCTGAATGTAGTTTGAACTGCAGTGTATTCAAATTCTCAAGATGATCCTAAACAGCTACAGGAGGAGTTTCTCTGAAGAGTCAACTGTCATCGAATGGATGGTAAGGATAATCTGCACCACCTGTAGTGATAGCTCTCCTAGTAAGATGATCCTGAAAACTACTGGCAAACTTGGTTGCTTAGTGGTGGTTTGTCATTCCATTAGGAAGAGAGCCTCAGTGCAGGCAAGGAACAGCAAAGAGGAAAAGGTACTGAACCACATCATCCAAAAATCTACAAGGAAGAATTTTTCTGCACAGCGTACGTTCATGTACTGGATGTTATGGATATTGTGTCCCAGCTGTGGTGGAAAGTTTAAAAGATCTCAGAGGCAGCTCCTGCGGAAAGCTACTTGCAATCTGAGTTCAGCAAAGTCTTTCTTTCATTAAATGGGGAAAGAATTTCTAAGGGAATATTGTTAACTGCAAGGATGCAAAGGAATTTTCAGGATAGTCCTATACTGATATTAGCAAGAAATTTTCTCTACAATGATCTTTCATTTTATAGATGTTATAGATACTCCCATCTGTACTGAAATTTTAAAACCTCTCATATGAAGGTATTCCTAACAGATAGTTGCAACCTGTGTTAAACAATAGTGTTGATAATGATATGCTAGTGAGACCCTGAAGGTAGACTGAACTACAATGTTTTTAATGTCACTCATGAATATGATTCTAAACAGCGACAAGTAAAGATATTCTTCACACGGTACTTTCGTTGAATGGATGGGATAGAGTTTCTTCCCCGGTTGTGGTGACAATTTTAACATCTCATAGGAATGTGCTCCTAGCAGCAACTGGCAAAATAGGTTTACAGTGGTGTTTTGTCTTTATGTTGTGGAGGAGGCCTGAGTGTAGGCAGTGAACTGCAGAGATGAAAAGGCAATTTGCAAGATGATCTTAAAAAGCTAAAATGAAGTATGTTCCTCCACAGAGTACTTACATGGAATGTATGGTATAGATATTCTGTCCCAGCTGCAGTGGAAAGTTTAAAAGCTCACAGAGGCAGATCTGCTGAAAGCCACTTGCCATCTGAGTTCAGCAAGATCTTTCTTCCCTTACCTGGGAGTGAATTCCTAAGTGAAGGTCGTTAACCGCAATCGTGGAAAAGGCAATTTTCAGGATACTCCTATACAGATACAACCAAGAGATTTTCTCCACACTGAACTCTCATTTCATGGATGTTATAGATACTCTCTCCAGCTGTACTGAAAATTTAAAACTTCTCATATGAAGATGTTACTAACAGACTTTGGCAACCTTTGTTAAGCAATAGTGTTCAACATGATATGCTAATGATACCCTAAATGCAGACTGAACTGCAGTGCCTTTAAAGTCATTCATGAACATAATCCTAAGCAGGTACAAGAAGAGGTCTTCTTTACGGTATACTTTCATTGAATGGATTTGGTAAAGCTTCTTTCCGAGGTGTGTTGAAATGTTGAAACTCTCAAAGGAAGGTGTTCCTAACAGCTAATGGCAGAGTAGGTTTAGCAATAGTGTTTTCTCTTTAAATCAGGGAGGAAACGTGAGTGCAGGCAATGAAATGCAAAGATGAAAATGCAATTGACAATATGATCTGAAGAAGCTAAAAGCAAGTGTTTTTCTCCACATGGTACTTACATGGAATGGATATTATAGATAAGTTCTCCCAGCTGCAGTGAAAATTTTAAAAGCTCTCAGAAGACCATTCTTAAAGGACACTGCAAGCTGAGTTCAACAAACGCTTTCTTGCTTTACTTTGGAGAGAGAGCTAAGTGAAGGCCATTAAATGCAAGGAGGGAAAAGGCAATGTGCATGATGAACGTACACAGTTACACGAACGTGATTTTCACCAAACTTGTCTTTCATATTATGGATGTTATAGATACTCTCTCCTAGCACTACTGAAATTTAAAACCCCTAAGATGAAGATGTTGCTTTCAGATATTGGCCACTTGTCTTAAGCAATATAATTCACCATGTTAGTGGGAACCTGACTAGAGTTTGAACTGCATTCTATTAAAAGTCTCTTCTCAAGATGACCCTTAACAGCCACAAGCTGGAGTTTCTGTGAAGCGTCAACTTTCTTTGAGTTGATCATAACAATAATCTGCACCACCTGTAGTGATCATTCAAAAGCTCTCCTAAGAAGATGTTCTGATGACTACTGGCAAAGGTCATTGAGCAGGAGTGTTTTGTGTTTACATTGGGAAGGGAAGCTCAGTGCAGGCAATGAACGACAAAGAGGAAAAGGCACTTTACCATATGATCCTAAAAAGCTAAAAGGAAGATTTTTTCTCCACAGGTTACATTCCTGAAATGGATGTTATTGATATTCGCTCCCTGCTGCAGTGAAAAGTTGAAAAGCTCTCAGAGGGAGAGCCTCCTTAAAGATACTTCCAAGCTGAGTTCAGCAAACATTTTTTTACCTGACTTGGGAGAAAGAGCACGGATGAAGGTTATTTACTGCAACGTTGGAAAAGGCAATTTTCAGAATAGTCCTATACAGATACACGCAAAAGATTTTCTCCACAACTGAATTTCAATCGATGGATGTTATAGAGACCCCTTGCCAGCTGTATTGACATTTGAAAACCACTCATATGAAGATGTTACTTACAGATATTGGCCAAGTGTGATAAGAAATAGTGTTCATCATGATACGTTACCGAGAACCTGAAGGCAGACTGAACTGCAGTGTAGTCAAAGTCTCTTCTCTAGATCATCCCAAACCGCTGCAAGCAGAGTTTCTCTGAAGAGTCTGCTTTCGTTGAATGTAGGGTAATGATAATCTGCACCACAAGTAGTGATAGTTTGAAAGCTCTCATAGGACTGTTTCAAAGAGTTACTGTTCAACTTCGTTGAGCAGTGGTATTTTGTCTTTCCTCTGGGAAGGAAGCCTCAGTGCAGGACATGAACCAGAAAGAGGAAAAGGCACTTTACTATGTGATCCAAAAAACTAAAAGGAGGACTTTTCCACCACACAGTATGTTCATGGAATGGATGTTATAGATATTCTCTCCCAGCTGCAGTGGAAAGTTTAAAAGCTCTCAGAAGAAGGTGCTCCTTAAAGATACTTGCAAGCAAGTTCAGCAAGGACTTTCTGGCATTACAAGGAGAGAATTCCTATGTGTAGGTCAGTAACAGCAATGATGTAAAAGGCAATTTTTAGGATAATCCCACACAGATATAAACAAGAGATTGTCTCCAAAGTGGAATTTCATTTTATGGATGTTACCGATGCTGTCTCCCAGCCGTACTGAAATTTTAATACCTCTCCAATGAGGTTGTTTCTAACAGATATTCGTCACCTGTGTTAAGCAATAGTGTTCGTCATGACATGCTAGTGAGACCCTGAACGCAGATTGAACTGCAGTGTATTTGAAGTCACTTATGAAGATGACCCTAAACAGTTATAAGCAGAAGTTATCTTCACGGTATACTTTCATTAAATGGATGTGATAGAGCTTTTTTCTGAGCTGTGGTGAAAAGTGTAAACTCTCATGGGAGGGTGTTCCTAATCGCTACTGGCAGAGTAGGTTTAGCAGTGGTGTTTTTTTCTTTACATCGGGGAGGAAGCCTGAGGGCAGGCAATGAAATTCAAAGGTGAGAATGTAATTGACAATATGATCCAAAGAAGCTAAAAGCAAGTGTTTTCCTCCACAGAGTACTTACTTGGAATGGATGTAATGAATAGGTTCTCCTAGCTGCAGTGAAAAGTTTACAATCTCTCAGAGGAAGATCGTCCTTAAAGATTCCTGCAAGGCGAGTTAAGAAACACTTTCTTGTATTACATGGGATAGAGAGCCTGAGCGATGGTCGTTAACGGCAGTGATCTAAAGGCAATATGCAGGCTGATCCCATAAAGAGACAAGCCACAGATTTTCTGCATATTTCACTTTCATTTTATGGATATTATAGATACCCTCTCCCAGCTGTACCGAAATTTTAAAACATCTCAGATGAAGATGTTACTTACAGATATAGGCCACATGTGTTAAGCTATAATGTTTGTCATGATATTTTCATGAGACCCTGAAAGTGGATTGAACTGTAGTGTATTAAATATCTCTTCTCCAGATGATCCTAAACAGCTTCTATCAGGAGCGTCTCTGAAGATTCAACTTGAATGGAATGGATGTTAAATATAATCAGCAAAACCTCTAGTAATACTTTGAAATCTCTCATACGAAGATGTTCGTTACAGCTACTGGCAAAATTCGTTGAGCTGTGGTGTTTTGTCTCTATATAGAGAAGGAAACATCATTGCAGGCAATGAACAGCAAAGAGGAAAAGGCAATTTACCATATAATCCTAATACCTAAAAGGAGGACTTTTTCTGCTCAGAGTATGTTCACGGAATGGATGTTGGAGATATTCTTTCCCAGATGCAGTGAATTGTTTAATAGATCTCAGAGGAATATCCTCCTCAGAGATACTTGCATGCTGAGTTCTGCAAATATTTTCTTGCATGTCTTGGGAAAGAGAGCCTGAGTGAAGGTCGTTAACTGCAAAGAGGGAAAAGGAAATTTGCAAGAAGATTCTATATAGATGCAAGGATGAGATTTTCTCCACACTTGACTTTCATTTTATGGATGTTATAGATACTCTCCACTAGCTGCAGTGAAACTGAAAAACCTCTCATATGAAGATATAACCTATGATATTGACCACCTGTGTTAATCAATAGTCTTCATCATAATATGCTACTCAGACCCCGAATGCAGATTGAACTGCAGTAATTAAAAGACTCTTCTCAAGATGATCCTAAACACCTACAAGCAGGACTTGCTCTGAACAGTCAACTTTTATTGAATGGATGATAATGATCATCTGCACCACCTATAGTGATAGTTGGAAAGCTGTCATAGGACGTTGTTCCTAACAGCTACTTTCAAACTTGTTTGAGCAGTGGTGAGTTCTCTTTCGCTTGGGAAGGGAGCCTCAGTGCAGGCAATGAGCGACAAAGAGGAAAAGACACTTTAACATATCCTAAAATGCTAACTTTAAGAGTTTCTCACCACAGAGTAGGTTCATGGAATGGATGTTAGATTAATACTCGCCCCACTGCAGTGGAAAGTTTAAAAGCTCTCAGAGGCAGATCCTCCTGTAAAGTACTTGGAAGAAGAGGTCAGCAAGAACTTTCTTGCTTTGCATGGGGAAGACTTCCTGATTGAAGGTAGTTAACTGCAATGTTGATAAAGGCAATTATCAGGATAGTCGTATACAGATAGAAGCAAGAAATTTTATAGATACTGGACTTTCGTTTTATGGATGTTATAGATACACTCTCCCAGTGTTACTGAAATTTTAAATCCTCTCATATGAAGATGTTACTATCAGATACTGGCAAGCTGTGATAAGCAATAATGGTCATCATGATATGCTAGTGAGACCCTGAATACAGATTGAACTGCAGTGTAGTTAAAGCCACTTTAGAACATAGTCATAAACGCTTACAAGAGGAGGTTTTCTTCATGGTGTACTTTCATTGAATGGATGTGATACAGCTTCTTTCCGAGCTGTGGTGAAAAGTGGAAACTATCTTAAGAAGGTGTTCCCAACAGCCACTGGCAAAGTAGGTTTAGCAAGGGTGTTTTCTTTTATATCAGGAAGGAAGCCTGAGTGCATGCAATCAACTGCAAAGATGAAAGGCACTTTACAATATGGTCCTAAAAAGCTAAAAGCAAGTGTTTTCCTCCACAGAGAACTTACATGGAATGGATGTTACAGATATTCTCTTGCAGCTGCAGTGTAAGTTTACAAGCTCTCAAAGGAGGATCCTGCTTAAAGCTCCTTGCCAGCTGAGTTCAGAAAGTAGTTTCTTGCCTTATATAGGAGAGAGCCTGAGTGACGGTCGTTAACTACAATGATGGAAAAGGCAATTTGCAGGAGGATCCTATACACATACCAGCCAGAGATTTTCTGCACACTTGACTTTCATTTTATGAATGTTACAGATACTCTCTCCCAGCTGTATTGATAAGTTTAAAAGCCCTCCAAGGAAGAGATGACTTACAGCTACAGGGCTGTTGGGTTCAGAATGGGTGTTCTTTCATTATATTTGAGGGAAAGCCTGAGTGAAGACCATGAAGATCAATGATTGAAATGTTCACTCATCAAGATGATCCTCAACAACTAAAATGAGTGTTTTTCCACCGTGTATGTTATTTCAATGGATGTTATAGATATTTTCTCCCAGCAGTAGTGAAAAGCTTAAAAGCTCTCTTCGGAAGATCTTACTTACAGCTAATGGCAACCTTTGCTCAATAAGAACGTTCTCTCCTATACTGTGAGAAAGAGCCTGAGTAAATGTCGTGAGCTGCAATGTTTGAAAAAGTACTTTCCAGTGCAAATGCTAAATAGGTACAAGCAAGAGTTTTTCTCCACACTGTGATTTTCATAAATGGATATTATAGATATTCTCTTCCTTGTGTAGTGAAAAGTTTAAGCCCTCTCATAGGAAGATATTCCCAACAGCTACTGGCAAAGTGAAATCAACGAGCACATTCTTTCGTTCCATGTAACAGAAAGCCTGAATGAAAGACACCAACTGCAACCTTTGAAAAGGGACTTTTCAAGACGATCATACACAGATTTAAAAAAGGAGTTTTTCTTCACACTGTACTTTCATTGAATGGATGTTACAGATAATCTGTACCAGTTGTAGTGAAAAGTATAAAAAGTCTCATTAGAGTATGTTCCCTAGAGCTACTGGCAAGCTGAGTTCAGCAGAAATGCTCTTTCAATACATTAGATAGAAACCTGTGTGTAGACTATTAACAGGTTATGTGTGATATCAGTCATGTGTCCTTTGTGAGATTACTCATATATTTATGTGTGAAATCACACCCATTGTTAAGTGTGACATCACATCAATAGTGACATCACTCCCACTGCTCTCTGAGATCAGTGACATGTAAATTTTGACATCACTCCCATTGTGTGAATGTGATATCACACCCAGTGTTATGTGTTATGTGACACACTTGTTTATGGGTGACATCACAGCCCTTTGTGTGTGCCAACATCCTCATTGCGTGTCACATCCCATCAATTATGAGTGACATCAACCTTAACTGTCATATGATATCAAACCATTATTATGTGTGATGTCACTCCCAGTATTATGTATGACATCACACCACTTGATTGTGACAACACTCTGATAATGTGTTTGACATCACTCCAACAGTGTGTGACATCGCTCACATTTTGTGTGTGATACCATTCCAATCGTTATGTGTGACATCACACCCATTTTGAGACATCACACACTTTGAGCAGGATAAAACTAGGTTAGCCTGTCACATCTCTCAAATTGTGTGATATCACTCCCTTTGTGTGAGGGCAGTCATATTGTTAACTTTGATATGACATCCACAGTTTGTATAAAATGACTCCCAGGTTTCTGTGAAGTCTCTCACATTTTACTCTGACTTATATCCCTATTGTGTGTTTTATGTAACTGTCATTGTTATGTATGAATTCACACTCATTTTCCTTAGAGATACCACTCCAAATGTCCATGACAGCACCAGGTTGATGTGTGCTTTCACACACTTTGTGTGTCTGACCTCACTCAATATCTGTATGACATCACACCAATGGTGTATGTGTGATAGTGCTCACATTTGTGTGTGAAAACACACACATTGATATGTCTGACACCATTCACATTTTTGTGACATAATTCACATTTTTATGTATGACATCACACTTATTGTGTGTGTGACAACATTCACATATGTCGACATCACCCCGATTGTGTGTGACATCACTCGAATTTACCATATGAAATGGCTATTGTTAAGTGTCATGTCACTCCCAATATTCTGTGTGATGTCACATTAATTCTCGAGGACATCACTCTACTAGTGTTGTGACATCACTCCCATGGTGTTTCTATGACTTCACTCATACTTTCTGTTATGTGTGATATCATGCCTGTTGTGTTGTATGACATCAGACCAATAGTGTGACATCACTCCCACATATGTGTGACATCAGTCACATGTCCTTTGTGATATTACTCACATGTTTATGTGTGAACTCAGTCTCATTATGTGTGACATCACATCAGTAGTGTGACATTACATCCGCTATATTTGACATCAGTGACATGTCCCTAGTGACATAATTCACATTTTAAAGAGTGACATCACTCCCATTTTGTGCATGTGATATCACTCCCACTATTTTGCGTGGCGTGACCACATGCTTCTTGGCATCACATCAATTGTTTGTGTGACAACATCCTCATTGTGTGTCACACCACAACATTTGTGTGTGACATTAACCTTAATTCCCGTATGATATATCAACAATTATTATGTGTGGTGTCACTCCCAGTATTATGTATGATATCACACCGATTGAGTGTGGCATCACTCTCATAGTGTTTGACATCGTTCCAATGGATTGTGACGTGTTTCACATTTTGTGTCTGACATCACTCCAATCGTTATGTGGGACATCACCTCCATTTTGGGACATCACACAACATGAGTGTGCTAACACATCTCTCAAATTGTGTAATATCACGCCCATTGTGTGTGATGGCAGTCATATTCTTAACTGTGATGTGACACCCACTGTTATGTATGACGTAACTTCCAGGTTTTTGTGAAATCTCTCACATTTTACTCTGACATATCGCACTGGTGTGTTTTGTGTAACTCTCATTGCTATGTGTGAATATTCACTCATTTTCCTTAGAGACAACGCTCCCATTGTCTGTGACATAGCGAGGTTGGTGTGAGCCTTCACACACATTTTGTGTGTGACATCACACCAATGGTGTACTTGTGACAGGGCTCACATTTGTGATTGAAAACATACCCAATGGGGGGAGTGACGTCAGCATCATTGCAGAGTGAGCTTTCCCGTGAACTCTTCCCCTGACAAGATACAACAAAAGGAACAGTCACAGACCAACAACGGAATCCCAGACAGTGAAAAGCTAGAGCGGAGGGATCCACACTGCCGCACATCTGAGAGCAGAACTTGCTGGGCCCCCAGAGGAAGTGGAGAGAGGTAAGGAGAACTCCTCTTGCTCCCCATCAGATCAGTGATCCCTGTCTGCGCGGCTCCCAGAGAGGGGGGAGGGGCGGCCCTTGGCGGGAAAACCGTGGCTCTTCGGGCTCTCTCAGCCAGTGGGAAACTCCGGCACAGAGGACTCAGAGGAGCCACAGGGCTACCATCAACATCTGAGCACCACAGAGAGCGGATAAAGAGGGGCAAACGAGAAGCCTCCCACGTCAGGGACCCAGAGGGAAAAAGAGAGAGCTCCCCCCTCCCCGCAAACCGGACTCTGCAGCTCAATCGACCAGACCAAACCTAGCAATCTGCGGCAGACCAGACCAAGTGATCCGCGACAGACCAGACCAAACGATCCGCGGCAGACCTGATCAAACGACTGGACCCGTGGATCGCAGCGGGAAAAAAAAAAAAAAAGTGCTGATCACAGCAGAAAAACCGGGGCAGAGTGCAGGGGGCTTAGACTACACAGCCCTTTACCACCAGACAGTGGCGGCAGGTGGAAATTGCAACCAGAGATTTCCAGAATGAGGAAAAACAAAACCAACACAGGAACCACAATGCAAAAATATATGAAATCACCAGACCAGAAACAAAATGACAAGCACCCAGAAATCAACCCCGAAGACACAGAAATCCATAAACTAAATGACAGAGATTTCAAAATAGCTATCATAAAAACGCTCAATGAAATACGAGACAACACAGACAAACAATTCAATGAGATTAGGAGTTTCTTCACAAAAGAGATTGAAATCATAAAGAAAAACCAATCAGTGCTGATGGAGATGAAGAACACAATGGAGGATATAAAGGAGAATCTGGAATCTCTAAAGAACAGAGCTGACAATATGGAGGAAAGAATTAGCACCTTAGAGGATAGGAATACAGACATACTGCAGATGGAAGAGAAGAGAGAACTAAGACTAAAAAGAAATGAAGAAAGACTCCGAGAAATATCTGACTCTATTAGAAAATGTAATATAAGAATTATAGGTATTCCTGAGGGAGAGGAGAGGGAAAGAGGAAGAGAGAACCTATTCAAGGAAATAATATCTGAGAATTTCCCAAATCTGAGGAAGGATCAGGAAATACCAGTAAGCGAAGCCAACAGGACACCTATATATATTAACAGAAAACATACCCAATGATATGTGTGACACCATTCACCTTTTTGTGACATAATTCACATTTTTATATATGACATCACACCTATTGTGTGTGACAACTTTCACATGTGTTGAAATCAAACCAATTGTCTGTGGTTAGGGTTAGTGTTAGCATTAGGTTTAGAGTTTTGGTTAGGGTTAAGGTTAGGGATAGGGCTAGGGTTAGGGTTAGGGCTAGGGCTGGGTCTAAGGCTAGGGTTAGGTTTAGCATTAGGTTTATGGCTAGGGATAGGGTTAGGGTTATGGCTAGGGTTAGGTTTGCAGGTAGGGTTAGGTCTAGGGCTATGTTTGGGTTTAGGGCTAAGGCTAGGGTGAGGGCTAGGTTTAGGGTTATTGCAAGGGTTACAGATAGGTCTAGGGTGTGTGTTAGGGCTATGATTAGGGTTAGGTTTAGTGTTAGGTTTAGGGCTAGGTTTAGTGGTAGGTTTAGGGCTAGGGTTAGTGTTAGGGTTAAGGCTAGGGTTAGGCTGAGGGTGAGGGTTAGAGTTAGGGTTACTGCTAGGGCTAGGCTTATGGCTAAATTTAGTGTTATGGTTAGGGTTAGGGTAAGTATTATGGCTGGGGTTATGTCCAGGGCTAGGATTAGGATTAGGTTTAGTGCTAGGCTTAGGGCTAGGGCTACTGTTAGCTCTAGACTTAGAGTTAGAGCTAGTCTATGGCTAGTGTTAGGTCTGGAGCTAAGCCTAGGCCTAGTGTTCTGGCTAGGGTTAGCCTTAAGTTTACAGTTATGGTTAGGGCTTGGTCTAGGTCTAGGTCTAGGGCTAGCATTAGGGCTAGAGTTAGAGTTAGGATGAGGGCTATGGTTAAGGTTAAGTCTATGTTTAGGGTTAGTCCTAGTGTTGGTGTCAAGGTTAGGGTTCTTGTTAGTGTTCAGATTCAGGTTTGTGTTTGGGTAAGGGTTTGGGTTCGTGTTTGGGTTCTGGTTTGGTGAGGTTTAGGGTTAGGCTTATCGCTTAGGGTCAGTTTTAGGGTTAGAGTGAGGGTTAAAGTCAGGATTAGGCTTAAGTCTGTCTTATGGTTAAGGTTAGGTTACAGATTAGGGTTAGGATTAGTGTTAGCTTTAAGGTTGTTAGTGATAGCGCTAGGGCTAGGGTTAGGGTAAGGTTTATGGATAGGATTTGGGTTAGCATTAGGATTAATACTCCGTTTAGGGTTAGGGTTACACATAGTGGTAGGTGTTGGTTTTGGGCTACAGTTCGGTTTAGTGTTAGTGTTATGGCTAGGGCTAGATTGAGCATTAGGGTTAGTGCCATGGTTCAGGTTAGGGCTAGGGTTAGGGTTAGAGTTAAGTCTAGGTCTAGCGTTATGTTTAGGACTATGGCTAGGATCATGGTTAAGTTTAGGGTCATGATTTGTGTTAGACTTAGTGGCAGGGGTACTGTTAGGTTTAGGGTTAATGGTTGGGCTATTGGTTGGGAATGGGAGAGATCGGTTTATGATCATGGTTAGGGTTAGGATTAGCATTTTTGTTGGGGATACGGTTAGGGTTAGGGCCAGGGTTCGGGTTAGGATTTGGGTTAGACTTAGGGCTAGGGATAGGTCTGTGGTTAGGATTAGTGTTAGGGCTAGTGTAAGGGTCCAGTTTAGGGCTGGGTTAGAATTAGGTCTAGGACAAGTGTTAAGGTTAATGTTACACTTAAAGTTAGGATTTGGCATAGGCTTAGGTTTAGGCTTAGGTTTGTTTTAGGCTTAGGATTGGGATTTGGGTAGCGGTTTTGGTTGGGGTTTTGGATAGGGTTACTATTAGGGCTTGGGGTTGGCTTAGGAACAGAGTTCTGGTTAGTCTTAGGGCTAGGCTTAGGGCTAGGGCTAGGGTTAGGGTTAGGGTTACACTTGGGGTACGTTTAGTGTTTGGATGATGGTCAGGTGTATGGTTAGCATTAGGATTAAGTTTTGGGAAAGGCTTAGGTTTAGGTCCAGGGTTAGTGCTAAGGTTAGGTTTAGGGTTAGAGTTCAGTTTGGTTTATGGCTATGGTTAGTGTTAGGGCTAGGTTTAGAGCTAGGATGCTGGTTAGGGCTAGGGCTGGGGCTGGCTTCAGGCTTATGGCTGTGGCTAGGATTAGGGTTAGTGTTAGGGTTAATGTTGTGTGCGTTAGAGTTTGGGTTATGGGTAGGGTCAGGGTTAACTTTAGGTTTATGTGTAAGGTTAGGTTTATATTTAGGGTAAGCGTGAGGCCGGCCCTATGGCTTAGTGGCTAAGTGCACGGGATCCGACGTTGGCGACCCAGCTTTGTATCCCAGGTGCACACCCACACCGCATTTCCGGCCATGCTGACGCCACGTCCCACATACAGCAACTAGAAGGATGTGCAGCTATAAATACAACTATCTACTGTGGCTTTGGGGGAAAAATAGGGTAAGCGTTAAGTTGACGGGTAGGAGTAGTGGTAGAGTTAGGGGTAAGGTTAGAGTTGGGTTAGAGTTAGGGTTATGGTTAGGGTTTGGGCTAGGGCTAATGTTATTGTTAGCATTAAGGTTAAGGCTAGGGTTAAGGTTAGGGCTATGGTTAGGGCTAGAGTTAGGCTTAGGGTTAGTGTTAGCATTAGTATTAAGGCTAGTGTTAGGCATAGTGTTAAGGGTAGGGTTAAGGTTAGCATTAGGTCTAGGGATAAGGCTAGGGTTAGTGTTAGTTCTAGGGCTAGGTTTAGGGTTACTGTTAGGGTTGCAGTATGGGTTAGGGCTAGGCTTAGTGTTAGGGTTAAGGCTATGTTTAGGGTTAGGCTTAGGTTTAGAGCTAGATTTATATCCGTGGTTAGGGTTAGGGTTAGGATTAGGGCTTGTGTTGGGGTTAGGGTTAGGGCTATGATTAGGTCATGTTTAGCATTAGGGTTAGGGCTACTGTTGGGTTAGAGTTAGGGTTAGGGTTGTGGTTAGGGTCAGGTTTACGGCTAGGGTAGAAGTTAAGCCTATGGCTAGGGTTATGGTTCGTTTTATGGTTACAGTTACGGTTATGGTTAGAGGTAAGTCTCGGGTTAGGCTCAGGTTTCTGTCTAGGGTTTGGCTTAGCCCTAGGTCTATGACTAGGTTTAGGGTCAGGGTTAGGTTTAGGGTTAGTACTAGAGCTACGTTAGGTTACGTTTAGGGGAAGGGTTAGAGTTACAGCTAGGTTTAGGGTAGGGTTAGAGTTAGGGCTAGGGTTAGGGTTCGATCTATGGTTATGGTTCAGGTTATGGTTGTGTTAGGTTTAGATTTAGTGCTTGATTTACGGGGCGGTCTAGCATTAGGGTTACTATTAGGACAAGGGTTAGTGTTATGACTAGGTTTAGTCCTTGGATTAGCCTTAGGTTTAAGCTTAGGGTTTGGGTTAAGTTTATAGCTACAGTTAGTGTTAGGTCTAAAGTTAGTGCTACAGTTAGGATTAGGGCTAGGGCTGGTCTTTGGTTTAGGGTTAGGGTTAGTTTTGGGTTAGGGTTAGGACTAGAGCTAGAGCTAGTGCTATCATTAGGATTACGACTAAGTTAGGGATAGTGTTAGGGCTAGGGCTATGCTTAGGATAAAGGCTAGGGTTAGGATTAATGTTATGGTTATGGTTAGGGATTGTTTAGGTTTTCAGTTAAGTGTAGAGGTAGGGGTAGGTGTAGGGTAAGGGTTTGGTTTGGATTAGGGATAGTACAGTGGTAGGAGTTGGGTTAGGGTTAGAGTTAGAGGAGTGGTAGGCTTAGGGGTAGGGTGAAGATTGGGTTCATGTTAACGTTACGATGAGTGTTAGGGCTGGTGGTAGCATGAGAGTTAGCGTTAGAGCTAGGGTTAGGGCTAGGATTATGCTGAGGGCTAGGGTTGGGCCTAGCATTAGGAGTAGGGTTAAGAGTAGGGCTAGGATTAGGGTTATGGTTAGCATTATGGGTAGGGGCAATTTTAGGGCTACAGCTAGGGTTATTGGTAGGTTAGGGTTATATTTAGAGTTAGGGTTTGGGTTATGTATAGACTTAGGCTTAGTGTCAGGTTTAGGGCTAGTATCATCTTTAGGAGTAGGATTAGGACTAGGGTTAGGGTTAGGGTTTGGACTTGGGCTAGTGTTGGCATTAGGGTCAGGGCTAGGATTAAGGCAGAGTTAACATTAGGGTTAGGGTTAGTGTTGGGTTATGATTAGTGTTTGGTTATGGTTAGTGTTAGCATTAGGGTCACCTCTAAGCTAGGGTTAGGGTTAGGCCTAGAGCTAGAGTTAGAGTTAGGATATGTTTTAGGTTTAGGGTTAATCCTAGAGCTAGGGTTAGGTTTACTTTTAGTGGTAGAGCTATTGTTAGAGGTAAGTTTAGTTTAGAGGCAAGGCTAGGGCAATTGCTGGGGCTCGGTTTTTGTTAGGGACAGAGTTACGGTTAGTGTTAGTGATGAAACTAAGGTTAGGGCTGTGGCTTAGACTAGGGTAAGTGTTAAGGTCAAGGTTAGCCTAGGGCTGAGTTAGAGTTAGGGTTAATGTTAGGCTTAGGGTAATAGGTAAGGTTGGGGTTAGAGATGGTTTAGGATTAGGTTTAGGGGTAGTTTTAGGGTTAGGGTTAGTGATAGGGCTAGTGTTAGGGTTACGGTTAGAGCCAGGGCTATGGACAGGGTTAGGGTTAACGTTAGTGCTAGGACTAGGTCTAGATTTATGATTAGGGTTAGGGATAGAGGTAGGGTTAGTGTTAGGGTTCGAGTTATGGCTAGGGCTAGGGCTAAGTTTAAAGTCACATCTAGGGCTAGGATTTGTGTTGGGTTAGGGCTAGCGTTGAGGGTTAGGGTTAGGGTTAGAGTCAGGTGTAAAGGTAGAGTTTGGCATAGGGTAGTGTCAGGGTTTGTGTTAGGGTTAGGACTAGTGTTAGGCTTAAAGGCAGGGCTAGGGTTAGGGCTAGAGTTAGGGTTAGTGTTAGGGTTAGTGTTAGGTCTAGCACTAGCGTGAGGGTAGGGCTAGGGCTAGAATTAACGTAAGATTAGGAGTTATGGTAGGGTAAGGATTTGTTTTAGGGTAGCTGTAGTGCAGGGTCACGGTTAGGGCTAGGTTTAGGGTTAAGGGTTGGGCTAGTGTTAGGGATATGCGGATGGGTTTATAGTGGGAAATGGGGATGGCTTTTTACTGTTTGGTTAAGTTCAGGGTTAGTATTAGTGTTTGTGCTCAGGTTATGGATAGTGTTAATGTTAGGGTTAAGGTCAGGGCCATGGCTAGGGTTAAAGATAGGTCTAGATTTAGGACTAGGGCTATACCTGGGTTTATGGTTAGGATTAGGACTATGGTTAATTTCATGTGTAGGGCTGGGTTAGTGTTAGATCTAGGTCAATGGTTAACGTTAACCTTACAGATGGGGTTAGTGCTGGGGTTAGGGTTACGGCTAGGGTTATGGTTATTGTGAGCGATAGTGCTAGGGTTAGGGCTAGGTTTAGGGTAGAGGTTGGGTTGGGGTTGGGTTAGGGTAAGAGTTAGGGCTCAGGGTGGCGATGGAGTGTTAGTGCAATGGTTAGGGTAGGACTATGGTTAGTGCTAGGTTTAGGACTAGGGTTAGTGCTATGTCAGGTTTAGTGCTAGGGCTGTTGTTGGTTTTATGTTTAGGGCTATGGCTACAATTAATGTTGGCATACGAATGGGTTAGGGTTAACGTTAGGGGTAGCATTATGTGTAGAGCTGGGTTAGAGTTCGCGTTAGGTTTAGGGGTAAGTGTAGAGGTGGGGGGTTAGGGATCGGTTTGGATTAGGGTTAGGTTTAGAGTTAATAGTCGGTGTAGGTGCAGGACTTGGATTAGTGTTAGGGTAAGGTTTAGGGTTAAGGTTAGGTTTGGTACAGAGTTAATGCTAGTTTTATGGTTAACGTTAGGGTTATGTTTGTGGTTAAGCTTACGTTAGGGTTAGGTTTAAGCTTAGGGTTGGGGTAGGGTTTGGATTAGGATTAGGGGAGGTGTAGGTATAGGGATAGACTTAGGCTTAGGGTTAAGGTTTGTGTTAGTGTTAGGAATGGGGTTAAGGTTAGTGTTAGGCTTGGCTTAAGGTTAGGTTTAGCAGAGCGGTACGTGCAGTGATAGTGTTAGGGTTAATATTAGCATTAGGGTTAGGGATAAGTTTAGGGCTAGGGCTAGGTTTAGGGTTAGGGCTGGGGCGAAGGTTAGGATTATGGTTATTGTTAGGAATAGTGTTATTATTAGGGATGGAGTTGTGGTTAAGTTTGGGTTAGGGTTAGGGTTAGTTTTATGGTTATTGGTAGGGTTGTGGTTAGGTTTGCATTCGAGTTTGGCCTATGGTTATGGAGGGGCTAGGGTTTCGATTAGGGTTATTGGTGAGGGGAGGAGTAGGTGTAGGGATAGGTTTAGGGTTAGTGTTTGGGTTAAGGTCAGTGGTAGTTGTAGGGATTAGGTTAAGGTTAGTTATAAGGTTAGGGTTAGATTTAGGTTTACGTCAAGTGTTAGAGTTGGCATTAGGGTCTAGAGCCATGGTTAGGGTTAAGGGTAGGTTTATGGTTAGGGGTAGGTCTGGAGTACAATTAGGGTTAGGGTTTGGTTTGTCTTAGGTTTAGGGTTAGGGTTAAGGCTGGGTCTAGGGCTGGTTTTAGAGTTATGGCTCGTGTTAGGGTTAGGGTTAGTGCTAGGTTTAGTGCAAGAGTTTGGGTTAGGGTTAATGCTAGGATTAGTGTTGGGGTTAGTTTTGTGGTTGGGTTAAAGAGTTAATGCTAAGGTTCAGGGTAGTATTAGGGGTAGGCGTAGGGTTAGTGTTAGAGTTAGGGTTAGGGTTAGACTTAGGGGTAGGGGTTATCTAAGATTTAGGGTTACGGTTACAGTTAGAAATAGGGTTAGGGTTAGGTGTAGGGGTAAATTTAGGGTTATGATTATGCTTAAGAATAGTGTTACTGTTATCACTAGGGATTGGGTTATTATTAGGCTTAAGGTTAGGGTTAGGGTTACGGTTAGGTTTGGGTTTAGGGTTGGGTTAGTGTTAGGGTTCATGTTACCTTAAGTCTTTGGGTCTGGGTAAAGAGTGTTTTAGGGATAGGGTTAGGGTTACAGTTAAGGTTAGGGGTAGTGATACGGTTAGCTGTGGGAATTGCATTAAGATTAACATTAGGGCCAGGGCTAGAGTTAGGTCTAGGGTTAAGTTTATGGCGAGGGCTTGGTCTAGGGCTTAGACTAGGGTTAGGTTCAGTTTTACTGTTAGGTTTAGTGTCAGATTTAGGACTAGGAATAGGGCTGCGTTAGTGTTAGTGTTCGGGGTTGGGCTAAGTTTTAGGCGCAGTCTTAGGGTTTGGGTTACAGTTAAGGTTAGGTCTAGGGCTGGGGCTCGTTTTAAGATTATGGGTAACATTAGGGTTAGTGTTAAGGCAAGGGATAGTGTTACGGGTCAGGTGAGGACAAGGATTAGGGTTAAGGTTGGGGCTGGGATTAGGGCTAGGGTTAGTTCAAGACTTGGGTCAAGGTTAGAGTTAGCATTATGGTTAGAAGTAGATTTAGGTTTAGGGTAAGTGTTAGGGTTAGGGTTAGGGTTAGGTTTATGGCTATGGCGAGGGTGAGGACTAAGTTTAGTGTTAGTTTTAGGTTTATGGCTATGGTTAGGTTTAGAGCTAGGCATTTGTTTAGGGTTAGTCACAGCGGTACGGTTAGGTTTAGGGTTACGTAAAAGGTACACTTACAGTTAGCATAAGTTTTAAGATTAGAGGTAGGCGTAAGGATAGGGGTGGGGTTGGATTAGGGTTATGGTTATGGTTAGGTTTTGGGTTAGGGTTAGTGTTCGTGTAATGGTTAAGGTTAGGGCAAGGGACAGGGCTAGATTTAGAGTTATGACTAGTGTTATGGTTAGTGTTAGAACTAGGGCTAGGGTTAGGATTAGAACTTGGGCTAAGATTAGTGTTAGAGTTAGCATTAGGGTTGGGTTATTCTTGGTGTTACGGATATTGTTAGGGGTAGGGGTAGGTGTTTGGCTAGGTTTAGGTTTAGGGGAGGGGTTGGTGTAGGGGTAGTGTTAGGGTTAGGGTTGCATTAGGTTTAGAGTTAAAGATAAAGTTAAGCCTAGAGTTAGGGTGAGAATTCCAGTTCAGGTTAGGGTTAGGGTTAAAGTTAGAGTTCGGTTTGGTTAGGGTTAGGGGTAGGGTTAGGGTTAATGTTGGGTTAAGTTTAGGGGTGGGGTAGTAGTAGGGGTAGGTGTTGGGTTAGTGTTTGGCTTAGGGTTAGGGTCAGGGTTAGGGTCAGGGTAATGGTGAGAGTTAGGAGTAGGTTTAGTGTTAGAGTTAGCATTAGGGCTAGAGTTCAGGTTAGGGTTAGGGCTGATAATAGGCTTAGATTTATGGATAGGTTTAGGACTAGAGTTAGGGTGGGTTAGTATAAGGGTTTGTGTTAGGGTAGTTTTAGATCTACTGTTAAGGTTAGTGCTGTGTTAGAGTTATAGTTAAGCTTAGTGTTTGGTTTAGGCCTAGGGTTAAGGTTAAGGCTAGTCTTATGTCTAGGCTTAGTGTTAGGGTTAGGACTAGGGCTAGTGTTGTGTTTAGGGCTATGGTTAAGGTTAGCCTTAGTGTTAGTACTAAGTTTAGGGATAGTGCTAGTATTAGAGTTAACATTAGGGCCAGGGCTATGGAAAGGGCTAGGGTTATCATTAGGCCTAAACCTAGGTCTATAGTTATGGTTAGGTTTAGAATTTGGCCTAGAGCTGGGGTTAGGGTTAGGGATATGGTCATGTCTGGGGCTAAGTTTAGGGTCAGGTCTGGGGCTTGTATTTGTGTTAAGGTTAGGGCTTGTGTGGAGTGTTATGGTTAGATGTAGTGTTAAGTCTAGTGCTAGGGTTAGGGTTATGGTTAGTGCTAGCTTTAGGGTTAGTGTTATGTGTAGTGCTAGCATTTTGGGTAAGCTTAGTGTTAGACTTAGCAATTGGGTTAGGCTTAGGGCTGATATTAGGATTAGGGTTAGGTTTAAGAGTAGGTTTAGTGTTCAGGTTACCATTATGTTTAGTGTTTAGGTTTGGCTTAGGGTTAGGAATAGGCTTAGGGTTAGGACAAGAGTTTGTGTTAGGAGTCTGTCCAGGATTAGGGTTAGAGTTACGGTTGGGTTAGACTAAGTGTTAGTGTTAGGGTTAGGTTTAGGGCTATGACTAGTGTCTGGGGTAGTGGTAAGTGTTGGCTTAGGGCTAGGGTTAGGTTTTGGGCTAGGGTAGGGCTAGGGTTTATGTTAGGTTTAGGGTTAAGGTTAGGGATAGGGCTTGGGCTAGAGCCAGGTTTAGGGTTAGGGCTAGCATGAGGTCTAGGTTAAGCATTATTTTAAGGCTATGGGTAACATTAGAGTAGGATTTGGGTTAGGGTTATGGGTAGGGGTAGCCTAAGTGTTTGGATTTAAAAGTAGGGGTAGGGATAAGGTCACAGTTAGGGTTAGGTTTAGGGTTAAAGTTGGGGTAATGTTAGGGGTGGGTGATGTCTAGTCTTAGTGTTATGGTTAATATTAGTGTTTTTGCTAGCATTAGGGTTCTGCATATGATTACTGTTAGGGGTAGGGTTAGGCTTAGGTTTCAGATTGGATTAGGCTTAGGGTTAGGGTTTGGGTAGGTTTAGAGTTAGTTTATAGAGAGAAGGAGGAGTAGGGTTGGGGTTAAGTGTGCATTCGGTTTAGGGTTAGGATTAGGGTTCAGGTGCCGGTTAGGGTTAGGGTTAAGGTTAGGCTTAGGGTTCGGATTAGGGTTTGTGTACTGGTTTGGTTTAGGATTCCAAACAGCAACCTGTGCCAAATGTTTTTTAGTTATTATGTGATCCTTACTAGCTGGAAGGAAGGGAGATGAGGTATGGATTTATTTCCAGGAATGAGTGTTAGACAAGATTTGGCTCAGCTCTACTCTGGATTCCTGTCCTATACAAACCTGTTCCCAGGTTTATGGATAGGGTTAGGGTTAGGTTTTGCTTACGGTTAGAGTTAGTTTTATAGAGAGAAGGAGGGGTAGGGTTGGGGTTAGGGTTGCGTTAGGCTTGGATTTAAGATTAGGGATAAGGAAAAGGTTTGGGTTAGAGTTACGGTGAGGGTTAGTTTCAGGGTTAGGGCTACGGTTGTATTAGTGTTAGGGTTATTGTTAGGATTAAATTTAAGTTTAGTGTTAGCCTTAGTGTTTAGTGTTAGTGTACTAGAGTTATCATAGTGTTAGGGTTAGGTTTAAGGTTTGTGCTAGGGCTAGGTTTAGACATAGAGTTAGGGTTATGGCTAGTGTAAGGTCTGGGTCTTAGGGCCAGGGCTAGGGCTAGGATTAGTTTCAGCTGTAGCTTGGGTTAGGGCTAGATCTAGGGCAAGGGTTAGGGTTAAGGTTACAGTTAGGTTTAGGTCTAGGGCTAGTGTCAGGGTTAGGGTTAAGTCTAGGACTAGGGTTAGTGTTAGAGATAGGGCTAGATTTAGGCTTAGCGCTAATTCTTGAATTATTGTTATTGTTAATGTTAGTGTTGGGGTTGGAGTTGTGCTGCGATAAGTGTCAGGTATAGGGTTAGTGGTAACCGTAGGTTTAGTGTAGGGGTAATTGTAAGTTTAGATTTAGGGTTAGGGTTAGGGATAAGGTTACATCTAGGGCTATGTTTAGGGTTAGGGTTAGGGCTATGGTGAGAATTAGGCTTCACGTTCGATTTAATGTTAACATTAGTTTTAGGGCTAGGGTTGGGGTTTGTATCATGAATCCTAACCCAACTTTAGCTCTAACCCTAAACCTACCCCAAGCCTTAAAACTCCCCCTAGCCCTAACCCTAACCATGCACACTCACTGTAACTGTAACCCTAAGCCAACTCTAACCCTAACTTAAAACCTAGTCCTAGCCCTAGCCCTAACAGTAACCCTAACCCTAGGATAACCCTAACTCTAACAATAGTCTTAACGCATACCCAAACCCTACGCCTGTTCCTACACTTTCCATTGTCCCCACCCTAAGGCACACACGACACTAACGTCAGACCTAACCCTAATCATACCCTCAACCCTAACCTCAAAACTCGCCCCGTCCCAAACCATAAAAATGAATCTAGTTATAAACCTAAAGAGAATCCTTACCTTAAATGTAATAACTAAACTTAGCCCTAAGCTCAGCCCTAACAATAACTCTTGCCATAACACTAACTCTATCACTACACCTACTCCTAACTATCACCATAACCCTACATGTAATCCAACCTTAACCCTATCCGTAGCCCTTGTTGTAGCCCTAAACCAGTCATAACACAAACACTAGCCCTATTCCTAATCATATCCCTATTGCTAAACCTAACCTTAACTGAAACACAAACCAACTCACCTAGCCCTAGCCCTAAAGATAACCCAGTCCTAGCGCTAAGCCTAACACTAACCCTACCCCAACCCTAACCCTAACCTTAACCCTAATCTGAAGACTAACTCTAAGACTAAACATAACCCTAACCCTAACATGAACACTAACAGTAAACCTAACCCAACCCAACCCTAACCTTAAACTAGTCCTAAGCATAAGCCGAAACCTATACCGGGCCCCAAATTTAACCCTAACCCGAAACCTAATCCGACACTAAATATAAACCTAATCTTATCCTGACCCGAAACCTAAACCTTACCATAATCCGAAGTCAAACCTCAAAATAAAGCTAAGCCTAAGCCTCACAATAACCCTAATCCTAACCCTAACATGAACATGAATTGGAACCCTGACCCTAAACAGAACCCTAGACCTAAACCGAACCAGAACCCAATCTTACCCCTAAAACTAACCCTAAACCTAAGGTGAACACTAACCCGAACCCAAACCTGAATACAAACCCTAAACCTAACTCAAACGCTTACCCGAACCCTAACAATAAACCTAACCTGATACCGAAACCAAACACCAGCCATAACCCTAAACCAAACACTAACCCTAACACTAAAACTAACGCTAACCCCAACCCTAACCCAAACCAAAACATAACCCTAACTTGAACTCTAAGCCAAAACCTAACAATAACCCTAACAATAACCTAACCCAAACCCTAACCCTAACCATAACGTTAAGTCTAACATGAAAAATAACCCTAACCATAACCCAAATCTGAATCCTAAACCTAACCCTAACTCGAACCCAAACCCAACCTGAACCCAGCCCTATCCCTTATCCAAAACTAACCCGAACCCCAGCCCTAACCCTAGGCCTAAAGCTAACCCGAACTCTAACAATAACCTGAACCCAAAACTTAACCCAGACTCTAACCCGAACCTTAACCCTAACCCTAAAGCTATCACAAACACAAAGCCTAATCCGACCCTAACACTAACAGCATCGAGAACCAAAACCTTAACTCTAATCCTAATCCAAACACTAACCTCACCCTAAACCTTAACATAACCCTAACAGTAACCCTAATCCTAACCGTCCCAACAAAGCAAAACATAACCCTAACCCTAACCAGAAATTGAACTTGAACCCTAGCCATAGCCCTAACCCCAAAACAACCCTGACCGTAAACCTAACCCTAAACTTAACATGAAAATTAACCCTAACCATATCAGCAATCCTAGCCTGAACTGTAACCCTAACCCTAAACCTAATCTTAGCCCGACTCTAACCCTAACCCTAACCAGAACACGAACCTGAACCCTAAGCCTAACCCTGACTCAAACACTAGCCCTAACACTAAAACTAAACATTACCCTATCCTGAACCCTATTGCTAAGCCTAACCATAACCTGAACTCTAAACTCATTTCTAACCCTAATGCTAACCCTAACCCTAATCCAAACCCAAAGCTAACCCTAACCTTAACCCTAATCCTAGACATAAATTGAACCATAACGTTAACCATAACCCTAATCGGAAACCAAAACGTAAACCTAACCCTAACCCTAACCCAAACCCAACCCTAACCCTAACCCTAACCCTAGCCCAAACCCTAACCCTAACCCTTACAAGAAACTTAAAGTTAAAGCTCAGCATTTTTCAAACCCAAAACCTAATAATAACCCTAATCCGAATACTAACCCTAACCTCAGCCTAACCCAAATCCTAACACTAACCCGAACGCTAACCTGAATCTAACCCTAACAAGAACCCGAACCCAAACCCTAACACTAACCCGAAGCCTAACCCAACCAGAACCCTAAGCCTAAACTGATATCAAAACCAAGCCCTGACCCTGACATTAACCCAAAAACTAATACTAACACTACACCTAACCATAACCCTAAATCTAACTCGAACCCTAACACTAACCCCAACGCTAAACTGAACCTGACCACTGACACTAACCCTAACCCTTAACTCTAAAACTAACCCTACACGTAAAACAAATCTGTACCAAACCCAAACCCTAACACTAAACAGAACCATAACCCTAATGCTAACCATAACCCTAACCCCAATAGTAACAGAAACCCTAACACTTACACTAACCAGATGATAACCCTAGGCTAACTGAACCCTAACCGTAACCTGAAATCTAACCCAAACCTGGCAATCAACCATAACACTAACGTCAACCCTAACCCTAACACTAACCTAAACTCAAAACATACCATTAACGCGAATCATAACCCTATCCTTAACTAGAATCATAAACTTAACCCTAACCAGAAACATAAACCTAAATATAAACCTAACACAAACCCGAAAACTAAACCAAACCCTAAAACTGACAGTAACTGGAAACCAAACATGACACTAAAGTAACACTAAGAGTACCCCAGGAAATGGCTCTGGGGAGAAAAGCATGACGAAGGGCACGTGTGTCGCCTTCTGTTTGAATGCAGATGTGCCAGGCAGAGGGCAACAGGATGGCTGGATCGGCTCAGCTGCTTTCTCCAAAGGAGGCGGGACAACCAGCTAAACATCCTACCTGGGCCAGGCCACTTCCAGAGGGGACAAGGTCAAGAGGACATAGCCCTGGGGATGGCTGCCAAGTTTGCTGGGGCGTGTGCTGGGCCCCATCAGAGGAGGAAGCATCCTGGCAACGGGTGTGCCAGACGTGAGATCAGGAGGCCTCCCACACCTGGGTCCCTTTCCTGCCCAGGCCTCACAAGAGAGGACGATGCTTGTGGCAGTGGCGAGTGGGGTGGGGCTGCTGGCTAGCCTGCCCCGGGATGTCCCAGGAGAGGGCGCCTGGGGATGGGCTGCCCCTGAAGAGGTCTGAGGGACTGACCCAGCTCCAGGCAGTCGGGGGCAGAGAGAGAATCCCACTCCGCCCTTTCCCTTAAGTTTCTTATGGCTTGCCAAACAGTTAACAAGACAGGTTAGCAAGAAAAAATCATACCCAACTGAAGAATATGAGTGCATGGCAGAAACCCGGGAAAATGAGTCTCTCCACACAAAGGCAGAGATTTTCATCTTGCATCCTCTCCTAAGCTTATGAGAAAGGAGGATGTTGCGGGAGGGCATGTGGAAGTCAAGACTGGAAGAAGACAACTGTCATGCAGAGGGACATGTAATGTCTTGTCAGAACCATTTCCCTTGCACCGGGGTCAGGTCCAGAAGGGACAGCATGGAGGTGACCAGCAACCCGCCTCTCTGTGGTGGTGGTGGCGCTGGCCCAGGGGCGGGGGTGGGGGTGGTAGGTGGAAGCGGGATGGCGTGTGAGTTGGTACCAGCAGTGGAGCCAGCGATTCAGAGGTCAGGGATCTCTCTTTCTCTCTCTCTCACTCTCTCTGTGTCTCTCTCTCTCTTCTCTCCCTCGGAGACCTGAGGAGAGAAAGGTGGGGCGCCCTACCCACCTCGCCTACCTATTTCATGTTCCCTTCTTTCTCTGGCAGCTCTCGGAACCATGTGGGCTTGGGTTCAACCCCCTCACGCCAAGGGTGCATGCTCGGCCACCTGGGACTAGGGCTGGCATCGGGGGTCCTCAGTGAGGGCCCCATCCTCCCACCAGGATCTGACCGGCTGGGGAATCCCTCGGTGACTACCAGCTGCAGCTGAAGGAACCCCACCCTTCTTGACTTGGTTTCAGGTGCTGTCTCCCTCACCTCCCACAATACCTCACAGATTGCAGGCCACATCAATTCCTTGGAAGGGTGGGTCTGCCCAGGGTTGCCACAGTCAGACTGGGGTTCGAGCCCAAGGTTCTTCCTAGGCCAGTTGCTTTGTCCTGGGGCTCATTTCTTTCTGGAAAGACAAAGCCATGGCCTCACCCCACGCCTAGACTTGGCGACTGCAGCCAGGTGGAGGAAAGGATCTGTGGAGACAAAAGGGCTGAGACAGGCATATGGCAAAGCAGGAAGTGCAGCGCCAGCAGCCCGTAGGCATTTGGGAGCCTATGCCAAACTGGGCAAGCCCTTCCGGGGTCAGTTCCCAGCCTCCTCTCTGGCGTCAGGAAAGCTTGGCCTTCCTAGGGCCCTGGCCATGGTTCTGGGGAGAAATCCGCGATGGAGGGCACTCGTGAGACCCTCTGCCTGAGGTCACAGGTGTCACGCCCAGGGCAACTGCAAGCCTGGCTCTGCTTGCCAGCTTTATCAAAAGCTGTCTGGCAAAACAGCCGAACCTGGCACCTGGGCAAGGCCCCTTCCGAGGGGACAAGTTATGAAGGACATAGCCCTAGGGACGTCTGCCAAGTCTCCTGGGGCATGTGCTGGGTCCCGTCAGAAGAGGAAGCAGCCCTGCAAGCGGTGTGGCAGACCAGAGATCAGGCAGCCTCCCACACCCAGGTCCCTGTCACCCCAGGAATCCCAAGGGAGGACGATGGTCTTGGCAGTGGCGAGAGTGGTGGGGTGGTCGCTGAGCCTGCACTTGGATGCCCCAGGAGAGGGCGCAGAGGGATGGGCTGCCCCTGGCCAGGTCTGAGGGACTGACCCAGATAGGTGTTGTTGGGGGAAGAGAGAGAATGCCCCTCCACCATTTCCCTTCAGGTTCTCATGGCTGGCCAAATCATTAACAAGACAGGTTCAATGGTGCAAATCAGACACAGCTGAAGAACATGTGTCCATGGGAGAAATCCGGGAAACTGAGTCTCTCCACACAATGGAAGAGACTCTCATCTTGCATCCTCTCCTGAGCTAATGACAAAGGTGGAAGTCGTGGGTGGGCCTGTGGGAAGGGAGAAGGGAGGGAGACGATTGTCATGCAGAGGGACAATTAAAGGCTTGTCTGAACATTTTCCCTTGCAATGGGGTCAGGTCTGGAAGGGAAGGCATGGAGGTGACCAGGAACCGGCCTCTCTGTGGTGGGGCTGGCCCCGGGGCAGGCGTGGGGGTGGTGGGTGCAAGTGGGATGGCGTGTGAGTTGGCACCAGCCAGCGGTGGAGGCAGCGACTCAGAGGTCATGGATCTCTCTCTCTCTCCCTCTCTCTCTCTCTCTTTCCCGCTCGGGGACCGGAGGAGAGGAACGTGGCACGCCCTGCCCACCTCGCCTACCTCCCCCATGGGCCCTTCTCTCTCTGGCCGCTCCGGGAGCCCTGCGGGCTTGGGTTCAAACCCCCACACCCCCACACACGTCAAGGGTGCATGCACGAACGCCGGGTCCTAGGGCTGGCTGTGGGGGTCCTCAATGAAGGCCCCGCCCTCCCTCCAGGCTCGGGCCGGTGGGGGCGGACCTCTGGCGTCACCCTGCTGCAGCTGTTCCATCGCCGCCCTTCTGGACTCGGCTTCAGCTGTTGTCTCCCTCCCCTCCCCCACTCCCACTCAGTTGAAGGCCGCTTCCCTGCCTTGGAAGCATTGCTCGGGCCCTGATGGCCACAGGCGTATTGGGCTTCAAGCTCAAGGCTCTGCCTGGGCCAGCTGCTTCATCCAGGGGCTCATTTCTTCCTGGAAAGACAAAGCCACGTCCTCACCCCACACCTGCACTTTGCGACTGCAGCCAGGCCAGGTGTAGGAAAGGCTCTGTGGAGTCAGAAGGGCCGCGAGAGGCAGATGGCACCACAGGGCTAGGGAGCCAGGGCCAAACTGGGCAAGCCCTTCCGGCGACAGGTGCCAGCCTCCTCCCTTGAGTCGGGAAGGCCTGGCCTTCCTGGTGCCCAGGCCAGGGGTCCGGGGAGAAATCCACCATGGAGGGCACGCAGGAGGCCCTCTGCCTGAGGTCACAGGTGTCACGCCCAGGGCACTGCAAACCTGGCTCAGCTTGCCTGCTTTATTCCAAGGAGGCTGGCCAACCAGCCGAACCTGGCACCTGCGCCAGGCCCCTTCCAAGGGGAAGAGTTCCGGAGGACACAGCCCTTGGGACGGCTGCCAAGTCTCCTGGGGCTTGTGTTGGGCCCCCGTCAGAGGAGAATCAGCCTGTCAAGTGGTGTGCCAGACCTGAGATCTAGCTGCCTCCCACACCTGGGTCCCTGTCCTTCCCAGGCCTCTTGAGGGAGGACGATGGTCGTGGCAGTGGCGAGTGGGGTGGGGCTGGCGCCGAGCCTCCCCTTGGATGCTCCGGGAGAGGCACCGAGGGAGGGACTGCCCCTGACCACATCTGAGGGACCGACCCAGACGGGGGCTGCTGGGGGCCAACCACAGTATGTCCACAGCCCTCTCTGCAGGTCCAAGCACCAGGCAAGCCCCTGCCATGGCTGATCCCATTAGTCCCTACAAGATCACCATGAAATTTATCCTCCCCCCCAACTTTTCAGAAGAACAAACTGAGTATCAGGGAGATGTGGGGATTTGCCCAAGGTACACAGCTGGCAGTGGGCAGAGTCACCACTGTGCTGAGGGGTGAGTGGCTACTCACCTAGTAAACAGCTGGTCTAGGACCCGGTGGGATGTGTCTGAGGCAGAGTAGTTGACCATGAAGGTGGTGAACCTGGAGATGTTGTTACTCAGGAAAGCTGGTGCAATGGAATCTGTCAGTTTCTCCATCATGCCTGCCTGGAGGCCACACATCCTGCAGTCCTCTTTTAAATTCACAGTGGACTCATCCTCACACTGCGGGAAAGGAGGAGGAACATACAGTCAGTGCCATCATGGTGAACCACCAGGAGGAATGACGTGTCACTCTACACTCCTGTGTAGCTTCTGGGGAGCAGTGGAGGTCAAGATTCCTTTGGGAGTGGGACTGTGGGGCACTGTAGCGAGAAAATTCTGGGGCAGTGGGTCCCAGGGGAATCTCATATTTGAGTCTGGATTCTACTACTGCCTTGATCATCTCAGGGTCCTGGGTGTGAAGACCCCTCTGCAGTCACACTCACCTCAGAGCAGCCCTGGTCATTGATGGACTGGTGCACCTGTGTTCACTCCAGGGACATGGCAAACTGGAAAGCATCCACCAGCTCCTCGACCATCTCCTGGGTGCAGCTCTGCAGTGACAGTGCTCAGCAGTCAGGCCAGGAGGGATCAGGGGCCTGCCTGGACTTTGCCACAGTGGGAAACTCCACTTCAGATCAGGCACGGAGGGGAATTTGCATAGATTCCACGAGGGAAGGAATGCGAGAACAGCTTGAGGGCCCGGCATTCACATGCGGATAGAGGAGCTTGGTCCCCAACGTTTATCTTCCTCTCCTGCAGCCAAGATCTTGAGTATGAACATGACACACTGCCAGACTCCCACCATCTAACTTCCTGCTCCTGCCCAGACTGGGTCCTCCTCATCCCCAGCTTCCCTAACTCCACCTCCCACACACACACACACAATGAGGGTCAATGGGTGTGGGGCTGTCCTTTTGGGATCACAGTTCTGGCCTGACCTAGAGTGGTCTGCCCTGGCCTACACTGTTACCTCATGGTTCCTCCTGCCAAAAGGCCACACACATTCGCAGTGAGGGCTGAGCCAATGTCTAAAGCGACTTAACATGCTCTCTTCCTTGGCTTTCCGGGGGCCAGAGCCTCAGAAAGTCACGGGACAACACGAGAACATCCTGCTGTGTCGAGTGTCTCCACTCAAATGAACTGGACAGGAGGCTGTGATTACAATGTTGGTGCCTGGTAACCAAAGTTCTAAGTTCTGTTGGGTGCTGTCACCAAGGAAGTGAGGTCACATCTTCAAGGTTCTATTACTTGGCCCCACCCTTCAATCAGACCCACTCAAAGTCCCCGCTAGGCTGTTGGCTGCTCTCCCTCCTTGCCCATGTCATCTCCATCACTGTATACAAATACCCATCACCACCCTCCCCACAGCTCCTTGGGAGTGGATCTAGGCCCCAGCTTTGAGGAGACAGAGCTGAGGTCAGACCTCTTTTTTCCTACCAGTTATGTGTCCTGGAAAAGCTGCTGTGCCTCTCAAGATCTCCCCACTCTCCCAAGCTGCACAATGAGGATTGGGCTAAAAACAGCTTCCTAGGGCCCTCATCAGGTGTATATGTAATAATACGTACAACACCTGTGGGCTGGTGTCACATGGGTCTAATGCATACACTTAGAGATGGAGGAAGTACAAGGAGTAGGACATCACATAGAATACCAGTCAGAACTTCTCTAAGTCCCAGATGTGTGAAATTTGGTAAGTCACTGCCGCTCTGAGCCTCATTTTCAAGTCTGCATCCTGAAGGGGTTGAAATTAGAGGAAATTCAGACATTGTGATTCACTGGTATTAACCCTTCCACGGTCCCCTGTTTTACTCAGAATCAGTCCCAAGTGGCTCATGTTTGCCTATGTGCTGGGAGCCTCCACAATGTTCCCAATGTTCTCTGCCTCCTGGAGTGCACATCCTTGTGTCACCACTAAGTGGTCAGTATCTGGCTTCTGAACAACAGAACACAGCCAAGGTGATGGGACGTCTCTTCCAAGTTTTAATTGCAAAACGTCTGTCACTTCCTGCTTACTGGCTTACTTGGGTTCCCTACTTACCTCCCTCCTTCTGTTTCCATCTCTCTCTCTCTCTCTCTCTCTCTCTCTCGCTCTTACTCTCCCTCTCATTCTCTATCAAAACACCAGAACTGGGAGAGGAAGTGCTGATGTTTTCAGTTGCACTATGTATAGGCTCCATAGAAGAGAACTGAGGGAGTGTCCAGCCAACAGACAGACAGGAGCTCAGACTCTCAGTCCAAATTGATCCTGACAAAACCCATGTGAGTGATCTTGGGTGGAAATCCTCCCCCATTTGAGCCCTGTTGAGACCACAACCATGCTTCACAGAGACTTTGAGGCAGAGGCACCCAGCTAACCATGCCAGATGTTTGGCTCACAGAAATTATGAGATGTTATATATTTATACTGTATAGGTGGTAGGTTTTGGAGTAATGTTGTCACAGACGAACAGAAAGTAACAGTGTACCATGTCCCAGGATCCAGCCTGATCACCCTCCTCTCTCTCCTCACTCTCTCTTCTCAGGCTCCTTCCAGTCACACTGGCCACATTTCTGACCTTCCCTAGTCAAACTCGCTTCTTCATGTGAGTCTCTGCACCAGGGAGCCTTCTCCTTGACACACTAACTGTACCCAGACATACACAGGGGTGCTTACACTTGTCATTCTGGTCACAGCAAAGGTATGAAATGCCTCAGAGTGGCCTTTCAGAACCTCCTAGCACAGTCTCTACCATCACAGATCTCACATCCAGAAGAGCATTACATGATTTCCTCCTCCTTCTTCCCATTGAGATAAAATGAGTGCATGAGGAAGGGCTGTCTGCTTTCGCTGAAGCAGAGGCAACTCCTTCTGGTTATAGCAGGCACACGACTGTCTCTTCCAGGCCAAATTTTTCCCACCACGAGTCCATTGTTTAAGGAAATCATCATTCCCTCTCTTTCATGGGTCTGGTTTCCCCAAGAACACAGTGAACCCTCCACTCTCCCTGTGCTGCATCACCATAAACCCACATCCAGAAGATAAGCACCAGGTTAAAACACAACCAGATCCTGAATTCAGTCACTGCTGAGACCCTCCCATCAATGTTGTCATTCAATCGTGACTCTTGAGGACACCTTTCCCGTGAGACCCACTCCCAGCCTGTTCTCAGCTTCTTACAGTAACACTGAGATTTCCTCACAGTCCTCCCAACCTGGGCAAGAAACATTCTGAAATGTTCTCTTTATTAATTTTCAGGGACTGGGGACATAGGTAGATGTAATTTGAGTGTGTATGTGCAGTAGTTTCTATGCACGTAGTCTATTTTTCAGACACAGATAAAATAGTGTGGCTAATCAATGCACCAAGAAAATGGATAACTGATCAAATTTTTTCATGATATGAAGTCTTTAGAGAGTAAATATCATGGTTAAGAGCAGAGACTATGGAGCTAACACCTCACGACCAAATTCCATCTCAGTCCCTTATTAGATATTTGTATTGACTGAGTTATTTACCTGATTGGTGCCTCAGTTTCTTCATCTCTCAGTTGGCAATAATGATCAGCATACCTATTTTGTAGGTTTATGGAGAGTATAAAAGGAGTTAATGTTTGAAAAATGCTTGGAACACCTAGTGTATTAACAGTGCTGTACCTATATATTAGTAATAAAATTTAGAAATTCTTCTGACACTGCCTGTGAGCCCCAGAGGGTGAGACTGTTGCCTGGAAGTATGTAGAAAGCATTCCATGACACACAATGAATAAATGAGTGAACAACATTGGCGAATGCATTACCAATGTCACCTATGTCACCCTACAGGCATTCCCAAGCCGAACCACACACAGACATTCCTGCTCTGTCCTGCATCACACTCCCTGGAGGAATGACTGGGGTTTCTTGGACCCTGGTAACCGTGCCCACTAAAGGTTTTTTCTGTCAGCAAACCTCAGTCTTTGTCCAATTGCTGCAGCTCACAGGGTCTGCGCTCTGATCCTTGTCTTCACTAGAGGGAGAAGTGCCATCCCCAGAGCTGGGCACACGCAGAGCCTGAGCCTTGGAGAAAATGATTCCCTGGCCCTTGGTCAGGTAGAAAAGCGCAGTGACAAAGGGGGATTTGGGCAAAATCCTCCAGGTGTTATCAGAAGGGATGGAGGCAGGGGATGTGTCAGCATGGAATGGTCTGGTTGGTGGGCCTTGGTGGTTAAATAGTAGCGGGGCTGGGAAGTTTCTTAGGTTCTAGCATAATACAATCAATAGGACGGTCATGAAATCAGAATCAGCCTAATTAAGGCCAAATTAACCCAATGTCAGCTGTTCCCTGACTCTCTAATCCAGTAGTGAATTATAATAAGGGTATTCGTGTTCTATCATCTCCTTTTATTGATTGGCTGAGTAATTTTTCTTTACATAGCCTGTCTATTTTTACATAGTAAAGAAAAAGTGAGTTTTAAAACAACCCTCCTTGGAAAAGTCTCCCTAACATATTGAATTAATAACAGAAGCCACGACAGGAAATTCACCACTTATCTTGAGCTTTAGTCTCTGGTTTTAGATCTTTCTAACTGGTAATTTACCTAGACTTCTGCCTTCTTTCTTGAGATTAGTCCACTTCGGGCTAAGTAAGAGTGCAACCTCATATCATGTGAGAAGTGGTGGGACTCTAGGAAGAGGTTTGTTTCATTCTGTCAGTGTGTGTGTGTGTGCGCGTGTGTGTGTGGGGGTGTATGAGACTTTTTGCTGCATATGGCAGTGTGGGCCAGTGTAGACTCCTTTTCTAGGGAAAAAATTTCCCTAATCACTTTCTCTGAACTTTCTTTTCACTGATGGTTTCAGCAGCACTGTCCAATAGTAACATTAAGCACTCTATATTATGGAATTTAAATATTTTTTAGTAGTCACATTTTAAAAAATGAAAACAAACAGGTGAAACTAATTTTAATAGTATACTTTAACCCACTATAACCAAGATATTATCAATGTGGGTACAGTCTACACAAAACTTAATAATGAGAGTTTACATTTTTTTCCTGAGTTTCATAAATCCAATGTGTACTTCCCGCTTACAGTACAATCTCCATTTGTAAGTTGAGTTTTTTCAGACATACATTCTCTGCACTGAGATTTAATGTTCACAGTTTTCAAATAAGAGTCACTAGGAGTGGGGTGGATGATAATTTCACTACTGATTTAAGTAAGCTCTAATGGAGCTATGAACACCAACTGGTCAATGGGTTAATCAAATGAATAGTCATATAGTATAGAAGAATGGTATGATTTGGGATTTAGAAAAAGACTGGTGACCGTGTGTCCTGACAGGGAGCTCCAAGGATTTTGTTGTTGAGAGTGACAAGGACAAAAAGAGAATAAAGTCATACACATAAGTGTCTAACAACATGGGGGGGGGGAGAAATGACCTGCCGTAGTCCTGAGTTTTGACCTCGTGGTTTCTTTTCTTGACCCAAATCTCTTTGATGATGTCCCAGGACACAGGTCAGATTAATCCCCACAGGGAGAGAGGTAGAGTAGAAGTACAAGGCATCTGACATAATTGTCCTTGGAAAGCAGGCTTCATTTACAACTCTGATCCACTTTCACAATTTATTTTTATAGGGTAAGAGGAAAAGAAGTATGATGGTCCAATCATCACAGAGGAAGTGAAATGATTGTGGAAAGCAATCTAAACCAAAGCCTGGTTTGAGCATCTCCATCCCTTTGAGAATGTCCAGTTACATATTCAAGAGGCCAGTTAGTAGAATCACATCCTATCCTGGCAATGAGGTCAGATGTCAGCAAATGGAGGAAACCTTGTATCAGCCCCAACAACTCTGCTGGAATAAGAGACTGCAATGTCTCCAGGCCTGCAGAGTACAGGAGAACTGTTAAGTGCTTTGGACCTTGCCAAAGCCCTGCCCAACCTTACACCCAGTAGCACAGGTGTATCCCTGCCAGGTGAGCTCGCAGGTGTTCTGAACTCCAGTCCCATGCCCAGCCCTGCCTGGTCTTCAGATTCGGCAGAGATGATCCCAGGAGCTGGCCTGTACATCCCACAGCTCCTTTGCAAACGTATTCTGGTGACTGAGGAAGATATCAGGAAACAGGAAGGGAAAGTGAAGACGGCAAGAGACAGACTGGTGGTAGCACTGATGCAGACAGACTCGCTAGCGAGGCAGGGAGAGTGAGGGGCCAAGAAGGACATCCCGACAAACACAATGAAGAAAACAGAAGGCGGCGCAGATGACGTGGAGCTCACACTACATTAATGCCTCCGCAAGGGTCCTGATGTTTTCTTGCTTTGAGCTCTTGAAACTTTAATATATACTAATAATTTTCTTTTCTTTGACTCCTTTGCATGACAGAGAAGATACAGACAGTGATCCTTCTGAAGTGAGAGATTGGGTTTCAGGTGAGGAGAGAAGGAGATCTTTCCTTCTCATTTTGTTCTCTCATTTTCATTTACTGAGTGTTATCTATTTGTATTTTAAGACCAAGAGTTATCACAATCAGGGGATTCATTAGAGTTTTGCCCTCACAGTCACAGAGAAAACATACCTAGTCCAAATGGATTGTCCTTTTTGTGTAATATTGCAATAGATTCCAACATAATATTTCACTAAAGAGCTGTTATATCTGTCTTCTCAAAAAAGACACCTACTTCTGGGTCTCTATTTTTCTTGTATTTGTTGCATGTGGAATCACAGTTGCATATAATGAAATACTGGATTGTCCCTTTTTTTAGATTTATATGTGTTGGAAATTTTATTCATGAAAATTGATATGCCATTGTGGTATCATGCTCACAGGAGAACGACTGTTTTCATCATCACAAGTCTCACAATAAGCCAGTGTGTTGGGATTTGTCTATTTACCTGATCCAGTATGTTGCACTCTTCAAATCCTCTCTATCATTAATTACTTTTGTCCCACAGATTTATCAGTTTCTGAGAGCAACGTGTTAAACAATAATAGAGTATTTTAGTATTTATATCTTCACTAAAAAATGAGTTATCTTTTAGCTAAATTTTCTCTCCTCTAATCTTCCATGTTGTAATCATCTGGAATTTTGGTTCGAATGTGTTTTTAATGTCTTGTTTTAAAACTAATACTAAATTAGACAGACGGTTTTTTCCTTTCCTCATGACTCCTGTTATGTTTTCCTGGGTTCACATTTCTTCTTCCTGATGTACATTCTTTACCCGTTCTTTCACTGCAGGCCTGTGGGAGGTCAAATTTGAGTCTGTTTGTAAGTCAGAAAATGTCTTTCTTTCTTTGACACATAGTTTGAATAGGTGTTTAATTTAGCTTTGTAGTAATTTTTTTCCTTCTCTGTCAAGTTATTTAATATTTCTGAGCATCCATATCTTTAGCTTAAAATGGGAATAAATCCCTAAAATTGTGACTGTAACTGAGATAATACATACAGAGCTTTCCAGTCATGTTTCTTAGAAGAAATTAGTCAATAATGATAACTATTATCAATCATTATAATGATATTATAATAACCAATATATAATAATATATTAATGTATAATAATAATTATACATTAATTTATAATTATAATGTACAATATATAAGGTATAATGTATGCACTGTATAATAATAATATATTAATATTTTAATCATTAGAATATTCATAGTGTGCATTCTCGGAGATTTACTGCTTCAGATTGAGAATGTGAAGCTCATACACAAAAAGTCTGAGAGAGTGCCATGACTGTGAATGTAATTCTCAGCCCCTGGGTATCTTCAGCTGTAGTCGTCTGCACAGTGTGTACAGATAATGTAGTCTGTTCCCACAGACCCACGGCAGAACTGTGCAGCCTGCCTCATGCTTGGGATGCTCTGGGCTGCTTGTTGGGGAGCCTCTGATGTGAGGCTAGTTGGATTCTATACAGAGAAAGATGAAAAAAGACTCTTTCTTTTCCCTCAGATTTCTCCCCCCGAGTTTTATTCCCTTTTACATCCAGAACAGATACTCTCTTCCCAGAGCCTTGGTATTTCTCTGGGATTCAGGCTTCCCAGACACCTAGTCATTTCAGCTCCCAAGGCCCAAGGTGACTGCAGAGTCATGTCTCACCCACTCCTCCCATCTTGGCCTGTTTCCAGTCATGGAGGGCCCATGAGTGGGGAGAGGAGCCATCGAGGGAGATTGATCTGGAAGTCCTGGTGAATCTGAGCTTCAGAGAATGAAGCAGAAAAGGGGAACCTGAGACTGCCAGGGCTTCAGTGGGGGACAAATATGGAGGAAACGAGAGAGGTGAGATGGCTGCAGAGAGTCAAGGAGAGGGATGTTCCAAAGTTTCCTAAGAAGGGAAACCTTGTACCGAAGTGGAGATTCGATTTTACATGATGGCAACGTCTGTGCTGATTTCACCAATTCTGGTGTCCCTGAGGGATGAACTGGTGTGACACCACAGGACAGAAGTTGAAGTCCCTTTCAGGACTTAAGGAAGGTGAAACCTTTCAGCTTAGTCCCCTGTGAGCCAGTCAGGGGCCAAGTCTAGAAAGGCTAGGAGCCTGTGTCCGTCCAATGTGGTTTCTTTCTGTTCCAGTCAAGCTCCTCTGGACCCCAGCTGGGAAAAAGGGACCTCAGATCTAGTCATATCTATTCATCACAGCTTCTGTAGGTCGCCATGAGACAGGTAATAGCCCAGGCGTCTTCACTGGACCTCATAGTCGGCCTCCTTCTTCTGCTGGCAGACAGTGACTTGTGAGGTGAGGAGTGCGCATCAGAATGGTCCAGTCAGTTGCCCAGTATGGGAGACTCCAGAGGAAGGAGACGCCAAAGCCACAGAGACCCCATGCCTTCTATGTCTCCCTCTTCCTTTTGTCCACTTAATTTTCACCCTCAGTCCTTCTTTTCCTTCCCTTTTCCCTCGTTCGGCTCTCTCTCCCTCTCTTTCCCCTACATGTTCTAGCTTAATTGAAGTATTAATGACATACAGAAAACTCCAATCATTTAAAGTGAACAATTTGATACATTTTGATTAAAACTTATTGAACCATCACCACAATCAAGAAAAGAAACGCTATCTTCCCCAAATTTCCTCATGCTCATTTTAATTCCTCCTTCCCTGCCGTTTGCAAACACATTCTCATTTACAGGCAACAAGTGATCTGGTATATGTCCCTATAGATTTTACTAAAATGTTTATAAATGGGATCATATACTATGTACTCATTTTTTACTGGCTTCTTTCACTCAGCATAAATATTTTGACATTTATGTTTGTCATTGCATGTACTATGAATTCATTCCTATCCCCAACAATTCCCTGGCAGCACTGTGCACACACCCGAGGACTTCCAATGTTGGTGTGAGAGCCAATAGTAATGCTGCATCCCCAAAAGTAGGAATGCACCTTGGTGCAACTCTGTGAGGGGTTGGCAGGAGCCCTGGACCCGCACATGAATTCTTTCCTGGATGGTTGGAAAGTGCACCGTGCCACTGCAGTCCCAATGATTGGCCAATGCTCAGAACCCATGAAGAAGCCCCACCCACCAAACACAGAGGCTGGCATGAGCATAAGAAAAGGCAGCAGCAGATACACAGGCACATGCAAATTCTTTCCCAGGTGGCACAAATACCCATAGTAGTGCTGCGGTCTCACAACTGTGAAGGTGCCTCCATGTGGTGGCAGCTCTGAGCCCAGTGGGAATGCTTTCCCAGCTAGTCGAAACACCCACTGTACCCACACAACTTCCAGCATATGAGGTGGGATCAGAAACACAGCTCATGTTTCCCCACAGCGGTAGCAGGTGGAATCTGCGACCTGATACTACCACAAATACACAGGGAAAAGATTAGTACATCAAACACCATAAGAAACTACAGTAACAATTCAGGGCAGAAAGAAATGACAAATCTCCAGAAACGAAACTTAAAGTCACAGAAATTTACAAACTAAATGACAGAGTTCAAAATAACTGTCATAAAGAAACTCACCAAGTTACAAGAATGTTCAGAGAGTTCGATGAACTCAGGAATAAAATTAATGAGGAAAAGGAATGCTTCATCAAAGAGACTGAAGCTATTAAAAAAAGCCAGCAGAAAATCTGGATATGAAGAACATAATTAATGAGATAAAAAAGAATCTAGATTCCTTAAAAAATATAGCTGATATTATGGATGAAAGAATTAGTGATTTAGAGGATAGAAATATAGAAATGCTTCCAGTGGACGAGGAGAGAGAACTCTGATTTTTAAAAAAGGAAAGAATTCTTGTAGAAATATATGACTCAATTATAAAAGCGACATAAGAATTATACGTATTCCAGTTGGAGAAGAGAGGCAGAAAGGAGCAGAGAGCTTATTCAAAGAAATAATAGCTGAGAACTTCCCAAACCTGAGGAAGAACCGGACTTACAAATACATGAAGCCAACAGAGCAACTAATAACATCAACGCTAAAAGACCTTCTCCAAGGCATAAAATAGTAAAATTGGCAAAAGCCAATGACAAAGAAAAAATATTAAGGGGATCAAGAGAGAAGAAAATAACCTACAAAGGAACACCTATCAGGCTTTCAGCATATTTCTTGGCAGAAACTTTACAGGCAAGGAAAGAATGGAATGATATATTAAAAACACTGAAAGGCAAAAACTTTCAGCCAAGAATACTCTATCCAGTGAAATGATCCTTATGATACAATGGAGAAATAAAAGTTTTCCCAGATAAACAAAGGCTGAGGGAGTTCAACGCCACTAGATCTCCCATACAAGCAGTGATCAAGAACGTCCTTATACCCGAAATAAAAAGAAGGCAAATGTCTACAAAGCTTTGAGCAAAGAGATAAATAAACAGACAAAATCAGAAAGCTACATCTTTGTTTCACAACAAGGTAGCAAATAATTATAATTAAAAAGAAGAAGGGAAGGAAAGCATCAAAAGTAACTATAAACACTTCAACTTAGTCTCAAACTCACAACACAAAAGTGAATAACTTGTACAACAATAACTCATAAAGAGAAGAGGAAAGGGATGGAACCTGCTTAGACTAATGGAGATAAGACGCTATCAGAAGATAGACTATCTCATCTATGAGTTCTTCATACAAACCTCACAGTAACCAGCAAACAAAAAATCAGAACAGAGCCATAGATCATAAAAAAAGAGACAACCTCCATGAAAACTCCCAAAGTGAAATGGTAGTCAGAAACACAATGGAAGAGAAACAATGAAAATATTGATTAGGTGGGATTAAGCCCTCAAGTATCAATAATCACTCTAAATGTATATCGATTGAATTCTCCAATCAACAGACACAAAGTCGTGGGGTGGATTAGAAAACAAGATCCAACAATATGCTGCCTCCAGGAAACACATCTCAGCTCTAAAAACAAACAGGCTTAGAATGAAGAGATGGGAGAAAATACTCCAATCAAATGGCAAATAACAGATAGTAGGTGTTGCCATAGTTATATCAGACAAAGCAGACTTCAAGATAAAAAGACTATGAGAGACAAAGAGGGGGAGAATATAATGATAAAGGGGACTTTCCACCAAGAGGACATAACACTTATAAAAATATATGCACCTAACACACCAGCACAAAAGAATATAAAACAACCCTTAATAGACCCAAAGTGAGAAATTAACGGCAACAAAATAACAGCAGGGTACCTGAACACCCCACTTACATCCATGGATAGATCATGCAGAGAAAGGCAACAAGTCAATAGTGGAATTAAATGAAACATATGATCAGATGAACTTAATCGATATACATAGAACATACCCTCCCAAAACAGCAGAATACACATTCTTCTTAAGTGTACATGGAACATTCTCAAAGATAGACCATATGTTGTGAAACAAGGCAAGCCTGAATAAATTTAAGATTGAAATCATATCAAGCTTCTTTTCTGACCACAATGCTTTGACAATTGAAATCAACGACAAGAAGAAAGATGGGGAAGTCACATATATGTGGAGACTAAAGAACACACGACTGAAGAACCATTAGATCAATGAACAAATCAAAGGAGAAATCAAAAAATACCTGAAGACAAACGAAAAGACAACAAAACAACTCTTACGGGATGCAGCAAAAGCAGTTCTAAGTAGGAAATTCATAGCAGTACAAGCACAGCTCAACAAACAAGAAAAATACCAAATAAGTAACCTTAAACTACACCTAAGAGAACCATAAAATGAAGAACAAATGAAGCCCAAAGTCAGCAGAATGAGGGGAATAATAAAAATTAGGGCAGAAATAAATGAAATAGAGATTAAAAAAACAGTAGAAAGGATCAATGAAACAAAGAGCTGGTTCTTTGAGAAGACTGAAACAAAATTGACAGACCCTTAGCCAGACTCACTAAGAAAAAAAGAGAGAAGGCTCAAAGACATAAAATTAGAAATGAAAGAGGAGAAATTACAACAGATAACACAGAAATCCAAAGGACAATAAGAGAATACACTGAACAACTTATATGCCACCAAATTGGATAACCTAAAAGAAACAGATAAATTCTTAGATTCACACAACCTGCCAAAACTGAATCAAGAAGAAATAGAGAAAATGAACAGACCAATCTCATGTAAAGAGAACGAAATTGTTATCAAAAACCTCCCAAATAACAAAAGTCCAGGACCAGATGTCTTCTCTGGAGAATTCTACCAAATATTCAAACAAGATTTAATACCTATGCTTCTCAAACTATTCCAAACAGTTGAAGAAGATGGAACACTTCCTAATTCATTCTATGAGGCCAACATCACCCTGACAGCAAAAGCAGGCAAGGATAGCACAAAGAAGGAACATTACAGGCCAATATCGTTGATGAACACATATGCAAAAATCCTCAACTAAATATCAACAAATCGAACACAGCAATATATTAAAAGGATCATATACCATGATCAAGTGGAATTTACACCAGGGTTGCAGGGATGGTTCAACATCTGCAAATGAATCAATGTGATACACCACATTAACAAAATGAGGAATAAAAATCACATGATCTTCTCCACAGATGCAGAGAAAGGATTTGACAAGATCCAACATCCATTTATGATAAAAACTCTCAATGAAATGGGTATAGAAGGAACGTACCTCAACACAATAAAGGCCATATATCACAAACCCACAGCCAACATCATACTTAATGGTGAAATACTTAAAGCCATTCCTTTGAGAACAGGAAGAAGACAAAGGTGCCCACTCTCGCCACTCCCATTCAACATAGTACTGGAGGTTTTGGCCAGAGCAATTAGGCTGGAAAAAGAAATAAAAGGAATCCAAATTGGAAAGGAAGAAATGAAACTCTTGCTGTTTGCAGATGACATGATTGTAAATATAGAAAACCCTAAAGAATCCATCAGAAAACTATTAGAAATAATCAACAACTACAGCAAAGTTGCAGTGTACAAAATCAACTTACAAAAATCAGTTGCATTTCTGTACTCTAATAATGAACTAAGAGAAAGAGAACTGAAGAATACAATCCCATTTACAATTGCAACAAAAAGAAAAAAGTGTCTAGGGATAAATTTAACCAAAGAGGTTAAAGACCTATACAATGAAAACTATAAGACTTTATTGAAAGAAATCAATGATGACCTGAAGTAATGGGAAGATATTCCATGCACATGGATTGGAAGAATAAACACAGTTAAAATGTCCATATTACCTAAAGTAATCTACAGATTCAATGCAATCCCAATCAGAATCCCAATGACATTCTTCATAGAAATAGAACACAGAATCCTAAAATGTATACAGAATAACAAAAGACCTTGAACAGGCAAAGCAATCCTGAGAAGAAAGAACAAAGCAGGAGGCATCACAATCCTAACTTGAAAATATATTACACAGCTATAGTAATGAAAATGGCATGGTACTGGCACAAAAGCAGACTCATAGATCAATGGAACAGAACAGAAAGCCCAGAAAGAAAATCACACATCTGTGGTCAGTTAATCTCTGACAAAGGAGCCAAGATCGTACAATAGAGAAAGGAATGTCTCTTCAATAAATGGTGTTGGGAAAACTGGACAGCCACATGCAAATGAATGAAAGTAGATCATTATCTTCCACCATACACAAAAATTAACTCGAAATGGATAAAAGACTTGACTCTAACGCTTGAAACCATAAAACTCCTAGAAGAAAACATACGCAGTGCAGTCTTTGACATCGGTCTTAGCAGTATCATTTCCAATACCATGTCTACTCAGGCAAGGGAAAGAAAAGAAAAAATATACAAATGGGACTACATGAGACTAAAAGACTTCTGGAAGGCAAAGGAAACGATGAACAAAATGAAAAGACAGGGCCGGCCCCGTGGCTTAGTGGTTAAGTGCACGTGAACCTCTACTGGCAGCACATGTTCGGATCCCGGACGTGCACAGATGCCCCGCTTGTCCGGCCATGCTGAGGCCGTGTCCCACATATATCAACTACAAGGATCTGCAACTATGACATACAACTATCAACTGGGACTTTGGGGAAAAAATAAAAGGACGAGGATTGGCAATAGATGTTAGCTGAGAGCCGGTCTTCCTCAGAAAAAAACAGAAGGATTAGCACAGATGTTAGCTCAAGGCTGATCTTCCTCACAAAAAAAAACGAAAAGACAACCCACCAACTGGGAGAAAATATTTGCAAATCATATATCTGACAAGGTGTTAATCTCCAAAATATATAAACAACTCATACAACCCAACAACAAAAAAACAGATAATCCAATCTAAAAATGGGCAGAGGATATGAACAGACATTTTTCCAAAGAAGATATACAGAAGCCCAACAGGCACATGAAAAGATGTATAGCATCACTAACTATTAGGGATATTCAAATAAAACTACAATGAGAGATCACCTTACACCTGTCAGAATGGCTATAAATCCCAAGACAAAAAAGAACAAATGTTGGAAAGGATAAGGAGAAAAGGTCACCCTCACACACTGCTGGTGGGAATGCAAACTGGTGTAGCCACCAGGGAAAACAGTATGGAGATTTCTCAAAAAATTAAAAATAGAAATACCATACCTTCCAGCTATCCCACTACTGGGTATTTATCCAAAGAAACTGAAATCAACAATTCAAAGAGATTTATGCACCCCTGTCTTCACTGTGGCATTATTCACAATAACCAAGACATGGAAGCAATCCAAGTACCCTGCTACAGACGAACAGATAAAGAAGATGTGGTATGTATTATATACAATGGAATACTACTCAGTCAGAAAAAAAAGACAAGATCGTCCTGTTTGCAACAGCCTGGATGGACCTTGAGGGTATGATGATAAACGAAATAAGCCAGACAAAGACAAATAGCATTATTTCACTCATATGTAGATGATAAACATATCCAGGGATAAAGAGAACAGATTAGTGGTTACCAGAGGGGAAGGGGGCTGGATGTTGAGTGAAAGAGTTATAGGGGCACATATGCATGGTGATGGATAAAAGTTAGACTACCGCTGGTAAGGACGATGCAGTCTATACAGAAATTCAGAAATAATAATGAACACCTGAAATTACACAATGTTAAAACACTTTATAATTTCAATAGAATAATTAAAAAAGAAAAAAAAGTAATTCATTCCTCTTTATGGTGGAATATTATCCCACTGTGGGGATATACCACACTTTTTGTATCCGTTCATCACTAGATGGACATTTGGGTTGTTTTCCATTTTGATCTACTATAAATAGGTTGTTATCAACATGTGTGTACAAGTCTGTGGATAGACATATGTGTTTATTTCACTTGGATGGATTCCTAGGAGAGGAATGGCTGGGTAGACGTATGTAATTTTTAAAGACGCATCCAAGTTATTTTTCACGAGCACTCGATGGGAGTTTCAGTGACTTGACATCTTCAACAACACTTCCTATAGTCAGTCTTTTTAATTTTAGCCACTCTTAATTGTGGTGGAATCTCATGATGACTATCCCTTACATTTCCCCAATGACTCATGTGGAGAAGGAGAAGGCAAGCCATGCACAGACTGGGAGAAAACATCTGCAAAACGTATATGTAGAAAAGGACACGTATTTATAATATATAAAGAGCTCTTACAACCCAATAGTAAGAAGACAAGCAACACGTCATCTCTTACCAAGACACAGCAGATCAGGCCTGTGATGAGCACCAGGAGTCCCGCCAAGCAGATGAGGATGAGGGCCCAGAAGAGGAGGTCTGGGGAGACATGTGGTGGGATGAGCCATGTCCTGTCATCGTCCCAGGGCTCCTGCTGACCCCACTGTGCCTCAACCCTCCTTGACAAGGGTTGGTCAACTTTCCACATCATCCAAGACCCTGTGCGCATGGTTCTCTTCGATGAGGCACAGCATCAAGATACTCGCCCCCTACCATGGGCTGGGGCTTCCTGCAGGTTTACCTGGCTTCTCAGTCAAGGCATCATCTTTGTTGGGAGAATATTCTGGAAGTGAATGAAATGGAGAATGCATGTGAGTGTGTTTCACTCTTTTTAATAAAACTTTTTAGACACAGAAAAATGAAGGGAACAGTCTCATAAACATCCATCATCTAGATATAACAATGTATATTCCATCTAATTAAAACCATATTGCATCAATGTATAAATTATTAACACATGCCACCCTTGATTCATCCCATGTTTTCAATGAAATATTAAAGTCAAGTAGACATCATGATGTTTCACACCATTTTAGTTTCCATCGCTAAAAAGTGAGCATACTTTGCTATAAAATACAAGACCATTATCACAGAACAAAAGTGTAATAAATTAAACCAAATTTATACCTCTGGGCACAGAGGACTGAATTTGGGCTGCACTTTCTTATGACAGCCGGGGGCAGACTGGGTCATCACAGTTGGCAAGCCTATGGGATCTCTCTAAATTTGTAAAATACCACTCAAAAGTGTTCTTCCGTGCCTAGAAACACATCATCCCCTTCTCCTTTATCTATTTGCTTAACATTCATTTTCTAGGATTAACCTACAATGTAATTTTCTGCAAGAAGTCTTCCCTGATTTCCGCCTGCAAGTATGAGTTTGTTCACATCAAATAATTGATAAGTTTCAATTCTCTATTCTTGTTATTCCCAGCTACAAGATAAACTCGAGGAGCGTAGGACACACAGCACCCAGTGGGCATGGGGGGAGGGGTGCAGGTCCCCCTACTTGTACCTCTACCCAGACAACCTTTTAGAGGTGTACTGTCTGATATGGAGCAGCAACAAGTATCTTTTTGAATTAAAGTTAATTTTAGTTAAATAAAATAAAAATTCTAGTACCTCAGTAACATTAAAAATCAGTAACAATAAAGACCAGTCACAACACCATCCTTTGAGTACTCAACAGCCACTTGCGGCTGTGCACTGGACAGCACAGATATAGAACATTCTACCACTGCAGAAAGTTCTAGCGCATTGGTGATCACCTAGAGCGGGACTTGGCAAACTATAGCCTGTGGATCAGAAACTACATCCACCCCCAAACCAGTGAGTCTGCTTCACAAACAGCTGGAGGCCCTCACTGATGATCTGGCCCAGTTGCTGTCAGTGCAGAGATAAGGAAACAAAAGTCCAGAGAGGGGAGGTGACTAGCCTTAGGTCACAGAGTTGTCTAGGAGAAGGTGAGGGCCTCCTATATTACACTGGTTTCCTTTTCTTTCTCTCAATGGTGGGTAAAGACTAGGGGACTACGCCACCTCCTGCCAGCCTGAGAAAGTTCAATGCTCTCTAAGGCCCAGGCATCCAGAGTCCCCGGAAAGGCTTCACTTTCTTTCCCAATGACCAGGGAGCCGTATCATCCCCAAGTATACTCTTCCAGTCCAGGGTCAAGTTCCGCAGCTGGGTACCATTCTGGGTCAGCCACAGGAATTCCTCATAGATGACAACTCTGTCCAGTCTCTGTGCCAAGGTGGCAAGGTACACAGGGAGTCTGCTCCAGTGTGGTTAATGTGGGTGACAGAGCTGGAAGGGCACAAGGGATGAACAAGGTTGTCTGGAATTCTACCCTGATACTAGATTCCCTGCTTCAGGGTCCTGTCCAAGAGAACTTTCTGCAATAAGGTAAAAATATGTCTGCAATACCATATACACTCATTATTAGCCCCATGTTGTTATCAAGCACTTAAAATGTGGCTAGTGTGTGTGAGTGAGGAACTGAATTTCTCACATAATTTCATTTAAAGTAATTAATTTATAAATAAACAATCACAGGGAGAACATTTTTGAAACTTTGGAGTAATGACTTCTGCAAATGCATAAAAACAATGAGAACACTGGTAAAAATGGTCAAAATCAACTTTTCAGAAGTCTAGAAATTAATCAACGGCTTGTAAGAATCTGAGGATGGTTTAGTGAAGAAAGATGGTGGAATCTTGATAAAGGGAGCCAACTTTGTGGCTCTATAACTTGCACTACCCCATCCTGCTCTCACAATATCCTCCATAACTTTGAAAACTGTCATTCTCAGAACTATAGTGGCTGAGACATCCAGAAGCCCAGCAGTCATAATGGATTTGGAGCTCTCAAAAGACCCATCCCCACCGAACTGTCACTAGCTGACCTGCCTGGCAGCTCCCTGAAAAAACCCCATGTTCAGGGCTTGTAGTTACTTGACTCAGAGCTTGCCCAGGGAGGAAAGTCCGTCCCCAGGCCACTTGTTAAAACCAATCAGGGCTAATTGTTTTCTATTGTAGTTGCCTGAGAGAGTGATACCAGCTGAGGCGGGCTAGAGGTGAGCCAAATCTTATAAGAAAAATTGGGAGAATGAGATGTCCACAGGGGCCTTTGAAAAGCTCCAGTGTATTTCTGGGCGTCTAGAAGGACACAAGGGCTCAGGGCTGTGGCATGCCTGGGAAAGACTTGAGAACATCTTAATCTCTCACCGCTAGTTGAAGGGTTGCCTTAATATCTGAAAACTTGATTATGTAATACACCATATTAATAGAAGAAGGGCCAACACCACGCAATCTCAACCACATATACAGAAAATAATTTGACAAAATACAATGCCCTTCATGTCAAAAAAAGTAAATACTCAACAAATTAGGAATAGAAGAAAACTTTTTCAACCTATAAACAGCATCGATGAAAAACCCACGGCTAACACCATATTCAATGGTGAAAGACTGAAAATTTCCCCCTAAGACCAGGGACAAGACAATGATGTCTTCCCATATCTCGTATGTTAATCACAGGTACTAGAGGTTCTAATGAGGGCAATTAGGCAAGAAAAAGGAATAAAAGAAACCCAGATTGGAAGGGAAGAGGTAAAACTATTTGTTTTGCAGATGAGAAGATATTGTATATAGAAAAACCTAAAAAATACACTCCTCTCCACACACAATATGTGAACCGTATCCTAATACGTGTATAAAAAATTTAAATTGCCCCATGTGCTTAGTGGCTCCACTACTGGAGAACACAGTTAGACTGCTGATATTTGTTGAAAGTTTCCAGAAGAGGAGGAGGAGGAGGATGCTGGAGGTTGGTGGCCCCAAATGTTAATGCTTTTCTCATCTCCTGAAAACCTAAGGAAGGAGATAGTAGGATTAGCTGACAGGGATGTGGGGCAGAATGGGCACCATGTCAGTGACATTCAGATCAAGGATGTGTCACTTGAGCTCAGAGTCATCAGCCACCTGCTCAGCCACTGCTTCCAATCTCCTCAACCTACATCAAGTCGGTGACCAGGCAGGAGTGGAATATGGCTCACATCTGGCTGCCCTTGTAGAGCTTGGTGACCTAGAACAAACGCGAGGGAGAGTGGGTGAGATGGAGTCTCCTAGGGATGCAGGGCGCCACTGGAGCCAGCGAAAGATCACAGACCTAGGGGCAAGGGAGACCTGACTTCAAATCCTGGCTCTGTCCCTAACTCACTGTGTGACCCTAGGCACGATACTCCCCTATCTGAGCTTCAGTTTACCCAAGTGAGAAATGGGCAAAGCAACTAGGACATCACCTCTGGACACTGAGAGAACCTAGACACGCAGGGAAAATGAAGGATTGAAACAATCACGTAACAGATGTAAGTCAGGCAGAGGAATGACGCTGCCCTCAGGGCAAGGAGGACGGGAGAGGGGAGAACCCACATGTTCCTGGGTGTCTCTCGGCAGGGCGGTGTACTCCGAGGATGTGGGCTCCAGGTTGTTGAGGTTCCCAACGATGATGCGGAAATGTAGCTGGTGCTCTCTCTGGATGGATAAACTGTGGGCTGCAGAGCCTGGAGCCACTGAGAGGAAGAGCAGACAGGTGGAGACTCTCTGCTCCCAGCACAGAGGCATGGTGGCCCATGGGATCAGGGTGGTGGGTGCAGACGGTGTCACACTGGTGGCTGCCCCATCCTTCTCAGGCCTGGGGAGAGAGGGATGTGGGGACTCTAGAGAGAGGTCCTGAAACCTCTGGGGGTGGGGGCCAGGACTGGAAGGAGGAAATGGGAGCACAGTGGGGAGACAAAGACGGGTGGTCACAAAAGTCGTCACTAGGAGCAAATGCTCAGGGGAGGGTCTCACCTGAGGGAGATCAGTCTGCAACTCGAGTAGAAGGGACCCAGGCTGCTCCTCTTGAACAAGGATCCAGATGGGGAGGAAGGAGGAGGAGGATGAACAGGAGGGACAGGGGTTAGGGGAGGGGCTCGGTGGGATTTAACCCACCAGGAGCTGCTGGGACCAGGGTCTCACCAGGCTCTGCAGGACCCTCTCAGTGGGGTTGAACGTGGCTGAGCCATTGCTCCTGTCTGATGAATACCAGATGGTGGAGATTGGGAATGTGACTGTGAGGGTCTTCAGGATGTGCCCCAAAGCTGCAAGACGAGAGGGAGAGCGATGGCCATCACTGAGAGCTGGCCTGAGACCAGACCAGAGTCCTGAACTAATTATCATCTGTCGTCTTCTCTCACAGTGACACCACCTCCCACACGTGTGGCCACCCAAGTCAGAACCGGCATATCTGCTCAGCTCCTCTTCCCTCCCAGTAACACCCATTCACCTTGCACACTGGTCCTCACATACACTCCATCCCTGTCCCAGCTCAGGTCTTAACTTCCTTCACTCAAACAAACACCCCAGCAGGCTCAAAGGATGCTCTGTCTAAAGGATGTTCTACATGGACTACTAGAAGAATCTTTCTGAAATGAATACCTCACTAGGGCCACCACTGCTCTAGTACCACCCATGGCTCCCTATGGCCTTCAGTGTTTAGTTCAACCTTCTTGACCTGGCACTCAAGGCTCTACTCAATCTGGCTCCTGCTGACCTTTCAGTATCATTTTATTCATCTACTGCACTTTAAATTTCATGCTTCATGCAAACCAAATTCGTTTCAATTCTCCCCTTACAGCATGTTGTTTCTGGCTGGAGCCTTTGCTCATGGAATCCCCTCTGCCAGGAAAACCCTTCATCCTCTATTTGCCAGGATCCCCCCTATTCATTCTTAAAGACTCCATTCTGGTGAAACTTTCTCTAGCAAGCTCTTCCCAAATTATGCCAGGTGCCTCTCCCCGAAACATCCCACATTGTATTATAATAGTGTGTTAATTTCACAAGACTAGGGGCTCTCTGAGGGTTGGCCTTAAACTACATCGTTGGTATGATCTTTGTGATCAGCATGATTGCCCTAAAACCAGAATTTCACACCCTGGCTTCCCAGCTCCTGGATCACAACTGGCTGGTGGAGGATTGGGGCCGGAGAACTTCTCCTGGGAAGGACAAGGGGCCCCCGATACCTGTGGTGGCTTCTGGTAGCACAGGTGTTGATCAAGTATGCAGGGACGTGGTGGCTGGCTCGGGAGTTGTGGCGAGGGCTCTCTTCAGGGAGGGATAGAGTGGGAGGAGACCCCAAGCTCACCAGGGCTCCAGCAGTGGCTGTCCCAAGACCACCATTCACAGATGAAGCATAAATGAGAGTGAGGGGATGGGTGACTGTGTGAGTAGAGGGATGAGCAAGCCTGTGGATGAGAGGAGCCCAAGAGAGAGAGATAGGTGAACAAGAGAGACTGAACTCGGAGGAGAGACAGATGGATGGGCAGAAAACTGGACAGACGGATGGGATACCTGGAAAAGGAGGACAAAGGGCGGCGCTTTAGCAGAATTAAAGTGAAAATCACATGGGGTCTGAATGTGCGGAGAACATGTCTCTGTCAAAGGCTTTCTCACACTGGGCTGGGACTCTCCACCAGAACCCGGGAGGGAGAGAAGGGATGAATTAGGGCCCTTCCAGGTCCTTCCCTCACCAAGGACAGCAGGTGTAGGAGAACATGTGCTCCCCATCTCCAAATGCGGACGGGACCCAGGAGATCAGGTCCAGGAATACTCACTGTTGGTAGTCAGGGCCACGGCTCCATAGGTGTAACCTGTGGAGAGAAGGCAAGAGGAACTGAGCAAGAGTTGGGGTGAACATAAAGGATTAAGGAGAGGGAGGATGTAGGGACCTTTGTGGGAAAAGCAGATGGGAAAGCAGAGGGGAAGAGGGGAGGAGTGTTGAGAGGGGAGGCAATGAGATGGAAGGTGGCTGGACCCAGTGATCACACAGTGATGAGAAGTCTGAACCCAGACCAGGTGGATAGAGAGATGGATCATAGCTCACTTTAGAGCAAAGGAGGCAAAACAGAACTCCGACTGGGAGAGACAGCGTGGCTGTAGCACAGGCCCTCACCACTGACATAGAGGCTGTCCCTCTCCAGGGTGAAGGAGCCCAGGTGGGAGAAGCCCTGGGTCTCATGGCTCAACTCCCAGTAGAGTCACTCTCTGTCCAGCCCTGCACGTGCACGGGTCAGAGTGGAAGGTGCAGATGATGTCCACCCCAGTGGCTGCCCTACCCTTCTCAAGCCTGGGGGAGTAAGAACATGGGGATGTGGAATACTGAGCAGGGATCCTTGTGGGTGTGGAAGGCGAGAGAGGGGAAGGGAGGAGGCTGAGGGAGATGCTGAAGGGGCTGCTCTGATGCCTGCAGGGGCTCTCCTAGGTGTCACCCATGTGAGACAACCCCCTCACAAGTAATGCCTGACATCCTTTAGGATGGGGAGGGGGGTATGTGAGTGGCAAAGAGGGGTGAACACACAGACCTGTGCGAGGGGGCACCTGCAGGTCTGCATGGACAGCAGCGAGGAGCACAGTCAGTGCCCTGTGCCATCTGACACATGCAGGCAAGAAAGTACCGTTACATTCTCTCAGTTCTACACTCCAAGGTCTTTTCTTTCTACTTATTTCTTGCTCCACAGCCATCAGCCAGGCGTAGGGAACAATCATCTTATTCCTAATCTTATTCCCAGCACCTCCCATCTTGCCTATTAAGTCTTCATTCTTAACCATGAAGTCCATTTTAACCCCCGTGATTATACCAAACACTGATTACATCATGCTTCTACTCGCATCTCTCCAGAGTCTTCCCACTGGTCTTAGAACAGAGTCCCAAGTCACTCCTGACCTGGTCCAGCCTGTCCCCCTCACTGGTCTGGCTCACACCTCTCCCCCTGTGTTGATTCGGCTCAGCCATCCCTCTTCTCGGTTCATGGACACAACAGGCTCTCTGCTTCAGGGGTGTCCTCATGCGGATCCCTCTGCCTGAAACACTTTCTCGAACCCACTCCCACACCCTCACTCCAGTCTAACCCTCCAATTAGTTAAATCCAGTTCCAACTCTAGCTCTCAATCTAAATATCAGTCCTTCTCAAGAGGGCTTCCCTGCCCCCTTAGGTTGAGTCCCCTTGTCCCAAACTCCCACATCACTCTCATCATTAACTGTCTAAAATCCAAATAACCAAATACAATATAAATTCCATGGATGTGGGACAAGGTCTCTCTGGTTCTCCAGGTCCCCATGCATGTGGCCCAGGGCCTGGCTCATGAGATCAGGAACCATCCCGGTTTGTCTAGGACTGCCCTGGTTTGAACACTAAACATCCTGTGTCCTGGAAAAACCCTCTGTGCTGAATAAATGAGGATGGTTGGTCACCATAAATTATACACTCAGAGACTATCTATTGCATGACAAGCACACATTCCCCTCAAGAACATCACAGGAAAGCTAGAATGAAAAAGGCACACACACACAAAATTAGTAGAAGCCAACAACTAAATACAAAATTACTTAACAAGGTACTCTGCAACGTGAATCACCAGACCGTTATTTCAGAAAAGTTTCAAGAAACAAAGTTAATTCCCTTTAGAAGGCAAGGTGGTGAGGACAGTCTTTTTGGAGACTATTGCCCTTCCCTTCAATCTACAGTGTTGCTTAGTATTCCTCCAAATGATTTGAAATATCATAAAGAAAAAAATGCTCAAAATGAATCTGGCTACTGCAAATTCAATTTTAAATTTGTTATTAATACAAGGAAGTTCCAATCATCTTTTTCCCTGAATGCTCCTCTATTTCAAATTTTTGTGGAGGATTTATAGGACTTTAGAAGTCAAATTGAATGGGCCTAAGGAATGTTGCTGAGTATCCCTGCTAATATTTCATGGGATGTCTTCTAATACTACATACACACGCAAAACATTTTTGTATTTATTATATATAAATCCTGACTTTTGAGTATTATGCAATGCAAGTAAATCTATGTTTTCTACTATAATCCACATTTGCAGTTATTTACGTTTCTTTCATATGTTCTTATTTGCATATAACTGTACTTACTGAAATATTTACCATGCAGAACCACACACAGTTTACCATCTTTCCCTTGAATATAATCCATCAAACATCAATAATTTTTCTCAAGATACCCTCACTCTCAGTGAGTCCATGTGGTGACAACCCGAGCCCAGGAAACCCCACTGGCAGGTCTTCTGCACAGCAGAGGCTGCCGGAACCTGTTGGTACCAGGTCCACAGGGTACTCACCTGGTCACACAGAAATCCATGGATCAGCGAGGACAGGTGGACCCTGAGCCCAGTTTCACCTCAAAGTTGAGCTCCACGGATGCTTTTCATGTCTGAGGGGAGAAAAAAAAGCGCAAACAAGCTTTTGAGGCCTTTTATAGGGTGTTGGATGGAAAGGCCACACCATTCACTCTTCTTTTTTTTATTTACTGATTTAACTGTAACTGTTGGTTGTGACAGGATTTTCCCGATTCCTATCCAGCCACCTGCTCCCCGAGATGGGAGAAAGCAGCTTCGTGCTGTGTGCACTTGAGTCACTCAACTCAGCTGCACAGAGACGTTTTGGTGACTCTGGACCCTTTAAACAAACTTGTCATTTAGGGACCCTGTAAGTGACTCGCTGACTTGTCAACAATTTCCACACTTCATTCAGGGCTCAGGAGATTTTGAGGCCCTGGAGCAGGTTTCCCAACCTCCGCACCACTGACATATGGGGCCTGGCAATTCTGTGTCGGGCCGTCCTGGGCCCTGAAGGACGCTGAGCAGCATTCCTGCCTCCCCCTCTCGACCCCAGGAGCGCCCCCATTTGTAACAACCCAAACACCGCCTGAAGATGCGGATAAGCCCCCTGGGGACAAAATCACAGGGAGGACGGTGTCGGGGACTCTGAGGAGGGGACGGCGGCGCTCGGAGCCTGGAGGAACAGCAGCCTCGGGGGCCCTGAGCGAACAGCCCCGGGGGAAATGAAGCTGCGGGGGGACGGAGAGACATCGGGCCCTGATGGGGCTGCCCGTGGCCCAGGCGCATCCCTGGACCCCTACCCGAGACGGGACCGCCCGCTGCTCACCGAGCCCCGGCCCTGAGGGCAAACGTCCAGGAGAATCCGATCTGCGCCTAGAAGACGGAACACACCGCGAAGCCCCCGGCTCCATCCATGGCCGCCGCTCGCGCTTCCGCTTCCTGTCTTGGGCGGGCGTTTGGGGAGGACGGAAGTTCGGGGAGGACCGAAGTTCAGGGAGGACGGACGTTTGGGGGCTCCAGGTCGAGGCGGCGTGCGGGTCGGGGCGGTGCCGTACACCCCAGCCTTGAGGGAGGTGTCTAGTTTCTAGAGTGAGTGCTAGGGCGGGCAGCGGGCTGGGTCAGCAACAGGGACAGGACCAGGTCTAGGGGCGGGGCTGTGGGTGGGGACAAGGGTGTGGGCGGGGACCAGGCTGTGGGCGGAGCCAGGCCCGAAGGTTGTGGGCGGAGATCAGTTCCAGGGTCGAGAAGAGGCAGAGGTGGGGCTGGAATAAGTCAGGTGGACCTCACAGGGGGAGGAAATGAGCTCCAGGGGCAGGCCTGGAGGCGCAGCTTTCCCTGGACCCCTAGACTGTACAGGTGGCTGGATGTTGAACAGCTTTTCTTCATTCCTTTCCCCACCTTTACACAGACTCATAGAATGATGTGCCCATATTTAAAATTATAAATTTTTTGTGCGGGTTTGTTTTACTTAATTTCGTTAAAATATTGGATCATATATTCACATTTCTCTACACCTTGCTGTCCCAAGCCAAGAGATCAGGATATAACGCTATTTTAATTTTAAAAACTGGGGGCAGGGAGGCCACTACATCGTAGATACACATATAGGAAAACTTCAAAGAGTGGTGCAAAGTCAGTAAAATATTCTCACTCTACCACTGTCTCCCAGTCCTTTTGCGCAGAGATAAACATCCTTTTCTCCTCTATCCTTCCAGACATACTGTGCATATGTGGGCCTGTGTATATATATGTTCAAGCCCAAGAGGGATGTCCCCAAGTAAAACCTGAAGCCCATGAATTGTCTCATGCGTCAGAAGTTACTGGAAAAAGATTTAAATTTCCGGTGGAAGGAGATGAACCAGTGATGAATCCAGAGGAAGACAACTAAGAAACAAGAGAATTTTCCCATATAAAAGGTCAAAGGAAAAAGTGAGACAGAAAATGTATTCATAATATCTGACGTAGCACATCTCTGGATAAGATTCATATGCTATAAAATGGTAAACACTTATGTAATAAAACAGTAGACATTGAATTTTGATTTATCCTAATTCATTAAATAGTTATATTGGGCAAGGGGAGTTATGTTTTTAACATATGTAAGAACTCTTCATGCTGATTGTTTCAGAGAATAAAGAAAGTATAAATAGTCAAAAGCTGAAAAATTAAAATGCTGTATGAGTAGCTAATTTAGAAATATAGATTTTCAACCAAAAAATTGAAGTTGTTTTTAGAACCAGAGTCAAGAGTGGGGAAGGTACCTTTTCATTATAAGGCTTGAAGTATTATTTCAGAGATGTGCGTAGAGACACACACAAACGGGGGCCTGAATTTGTATTCCAAAGGAATCATCTAACTCTACAAAGAATTTGTAAAAAAGATTCACTTTACATCAGTAGAACATATTTTGAAAACTACAGACTTCAAGCGTAAAAAAAGCTGTAATCATCCTGATGGAAAAATGAATAGGGCATCACTTTCCCACAGACATGGTGATAAGCAGTTTACGTACATTACTCTTGAGTATTTTCACAGCACCCATAAGGAAGATGGTACTATTTATCTTCATTTTGCAGGTGAGGAAATTGGTGACAGCATACTGCTAAAATTTTCATATAAGTTCTCAATAGATATTGTTTTATGTTAAAATTGTTTATTAAACTCTCTTTTCATTAATAAAATGATATGTGCCATTCTTACAAATAAGCAAAGGGTGTGTAAAAACAATTTAGCAAAGCGACAGTTTTATATCCTTTTGATATAATTAAATATAACAATCACTTTATTATTTTTCTACTCTCTGCCTCACATCTAGGAATATACTTCCTATCCTAAAGGCTTACTAGAAAACTCTACTAAAAATCAAGAATCAGGGAATACCCATATTATGCCAGGTTATTGAATACATGAAAAAAAAGCCATTATAACAAATTTTTGTACAAAAATCTTAGATCATTCATGAACTGATAACAACACAAATCATGATTAGGCAAGGTATTTCTGTAGAATGAAAAATATTTAAAGTTTAGACATTTAGAAAGGTAGTTCATTACAGTAACTAATGTGTATAAGGAGAATTTTTTCAAACTCACTAAGTGCCAGGAAAATGTTTGACAAAATGCACTGCAACATTATTCACAATAGCCAAGAGATGGAAACTACCTAATTCTGCATCCGTGCGTGAAAGGATGAAGAAAATCTGGAACATCTATACAATGGAATATTATTCAGCCTTAAAAAGGAAGGAAATCCTGTATTCAGAATTGCTTGCCTGGATCATTTCAGTAGCCATGTGTTTTCATGCTTAGTCCCCTCTTGTCCATTCGCCAACCAGGAACCAGGGTGATCCTTTTACAATGTAAGCTCCACGAGCGCTAGTGGATCCCTAAAAGAGATTTTGGAGATAGACTGCCTGGGTACCAGCTGTGTGAACTTGGACAATTATATAACCTCTAATATTCCTCATCCATACCATAGGGGTTAATAGTATTGTCTCGATGGCATTGTTGTGAGCATTAAATGAGTGAATACATGTCAGATTCCTAGAATGAGCCTGGCACATGGTAAGGCAACATGAAAAATTTAACTGTAATTATAACTAAATTAAATATTTTAATGGCCTGATAATTAAGTTGAACCATAAGAAATTTCTAATATTCAACCAATTTGACCCATTATTGTTGAATAAATGATAAAACTCAGTCTATGCAGGTTGTGTAGAGTCAAAAAGGATTGGATAAATGAAAATGTTATTACAATAAATAAGATGAAATAGATTGCTTTGCAATTTACAAAGCAGTTTCTCATACTTTGTTTCATTTAATCTCTATAGAATGCTTTTCAGGGTATTATTACCACTGTCTCGGAAGGAGTAACTGACTTGCCCCAAATCACACCACATTATATATAACAATTAGAGTAGAAACATCATTTCGAGTATAAATACCATATGATATTTTGTTTTCCCTTCATAATATCATCCGTCCTCTCAAGAAAGTGATGAAATAATGCTGATTCCTAGGAATTTAATCTTAAAGAGATATACTCTCAGATGATCAACACTATGTCCTTGAAACAGGGGTGTTGCGAGAAGAAATTTGAGACCCACGATTTCTGGTTGTTCACGTCCATGCTTAGAGTTCTGGGAAACAGTAAAAGAAGGGAAAGGGTGAATAATAGTCCAGAATGAAAAAAGTCTGAAGTATATGTAACTTTATTGATCACCTCAAAATTCTCTTTTTGTTTATGGTCTGTGACACCCTACTAGACTATAAATGCTCTTAGGGTAGATCACTGCTCTCTTGCAGCAAGTGGCAGGCGCTGAGTAAATATTTATTAAAGAAATGAAAGTGGCCTTGAATACATCTGCTCTTTACTCACCAGAGAACAGCCTCATAGCAAGCAAATGGCATCATTAGCAAAATTTTAAAAATCATATCCTTATTATCTCATAACCATGGATTCAAGGCTCCCATTTATTTCATACTTTCCAAGTACAGAAGAATTCTGGTGTATTAGGGAATGTTTCCACAGCCTAGCTGTAAAATAAAGCAAGACATTTGGTCCAGTGATTGCTGGTTCCAGCAGGGCCCATCTCTACTTACTTCTCAACAATTAACTATAGATTTGTTATCCCAACAAACAGCGATTTGGTATGGAACCTGTTTTATCAGTGTCATGCAAAAGTAGACATTTGATATGTCTTTAAGGGGTGATATGGATAATAATGTTGATGCAGAAGAAGACAACTAAAAATTCTCTCTGATCTTTGTCAAGTGCATCTGGGTGAGAAAGATCCTCTGATTCTCAGCTGGCCACATTGCATAACATCTCCAGCTCCAAACTGCCAAGAGAAGCAAGTCTGTTGATTTCCAGATAGAAATGATTCCCCTTCACGTTTTTACTTTCTCTCACTTAGATGCCTGCTCTGCCCTGACAAGGAATTTATCTGATGTTTACGCTACACTTCAGAAGAGGAAAATGCTCCTGGCAAACACTATTGTGATTCAGTGTGATATTGGAGAGCCCAGTCATGAAAAAACGAGAATCAACAGAATAAGAGGTAAATAATATTAGAGAAGAAGAGAAAATCTATTATTTTAGTGGGACATAACTTATAAAGTTTAGAACTGGTAAATAAGTGGAGTAATGTGAAAGGAAGCTAGATTCCTATATGAAACATCAAAAATACTGTTATATGAGTAAGAATTAGTTTAAAAATGTATGTAATTATTCCATTCCTAAGAGCAATGAATTATTTAAGATGAGTAGTTAAAATAATTAGAACTACACATTAGTTATATGAAGAAGATTGTAAAGAGATACAAAGCATGTAAAAGCTCTGATTAAATGGAGAGATATACTATACTTGTGACTGAAAATGGTGTTTCAAAGATAGTTTTCCAAACATTATTCAGATTCCATATACTCAAATCAACCTTTAAAATGATGCAGTGTTTGTTTTATAGACTAAAGTTTATCCATTTGTAAAATAAAACACTGGACCATAATCTAAAATTATTCACAAGTAAATCATTCCAAATGGATTAGAGGGCTAAAATTAAAAGTAAAATCCCCACGTATAACAGTGGTCGATGAGAATATAGAAGAATATCCTATTCTTCGAGAATATAGAAGAATATAGAAGAATCTTAAAGTTAGTGAAGATATTCTTAATATATATACTTAAAGATGTCTGGTTGAAAAGAGGAAGGAGAAAAAGTAAAATGGAACGTGATATGGTCTCTGATTTTCTTTCAGAGACTTAATCTAGAGCAGAATATTCCAGTCTACGATATTGGATAAAGAAATAGAAATCTGTGATAATTATACAAATAATGAGAGGACATATTTAAATGGTAGCATAATATATCAGTTAGCTTCTGCTGTGTAACAAATCATCCTAAAATTTGGTGACTTCAAATAAGAATAGTTTATTTTTTCTCAAGATTCTGTGGGTTAACTGGGAAGTTATTTTGATCTTGACCTATTGGTGGCTCAGCTGGGATTGGATGGTCTAGGATAGTTTTACTCACACATCTGATTGTTGACTTGAAGCCACCTAGAGTGATGGAGATGTAGAGTCTGTCTAGTCTAATTCACATATTGATGGCCTCAGGCTTCCCAAGGGCAGCCAGAGAAGGACAAGTAGCAACAATGAACAAGTGTTTTTCAAGCCTTTGCTCATGTCATTTGGTAATATCCCATTAGCCAAAGCAAGTTACAATGCCAAGTCTACCCAGAGTCAACGTGGGATGTTATAACCAAACAGACAGAGAGAAAGGACTGATGTGTGGCCATTTTTGCAATCTCTCACACATAATTTTAGAGGAAAATTAGTATGAATGTTTTTGTATTTGTTCATTTGAATGCCCAAGGAAAATTGTACAAAGCCAAAAGAAACATAAAGCAAAAAATTAAGTGGAGATGTAAGGTAAGTTTAGTTGGTACTGAAATTGGGTCTGGAAAAATACAGTAGTTTATTTTTCAAGGGTATGCAAGTTCTTGTGACCTATGAAAATAACTTACATTTCGATTATTTTCTCCCTGAGTGTGTTTTATTCCTTAACTCTTTTGATGTGTTTCTCTCTGGCCTTAGGAAAATATGTAGCACTTGGGAGCAAAGATGCAGCCTAATAGCCCCACACTGGAGGCCAAGATGGAGAAGACCTCCACGGCCACAATGACCTTGCCCTTGGTGCTGTGTTAGATGGGCAGGAAGGTGACCCAGACACTGCAGAACACCAGCATGTTGAACGTCAGGAACTTGGCTTCATTAAAGGTTCCAGGCAGGTTCCGGGCCAGGAAAGCCACAGTGAAGCTGCCTAGGGCCAAGGAACCCAGGTGTCCCAGGACACAGTAGAAGGTAGTGACTGAGCCCTTGTTGCACATGATGAAGATGTGGCCGGGTTCAGAGTGTGCATCTGTGTCAATGAAGGGAGGAGAGGTTCCCAGCCAGATCCCACAGAGACTCAACTGGATAAAGCAGCAGATGGGAATGATGAAGTTAGGTGCCCCTGACACCAACTACTGCCACATCCTTCTCCCTGGTGCAGTGACCTTGAAGGTCACAACCACAGTAATAGTTTTGGCCAAGATAGTGGAAACAGCCACAGTAAAACCAACTGTAAATGTGATTTGTTGAATAATGTAGGTGGCTGTGTTGGGTCAGCCGATGAAGAGTAAGGAACAGAGGAAGCAGAGGGTGAGGGAGAAGAGCAGGATGTAGCTGAGAGTCTAATTCTTGCTTACAGGAGAGTCTCGGTGCTTCACAAAGACCCCAGAGACCACTGTTATGACAACAGAGAAGCAAGGAGCTGTGCAAACCAGAGTCTTCCCTAAAGAATCTTCAAATGCCAGAAATGTCACAACTTACAGCAGGCTGCGATTTCTCTCATTGTTTACATACTGGCTTCCTGGACGCCCTATACATTGATCTCTATTTGAAAAGGAAAGGAAAGTCTTGATGTTTCAGTCAGCCACTCTTCCATATTCCGAAGACAAAAAAAAAAAGTCTCATTGGCATTATAGGACCCACAGCCCACACCTTATTTGATTGTGAGACACAATGTTGCTGACACTTACGTTAATAATATTCACATTAAACAGTCCCGTCCTATGTCAGAACGCTTTTAGCTTCAAGTAAGTGATAATCCACCTGCAAAAGTTCCAAGTTTGGGTCCTGTGTTAGTTGGATGTGTCCATAAACTTGAGGGTTTAGGGGCGAATATTTTAGGTGGTGGAGACTTTGCAACACACCAGTGAGGTACTGGGAAAATGAAGCAGGGAAAGGAAGGCAGGGCATCGGGAACATCAAGTGCTTTACCACTGTGCTCACCTAGATCTCAATCGCTCTGGGGAGCACTGTGAGGCAAGAAGAACACATGGAAACAAGTCATCTCAGCTGAGGATGAGGCAGCTGCAACACATATGCAGGCATGCCCATCAGCCATCATTCAAGGGCTGCGCCCAGGGCTATGAATTTGTATTTGGCAAACTTTTCCTGTAAAGTGACAGAGAACAAATATTTTAGGCTTTGTGGGCCATAGGGTCTCTGCCACAACTACTCAACTCTGACCTCGGAGCATGAAGCAGCCATTCTTATTGTTGAAAGTGGGCATTCTTTTCTCTTTCCTATTTCTACAAATAATATTAGAACAATGCAATTACCGTAATTACAGCTTTTCTTTTTGAATCACTTTTCTATATAAATCTTGTTTCTCGATTTTTCTAACTCGGTTTTTGTTTCATAAAAAATGTAGTAAAATTCTTAACCTTCAAAGTAAATTCCTTCGGTAAAGTGGTTTGAATTGTGTTAAAGCTAAAAATTATTTAGACAAGGATACAGACTTTTGTAATATTCAGACATTCCATTTGGGAAATTTAATGGCACTAAATTTATTAATTTTCTTTTGCATTTCTCAAACACATTTTTAGCCAAAATTAATACTATACTTCACATAACATACAGTAACTACTTACTCACTACACTTCCTCCATTATGCCTAGTTGTTAGAACCCCAATTTTGAGTGCCCTAAGCGAATTGTGACAGATCTAAGCTAATTTTTGTCAGAGTGTGCTCCACCTCACTTGTGGGTTATGAGCCATGGACATAAATCAATGACAATCTGATTCTATAGTCTCTTTCTTGCACTAAATAAAACGTGCATCAAATAGGATGCTATAGCTGACTCTTCCTCTTTCTTTCCCATGTGGATGCTGTGCAGTGGCAGACAATTGTAAAAATAAAATCCCACACACTAAGCATATTGAAGCAAAAGTTATATAGAGCCTGAGTCTTTATTATCAAAAGGTTGATAGAAAAAAATAACCTTTGCATTTGTCTATTTCTGAAATTCTTGTAACATAAATAACAAATGTCATGATTTAAGGCCACTATGAGTTTCTCTAAAACTTTCAGCTGAACATATTCTAACTAATGTACTTTGTGCATTACATTTTTGTGTTTTTGAGAGTGAGAAATGAGACTTTCATACTGCATTATCAAACACTTTACTATTGATATGTAGGAAAATCCTTATTATTGATACATTATTTTCATCTTTTATTTATTTAGATAATTATTTATTCATTTATTTATTTATCTTTTGATTGAGGAGGATTAGCCTTGAGCTAACATCTGTGCCAGTCTTCCCCATTTTGTATGCGAGTGGCCACCACAGCGTGGCTGATATGTGGTGTAAGTCTATGGCTGGGATTTGAACCCATGGACCCGGGCCACCAAAGTGCAGCATGCTGAATTTTAACCACTACACCACAGGGCCAGCCTGCTACATTATTTTAGATCCCACTAGTTGATTAGATATTTTTGCATTCTAATTTAAAATAATTTTTGCATTATGTAAGTAAACATGGAAGCAGATTCCACCGGTTGCCTATTCATGACCCATCTGTCCCCTTCCTACCAGCAGCTCAGTTGTGCTTTGACATTCAACTTCTTCCATGAGGCCGTGTGATTGAGGGGAGGTTGAGAAGTCTAAATCAACTATAGTTGGCCCCACTGGGAGGATGTGTTTTTGAGTGACTCTTACAAATTCAGGCAGACTAGATGCCCACTCTTTTTCAACTTTCTGTTCGCTTGCTATGATATAATACTTTAAACAGCTCAGCCTCTGAGACCATAAGGAGCCCAGCCTGTAGACAAAGCTGAGAACAAAAGATGATAGAACAAAATATGAGAGTATCATCTGTGCTTGATTATAGTTTTGAGCTGCTGAATTCTCTAATCCTCGAGTCATTCTATTTCTGGCCTTATTTTTTTCATTGTTCCACATTTTTTTTTTTTGAAAAGTGATATTTATTTTTTTATTTTTTTATTTTTTTAATTTTTTGTTTATTGCAGTAACATTGGTTTATAACATTGTAAAAATTTCAGGTGTACATCATTGTACTTCTATTTCTGCATGGACTACATCATGTTCATCACCAAAATACTAATTACAACCCATCACCACACACATGTACCGAATTATCCCTTTCACCCTCCTCCCTCCCCCCTTCCCCTCTGGTAACCACCAATCCAATCTCTGTCCCTATGTATTTGTTTATTGTTGTTATTATCTACTACTTAATGAAGGAAATCATACGGTATTTGACCTTCTCCCTCTGACTTATTTGACTTTGCATTATACCCTCAATGTCCACCCATGTTGTCACAAATGGCTAGATTTCGTCGTTTCTTATGGCTGAGTAGTATTCCATTGTGTATATATACCACAACTTCTTTATCCATTCGTCCCTTGATGGGCACTTAGGTTGCTTCCAAGTCTTGGCTATCGTGAATAAGGCTGCAATGAACACAGGGGTGCATGTATCTTTATGCATTGGTGTTTTCAAGTTCTTTGGATAAATACCCAGCAGTGGAATAGCTGGATCATATGGTAGTTCTATCCTTGCTTTTTTGAGGAATCTCCATGCTGTTTTCCATAGTGGCTACACCAGTTTGCACTCCCACCAGCAGTGTATGAGAGTTCCCTTCTCTCCACATCCTCTCCAACACATGTTGTTTCCTGTCTTGTTAATTATAGCCATTCTGACGGGCGTGAGGTGATATCTCATTGTAGTTTTGATTTGCATTTCCCTGATAATTAGTGATTTTGAACATCTTTTCATGTGTCTGTTGGCCATCTGTATATCTTCTTTGGAGAAATGTCTGTTCAGGTCTTTTGCCCATTTTTTAATTGGGTTGGTAGTTTTTTTGTTGTTGAGATTCATGAGTTCTTTATATATTTTGGAGATTAAGCCCTTATCAGATGTATGGTTTGCAAATATCTTCTCCCAATTTTTAGGTTGTCTTTTCGTTTTGTTGATGGTTTCCTTTGCTGTGCAGAAGCTTTTTAGTTTGATGTAGTCCCATTTGTTTATTTTTTCTATTGTTTCTCTTGCCCGGTCAGATGTGGTGTTTGAAAAGATGTTGCTAAGACAGATGTCGAAGAGCGTACTGCCTATGTTTTCTTCTAGAACTTTCACAGTTTCAGGTCTTACATTCAAGTCTTTAATCCATTTGGAGTTAATTTTTGTGGATGGTGTAAGGTAAGGATCTACTTTCATTTTTTTGCATATGGCTATCCAGTTTTCCCAACACCATTTGTTGAAGAGACTTTCTTTTCCCCATTGTATGTTCTTGGCTCCTTTGTCAAAGATTAGCTGTCCATAAATGTGTGAGTTTATTTCTGGGCTTTCGATTCTAGTCCATTGATCTGTGTGTCTGTTTTTGTGCCAGTACCATGCTGTTTTTGTTATTATAGCTTTGTAGTATATTTTGAAATCAGGGAGTGTGATACCTCCAGCTTTGTTCTTTTTTCTCAGGATTCCTTTAGCTATTCTGGGTCTTTTGTTGTTCCATATAAATTTTAGAATTCTTTGTTCTATTTCTGTGAAAAATGTTGTTGGAACTTTGATAGGGATTGCATTGAATCTATAGATGGCTTTAGGAAGTATGGACATCTTAACTATGTTAATTCTTCCAATCCAAGAGACCATATATGAGAAACCCACAGCTAATATCATCCTCAATGGTGAAAAACTGAAAGCTATCCCTCTAAGAACAGGAACCAGACAAGGATGCCCACTGTCACCACTCCTATTTAACATAGTACTGGAAGTCCTAGCCAGAGCAATCAGGCAAGAGAAAGAAATAAAAGGGATCCAAATTGGAAAGGAAGAAGTGAAACTGTCACTATTTGCAGATGACATGATTTTATATATAGAAAACCCTAAAGAATCCACCAGAAAACTTTTAGAAGTAATAAACGAATATGGTAAAGTTGCAGGATACAAAATCAACATACAAAAATCAGTTGCATTTCTGTACACTAACAACGAAGTAGCAGAAAGAGAAATTAAGAATACCATCCCATTTACAATTGCAACAAAAAGAATTAAATACCTAGGAATAAACTTAACCAAAGAGGTGAAAGATCTGTACACTAAAAACTATAAAACATTTCTCAAAGAAATTGAAGAAGACACAAAGAAATGGAAAGATATTCCGTGAAAAGTGATATTTATGACAATATTTCATCAAGTAAATAACAAATAGAATGAAACATATTTCCCTCTCCATCTTTATAATGCAACACTGTGCTTTTATTTTTTCTGGCACAAAGAATCATCATAGTAAATTACTCTGGTCTTTTTTATGGGATATAATAAATATTTTTTAAAAGACACATTTAGTTTGTTTTCTTTTTAATTTATAACCAGATGCATTCTAACAACAAACATAATTTATAAACATGCTCTCTCTACCAGAACATTATTTATTTCTGTAATATGTTATTTCATGCATTATTTTACTGGACAGAACATTTAGCAATGTAAAGAGATAACTTTGCTAATTAGTACATATGAATTGTTTGCTGTTTTGTTTGGTAAGACTGGAATATTGTACTTTAAATATGATGGGCTTTTTTGTTTTCATTATTTACCTATTCCATCATCATCCATGATCAGTCTTTTATCATCTCATTCCAGCCATACTGGTCTTATTCCACATGTCTGAATATACCACATAAAAACATTTTAAAAACACTTTATTGAGGTATGACTGACATACAACCAGCTGTACATATTTAATGTATACAACTTAATGTGTTTGGAGATAATATACACCCGTGGAACCATCACTACAATCAAGTCCTTAAACCTATTCATCACCTCCAAATTCTTACTCCTGTCCTCTTAATTTTTTTAATTGAACTACCTTTTTTAAAATACTTTTTTTCTTTTGAGGTAGGAACACTTAACATAAATCTACCCTCCTAGTAATTTTTCAAGTCTACAATACAATATTGTTAAATATAGGCCAATGTTGGACGGTAGGTCGCCAGAACTTATTCATCTTGCATGATTCTTGATGTCCAAACTTCTATTGCCAAGAATCTCTCTTCATCTTGAACTGACAAATCCCCACATGTTTTTAAAAACTCAACTCAAACATCAGCTTTCCATGAAGAATTATCTGATTCATCCAAGTAAGGCTATATACTCTTGTTGACTCTGCTAACTTCTAACTACCTTTATTATGGCACTTTTTAAATTGCCGTGTTATTCTTTTTTCACACGTACCTCACTATGATTTCTTGGAAAGAAGGGCCTTTATCTTATCAAGTTTGCATGCTCACTTCATGGTTTATATCATCTACTAGAGTAATAATAATATAATATATCCATTCATTTATTGAATCTTTAGTTCCAGTTTTTGCACACCTACTATGTTTAAGGCATAGTGCTCGTCACCTTGGGTGTAAAGATATGAATAGGAGGCATGTCCTAAAGACACCCACACTTACTTCCATCATAATTCCATGTGTGTTATTCTATGATCAAGATGAGTATATGATGCTACGGAATCTCTAATTGTTTGCCTAACACAACATGTGGTTTAAGAGGTGTATTCCCTTGAGAAGAGCTGCTTCAGCAGAACCTAACAATGTGAGTAAAAAGAAGCCACATCAAGGTAACTCCCAACATGGAAATGATGTATTGATTACCTAAATGAAAGTATTGAATGAGTGAATGAAATAATAGAAAATAAAGAAGAAATGAGATCCCATTGGTTAATCCCAGACCCTTTACACTTTATTTGGAGACAAAGAAGGGCTGAAAGAAAGTGATTGTAATTATGTAATTTTGTCAGTTCCTACTTGTCTGATTACATATTTCTCTCTCTGGGCACAATACACAGTCAAAGCAACAGGTAGCTCTCTTCCTGAGGGATTTTCCTGAATCCTGGCTGACAGAACATCCTACACCCATAGGGGGAGTTTGAAAGAAGAGAATTATTGATCATACTGAACAATACTATATAATTGGATAATATTTTATTATTTAATAATATTGAATAATTGATAATATTGGTTAAATTATCTCAAAAATTATCTTAAAGATCACCTCTAAGATTTGACATGATTGATGCACCCAGGGAAAGCAAAATAAAATCAAGATCAATCTGCAGAAAAGAGTTCCCAACATGAAGATACATACTGATTTAAAAGATTTTCCATCTCAGTGACTAGGACACTTGTTTGTTTTAAGGAAAATGGGACATCTGATCATGAATCATATTTGTTATTGCCAAATGTGATTCCGAATATGGTATTCCTGGATCACTTTTTTGAACTATAAGCAGATTTTACCTTAATAATAAATAATATTTTAATTCATACAATACATTTACATGAGAATTCTTTGATTAGTACAATATGCAATTATTGAATTTATTTAGTAATATATTTAATGTCAGGTAGATTATACACCAAGGAAACAGGGACAGGCTTAAATGATATAATATAGCATCTTGAGGGATGGCTTACAGGGCTGAGTTTTAAAGGGAAATCTGATGTGAGGAAGAATGTAGTTCCTGGAAGAGCAAAAAGAATCTTTTTTTCTGATGGTGAATTTTTCTACAAGAATGTATAAAGGTGGGATGAAGAGTTGGAAATATAAGGAGTATTAATAAAATGTTGAAATATTAAAAAAACAGTCAATGTCAATTCTTTTGATTCTAGTTAAAGAGAATAAAATTTGTTTCCTGGAAGAAAAGCAAATGGCCAAAGACAATTTTAATTGTATCAACAAGTCATCAAAACGCTTGGTCGTCAGCACCTGTTATGTCTTCGAGGCACAATGCATGCAGAGCAATAAATTTGCAAGAAATGAGATTGACACTTTTTCAGCTTAAATGGGAATTTAAATCATCAATTTTTTATCAGCTCATCATATTAAAGTGGTAGCCTCACTGTCCTGCTGTAGCATATAAAGCATTTCAAAATTCGGGAATATCTCCTTAATTAAAAGTGTCCTTTCAGGCTGGTCCCGTGGCTTCGTGGTTAAGTGCGCGCGCTCCGCTGCTGGCGGCCCGAGTTTGGATCCCTGGCGAGCACCGACGCACCGCTTCTCCGCCCATACTGAGGCCGTGTCCCACGTACAGCAAATAGAAGGATGTGCAGCTATGACATACAACTATCTACTGGGGCTTTGGGGGGGACAATAAATAAATAAATAAAATTATTTTAAAAAATTGTACCTTCAATATCTCTTGGACAGTAAGAAAAATTATATCAATAAATGAGAATTTTGTTATGAGTTAAATAATTTCACAATTATTTTCATATACAGTCTCTATCTTGTGATATAGATGAAGAATTAATCGAATATTGAGTTTTCTGCAGTCTTTTTGTATCCCACGGCCCAGTCTATCAGCTCCTCATGTATGATGAAATTTTGACCACGTGGATCCTGGGGAACAAACTCCCTTACTTTCACCTGAAGTCCAAGACCTTTGGGAAATGATATAGATCAGAATTTCATGCTGTGACACAGAGTTTCTTTTCTCAGCCAGTGACACATAAGCTCCAGTGCTGTTTTTAAATTGGGTGTTTTTTAGGAATGGGTGGAGCTGAAAGGGAGACATAATTGAGAAATGAAATGAGGATGGAAATTGAGGACAGAAAACTCATATACGAACGGGTGGGGATCCTGAGTTGCCCAGCAATTAGATTTTTTTCCCCTCTATATCAGTAATCCTCTGAATAAATTCAATTTGGTGAGTGTTTACTTTTTTGCATACTTAAGTAAGAAGGCATTCCTGTCTGCCCTTAGAGAGCACATGGTGATTTGTTTCAACCATTCCTGAAGATTCCATGTACAGGGAGTGCTGTAGGGCTAAACCTGAGCTACACATTAAGCAATGAGGTTTGCTTTAGGGGTGCAAGGGAGTTTCCTTGAACTCAAGAAGAGACAAAGAAAGACAGCCTGCTTCTTACTAACTTTGAACAAAATATTTTATTAAATGAGAGAGAAAAGATGAAAGCCCCTAGTAAACAATACTCGTACAATAATTGATATAATTTATATATAAATGTATAACTAATATTTATATAATACATGAATATATATAAGGTTATATATATACATAAATAAATATATATTCACAATAAATGTGTGTATTTAGATCTGATATCACATTAACTTCCTTGTACCTGAGAGCAAGAATTTCAAGACACATTATTCATAGGTTTTGGATTTATAAAAGTCTAGGTTCATCTAAGTAGAATTGAAAAGGTCTTGGGGAAATTAAAATATATTTCACAGTATTGGTGTTCTCATCTGTAAGAAGGGGATCAATCTCCTTGTTTCCAAAAGTCATTTTAAATTTCAATGAAGAAATATTTATTTAACTATCAGTAGCCTTTCTAGAAAAATGCAGGAACGTTCAAATAAATTCTCCTTTCCCCAGTGGCATTTAAGATATCACAGGATAGGGCCAGAACTAGATTTTGAAAATCCCTGAATTTTTAAATTCCCTTGGATGAATTGTCATTAAGTCTTATCTTAAAAACTTACCTCTCACAGTGAAAGTTTTTAATTGATTATTTTTAGTTAAAAGAGTAGACACTGTTGCTAAATAGCCCCTACAATCATTAGAGATTTACTTGCAACCTGCACGAAACAACAGCAATTCATTATGCTCAAGTCACCGCTGATATGTCGCAATGTCACTATTACAATTCTATACCCAAATGAAATAACTCTCGTATCCTAAAATACAATAATGGGAATCATATTTAAGGGAGAAATTTTACCTGCTAAGTGAGAAACATGAGCTGACCTGCATCCATTATGGACACCACTTCTGCTTTTATCAAAAGCATTTCATGGAGGGCTCAGGCCGCCACATCCACAGCATGATAGATGTAGTAGCTGGATCCAGACATGGTCGTGTCTAATTTGTCCTTTGGCAGAGAATCCAGGGAGGCATTGAGCGAACACTCCAAAATTTTCCACATTTAGTTCCTGCAAAAGAGCAGTTATAAATTTCAAGCCATAATTTGGTAAAGAGAAAGTCTTCTGGGTATTTAGAGGGGCTAACTGTCCATAGAGAGTGTTTAAATCCAGATATCTCAAAGTTCTGGTGTGCAAAGTAAAGACTCCCATGGTAAGAATGAAAAAGGGGTGAAGTGGAAAAAAAGAAGCATCCCACTGTGGTGTAGTGATCCACACCTTCTGCGTGGTTAAATAATACTTTCCTGCAATTCTCATACTTATTAATATACTTGTGTCACCATACAGGGTTAACATATTGGTTGGTGAGCCTATGATTCTGGCCATGAAGGTCCAATCTTTTGAAGTGTACGTCCTCTTGGTCACAGGTATCTTAGTCACAGGCAGGCACCGTTCATAGTCTCCTCTCTTCTAAATTCCCAGAGGAACTGCTCACTTTTTATATCAACTGACACTAAATTTCCCACCCAGGTCCAGCCAAAATGTATCAACAGCGAGACCCTTCTGAAGACTAAAGATATGTCCTTGGAAGCCATCTGATAGAGAGGAAAAGTAGTCCTTACCTTTCAGTACAGGATCAATATCTCCATAGGTGAGCTGAATCAAAAGAGAAAAAAGGTTCTGTATTGAGTTCTCTGGAAGCAAAATAAACAGAATTTCAGCAAAATTCATATGATCAGGTAGCTAAACTTATATTCTTGGCTCTGTGAATATGAAGCAATATTATCTGATGGTAGAAGTGATTGAGGGGAAGCTTGGCTTTGAAGCCAGACTGCCTGGATTCAAACCCTGACTCTAGTATGACTAGCTTAACGATCTTGAGAAGGTTACATAACCTCTATCCATCTTAGTTTCTATATCTCTAAAAATTCCCATAATAATGGTACCTTTTCATTGCCTTTTATTAAGATTAAATTTGTGACTATTTGCAAAGTATTTGAAGAGTTTAAATTTTTTTTCATTTTTTTCATTTTTTTGTTTATTGCAGTAACATTGGTTTATAACATGGCATAAATTTTAGGTGTACATCATTATACTTTTAGTTCTGCATAGATTACATCACGTTCGCCACCTAAATACTTATTACAACCCTTCACCACACACTTGTGCCAAATTATCCCTTTCGCCATTCTCCCTTCCCCCTTCCCCTCTGGTAACCACCAGTCCAATCTCTGTCTCTATGCATTTGTTTGTTGTTTTTATTATCTACTACTTAATGAGTGAAATCATACGATATTTGACCTTCTCCCTCTGTCTTATTTCACTTTGCCTAATACCCTCAATGTCCATCCATGTTGTCACAAATGCCTGGATTTCATTGTTTCTTATGGCTGAGTAGTATTCGACTGTGCATATATACCATATCATGTTTATCCATTCATTCCTTGTTGGGCCCTTAGGTTGCTTCCAAGTCTTGGCTATTGTGAATAAAGCTGCAATGAACACAGTGGTTCATGTATCTTTACGTATTGGTGTTTTCAAGTTCTTTGGATAAATATCCAACAATGGAATAGCTGGATCATATGGTAGTTCTATCCTTAAGTTTTTGAGGAATCTCCATACTGTTTTCCATAGAGGCTACACCAGTTTGCACTCCCACCAGCAGTGTATGAGAATTCCCTTCTGTCCACAGCCTCTCCAACACATGTTGTTTCCTGTCTTGTTAATTATAGCCATTCTGACAGGCGTGAGGTGATATCTCATTGTAGTTTTGATTTGCATTTCCTTGATAGTTAATGATTTTGAAGATCTTTTCAGGTGTCTGCTGGCCATCTGTATATCTTCTTTGGAGAATTGTCTGTTCAGGTCTTTTGACCAAGTAAAATAGTTTTAAGTACATGTTTACATATAAAATTTTACTAACTAGAAGATAAATAACTAAGGTGTGGTTATTTCAGAATATCCAGCTTCCACTCCTTTCAGAGAATTTGGGCAACCACATTTCCAGAAGCTACGGTGGTCTGCTTTAGCAAATGATGATAGCCTCTGGTTACTTCATCTCTTCTCAGCTTCACACACCAAAATAAGGAATCCACCATATCAAGAACTATCTGTGGTAGGTATTTTCCTATTAGGGAGATATGAAAACCCACTTTCTTCTTTTCCACTTGAGTGGCCACAGAATTTCACCAAGGAGGAAATCTTCAGTCTCTCCAGATCCATCCCCCCACCATGTTCATACCCGTGGTATTTATAGAGCTCCAGCAATGTCCCAATCTGGGCAGAGAATGCTGGTGTGGCTCCTGCAGTGACAGTCACAACCTTGATTTGTGCCTGGCAGGTGTCATTAGGGATCTTCTGGCCTCCACCCAATGACCACCTCATGGTGCTATCCAAGGTGCTGACATCACTGTGGAAGGAATTGTAGACATGGAAACCCAGAGACACGTTGGGGAGCAGTTGGGGGCTCCTGTTGATCTCCTTGAAGGCAAAAACAAAGACCAGGACATAACGATTGTTTTTGTAGTTCAACCTGTACCAAAGCCATAGTATTAGGAATAAGATAAAGTCATGCACTTCAGGCGTAACTCCCATGGGAAAAAAAGGAGGAAAAGCATGGCATTTTGACTCAAGCAACTTGTTCATTTCGGAGCAATTACTGTCTCTTCATGACTTTGGAATCCAAAGCACATGCACATGGTGTTCCCAAAGCCTTGGAAGATCCAGCACTACCGCTCTGCACTCAAAAGAGATAGAACAGTGTCCTAAAATGAGATAGTTGGAAGGGTGCTTAAGGGGAAAGGGCCAATTTACATATTTGTTTACAAGTCAAGCACTACTTCATGCACTGACAGCAACATGAGGTTGGTCATGGCCAAGTGCCGGTATAATGAGATGAAGCAAAAGATCATGTTCCATACAAAGAAACTAGGTAAGACAGGGAAGTACATAAGAAAAGCTTGGAGGCAGAGCAAGTCGAATATAGCATGGTGTCATCAAAACTTTTGCAATAAACCTTTATAAAACTGCCTGCCTCGCAGAGCTAGGAAACACATCTCACCAGAAGCAGGGAAATTTCACCATAATAAATAAGGAGATAATCTTAGGGAGAAAATAAAGAGAAAGAGAATTTATGACTCTATGGTTTTCTAAAAGAGTAAAAACAATTCAGAGTCCAAGGAGCAAGGTAAACTTGCAGCTTTTCATATGTTTATTTACAGATTATAAAACCGTCATAGGCAGTGAGCTTTACAGATTACCTTTGGTTTGATTCTTCTCTTGCACATCTAAGTTCAATCCAACTTATTTTTCAAACAATTTAATTGATAAGGGACAACACGCAATTCCAGAAGATTGCAGAGTAGAGTGTAGGCTTTTGTCGCTCTACTACTAAAATATTATTTTCATTGGTGAATACAGCTTTAAAAACCAAAATGTTGGGATACTGTAATTCTGAGTCACCCAGAGACACTCTGATTGGATTAAAAGAGGGCTTGTATTCATTTCCTATTGCTACTCTGAGAATCTACCACAGATTTAGAGGCTCAAAACAACACAAATCTATTAGCTTGTACTTTGGGAGGTCAGAAATATAAAATGAGTCTCACTGGCTAAAATCAAGGTGTCAGCAGGACTGCATTCTTTCTGGAGGCTCTAGGGAAGTGTCCATTTCCTTGCACATTCTAGCTTCTAGAGGCTTCCCACTTTCCTAGGTAATAGCCTCGTATCACTTCAATCCCTGTTTTTGTGGTCATAACTCCTTCTCTGACTCTGACTTTCTTGACTTATCCGTTCACTTGTAAGGACGCTTGTGATTATTTTGCACCCATCCAGATAATTCAGGATTATCTCCTCCTCTCAAAATCCTTGATTCTTCACATTTGCCAAGTCTCCTTTCTATGTGAGGTAACATATTCACAGATTCGAAGGATTAGGACTTTGTCACCTTTGAGGGCACGTTCCACCTACCACAGGATATAACTACATTCTTTCCAATATTTGAAGCAAAACACAGAAAAGACTAAAGTAAATAGAAATGTTATTCCATTTAAATATGAACCAAAAGAAAGCATGGGTATCCTTGTTAATATCTGATAAAATCAGACTTCATATCAAAAAGAATGTAAAATATCAAAGTTGGTGACCATATGTCATGAAAGGAAGAGAAGATCAAGTACTTACAGTGAATATATGTATCCCCCCAAACTGAAAAAAAGCTACTATTTATAGACCCATGTGCATAAGTACATACATGAACAACCAGATTTGGAGGTTTAGCACAACCTCTTAGAAATGGTCAAATTAGAGACAAAAAATTATGCAAATTCATGGAAAACAAGCTTAACAGAGAGTTACATAAAACAGTAAATAATGCTGGTCTATTTTGAACACCAAAGAATATACATACATTTGACAATACAATGGGCCATCAAGTAAGCCTTTGAACATTGAAATTATACACAGTGCATTCTCTGACCACAGTATCATTAGGCTAGCAATTAATAAAAAGACATCTAGAAAATTTCATTATATATAATGTGTGTGTGTGTATATACATATATTTTAAACACTTGATCTTTGATAAGTACTAGGGATCTAATGTACAACATGACTATAGCTAACACCGCTGTATGATACATATGAAAGTTGTTAACAGAGTAAATCCTGAGTTCTGATCACAAGGAAAAACATATTCCTTTCTTTATTTTTTTGCTTTTTCTCTTTATTGTATTTATATGAGATGATAGATGCTAACTAAACTTATTGTATTAATCATTTTACCAAATATATAAGTCAAACCATCATGCTGTACACCTTAAATTTATACAGTGATGAATGTCAATTACATCTGTATAAAACTTGAAAAAAACACATCTTTCTCAGAGAATACTCCAAATTATTTTAGACCATAAAGGATACTTAGTAAATGCATTTTGAAGAAAAATAAATGTCATCTCAATAAAAAGTTCGTTTTTGAATAATCTGTATACTTTGTTGAGATTTGCTCTTAGCACTAATTTCTAGTCAAGATATGGTGTGCCCAAGGATTCTCTCCCCTCCCAGATCGTGGGTCAGGAGCAGGATGGCATGTGGATCACCGCAGTGGGATCTTGGTTTTTTTTGCCTGCAACTTGCATCATTTAGGCTTTCAGAAAATAATCACTAATGGAGATTATTCCAAGGCAGGAGAAAATAAAAGATGCTTTTTTCTGTCTTCTGTTTGCGGGGAAATATTCCAGAAGGGAAAAAGAAAGGAAACCACAAATAATTATTAAAGGAAAAGAAAGGAGCTGATGATTCATTGTTTACTGGAGAATCTCAACACAGCTTTTATGTTCAACTTTCATAACTGTCAGAAGGATTCACACACACACATGAACTTAGAGGTAAAATGTGACATCTTTGCTTGGACGAATCACAAAGAAATTTCTGTTGCATTTATGAATCCTGGGTCAATGTATAGAAGGGAGAAAACCCACTGACCACCAAGTCCCCTTCCTTGTAGACACTGGGCCTTATGTAATCAAAGCTGTTAGAATAAATCATCATACACATGGAATGTGGAAAATTCACAAGGAGGGGCAGAAGAAGTAGAAACAACATCCCAGCTGACTCACCAGTTTGAGGCAAGTCCTCAGGTCAGTGGTTACTGGGGCAGCAGAGCAGGAAGGAGACCTGCAATGTAGCCATCTGCAGGGAAATTTTATTCCTGTGCAAGCTACACGTGTCTAAATGTGCTCTGCCATTCAAGACCATGGAAAGAAGAATTGTTATTGATCAGAACTAGGGCATTTTCAGAAGCAATATATATTGGCTCAGATCTTCCCCCAATATGACTGTGGATCAAAGTTGCTTCTGGTCTCCTCTTGCTGTCACTTCCCCAGTCCAGGCCTAACTGGTCACTGCACTCAGTAAGGAGCCCTGGGGTCCTCCTTGCCCTGGGGTCTGCACCTGACACGCTGTGCCCTGGTAAAGGCAAAGGTGAAAAATCTATTTGGGCAACATTTTCCACTGCAGGTGCCAGAGATTTCATCAGGGCTGGGGGTCAGCAGGGCTCTGGGAACTACATCATCCTGAGATTGGATTTTTTCTTTCCCAGGCAAACATTCTGTTTCTTGCAATTGACTGAGAGGTGTTGCATCCATCAAAACACAGCATCAGACAGAGCTGGTATTGCAATCAGCAAAAACAGCCCAGCATCATTCCTGTGATACCCAAGGAGGAGGTCATTGACCATGCCTTGGGTTACCCTCAAGGGTACTTTATAACCTATATCGCCAACCTCATCCTTAGGTTTATTCGACAGTTGTCTGAAGAACTGGTCTCATGCACAGTTCAGGAGATAGATATCCATTATCCAGTTCGTATCAGTTTGGCACGAGATAAAGTCTAAATTCACATATATTTACACTTAACCTATTCCTTAGACCTATATCCTGTGCCAGGACTCCAGCACTTAATTACTACATGTTCCAGTATCTTCCATTTAAAGTCTGTCTCTCCTAAACAGAAAGTCTCTCTCAATAGCTCTTTTGCCGTTTCTTTGCTAATCTTCAAGTCAAACATTTGCAAGGTTGTTAGTATTCAAATATTCCTCTTCCTCAATTCCCATTCTTTTCAAATCATTTCATTCAGGTCTGTCCAAGTATGTCACTCAATCTGCTCTTGTCAAGGACATCAGCAGCTTCTATGAGGCCCAATTCAGTGGTGATTTTTTACCCTTATTTTACTTCACCACGCAGCGTCATTTGACCCGGCTGACTGCTCTATCCTTAGGACAATACTTTCTAAATGTTTTCTTTTTTCTAAGTTCTCCATATTCTTCCTACCTCATGTGTATCTCTCTCCTGATCTCCTGTACTGTAGCCTCTTTGTTTTATTCACCTTTAAATGCTTGATACTTTTCTTCATGGATCTTGTGTTTACTCCATTTAAGAGTTTTTTAATTTTGTCTCAAACAATGAATATATTTGCTATATTCTAAAGTTTTGTTGTTTTACTTTCTACTTTTAGATCTAAAATCCACTGTGATTTGACTGTTATGTACATTGTGAAGTAGGAGTTCAGCTTCATTTTTTTTTTTTTTGGCTTAAACAACAGAAATTTATCTTCTCACATTTATGGAGGTTAGAAGTCCAAGATCAAGGTTTTGACAATGTTTGCTCCTTTTGAGGGTCATGAGAGGGAGTGACTCTGCCTTATCCATCTTTCTTAGTTTCTGATGGTTTGCTTCATTTTTTGTTACAAACATCCAATTAGTTAAGCACTACTGATAAAAGGACTTTCTTCTGTCTACTTCTCTGCAGTGCTGTCTTTGACATAAATCAGAGTTCCATATGTCTGCATGCCTATTTATAGACTCTATGTTCAGTTCCATATTTTGTATCACAAAGCCATGCAGTGTTAATTACTGTAGCTATGGTAAGTCTTGATACGTGGCAGTGTATACCCTCTAGATTACTTCTTCCTTAAGAACACCTTGGAAATTCTTGGTCCTCTTCATTTCTTTATAAATTTTATCATCAGATTATCAATTTCTACCCATCATCCTGCCAAGATTTTGATTGAGATTATTTGGAATCTATAGATCAATGGGATAGAATTGATGTCGTTAAATAAGTGATGCTACCGATGCAAGAAGGTGGTATTTCTCTCCATTTATTTATATTTTCTTTAATTTATCAATAGTAATTTGTACTTTGATTTGGACAGGCCTTGCACATCTCTCATTAGATTTAATTCTATTGCACAGTAGTAAATGTTTTTGATCCAGCCCTTGTCATTGTATGACACATGTCTCTAATGATCTTTATTCTGTAATTTCTATTTGCAATATATATTGGCTCAGCCCTCCCCTCCAAGGCGCTAGGAATCAGAGTAGCATTTTATAAGTGCCCCACGTTTCTTTGAAAGCAATGTGTATTCTCTTACGGTTGGTTATAGAGTACACTCCCAGTAACTCAAGCTCATTTTGTTTCGGGATATAGTATCACATTCAGATTTATTTTCTGAAACTTATTTAGGGATAGAGGTGTATTGAAGTCTTATACTACGGTTATAGATCCACAAATTCTTTTTTGGTATTCTGTGATTTTTTTCTTTATATATTTGGGTGTAAGGTAAATAACTAGATTCAGGATTAGGTCTTTTCTTGTGAATTGTTCCTTTTTATGAAGGGACCTTATTTTTTCATAGCAAAGTATTCCAATACACTAATAAATGATCAAACATTTCTTCTGATAGACCAGGCACTCTTCTAAATGCCTTATGAATATTAACTTACGGAGTACTAAATATAAACTTAACAAGTGTGTACTAGTTTCATACCCACTTTAGATATGAGAAAACTGTCATGTCACTTGCCTGAGCTCTCTGGCTAGAAAATGGTAGAGCCCGGATTTGAGCCCAGACAGTCGACACCCTTAACCATCAGCCTATTTGTTGAGCACATTGTATATGCCAAGAACTGTTGGAGACACTGGTGTCTGTAACAATGAATGAAACTCCACTTTTGCTATTGGAGCACTTAAGTTCTAATAGGGGAAAGACAGACTATAGAAAAATCAAGAAAACATGTTACTATAAGTGTTATGCAGAAAATGAAAACATTTTAAGACAGTTAAGAGGGAATGGGTTCTTGCTATTTTACATAGAATAGGAAGGGAAAATGTCTTAGTTAAGGGGCACTTGAACAGAGACCTTAACGAGTTGGGACTGTGAGTCATAGGAATTTATGTGGCTAAAGCAGTCTTGTCCTGCAAAGCTCCACAACACGGAGGCCAGTGTGATTGGAGTAGATCATGTTGGGGACAGTGAGGGAGTGGTAGAAGATGATATAGTCAGAGACTTCGTGAGTCCTGATCTTGTTGGGTTTTATGGTTCACTATTAGGTCTTTTCCTTCTGCTATCAATGAGTTGGCATATCAGTTGTAATCTCAGCAGGAAACAGAGGACACACTGAGACTAGGAAGATTCACGTAGAGTTTTCATAAAGGGGCTTCTCGGAGTAGTGGACAGGATGTAAGAAAACCAGAAAAGGTCGTTGGTACCCAGTAAGATGGTAAGTGCAAGGCTCTATTAACACCCCTAAGCTTGAAGGGGTAAGGACAATGAAAAATTATCGAATTCTAGAAAGAAGACAGGAGGAAATCGCATTCCAGGAGCTGAGAGGAGGTCAGGGGTAGCATCCAGCCCCAGGTTCTCCGGCAAGAAATAGCCAGGACCAGATGTCACTCTCTTTCATCCTTCTGATTTCATATCTAGGCTCCCCATTGACCAAACTTAGCCAAAAGCCATAAGGTAAGAAAGCCAGCTGACATAATTCATCTTCACTAACTTTCCTGGGTGCAGCAAGATAGAGAAGGCGGATCTACTGGGGAAAATGGAAGATATTCTGAACTGTGCAGCCCTTTTTTGCCTGAGAATCTACTCTTGTCAATCACCTGTGTGGAAAGTTCATACCTCTGCCCAGGACTCCCAACATCTACTGTACTGTCCTAGGTGCAATCCAAGCATTGATACTCCCATGTGTAGTCTAAAATAGTTGCCATTGCAAGTGTTTTCCATGTAAGATGGGTTATGGGGTTCTTGGGAAGAATTGCAAACAATAATTAACCAACAGGTCCTGGTTCCCAAATGTGGACACTTCTACCAGGAGACAAAGTCAGAGTCCCATTGAACTTTACTGCTGCTTATGAGGCCAACAGAATGAAAGAAGTCACTATGGCCTCTGGCACAAGTAATTCATCCAGAGGATATGGGGCTTCAGTTATACAGTGAGGGCAAAGAAGACATTTGGCATTCAGGTAGTCCGGTGGGATGCCTTTTGATATTCTTTCCCCAATTATTTTTATAATTAAATGTAACAGCTGTATCCTGTGAAGGGTGTGGTGACCAGGTGTTCAGATGAGTCAGGGATTAGGAACTGGATCCTCCTCCCGGTAAGCCATCCAGACCAGCAGAGGTGATTTCAAGGGTGAGAGGAATCTAAATGGGACATTAGGAGAAGTGGGATGGTAAGTATCAATTGCAGCACCAAGAAAAGGTGCAGTCAATAGCTGTCTGTAACTTGTCTTACTGATTTCCTCTTGTAAGTTTCCCCAGTTAACATGACCAACCAGAATCCTAATGCACTGACTTTAAGAAGCAAGTGCATCTGAGTGGCATAAGTGGTGCACCATAACGGAGACAGTGGTATATTTTTTAGATTCTTCTTTCATGACTAAGTCACTTCCTCTTGTAGCTGCAGAAAGTCTTCTAAGGGCTCATCCTGCCAACCCATCTGGGAATTTCCATGGGCCAAAGGAAAGGGCCACACCTAAGGTTATGACCGATCCCAATGGCAGCTCACTTCTAATGACTGGTTCATGGCGTGGGGGGGAAATACAAAGACCCAATTCCTTTGCCTCAATTTGAGACACCACTGCAGGCCCACCACTGCTCCAGAGCTCCCCTTAGGATCAACTATTTTCTCCGTTTATAACTTATCACAGTTCAAACTTTTCTTACATCCAATCTCAGTTCTCTCCTTTAGAGATGTTTACCTCAAGCAAGTAACAAACATTTTATGCCAAAGTTTCTTCATCTGTATAATGAGAACAATGAGATTGACTACTTCACAGACTTGTATAAAGGATCAATCAGCTAATAAATGTAAAGCACTTATGAGTCTTCCAGTATATAGGAAACATTATATGTTTCATCTTTTATTGTGAATTAATTAAAATCCATTGTAGGAGTATACTGAGCAAAATAAGCCACACACACAAAAAAGTAAATATTCTATGATTCTATTTGTACAAATTCCGAGAACAGTCAAAAAATAACCTGTGATAGGAAAAATAATCAGTACAGTGGTTGCATCTAAGATCATATTGTGGAGAAGGGGTGAGGAAGGAGCAAGGATTGACCAAGAAGGCACATGGAGGAACTTTATGGGGTGAAGAGAACGTTCTATATCTTGAAAGGCGTTACATAGGTTTCATAGGTGTATGCACTTGTCAAGATGCATTGAGTTCTACACCTAAGATCTATGCATTGTGCTATGTGTAACATATGCCTCAATTTAAATCAGATTCATTTTCCTAAGTGAAAGAAGCCAGAGACAAAAAGCCATTTATTATAGATTCCATTGTACGCCATTTGGGGAAAGGCAAAACTGTAGGGAAGGACAACAAATCACTGGTTTCCAGGAGCAAAGAGTAAGAGAGGGGATGACTACAAATGGGCAGCACAAAGGAGTTTTGGAGTGATGGAATTGTCCTATTAAGATTGTTCGTTTGTGTATCATGTTCGATCACGCCTATGTTGATAGATACACAACTCTATGCATTTGCCAAGACCCATAGAACTGTACAACCCAGAGTGGATATTACTGTAGGTTAAAAACATTAATCCACCAGGTAGTGAAGGGAACATAAAATGGAAAACAATCTATAACAAATGAATCTAAATGTTTTGCAAATGAAAAACATAGCCACAATGAAGGCTATGAAAAGGAAACCAAATTTACTTTGGAAAACTATGTTTTACCACATCCGGTAAGCCTGTATCAAAAGAACTGACCAGAAATCCTGTACTCTAGCTCATAAAAGATGTTTCTCAGAAGGGCATGGGTTAGCAATTCTGAAACTAGTTTATGCATATATTGGATCTGAACAACTAAGTAAATATATTGTTGATGATGAGAGCCAGTGTATCACAGTCAAAGAAAGATGTTAGCTCAGAAGGCCTAGAAGAACGACACTCCAGTAATAATGAGAATACCTATCAACCACCCAGAAATTGGTTTCTAAGATACTATTCTAAAGAAAAAGGAGGGAACCAGGGCTCTCTGGAGGAATAGAGGATTCCAGGGCTACACTAGAGGAATTACAACCTAATCCTGAAATATCTCTGAGGGATATTCTAGTGGAAAATAAAGATTCACAAAAAGAAGTCCCCAAAAGCTGCCTAAAAATCTCCCCACAGGAACTTGAATAACACCTCACTTGTGCATGTGGAGGGGACGAATCTAGGAGATTTGGAAGAGAAAAGCCACTGAAAACTTAATATGGTGCAGAAATTTCAGAGATCACACATGCCAGGAGTGGGAGGTTGGATATTGGACTCATCTGGATTGGAATGACCTTGATTAAAAAAAAAAAGCTCTGGCTTTCAATTATGAGCCTAGAAATGTCACAGCCTGACAGTCAGTGCCACACACCAAGAGTAAGGACTAGATTTTAGGAGTCAGTGAAAAACTGAAATAAATATCTCATTTTAAGGTCTAAAACCTAGCCTTCAGAGGCTCACGGTGATCCATTCATACTAGAAACGTAACCTTTAGAGGAAGGTAACATGATTAAGAGCTTCTACGAGGTTTTGTTCACAAGATCCAGCACACAATAAAACATTACTACACATGCAGAGCAGCAGGAAAATGCTCTTAATTACGAACATATAAATCAGTAGATACATACCCAGAGACAATCCAGATACTGGAGTTAGCAGACAAGAACTTCAAAATAACTATGAATAAAAGGAAATAAACATGGACAATTGTAGAAAAGGAAAAACAAACTAGAAATCTTTAAAGCCACCAAAGAAAAAAGACCTGTTTCTGTCAAAAGAGCAATAAGAAGTCTGGAAACTTTTCAAAAGAAACTTTGGAAGCAAGAAGACATGTATGACATCTGACAGCTAAAGGGTTGAATGGGAGAGGGAAAAAAAACTGCCAATTTAAAATTCTTTGACTTAAGAAAAATATTCTTCAAAAATTCTGACAAATTAAAGATATTTTCCAAATGGGGTTTAAAAAAACCAAGCTAAAACAATTAAACAACAGCAGAACTGAAAATCAAGAAACTCGAAAGAGTTTTCAGGCTGAAGGAAAAGAATTACACCCAAAGACATAATGTTAAGCATGATCATCAGCAGGAGACAAAATGTACGTAAATATAATGAATAGTGACTGAATAAAACAATCCTGTATACTTTTACAACTTTTATGTAAGTCTAAACGTTTTCAAAATAAAATGTTTTAAAAAAAACATGAAACTGATACCCGAAAACTAGAGATGATGGATGCCTCTCCAAGGGAATCCCCACTCCACCCCCCAAGACTAGAGATTATGGAGCCCCAGCAAATGGTGCTCACAATCTGCATCCAACAGCAGATGTGACAGAAGCCCTAGCAAAACACCACCAGTTCCTTCCAAAACTAGAGGCAACTAGACCTCAGATAACTGTCATCCGCAAACACAAATGCTGGGGTCTGAGCAAGCAAGTCTTACATCCCCCCATAACTAGAAATTATGGGACTCCAGCAAGCATCCCCTAGTCACTTCCAATTCTAGAAATGACAGCAGTCCCATAAGTCACACCCTTAGCTGCTCCTCAACACTAGACAATGGGAAGGCTCAACCCAGTGACCCACCCAGTCTATGCCAACAATACAGACAAGGGCAGACCCAGAAAGTGTGACTTCTGATCTCCCCCAGCACTAGACAAAAGGAGGTATATAAAGACCCCTCGAGAGCCCCCTGACTAAAGATAAGTGGAATCTCATGCAATTATCCCACTCCTCTCCCTGAATTAGAGACAATGGCCCTCCATCCAGTGACCCGTTCCTGTCACCCCAAAATTTGAAAAGTGGGGTCACCGTACAAGCAGCAGTCTTCCAGTCTCCAAGCACCAGAGACAACAGGAACCTCAGCCTCCTACCTCTCAGTTATCCCCAACATCATGAGGGCTCCATCAAATGACAGAAGCTTCAGCAAGTGATCCCCCATATTCCTGCAAGATTAGAGACGTTGGAAACCCCAAAAAGCAGCGTACAGCCCCCTACACACCAAGAAGAAGGAGCTGCAACAAACGCCACACCATTTTCACCAACACAAACCCCAGCTTGCCTCTTGACTCCTAAGACTAGATACGAATATCCCCAGCAAAGAGTAACCCTAGCCTCCCCCTCCAGAAAAGAAATGACGAGAGTATCACTAGGCAACACAACAGGTTCTCCAATGTAAGTGTAAAACAGATGCTCAGAAAACTCCCTCTCTTCCCATTATCACAAAATAATATCTATAGAAGTATCAGAAAGCAGCACTCAACACAAATGAGAGGAGCCCACAATGCAAATCCCTTCCAACAGGAGACGCCGGCCCCTGTGGTGACTCCTCCCTAATCCCAAACACAAGGAACATTCTGAGCCCCAGCTGGCAGCTCTTCAGCTTCCTCTTGCTGTGTAGATGTCTCTGTCCCCAACTGTAGTGGATAGCTAGAGCCCCACTCAACCTAATATCCCCTGCTCTGGGGAATGTGGAGGACCCAGTCTCAGAATAAGGGACACAACAGTTGTCCTGACAAGTCACCAAAAACCCCCAAGCTCCCCTTCTACAGAAGATGACAGGAGCCCAGGAAGCAAACTTTCCCCCAATATTTCCTGCTCCAGCAATCCCCTCTTATCTGTTGCACATCCTGCTGACCTTCAGAATGTCCTCTACCGCTAAAAGACTTACTAGGGGCCAAGGAAGGTTGGAGCTGGGGGAGAGGCTGAGAAAGATAGAGTGGGGAGAGGAGCAAGCGTAAAGGGAAAGATGAGACCTTCCATGTTGTCCCAAACACAGCTATGAATTCCAGAAGCCCCAAACAGCTCCAATCAAACCAGGTTCTCAGGAGTGAGCTGGAGCAGAAGAAAAGGAATTCTGGGCTGCTGAGGAGAGGTGGCCTGAAGGAAAGACGGGTGTGTGGGCTAGCAGCCAAAATAGCCACCAATGCTACTTTCCACCTGTGTTTATGCCCTGTGCAGTCTCCTCCCACATTTGATTAGCCATGAATTGTCATGAACCCAAGTGATCAATACAGTGCTGCAGAAATGACAGGGTCTCACATCTGAGGCTACATCATAAAACACACTGAGGCTTCCTCCTTGGTCCCTTAGATTGTGCCCTCTCTAGGGGAAGCCATCCACCACACCATGAGGACGCTCAAGTAGCCCTGTTGAGCGGTCCACGTGGAGAGGAATCAACTTGTCAGTACCAAGTGCTCACTATTCAGTCAGCCACCTGGGAAGCTCTTCCAGCCTCAGTCAAATTTTGAACTTTAATGACTATATATGCTAACATGTTTAGGAGTGAAGTCTTCTGCTGTCTGCAACCTACTTTAAAATGCATTAAGCATAGATGGATTCTTGGGTAATAAATGGATGGAAGTGGCAAAGTAAACATAGTAAAATGTAACTGATGGAATCTAGGTGGTGGACTGTCTTCATTAGGGCTGCCCTAGTAAAGTACCGCAGACGGGGTGGCTTAAAGAGCAGAAATTTACTTTCTCGTAATTCTGGAGGCTGGAAGGCCAAGACCAAGGTGCCGGAAGGATTGGATTCTCCTGAGTCCTCTCTCCTTGTCTTCCAGATGACCATCCTCTTGCTGCCTCTTCACGTGGTCATCCCTCTGTGCATGCGAGACCCTGGCGTCTCTTGGTCTGTGTGTCCTAATCTCATCTTATAAGGACACTGATCAAATTGGATTAAGATCCACCCTAATGGCCCTATTCTATCTCAGTTACTTTCTTTTAAGTCACAACCTCCAAATAAAGTTACAATAAGAGGTACTAGCGATTTGGGCTTCAACACATGACTGTTGAGGGAACAGAATTTTATCCATAACATGAGTGTTCACTGTACAACTCTTTCAAATTATCTCCATGCCTGAACATTTTTCCTAATAAAGTGGGTGCGGGTGGTGTGCTAAGGCAGGAAAGAAAAAAAGGAATTGTTAACAAAAAAATCATGCCGGAAACCCTAGTTGTTTTGTGGAATAGAGATTATCATAGATTTAAATGTAAATATTAAAGCTGTGAAAGTCCTAGAAAAAATCAAGGGATAAGTATTTTATATATAATCTCAGAGAAGAGATGGTCTTTTAAAAGTATAACATAAAACAAGAAACGAAACTAACACTTTTTTGTGTGTGTGACTTCTCTTTTGTTGGAAACAGATATTTTAATATTCTTTTTTTATTGATGTTTTAATGGTTTCTAACATTGTGAAATTTTGGGTTGTACATTTTTGTTTGTCCATCACCATATATATGACTCCCTTCACCCCTTGTGCCCACCCCCCACCCCCACTGCCCCTGGTAACTGCAGTCCAGTTTTCTCTGTCCATGTGTTGGTTTATATTCCACATATGAGTGAGATCATACAGTGTTTGTCCTTCTCTTTCTGGCTTATTTCACTTAACATAATACGCTCCAGGCCCATCCATGTTGTTGCAAATGGGACGATTTTGTCTTTTATTATGGCTGAGTAGTATTCCATTATATATATATATACCACATTTTCTTAATCCAATCGTCAGTCGAGGGACACTTAGTTTGCTTTGACTTCTTGGCTATGGTGAATAATGCTGCAATGAACATAGGGGTGCATAAGCTTCTTTGGATTGTTGATTTCAGGTGCATTGGATAGATTCCCAGTAGTGGGATGGCTGGATCATAGGGCATCTCTATTTTTAATTCTTTGAGGAATCTCCATACTGTTTTCCATAGAGACTGCACCAATTTGCATTGCCACCAGCTGCGTATGAGGGTTCCTGTTTCTCCACATCCTCTCCAACAGTTGCTGTTTTTTTGTCTTGGTGATTATAGCCATTCTAACGGGCGTGAGCTGGTATCTTAGTGTTGTTTTGATTTGCATTTCCCTGATGATTAGTGATGTTGAGCATCTTTTCATGTGCCTATCGGCCATCTGTATATCTTCCTTGGAGAAGTGTCTGTTCATTTCCTCTGCCCATTTTTTGATCAGGTTGTTTTTTTTGTGTGTTGTTCAGTTGTGTGAGTTCTTTATATATTATGGAGAACAACCCCTTGTCAGATGTATGTTTTGCAAATATTCTCTCCCAGCTGGTGGGTTGTCTGTTCATGTTGATTCTGGTTTCATTTGTCTTATAAAAGCTCTTTAATCTGATAAAGTCCCACTTGTTTATTTTTTCTTTAGTTTCCCTAGTCTGGGTAGGCATGTCATCCGAAAAGATTCCTTTAAAACCAATGTCAAATAGTGTGTTGCCTATATTTTCTTCTATGAGTTTTATAGTTTCAGGTCTCACCTTCAGGTCTTTGATCGGTTTTGAGTTAATTTTTGTGTATGTCGATAGCACGTGGTCCACTTTCATTCTTTTGCATGTGGCTGTCCAGTTTTCCCAACACCATTTATTGAAGAGACTTTCCTTTCTCCATTGCATGTTCTTAGCACCTTTGTCGAAAATTAGCTGTCCGTATATATGTGTTTTTTTTCCTGGGCTTTCAATTCTGTTCCATTGATCTGTGTGTCTGTTTTTGTACCAGTACCATGCTGTTTTGATTACTATTGCTTTGTAGTATGTTTTGAAGTCAGGGATTGTGATGCCGCCTGCTTTGTTCTTTTTTCGTAGGATTTCTTTAGCTATTCGGGGTCTTTTTTGCCCCATATAAATTTTAGTATTCTTTTTTCTATTTCTGTGAAGAATGTCATTGGGATTCTGATTGGGATTGCATTGAATCTGTAGATTGCTTTAGGTAATATAGACATTTTAACTATGTTTATTCTTCCAATCCACGTGCATGGGATATCTTTCCATTTCTTTATGTCCTCATGGATTTCTTTCAATAACGTTTTGTAGTTCTCATTGTATAGCTCCTTCACCTCCTTGGTAAGATTTATTCCTAGGTATTTTATTCTTTTTGATGCAATTGTAAATGGTATTATCTTTTTGAGCTCTCTTTCTGTAAGTTCATTATTAGCATACAGAAATGCAACTGATTTTTGTAGATTGATTTTGTACCCTGTAACTTTGCTGTAATTGTTGATTGTTTCTAATAATTTTCCAACAGATTCTTTAGGGTTTTCTATATATACAATCATGTCATCTGCAAATACTGAGAGTTTCACTTCTTCGTTACCTATTTAGATTCCTTTTATTCCTTTTTCTTGCCTAATTGCTCTGGTCAAAATCTCCAGTACTATGTTGAACAGGAGTGGTGGGAGTGGGCAGCCCTGCCTCGTTCCTGTTCTCAGAGGAAAGGCTTTCAGTCTTTCCCCGTTGAGTATGATGTTGGCTGTGGGTTTGTCATATATGGCCTTTATTATGTTGAGGTACTTTCCTTCTATTCCCATTTTATTGAGAGTTTTTATCATAAATGGATGTTGTATCTTGTCAAATGCCTTCTCTGCGTCTATTGAGATGATCATGTGGTTTTTATTCTTTGTTTTGTTGATGTGATGTATCACGTTGATTGATTTGTGGATGTTGAACCATCCCTGCGTCTCTGGTATAAATCCCACTTGATCGTGGTGTATGATCTTTTTAATGTATTGTTGTATTCTGTTTGCCAATATTTTGTTGAGGATTTTTGCATCAATGTTCATCTGCGATATCGGCCTGTAATTTTCTTTCTTTGTATTGTCTTTGTCTGGTTTTGGTATCAAGGTGATATTGGCCTCATAGAATGAGTTAGGAAGTGTTCCATCTTCCTCTATTTTTTGGAATAGTTTGAGAAGGATGGGTATTAAATCTTCTTTGAATGTTTGGTAAAATTCACTGGAGAAGCCATCTGGTCCTGGATTTTTATTTTTTGGGAGGTTTTTGATTACTATTTCAATCTCTTTACTTGTTATTGGTCTATTCAGAATCTCCATTACTTCTTGATTCAATTTTGGGAGGTTGTATAAGTCTAAGAATTTATCCATTTCTTCTAGATTGTCCAATTTGTTGGCATATAATTTCTCATAGTATTCTCTTATAATCCTCTGTACTTCCGTAATATCCGTTGTAATTTCTCCTCTTTCATTTCTAATTTTATTTACTTGAGCCTTTTCTCTTTTTTTCTTAGTAAGCCTGGCTAAGGGTTTGTCGATTTTGTTTATCTTCTCAAAGAACAAACTCTTTGTTTCATTAATCATTTCTACTGTTTTTTTGGTCTCAATTTCATTTATTTCTGCTCTGATTTTTATTATTTCTCTCCTTCTGCTGGTTTTGGGCTTTGTTTGTTCTTCTTTTTCTAGTTGTGTTAGGTGTAATTTAAGGTTTCCTATTTGGGCTTTTTCTTGTTTGTTAAGGTGGGCTTGTATCGCTATGAGTTTCCCTCTCAGGACTGCTTTTGCTGCATCTCATGTGGTTTGATATGGTATATTATCATTTTTGTTTGTTTCCAGATAGTTTTTGATTTCTTCTTTAATTTCATCAATGATCCATTGGTTGTTCAGTAGCATGTTGTTTAATCTCCACATTTTTGTCACTTTCCCAGTTTTTTTTTCCTGGTTCATTTCCAGTTTCATAGCCTTATGGTCTGAAAAGATGCTTGTTATGATTTCAATCTTCTTAAATTTATTGAGCCTTGCTTTGTTTCCCAACATATGGTCTATCCTAGAGAATGTTCCATGCACGTTTGAGAAGAATATGTAGTCAGCTGTTTTTGGATGGAGTGCTCTGTATATGTCTACTAGGTCCATCTCGTCCAGTTTTTCATTTAAATCTACTATTTCTTTATTGACTTTTTGTCTGGATGATCTATCCATTGTTGTAAGTGGGGTGTTAATAGTTGCTTTATGTACATTGGTGCTCCTATGTTGGGTGCATATATTTTTATAAGTGATATGTCTTCTTGATGGAGTGTCCCTTTTATCATTATATATTTCCCTTCTTTGTCTTTCTTAACCTGTTTTATCTTGAAGTCTACTTTGTCTGATATAAGTATGGCAACACCTGCTTTCTTTTGTTTGCCATTAGCTTGGAGTATTGTCTTCCATCCTTTCACTCTGAGCCTGTGCTTGTCATTAGTGCTAAGATGTGTTTCCTGAAGGCAGCATATTGTTGGGTCTTGCTTTTTAATCCATCCTGCCACTCTGTATCTTTTGATTGGAGAGTTCAATCCACTTACATTTAGGGTAATTATTGATATATGAGGGCTTAATGTTGCTGTTTTGTCACTTATTTTCTGGTTCTTTGCATTTCCTTTGTTTCTTGTCCCATTTGTGAAACTAACACTTTTGATTTCCTTTCAAAAAATCTGCATGACAGCAACGACTAGATACAAAGACAAAACAAGGAAAAGAGAAGAATGTTGGCAACTCATCACAAAAAGCTTATTTATTAATATTAAGGAACTCTTACCAACCAAAAACAGACTAAGAATCCATTGGAGAAATGGACAAATGACGAAGGACAGTTCACAGAAAATACAGAATTCTCTCAGTACAAGAGATGCATCTCAACTTTCCCCACCAAAGGAAAAATACGAAGTAAAACACCAAAATTCTTGATTTATTTATCAGATTAGGAACATTTACTGTTTGTTTAATATATTGATGTATTAGGATGCAGAGAAAGTGGCACTCCCATACCACAGTGAAGACGGGGTGAATTTGAACAACCTCCGCCTCCACACACGAGGACCTTGGCAGACAGAGAGACCCCAGCGGAGCCCGGGACTTGGCGGGAAAGAGCCGAACTGTGGGAGTGAAATCCGAGAAAACCGAAACCAGACAGAGAGAGACGAACCCAAACCGTTGAGCTGAGGAGCAGCAGGGAGAGGCGGAGGGAGCCGAGGTGGGCAGAAAGAGCCAAAGAGAAACGGAAAGAGCCGAAGATGTGAAGACAAGGCGGAGGCCAGGCGGAAGGGTCTGACGCCTGGTTGGAGGAGCCGAGCCTAGCCAAAAAGCAGCGAGAGGTGGTGGAGACAGCGGAGCCCAAGGGCCGCTGGGAAGAGCTGAGAGGTCGTGCCAGGCGGAGAGAGGACAGGCTGGCCGCGCCGCGGAAGGAAGCGGAGGTGAGGACTGTGGAGAATGAAGGCGACCGTGCTGGACGGGGCTGTGGACATGGAGCGTGGAGCCCAGAACCTCCCACGTGCCCCAGCTGCCCTGAGCCCCCCCCATAGGGTCGTGAACCCGGTCCCCGCTGCCCTCCTCCCCGCTCCTCCAGCCCCACCGCTGCCCACAACATGGGGCACCCTGGCCGGACAGCGGCGTGTCCTCCGCCCACGACGAGGATGCGCGTGTCCCCACGGCTGCATCCTCTGGATGTGATGGCTGCGTGGAGTCGGGCGCCGATGTCCGCTGCGGGGACTGACCCCTTGGGGTGTAGCCTTTGACCCCTGCTAAGCCCGCGGACTCAGCCCACGTGGAAGGCCGCTGGGGGCAGTGACCACTCTGGCTGACCTGGGGTCTGGGAAGAGGCCCCCATCAGAGACCAAGGCTGCAATGCGACCTGTGGGCCCTTTCTGACCGTCTCCCCACTTCCAACACCAATGCCAGGCTCTCATTCAGGGCTCTTGATTGTGTGAAACAGAGGATTGTTAGAGTGATCCCTCACGGAGCCTCTGGGAGGACGAGGACTGGCTGGAGCCCCGCTGAGGCTGCTTCTATTAGCTGTTGTCCAAATCCATCCTCATCAGAGCGTAGGTCCCACCTCCTGTGTCAGAGTCTGTGTGCATGCGTCAGCTGCACAGAACAGTTGCCCTGGCTGCAGTGGGGAGGCTGCAAATGGTCGTATCTGGCATTTTCTGCTTTTAAATCAGGAAGCTGGTGTTATCTGCCCTCAGGATCATAAAGCGAGAGAAGCCCTCAAACATAGGGTAGGGGTTCAGTGGCTGAGAAACCAAGAAGGATAACAGATGTCTACTAGGAAGCCCTGTGCTTTAAGTTTTTTGAGAGGAAACACCGGAGACCACATGTTTCAGCAGCCTTGGGAATTTCTGCTCCAATTGTTTATGTTCAAGTTGCTGCAGCTGGAAAGCTTGTGTTGTGCTTGGCAGTCTTCAGCGAGGTGGCCACTACCCGTCCCAACCTCTGCCATTTATGGCCTTTGGTAAAGGCTCGACCAGTGTTTACATTGAGAAGACCTGGTGCCTAAGCAGAGCTGAGCTGACTGGATGGGAGTGAATAAGAAGGGTGACAGGAGACATTGATGTTGGGCAACTGAAGGTGAAAGAGGGACCTGCAAAAGATGGACCAGAGCAACCCAAATATCCATCATCTGATGAATGTATAAACACAATGTGATCGATATTTCTGTACATTGTATGTTCTTCAGCCATAAAGATATGAAGGACACATGCTACACCATGGATGCACCTTGAGGAACTTCTACTAAGTGAAAGCATCTAGCCAAAGAAGACCACTTATTATATGATTCCATTTACATGAAATGTCAAATATGGGCAAATCTGTAAAGACAGGAAGCAAATTTGTGGTTGTTTAAGATTAGAGGTGGGATAAGGAAGTGCAGGGGTAATACTCAATGATTTCTACTTGGTTCTTTTTACAATTTCTATCTCTTTATTGATATTCTCTGTGAATTGAGACATCATTCTCTTTATTTTCCTTGGTTCTTTGTCCCTACTTTCCATTAGCCCTTTGAGCATATATAAGAGAGTTGTTTTAAAGTCCTTGTCTCATAAGTCCAATGCTTGGGCTTCCTCAGGAAAAATTTCTTTCAATTTCCGTTTTATTTCATACGAACCGGCTATTCTTTCTTGGAGCTTCATATCATTTGTAATTTTGTAGTGGTAACTGGACATTTTGCGTATTACAGTGTGGTCATTGTGACAATCAGAGTCTCCTCCCTCTCCAGGTTTTGCTGTTGTGGCTTTTTATGAGATACAATCATCCTTTTGTTTAGTGAATTTTTAAAGTATTTTTGCAAAGACTATGTTCTTTGATGTGTGTGGTCACCGAAATCACTTTTCAGTTATCTTAACAATCAGCAAGTGATCTGACAGAGATTTCTTTAAATGCAATGATCCAAAAGAACACATTTTAAAAAAAGAAAAAGTTAAAATCTCTCCAGCCTTTGCAGCTGGGGCCCCTGCAGCTCTTCCTTAGACTTCACCTACATGCATGGAGCCCACAAATTTGCCAGAGCTGCAGACCCAGGTCCTCTCAGGTCTTTTCTGAGCACACGTCCAGTCCTGGGCGTGCACATTGCACTCCCGCTTCCCTGGTATAAGCAGTGGCCCTTCTCAGCTTTCATCCCCAAAAAACTTCCTCCTCAGATCCCTCTTTGCCAGATTTGTATGTCTCTCTCCTGTCCCGGCCATCATCCCTTGCATGGGCATCTACCAGTAACATAGACCTTTAAATCTTTCATCAGACAATGACACCACTTGGAGTCCATCTAGCCTGAGGGGTATAAATACCTGTCAACTTCTGTGCTGTTCCCTCAGGGACCCAAAAGACAGATTACTACCACCCAGTCACAGAATCACCCCATTTTAAGAAGCAGGTTAGTATTTGTCTCCTGGCATGAGGAAGCCATACAAGGAATTTTGGCTCCCATCTTCACATCCTCTGTTGTACCAGAGAATGGCAGTGGGTAGGCATTAACCAAAAACACCACAATGCTTTCTAACCCAAATTCAGCCACATTTTCCTTCATTAATCACTCCTCTGGATGCTGTAAGGTTTTTATTATATTTCAGAGTTCTGAAACACTCTATTCTGTCAGTTTTGTCCAACTGAACGGTTGCTTCAGTGGAGAGACTGGTTCTGTGATTACATTAGTTTGCCATTTTTGTTAACAGAACTAGGGAAATGTTTTGATATGTCAACTTTGTCCTTTTTCTCCTTCATGTTTATTTTGTTTGGTGGTTGGTTCTCAAAAATTCTTTTATTTTGTAAAATTTCTCTTTCATATGAATTCAAAAAAATATGATTTTTAAGTTTATTACATTGAATCAAGTACTTTTGAGGCAAATAACTCCTCCAATATTGTGGGTGAAAACAACTCCTCGGATATTGTTACCACTCATATCTGCCTGAGCCAGCTCCCAACCTCAACTTGAGGGTAGAGGATGTAGTCGGTTGAATAACATCCCAAAGATTCAAGCTCACCCGGAACCTCAGAATGTGACCTTATTTGGAAACAGGGTCTTTGCAGATGTGATTAACGATCCGCAGATGAACTCATCCTGGATTTAGGGTAGGCCCTCAATTCAATGACTAATGTCCTTATAAGAAGAGGAGAGGACACAGAGACGTGGAGGGAAGAAGATCACGTGAAAGACGTAGGCAGAGATTGGAGATCTGCTGCCACAAGACAAGGAAGCAGGAACCACCAGGACCTGGAAGAGGTGAGGGAGGATTCTCTGCTGTTGATAAACTATGATTCAATTGTAGGGATCCCTTTTGTTCTCACTCAAACCCTCAAAACCTAATAGTGCCTTGTCTTAAAAATTCTGATTATCATGTGGCTTATCATATGGATGTCCTGAAGATCATGGACCACGCCCGATACCATCATTTAAATTTCTCAGTTCTGCAATTATCACATGTGAACACCTTCATTTTTCAATGTAACTCATTGAAATCATGGTATACATATAAGAATTCGTCAAGAATAATTTAAAATTATGGGAGAGAAAACCCAGCCAAAGTTAACTTGAAATAATTTACTAGAATATACGAGCGAAGAAAAGATCCAATGAGGGAAGAAATCAGCTCACGGTACCGAGACTTGAGGAGTAGATTGTGACCAAGTGCAGAGAGGCAGCATACAAATGAGGCGGCAGATCTTGTCCTGACTGCCCCCGTGCCAACACCTATTGTGCTCTCCTCCCAAGTGGCCTCAGACCCTGTCAGTGGCTCCTACACTGTGGACTCACTGAGCCCAAAACTCCAGGTCTGCCAGGTAAGAACCCTGTGTATACCCAGCTCCACCTCCTGTTCCATAAAGGGTCCTGTGCCTGGATCTTGTTGGACCGGAGAGGACCATTTGACACCCCAATCCCATGACATTTGGGGGTTTGGAATATGCAGATTACCTCACACTGAGGAATCAGAACCTCCTAGTCCTAGGGAGGAATCAACCCCACACCACAGCTGTGGACTCTGGCAGGGAGCCATGGCTGTGTTAAATCCAGAGGCCATTGTCAGGAGGCACAAGGCACAGCTGTCCACCTCCACTCACTCTCTGCCCTTCTATTTCTCAATCACTCATTTACCCTCTGAAATAGGCTTCCTTCCCCATGACTGCTAAGACTACTCTACCAAAGATCTTCAAGAAAGTGCAGAAAATTCCAGATCCTTCCAAAACCACATCAGTCCTTTTCCCTCCTGACCCAGTAAAAGAGTCCTACCATCTCACTTCTGTAACTTGACACTTTTTTCCACGATATATTGTTCACGACATGTTTATTGAATAATTATGGTGCGCCCTATTCTGTGAGCAGGTGGACAAGTTTCCTTGACTGAGGACCTAGTGTCAAGGTGAAGGCAGCAAGCCTGCTGCCAAGATTCTCTCAGTGCTAAATGCTCCCAAACAACATTTTCCTTGTTAAGAATCTAAGGTGAACTCTATTTTAAAAAACCACCGAGGTGATTTTAGGTAACAGATAAGGCTGTAACAGGTAGTCTAAGGGCTAATTAAATTATATGAAAATGTCTTGTATTTGAGTTAACATTTGGCAAAAAAAGGATACAACTTATGTTAGCTTGAGATATAAAAGCAAGCTTAGTAAAGTAAGACATTTATGGAATCAAATTAATTTAACGTTAAACAACGTTAAAGCTCTTTACAATAGGTATCATCTTTTGCCGATTGCAAGTATTCTAAAAATATATAACTAAAAATACTAAACGATCCCTTAGGCCAAATTACCTTTAATATAAAAGTGAATAAGAATCCTGGTAAGCAGAAATTGCAATATACCAGGACAAATAAAGATCTTCTTTCCTGTCACATGAAACCCGATCTCTCACCCACACAACTGTCTACTCTTCACATTTATGTCTCTCAAAAGAGTTTAATTAAGTACAGTTATAAAATGACAAAGCATCACAGTCCAGAGCAAGAAGCGGGGTTGACATTAAATGAGGCGAGTGAAACTGGGGTCTGTTCATGGGGAACACTTCTTGGCTTCTTCAGCATGACCTTCTCCTATTTTCCATCAGGTCTTAGAACATCCGTCTTTTCTCCTTTCTCTCTGGACCTCCCTGGCAAACCTTTCTGCCCTCAGGGCCTCAGCCAGTCTCTCCCTTGCTTATTTCACTCTCTGACTCTGTCTATGAATGTCTCCATAAGTTACAAGTTGTGTTTAGAGTGGCTGTGGGAGACCGAGACCTACTCCTGGAATCATCTCTGCCCTTTCTGAAGACTGTGTGGCAGTGGGCTTGAGGATGGGGTCTACAGACCCAGCACCAGCACAGCCCAGGCATTCACCTGGACCACGTGGTGCAATTATACTTAAGGTATTTGTGATATCAAAATTGCTTGAAAGTTCTCCTTCACTGTTGCAGGCGTGGAGACCCTGCAGTCTCCTGTATGCACAGACTTACTGGGGCTCCTGCAAGGTCTCCTCTCGTTGACTGTAACTGAACTCATTGCCAGGGTGGGAAGTCATCCTTGTAACTGGCCTCTTGAAAATGCAGCTGGTGAGTCTTCTAGGAAGTGCAGACCTTTCACGATGTCTCCGCTTGGTCTTGGCTAAATGGACCTGTTTTTCCTTCTCTGAAGTCTGGGGCATCATATTTCTTTTGAGATTTCCCCTTTGAAAACAAAATGAAATGTTAAATTTGAATAAAATGGGGGATGCAGACTGCCAGCCATGGAGAATGTTCTCACTTCATTTGGATCTTCCACCCTCCTGTATCTTGGAGAAATATCTCTCAAACTTCCCTGTGCATCACAATCATCTGGAGGGTTGTTAAAACACAGATTGCTGGACCTCAACCCAAGTAGGCCTGGGGAGGGCTAAGAATTTGGATTTCTAAGTGTTCCCGGATGGTGCTGATGCTACTGGCACAGGCACCACACTGAGAACGAGATTCTGGGACATGAAACTGATATGAGTCAAGGACAGAAAGGACTATGAAAACTGGATGATTCTGTGCCCAGAGCATAGGAATTTAGTGCCTCATCTCTAATGAAATCACGTTCCTCTCAGCAATTTGATGCTCACTTCATTTGCACACCCAAGTCCCACCTTCACTCAAATATCCTCCTGTTCATAAGTAAATAACTCACACACGCCATATTCCCATCACATAGTTCTATCCACTGTAAAAAACAATTTTTCCTCCCCTGACTCTTCCTTTCTCCTACTCCTCCCTGTTAATCTGGGCTCCACCATCTGACTTAACACAATTGACGATTCTTAGAAGTCAATCCTGCTCTCACATTTGTTCCACATCCACACCCTCTTCTAGGCCAGCCCATCCATTTCCCTGGCTTCACATACCATTAATGAACTAGAAATGCCCATAGAATCAACACAGATCTGGCTTCAACCCTGAGACCCAAATACCCATCTGCCCACTCACAACATCAGTGATAACTCGATGACCAGCTCGCAGTGAGCTGGTCCCAAGTTGAACCAACCAGTTCTGCAAATAATCACCCATATCTCAGCGGCCCCTAATCTCGCTTGTTTGTACTGATATTCTGTCTACACCTGAGTGTCATTCTGGACACCCTGCCACCCCACACTCATATTTCAATGAACCATCCATCCACCCTCCTGAATCCACCTAAAGATTCTCCACTTTTGAATAATTCTTGAGCACTTTTCAGATTTCCTACAATATACCATTTCAACAGAGTGACCTTTCCTGATCCAGCCACCAAAATTAATATCACGTTTTCTCTGTTAATTTTTAAAATTTTAATTGTATGTGTATTATCATCTACTTCTCTCATAGTGTTTTTCTCACTAAATTGGATACTCCATGAAGTGAAGACTAATGTGGACTGTAATGTTTTACACTGCCGTATTCACTCATTGCTTTGCCCTTACAAGGTACTCAATATATTTATGGAAAGAAATTATTCAAACTCCAAAAAAAACTTTCTAAAATTTTCAAACAAATTCACTGAACTACAATTATACAAGGATATAATCTGTTTTGTGGGGTACTGCAATAAATTATCACTAAGATTGCAAATCCTTTCTGTCTGTAATCCATTATAAGACTCTAGGCACAATAATCTATTTAAAATGTAAACCTAATCAGTGCACTTTTCCTTTACAATCTCTCATTTCTGTCTTCAGATAGTTTTTGAAAGTGAAGTCATAAATCTCACTTCATCTCTGTTGTCCTGCCATAATTATTAATACCATCTCTGGGGCCAGCCCAGTGGCCCAAGTGGTTACGTGCACTTGCTCCACTGCAGGTGCTCTGGGTTTGCCGGTCCGGATCCCAGGCACGCACTGACGCACTGCTTGGCAAGCCATGCTGTGATGGCGTCCCGTATCAAGTGGAGGAAGATGGGCACAGATGTTAGCCCAGGGCCAGTCTTCCTCATCAAAAAAAAAAAAAGAGGAGGCTTGGCAGATGTTAGCCCAGGGCTTATCTCCTCACAAAAAGAAAAAAAAAAATACCATCCCTTTCGTTCTCCAACATGTCCCAGTTTGGAGGGAAAACTATTTGTGCGTCCCATTTATAGAACACCCATTATATGCCAAGTTATGTACTAAAACCCATGATCCAGAATTTAACTTAAAAAGTCACTTTCCCTGTTTATTTTAATCTTGGTGAGAGGAATGAGTTAATAAAGAGACGGATGAATGTCTAATATAGTGCTAGGTATAATTAGATCCTGTAATAAACAGTAAGGGCTACACAGAGATAGAGAGACAGAGGGAGGGATGGAGGAAGAAGAGTAAGGAGGGATAAAGGGGAAAGAAATTACCTACAATTATTTCATTTATTTATTTATCTTGTGAGGAAGATTAGCCCTGAGCTAACATCCATGTCAGTCCTCCTTTTTTTTTTTTTTGCTGAGAAAGGCTGGCCCTGTACTATCATCTATGTCCATCTTCCTCAACTTTATATGGGACGCTGCTCCAGCATGGCCTGACAGGTGGTGCCTTGGTGCGCACCCGGGATCCGAAACCAGGCTGCCAGGAGCAGAGCGTGAGCACTTTACTGCTACACCACAGGGGCTGGCCCACCTACAATTAGATGATGCAGAGGTCAAGGAAGGACTAACTTATGAGGTGATATTTGAGCACAGAACTGAATATTTTTTAAAAAAGACCAATCACATTGTGGGTAAAATGTTTTCCAGAGATGGGAACAGCGTAAACAGTGCAGGGCTGAATAGTACGTCCACTTCCCAGTGATGTTGTTAGTTAAAAACAAAACAAAACAAATGTTTGGCCTATTATCCCAAGAAAGCTCCCTATACAGAAAAGTACAATACCGTGAACATCACTCAACAAACCTTAACACCTAGGAAACAACTTTCAATAAGGTATCTTCTTGTTTTAAGAGCTACTGTCTGCTCACTTATAGAGGTTTCACAGAAGGACAAAGTGTACAAACGGACACTCTTGCCGTCCACATGGATTCCACACTCACCAGAATAGGCTGGCTTGGAAAACAGGCCGATGCAGGTTCCTCCATGGCTTCAGAGTTGTCCTGCTCACACCACTCCTGATGTGCAGACAGCCTGTGGAATGCTGGAAAATGCAAGGACTTCTGCTTCTGATTCCCCTTTTATTGAGGAAGGGAGTGGATAATCCAATCAGTGGATAATCCAGGGGAGACATCCTGTCTCTTATCAATGATATTTGAGAGATTCCTAAAACTTTATACTTAAAAAAAAATGTTGAGTTATTGACACTGTCAGCTACTGTTGGTATGAAAACATTTAATACAATTGTGTGGGGAGGTGGTATTTGCAGTTTCTATCAACATTTTAATGTTTCCTTTTTCTTCCATTAATGATACCTTTGTAAAAATGGGAATGGAATTTCATATGTACAAAAATGTTCATACCACTTATGTTTTAATAGGAAAAAATAGAGACTGTGTAAACGATTATCAATAAAATAATGTCCAAAATATTTATTAACAAGTCTCTAGAATACATCACACAGCCATTAACAAGAAATTAGTATTTAGTGCATTTACATCTGGTGTAATTATCAGTAAACTTTTAATTATTTCAACCGTCTTACTCTTTCCCTTCCCTTTGACTTGAATAATTAATGTTCCTTTACTCTCTTTACTTCACTGATGTTGATTTAACTCTTATTATTCCATTATTTCCTCTATAAACTTATTACTTGGAATCATATAGAAATCTTTAATTGCACTAATGGTTAAATCCTGAATCCCTAATACAGTCTAATATGAATAATTACTTTTACCATCTCCCCCAAATGCTAATATCTTCAACACTTTCAATTCTATTTTTAACATTCCTGACATTAGCATTACTGTTTTCATACTTTTTATTCTACGTATATTTTAACCTCCATGAGAGATTTCTAGAATTACTTCACAAAATAAAATTCCTATATATTTATTTATAAATTATCCTTTCCTTTCCTCTTCAGTCCGTCTTGCATTCCTGGTTTTCAAGATGGGTTAATTTTCCTTTGGATGTGACAACTCACTGCAGTATTTTGTCTAATTCAAGGCAGCTAACAGTGAAAAGTTTCACTTTAAGTTTTTCTAGGACATCTTTATTTGGGGCACTATTGCTACTGGGTGTAGAATTCTGGTTTGACATGAGATTTCTTTTAGCATTTTAAAAATGTTGTTCTGTTGATGCCTATCTTATTTTCTTTATAGTTAGAACCACAAATTGGCCTTTTTCTTACTTATTTGGCCTCTCTCGTCCCTAAAATCCTTTACATTAACTTTGGTTTTTAGACCATAGTTTAGTTCACCAATATTTCCTGTGTAGTCACTCCGTTTAGGGAATGTTGAATTAATTGAATCTGTGGATTGATGTCTTTCATCAACTTGGAACATGCTTGTGTATTTTCACTTCTGATATCAATTCCTCCCCACATTCTCTCCACTCTCATTTTAATCACACCCGATGTGTCTTCTAATTCTACCCTGAATTTTCCAATGTCATTTGCCCTACGGTTTTCTTGGGAGATTTGCTCTTTAACTGTCTTCCATTTTAGTAAACCAGCCTTTTGCTGGAATCAATTCCTTCTTAATTACTTAAATTCTTAATTTCAGCTCTAACATAAACACAATATATCGCTTTAATTTATAAAAAAAGAGATAGCAGAGCAGTTTGACAATGAGAAAATGATTTCCTTTTGATGCAATAAAGCTCAAATAGATGGGAGAAAATTATATATTGGATCATATTAAGATATATGAGGAGCCAGTATTCATTAAAATTGACCAGCAAGACAGAGGGGGCGGAAAACCTGAGTATCTTGTTCTTTGTACTGATGTGGACTACATTTTGAAATGATAATATTTAGATTTCTTGGGTTAAAGTAAAACGTTATAAAATCCGGTTTCACCTGTTTGTATTTACTTACTTTAACATGTGTTCTGGAAAATTTAAATAACATAGGTCACGTTGTGATATCTCTGTTGGTCTTGTTTGGATACAGCCATGATGTGATGGTTAATTTTAGCTGTCAACTTGACTAGACTCAGGGGTTCCCAGGTAGACTGTGAAGCATTATTGCTGGGTGTGTCTGTGAGAATGTTTCTGGAAGACATTATCATTTGATTCCATGGTCTACATAAACAAACCCACCCTCACTAGTGTGGGTGGGCATCATTTAATCTGTTGAGGGCTCAATAGAACAAAAAGCAAAGAATGGCTGAATCCATTGTCTCTTCCTGACCTGGAATGTCCATCTTTTCCAGCACTTGGACATCAGAGGTCCTGGTTCTCAGGCCTTCAGAATTTGACTGAATTATATCACTGGTTTTTCTGGTTCTCCAGCTTGCAGATGGCATGTAGTGGGACTTATCAACCTCCATAACCTTGTGAGCCAATTCTTACAATAAATCTCTACTTCTATATGTTTATATATATTCTATGGTTCTATTTCTCTAGAGAATCCTGACTAATACACATGGATAACAAAGTGCATATTAAGTGCATATGGAGGAAATTTCCCTAGTCATAGGAGGCTCCCCCAATCCCCAGGAGGAAGCAACTCATCACATCCTGGCAGCAGACATGAGCACGTGCACACACACACACACACACACACACACACACACACCCAAGAAATTTGAAAATGTGCTCAAGCTCAAACTCTCACTCTCTGCCTTATTGTTCATCACAGCAGTGATTTCTACATGGCATGTTATACGTCCTTTACCATTTATTATCCCTTTCCTCCCACTAAGACTAAATCAAACAGGGGCAGTGAGTCTGTTTAGTTATTTTGTAGATCACAGGTTTAACACCAGAGCTTTGCATATAGTAAGTGCTCTAAAAATAGAATGGCCAAAAAGTTTTCCTTCCAAACTGGAACATATCAGGGAATGAAAGGGTAATATTAATAATTATGATAAGACAACAGGAGAAATATGTGCTGAAGACAGAAATGGAGGATTTAAATGTTAAGATGAATTGATCACTTTCGCATTTTAAACAGATCATTGTGACTAGACTCTCATGATTGGATTACGAAGATAAAGGATTTGGAATCTTAAGCTACTCCTGCTAATTTATTGCAGTGTACCACCTAAATGTGGTATCTTTGCACAAGAGTAGTTAAGTGGAGTGGCTGGCCCCATGGCTTAGTGGTTAAATGTGTGTGCTCTGCTGCTGGAGACTGTGGTTCGGAACCCCAGGTGGGCTTCTCCAGCCATGCTGAGGCCGAATCCCACATACAGCAACTAGAAGGATGTGCAACTATGACATACAATTATCTGTTGGGGTTTTGGGGAAAAAAAGGAGGAGGTCTGGCAATAGATGTTAGCTCACAGCCGGTCTTCCTCAGCAAAAAGAGGAGGATTAGCATGAATGTTTGCTCAGGGCTGATCTTCCTCGGAAAAAAAAAAAAGAATAGTTAAGTGGATGGATTTAAAATATTTCATTAAGCAATGTTTTAGTGTTTGAATTTTATATGTATATGAATATAATTTATATCTTGTACACACAATACATGTGAGCCCTTTTTGTGTGCAAAGCCACATGTGAACATTATTCTGGGAAAATTTGGAAAATCCACATTAGTCTTATCTTCATGAAATAATGAATTTAGTGAGAAAGAACTAAATCTTGAAAGAAATAAATAATAATGCACATATAACTAAAATAGAAAAAAAATCAACAAAGAGGAAAAATGGAGTTTTGTAATTTAGGTTACTGGAGCAGGAGTGTTCATTGTCTGGAAGTGATATTTTGTATGAGGTCTGAAAGGTGAGTAGAAATAAATCAGAAGTGGATAACCTGTAGGTAGATTCAGAAGGGTGGATGCATGGTTCATTGATATGTGAGTGTGGGGTGGCAGGGTGTCCAGAGTGACACCCAGGGGTAGACAGGTTTTACCAAAAAGAAGTGAGTTTGGGGATACTGAGAGAGAAGCCAATTATTTGGGTAAGTGACTTGTTCAAATTGGGACCTGGTCATTGTGAGTTGAGTCATCACTGATGTGGTGAATGTGCAGGTAGATAAATGGGTCTGGGGTTCAGAGTTAGGTCTCTGCTGATTCTTTGGACATGTTTGGCTCATTAGTGGTATTTGAAGCCAGGGAAATGGATGGGGTTGCCCCAGAAGGAGGGTACAGATGGGGAACAGGTGTCAGAGCAGGGCTGACTTCTGAAGCATCAGTCATTGTGGGGTGGTCATAAAGAGAAGCCTGGAAGTTGCTCGGGAAGTTTAGACAGGCAAGAGCAGAACAGTGTAGGGCGGTGGATCCCAAGGACAAAGCGGCTTTTAAAAGGACATTGGAGTCCGCAATGTCATGTGCTACTGCAGAGCATGTCAGAAACATCATGAAAAGTCCCCAGTGGATTAGTAAATGTCATGGCTTGTGAGGTTAGCAGGAGAAGCATCCACAGAATGAGGATGGGTTTGGGTGGGCACTGTGCAAACAGAGGCATTTGGATATATGTGACATTTTCAAAATGGATCCCTGGCAGGAGGAGGAGTGGAGAGGCATGGAGGCTGAGGACTATTAGGAATGCTGGCTGAGAGATTGTTTTGTAGATGGTAGAGATTTGTGCATATTTGAAACTTGAGGGATGATTCCAGTAGGGAAGTTATGGAAAGCACAACAAATATTGAGGGCATAATGTCATTGAAATGGAATGATAAGATAAAAATCAGAGTGGTTTCAGCCAAAAAATCAATTTCTTTGGATATAACAACAGAAAAGGTGTGATAAATGAATTCTTTATGAGGAATATTTGTAGATCTGATGACTAGAAAGTGAAAGAGTTCTTGTCAGGTGGTTAACAATTTATCTGTGAAATATGGAGGAGGTCGGAATATAGAGATTTATGGAACTCAAGAAATGGAAAGAAATGAGCAGAGCATTCAGGAAGCATTAGAGGAATGCATATAGATCCATTGGTTTCTGTTGATTCTCTGTTGGGATCCACAAGCTACTGGCGCATTCTCTGTTCAGTGCAAGTGTCAACATGGCATGGCAGGTATTTGAAATCATCTGAAGTGTGCAGGATGGATATGATGGCAATAAAGAATCTGGGAGTATGGTCAGTGGATGATTGAAATGATGGACTGTGAATCTGAGATTACTAGAAAGGATTATGAGAAGAAAAGAAAGAGAGCCTTGTGAAGATATTCCTACTGGAGTAATCTAGTTTATTGAAGAATGGTTATTTAGAGTGGATTTCTTTGTGTAAAAACTGGAAATGTGGAAATTTGTGGTGGGAATATGGTGTTTGTGAATTACTGATTTATGAGCAGGAGAATTTTCGGTGAAGATGGGATCAGGTTGTGGAAATGAATGACTAAGGATGGAGTAGTGAATAATTTCATTAGAGGTGAGGCCCTGAAAGGAGCTCTGGAGTCCTTGGAACTCTGTGTCCCAATAACAGTGGGCTGCGGGGCACCAGCATGTGTGTATTTGACCGTGACAGAGAGAGGAGGAGAGGAATGTTCTGAAGCAAGATGGCGGAGGGAAGTTGGTCTGGATTTGACACTGGATAATGACCTTGAGCTTTCTGTCCTTGTCTCACATCAGCTTGATGATGTCACTGAATCCTGTTCTCCATGTGTGGTCCCTGTACCAGCAGCTCAACGTCACCTCTTAGAAATGAAAATTCTCTATTCCTTCCCCAGACCTACTTGGGTTGAGTTCCAGCAATCTGAGTTTTAAAAACCCTCCAATGATTGTGATGCATAGTGTGATTTGAGACACATGTCTCCAGGGAGAGAAGGAGGGTGGAATATCCACGTGAGCTGAGAAGATTCTCCATGGATGGTAGTCTTCATCTTCCATTTTGTTGAAATTTCACATTTAATTTTGTTTTGAAAGAGAAAGCTCTAAAAATATTCCCCGACTTCATAGTGGAAACAGTATGACCATGAAACTAAACCCATTCAGAAAACTGAAGATCTATGCACCCTGAAGCCTAAGCAGCTGCATATTCCAGAGGCCAGTTACTGGAATAACTTCCCATCCTGGCGGTGAGGTCAGATGCAGTCAGTGGGAGGAGACCTTGGAGAAGCCGCAGCAAGTCTGTGGATACAGTAGACTGCAGGGACTCCAGGCCTGCAGCAGTGAAGGAGAATTCTTAAGTTCTTTGGAGTCACAAATACCTTTGGAACAGTCACACAGGCTGGTCCATGTGAATCCGTGGACCATGCCTGGGCTGAGGCATCTGCACACCAGCCCTGAGCCCACCCGGGCCACTGTCAATATTGGTCAGAGATGAGTCCAGGAATGGGTCTGGGTCGCTCACAGCCCCTCTGCAGGCAACGGGCATCTTCTAGAGATATCAGGAGACAGACACAGAAAGTGAAGAAAAGCATGGGAGAGACTGACTGTGGTCTCGAGGACAGACAAGATTGCGGGGGAGGCAGAGAGAGCAAGGAGCCAAGAAAGGCATCCTGAAAACACGGTAAGGAAAGCAACATCGGTGCTGAAGAAAAGGAGAGTGGTGCCGTTGAGAAATTCCCCATGAGACAGGCTTGACTCTCACAACATCTCTTTGTAACGTCCATCATGATCTTGACCTTTCATGGTAAACCTCAATTTTTATTTACCATGAGTTTTCTTCTTTTTATATTAAAATTGATAGGATAATTGAAACTGAAGAATTAGTGTTTTGAACTTACATTTGTTTTTTCTAGAACTTACACTCAATGAAGCGATGATACCTACTAGAATGAGATTTGTCTTTGAATGTATATTAAATCCGATTCCATAAATTTTTATTATGATTTTGCATCTAATTATTTTTTTTTTGAAGTGAAAGATTCACCCTGAGCTAACATTTGTTGCCAATCTTCCTCTACTTTTTGTGTGGGTCACCATCACGGCATGGCTGCTAATGAGTATTGTAGGTCCATGCCTAGTAACTGAACCTGGGGCACCAAAGCAGAACATGCCAAGCTTAACCACTCAGCCAGGGGCCAGAGCGATGATTTTGCATCTAATTATAACATAAAACCCATCAATCTTTCTCTTCATGGTCACATGGTAATTCAGACATAGGTGATTTCTATATCATGAATTAAGTATCTCTTATCTGTTACGTGGCAAACTTGTGTAGCTTTGATTTTGGAATCTCCAGAATGAGCATACTCCCCTGGGGGCATTATTTTCCACTTAGAGAACCTTGGCAACAGGCTCATTGCCTTCCTTCCCACACTAGATCCAGAGTCGTGGAAATGTGTTTGCCTTGCACACAGCACAGAGCACATAGGAATTACTCAACAAACATGTGATAAGTGAATAATTGGTGGCATCATCAGGTCATTCACAGAAGCCAGACTGAGAGAGAGCTTCCTTAGGTCAGGAAGGAGACGCATTCCTTTATGTTTGTGATGTTTTTCATTTGTAACATTGTAATGTGAACACCAAGTATACTGTTTTTATCAAAATTGTGTTCTGAAGTGTTTCAAAAATCTCTAAAACTCAGAGTAGAGAAAAATCAATCTCTGTGAACCTGTTACTTGCTTCAAAGATTGTCAACTAGTATACCATTTGGCTTTGATTTTCCTCACACCAAGACCCCAAGAATTAACCAGAGGAGATGGCTGAGAGCACATCATTTCAGCGGTAAATATTTCAGTTTCTCTTACAGATGAGGGATGTTTGGAACACAAACACAATAACGTTATCACACACTAAAATAAAAATATCATTCGTATAATCAACTATCCAGTCAGTATCCAGTCTCCCAGTTTTGTCAAGGTTATTTCCTGGTTTGACATTTTATTTGAGTCAGGATCTTAATGAAACCCTTTTTTTGCAATTGGTTGATCTGTTTCTGAAGTCACTTTTAATCTCTTAGTAGTTCATGCATCTTGGGATTTGGGTGGGATATGAGTGTGTGTGTTTGTGTTGTCTACACGGATGTGTGAATTCTTTCTTTCCTGGATGGCAGTGCCCTGAAAGGAAGGACCTGGATTGTGGGAACCAGGATTTCTACTCTGCTTCTGGCTGAACTGAAAAGGCCTCCCTGGGTGACACTTGCAGCCTTCAGAAAGGAGGGGGAAGAAGTACTAAGGAATTCAAGACAATGGCCCTTGTCTTACAGGGTGTTTCCAGGGCATGATGTTCAAAATGCCGGGTGCTAACCCTTTAGCTCCAGGTCGTCGGGTTGGTTCTCGGCATGAGCTCTGAGCAGTGTCTGTTAACCACACACCTGGGGAGCATCTCAGCATTTTAATTGGTAAGGTTGTGTCTGTTGTGTCTAAGATTGGTGGCATTCCCCTGCTGGACCAACTTCTATACCTGCCCCTCTCCTGCATCATCTTTCAAAACTCCCAACAGGAAAGTTTCACATCCCTGTAACACAAATCCGTATAACCACAGCACAGACTGGGGAAAAAACACAGCCGTCCCAGGGGCTACGTGCTCTATTATCTCAGGCCCAGCAGCCCCTTTGGGACAAGTCAGTAACAACACGAGTGTGTAAACTAGTGATTGTCTGAGTCCAGGGACCTCAGAACCACATGCGCCGAGATGTCACCCAGGGCAGCGAGGGATGGTGTGGGTCATTCAGTGGACAGGATTAAGGTCTATTTTACTGTCAAACCAGAGCTTACCCCTGATCCATCAGGCCCAGCCGGGGAGGAATGGCCATGATGTACCTGACAGAGATGCTGGGGGCTATCTAGGGAATTTCTGCCCAAAAAGAATCATACAAGGAAATGCAGGGATGTTGGAAATCCTAGTTCACTGGGAGAAGTTAGGTTTATGGAACAAAGTCCTGTTGTAGTTTTAAAAGGTTCATCATGAATCTTTCCCTCTGGATATGAAACAAGCGGGAAAAGGACTTCCAAGGACATGGGCCAGGATCCCAGGGGGATTCCAATCTTGGCAAAGGGTGAATGGGGAGCCCTAGAGGCGGCCTGATGGGGATGTCCTGTGGGCCCATAGTCCATCTGCACATGGTCTTCCTCTGTCCTTGTCCGTTACACATGCAAACTTTTATCTTTTTACATTTTTGATCAAAGAAACCTCAATAAGAGAAGCAAAAAACATTCCTTCTTCCTGGAAAGCTGTAGAAAGACAGCCATTGTCTTGGGGAAGGACATGGTCCTGGTAGGCGCTAATTGAAAGACAACCACATTTCAGTGGTTATTGCTCTGCCTGGGAAAGTCCCTCCAACCTCTACATCCAGGGAGATCTGAGGGGCTGTCTCTGCTCCTGGCCCAGGTGAACCACACAGAAATGTACCTGTCCTCTGAGGAAGGGGGACTTGAGGGTTTCATTCAGTAGCCAGGGAGGAGGCTGGCCCTCCTCCCTTCTGCCACATACAATAAACTGTGAGCATACACAAGTTCTTAATTCAAGGAGGAAAGTGAGATTCTGTGTCTTATTTACATGAGCATAAGAAGTGAAAGAACCACACCACAACACCCAGGCTGTGACAGAAACAGGATATAACGTAACAGTCAAATCTACCATTTACTAGTAAAGAAATAATATCACTCCTCCCCAATCGGTTAACAGTCGCTGGGGTGCAGATGTCAAGGAGTTGGAGGGGATGGTGCCCTCCCTCTGGGGCTTTAGGGGAAACCAGGGAAAGTCTTAGGATGTCCTTGTTCACTCAGAGTGGGAAGAGCTGGCCCGGTACACCCCGAGGGCGCCAGTGTCCCTGCAGGTCAGGAGGAGCTGCACTTGTGGTCTCCAGAGTGTGACGGCTCATTGCCAAATGCATGGCGGCTGAAGAGAAGAAACAGACTATTTTGGGATACCTCCCTGAGATTCATGGCACACCTCCCTCCCCCCCTGCACTCTTATCCAAACCCTGTGCCGTGTGCTGAGTCCATCAACAGCACCCCGTCTGTCCCTGATGCAGGAGGCATCATTGAGCATCACCCATTTCAGAGGATGCAACTGAATCCCAGAGAGGAGAGGGGAGCGGCCCGTCCCTGTCCTGGTCAGCAGTGGAGCTGGCATCCAGACCCATGCTTAGCCTGAAGCTGTACTGAGCCCCTGGATTCAGTCGCTGCTGGTCCCAACACTCACTCGGCCCTAAACTGGAAGATGTCCGGTTCCTCTTTCTCTTGAAGAGCCGCATTTTGCTCGCCTTCTGGTGTGCGGGCTCCAGCTGGCAGGAGACCCAGTAGCTACAGGACAGAGTGGACCTGTGAGCTTCCAGGAGCCACACCTCAGGTGCCCCTCCCAGATCCTGCCAGCAGCTGAGTCCCAGTGCCCCATGGGTCACCACGCTACGACTTCTGAGGCTGATTAGCGAGCCAGGTCACAGGCTCTGGAGCTGGCCATCAGAGAGAGTCTGCCCTGCCCTCACCCAACTCCTGTCCCCCTCACCTCTCATGGACACTGAGGGGCTCCATGGCCTGGAACCAGGCCCCAAATCGCTCTTCGGCCTCCAGGTCATACGCATTTGCAGCCTGATGGAGCAGCTGGATCCTACTGATGATTTTGAATTTCTGGGAGGAAGGACAGGATGCAGACAGGGCTTGGGTGGGGAACCCAACCAGGGACTTGTGCAGAGTGAGGATCTGGTCTGGGGTCTGTGCTCACTCGGGAACCCTCCTTCCTTCCCACTCCATTCAGGACTTGCCTGTCCTCCCAATTGGCTGGAATTAGTTCCTCATCCAGGAAGGTGTCCTTGATGCCAGGCCCCCCCGCACCCACCAACGTGATGGGATTCCCAACTTTGTGGATCTGACCCAAGGGATGAGGACAGAGAATGTCTTGCTAGGGGAGGTCTGTGATTTCCACTTCCCCAACCTCCCCACAGCTGCTCACCTCACACCCTTTCTGGAAGTTGGACCGATTTCCCTGGAAAGGAGACAGCCAATGTCCATCAGAAACAGCCCCCTAAGCCCAGAACCAACCCCCATCCCACCCCTTCTCAGGCTGCAGTAACGTCAGGGCCCAGCACAGAGCAGAGCTTCCACAAAGAGAACTTGACACTGGGCCAGGCTCTGGGCTCCAGAGCAGGAGGGACAGGGGAGCTGAGGCCAGAGACCTTATGTAGCACACCATCTCTGATGACAGATGGGGAGACTGAGGCCTCAGGGAGGAAGGGACAGCTGGACCACAGAAGTGCTTCCTCACTTGCAGGGGCTCATGGCACTCCCCCAGGGGCAGGGCCTGAGGGGGAGGCTGAGTGCAGCTCAGACATAGCCTCCTGCAGCTCTGCAGGCAGGCAGCACTGAGCTTCACCAGCCCAGGGAGCCTGGTGCGGGGCTTATGCGGAGCGTCTATTCATGCATTGCTAAGATGGGCCTGACTCCCCAGCTCCCAGGGGTGGCCATGGGGCCCTCATGAGAGGAGGTTTGCCAGGTACTGAGAGCTCAGGGCCCAGTGTAGGGCTCTTGCCTCCCAACCCTCAGGATCCTGCTCCCTGGTCCCACCTCCAGGCTCACTCACTTCCAGATCATCCTCCATCCCAATGTTCAGCAGCTTCAGGTGATAGAGGAACGTGCCCAGGAAGGGGACGACACCCTGTGAAATCAGGGTTGGAGTGGTGAGATGAGTCCCACCTCTCAAGTGCCCACATGTACCCTCCCCCAAATCCCTTCACCCCAGCCTCCTGCCCACCACAGACTCCCACAGAGAACAGCCTAGGACCCTCAGTGGCCTGCACCCAGTTGCCCCCTCCAGGACCACCCAACTTCCCCAGTCACCTCCCAGGGGTGGCTTTTGGCAAATCCCAGAGTATGTGCTCCCTGCCCCTCCTGTCCCTAATCTATCCTGGGCCCAGCCCTTCCAGGCCTCCTCCCGGTCACTTCCAGGACAGGCATTTCAGGCTCTGGGGCTCCAGTAGCTGGGCTGGAGCAGGAGGGACCCCTCTCTTAGGGAGGCCTCAAGCCGTGAGGAGAGAGACCCTCTCCTCTAACACCTGGATCCTCCCCCTCAGGCACCTTCACCTGCTGCTGCTGCCTCTCCTGGGCTCCCTGGGGATCCATCTCTAGGGTGGCCCACACAAAGGTCACCTCCTGCAGGGTCAAGGACAGGATCAGGGAGGCCATGCTCCCTTCCCAGTGTCTCGCAGGCCCCTGATCCTGGACCCCGGACATCTGGTGTCTATGGCTGCTCCCATTCTATAGTGCTCTGATTCTAGATCACTCCCATCTCCAACACTCCCTCCTCTGTGCCCTCAGTCCTGCCCAGGCCCCTAAGCCTCTCTCCTCATCAGGAAAGTGTGAGGAGGACTCCCATGCCTCCCAGGGTCCCCTGAGGACTCAGTGTCATCTGACTGTCACCAATACTCTCCCCTCCCCCCTCGAGGAGGAGGAGCACAAAGCTCCTGCACATTCCTCTCCCCCTTGTACCTCATCACCCCTGTGAGGCCTGCAACACAGATCATCTCCCTCCATTTCCCAGATGAGGAGACCGAGGCCCACAGAGGGGCAGTGACTTGCTCAGGGGCCCACAGAGGAGACCGTGCCCCCTCCCAGCCAAAGGGCCTGGCCCCCGGTCTTCACTCCTCCTCCAGACACACCTCTGACCAAGGTCCTGTCCTCTGGACTCTCGGGGTGTGTTGAGGCCCTCAGTGAGCCTGAGCCATGTATCGGGAGGCACAAGGTGTCTCGGGGTCCTATCCAAGTTGATTCTGTGTTTTCCAGCCCCCTGGGATTCTCTGACACCAGGCTGGACCTGAGGCCATGCCAAAGGCCTCAGCTCCCTAGGATCCCCTCAGGATGAGCCCTGCACAGAACTCCTGCTTTATTCACTCAGGAAGGGGACCCCCTTGTGCCACATCTGAGTGACAGTGTAGGGGGTGACCATGGCGCTGTGTAATGGTGACATTTGAATCCTTTTTTACTTGGAAACTTCTAATGTCCTGTCAGGAAGGTCCATTAAGAGTCTGTAAGTTCCCCGATAATTCTCATTGCAATCTGGGGCGTATCTTTGTCAACAAGGCACCGGGCGAGACTCACTGGTTTGTCAGCAGTGACCACTATCTGGTTAGAGAGCACAGTCCCAGAGACCACACAGTTCTGTCCCAGATCCACCATTTGGCCCAAGGCTGGGCAGCCCCTGTGTCCACAAGGCCTGTGTGACCTCACAGTGCCCATCCCTGGGGCAGGCAGAGTGCCCTCCCCTGCGAGGTGCAGTGAAGACAGAAGAAGCAGCAGGGGACTGGCTTCCTGAGGACAGGCTGGGCTGCTTTAGGAAGAAAGGAACACCCACCCACTCCATCCACCCACCAGCCTGGAGGAAGAGGGCCAGCTGATAGGTCCGCATGGAAGCCAGAGACCTGCTCATTCTGCCAGCTCCTCACCTCCTGGAACAGTCCAGGCGACACCACTATATCCCGTGACCAAGGCCTCCTGCCCCAATCAGTCCCCACCAGCCCCAGCAGGTCACAACCCCCGCTTCCTGTCAAGCTGGACAAGACAGACCGTTATTTCTCAGGGAACTTTAAGTGAAAAGTTTCCCAAAGCACATCCTGCCTGGTCCCTCCCCACCTCACCTCTCCTCCTTCCAGATCTCCAGCCTCCACTCACCTCCTTGAGCAGCTTCCTGCTCTCCAGCTGGTTTGTTTTCATCAACTTTTTAAGTTTTGTCCAGTTCTTCCTGAGGAGGGAAAAAAGGAAAGAAACACTATGGAGTGGTTTGAGGGTAAATCCCTTTTGTTTGAAAACCTAGAATATCCAGACAGCCTGGATGAGCATTTTCACTGTGTCCTCTGAGCCCTGAGGTGTCTGGGACTGGGGAGGGGTCACTCCTATTGTTACCTGGGGCCTCCATTCTCTTATCTTCTCAGCAGATGTGTTTTAAACAGTCTTAATTTCATGTGGACAGAGAGTTCTGTTGCTGAAAACACTTGAAAATCTTCAATTTGGCTCAAACCAGGATCTGTCACTTAGGGAAACTGATTCCTGAAGCAGAACCACTGGCCTAAGTTTTCAGAAAGACTCCAAGCCTGCCAACCAGGTCAGACCCTATCACCAGGTTTTGCTGTCTTCCAGGAGGTCCCAACTGACTGAAGGGCAATGCCAGCCCTGTGTGGCATCTGGTCCACCCTGGTGGTGCTAGCATGGAGAGAGGCCTACCCACCTGGACACCCATCTCCATGTCTCTTTTAAACGCTGAATGGAGGGGACCTGCAGAGCCCAGAAGATCGCATGGAGTGAGGAAAGTTTCCTCAGGCCTTGGCTTTCCTGGGGGAATGGAAGAGAATGATCTGTGAGGGGGAGCTGGAGCCCTGCTTCCTCTGGCTTCTGTCGCCTCATTGACATCTCCTGTCCTGGATGAGACAGCGGCTCAGGGAACCCGGGAAAGGCACAGCTGGAACATGATGAGGAATACTTCCAGGAGGAGGATTTTAGCTCAAGGCAAGGAAGGAGCCCAGGAAGGGGTGAGCTTCCCACTACTGGGACCAGGAGTCAGGTTATCGAGGCACTGGCAGGAGGGGCCTAAGGATTGTGCAAAGGCTCAGACCACAGACTTCAAACATGAGAACTGAAAAAGGAGAAAGGGCAGTTCCCCTGACTCCAGAAAGGGGCTCTCAGTGGCTCCCACATCTTACCCTGGCCATGTGGATTCAGAGCTCCACCACCCTGGCCCTGTCCTGGACCGTCATGCTCGGGTCCCCAATGCAGGTGGTGACGACACATTCGACCATTGTATTAAAGTGGGTCGTGTTGGCATGGATGGTGGGTGCCAGGTGCTCATTACCCCTGTTGTCACACTGGGACCAGATGGAGTCCAGGAAGTCGTGGGGCATCACTTTCTTGAAGAGATCCTGGGCAGGCCAAGGAGTGTCACCCAGCCCTGCCACAGCCCAGCTCAGTGTCCACATCCCCCAGTCCCAGGCCGGGTCAGAGGTCAAAGCTGGAGCTCAGGAAGCTGATAATGCCGCCTGAGACTTGTGGGAGTCCCTGGGTGTTGCCTGTGTCCCCTGAGGGCACCCAGCACAGGATGACCCAGGACACGATACTGTGGTGCAGGGAAGTGGTATTTGCTCGCTGCCCAGTCTCACTTCCTCCAAGCACCAGAACTCGGCTCCTGCTTGACCGTCTCTAGGGGTATCTCCCACCCATTCTGACCATCCTAGGATCTGTCTCCTCTTTCAGGTGCACATTTCCCCAAGGCAGCAACAACCACAGGCTTTGTTTGTCTGCCTTGTAGTCATGTACACATGAGGTGCCTAATTAGTGCTGAGGCTGTTGAGGCCTCCTGGGCAAATGAGTGAACTACCCAGGACGAGACAGCACTTCAGTGTGCTCCGCTCCCCCACCAAAGTGCAGACTCTGCCCAATGTCCTCTCTGCTTCACCTCGTCCATCTGCACAGCCACTCTGCAAGGCAGCTGCTCTCAGTGTCCAGCTCTACTGTCCACATGAGCACAGCAAAAACTTGGGAGTTAATAAGTCTGCTCAGGTCACATGAGGGTAAGCAGGGAAGCTGGACCGAGATCATGGGATTCTGGATCAGGAAATGTCAGGTGTGGGACAGCTCATGGCACAGCAAAGGCCGACGCCACCTGCCCTGAGAGCCCCGCTGCTCACCACATCCATCAGTGTCAACTGCTCTGCCACCAGCCGGGGAGGGAACTCCAAGAAGTCAGGCTTCTCCTCCCTCAACAGGTTCTTGCTGGTCACATCCCAGGGGCAGACGGGCTCTGGGGCTGGATCTGGCTCTGCTGTTATCTCTCCAGGTGGAAGGAGGATTCTCCCTGAAGCCAATGGTCCAGCTGGCTCCAGCTCAGGAGCTGGCACTGGGGCTGGAGCTGATGTTGGTGGTGGCTCTGTCCCTGGAGGGACTGATGGAGGTGACACTGGCTCCAGCTCTGGCACAGGTGGTGGAACTAGAGATTGAGCTGGATCTAGCCGTGGAGCTGGCCCTTGCTCTGGCTCTGGAGCTGGAGGGAGCTCTGGAGATGGTACTGCAGCAGGAGAAAGAAACAGTGTCACTCAAGTAGTTGACTTCCCCGGTCCCTGTTACAGGCAGGAAAGACCCCACTGCCTTTAAGGGAAACTAGACTTTGAAGACCCTGCAAATCATCTTCCCAGACTGCAGTCTGCTCACCTTCCAGATCTGCCTCAATGGGCCTTGGATACTCGAGCTGGACCTGGAGAAAAGTAGGCATGGAGCCCCAGCTCCGAGCCAGGCAAGCTGAGATGCAGAGATGTTAGCTTCATCCTGAAGCAGGGAAAGTGCAGGCGTTCTCAGAAATCCTGCCCTGGGTCCAGGCAGGTTCCCACCAGAGAAGAGATGGCACTAGGGGAGGCAATTTGGCAACAGAGTCAGAGGCCTGGCCTTTCCCTCCACACTTCTCACTCAAGGCACCGATGCCTGCCCCTTCCCATCCTGGCAATGAGCCCCTGCTCATCCAGCACGTTGAACACAGAGCCTGTCGTGACTCTTCCTGCTGATACTCTTCTCCTGAAGGGCCGGGACACAGCCCAGCCCAACCCTCCATGTACTTGTGCAACGGGATTGAGCAGAGGCCGGTTTTTGAGCGGGTTGCTCACAGACCTCCTGTCTTGGGCCTGGAGGTGATGGTAAGAAGAGGTGGATATGGAGAAGAGGAGACAGATTAAGATGGGTCTGTGATGGGAATGGGTCTCTTGGAGACAACTCAGCCTAGCCACCCCTATGCTTCCCAGGGGTCCTGGAACCCATCCATAGCACTTTGACTCCTGTCTTCCTGGAGTGGAAGCCACCAGACCTCAGCCTTCCCTTGGGAATCAAAAGATGTGTGAGACGCAAGGTTCTGACAGGCCCGCCCCAGCCACAGCCCCCATCTCTCCCTCCACACCTTGTTCTGTAGAGATAGGAAGCCCCTCTTCTGGACCCAAAGACCACTCACTTTTTCAGATGGGCCTGTGCTCTGCCCTCCTGGCTGGAATAAGGGAAGATGCCTCCAGCTATAAAGGAGGCTATCAGGGCATCACTTGGGATGTACCTTGGAAGACAGGACCTGCAAAAGATGTCTAATGTCACTGTCTGACTCTCAGATGACAACTGAGGCACAGCGATTGTGTCTCCTTCATTCACTGACTTTACTAAGTGTCTCCAAAAGTCCTGCATGTAGTAGGTGCTTAATCTACACACGTGAATGAATGAAGTCCAGCCAGACCATCCCAGACACTTGAGTGGGCCTAGGACCTCTCTGCTGCCCCAGAGATCCTTAATTGGCTACCCCAAGGAAAAGGATCAGGACCAGCTGGATGGAATCTCAACTCCTTGACAGGGTGCTTACCACGTGTTTTTCCACACGCAGAAAGGCCACATTCTAGAGATCAGTGAGGCAGACTACTTTTCACGGCGAAAAGAAAAATAAACACCATGGACAACCACAGCACGTCCACAGCCCTCTACGCAGATCCAGGCACCAGGTAAGCACCTGCCATTCCTGATCCCATTAGTCCCTACAAGATCACCATGAAATTTATCCTCCCCCCCCCACTTTTCAGAAGAGCAAACTGAGGCTCAGAGAGATGTGGGGATTTTCCCAAAGTACACAGATGGCAGTGGGCAGAGTCACCACTGTGCTGAGGAGGGAGTGGCTACTCAGCTAGTAAACAGCTGGTCCAGGACCCGGTAGGATGTGTCTAAGGCCGAGTAGTTGACCATGAAGGTGGTGAAGCTGGACGTGTTCCTACTCAGGAAAGCTTGTGCCATGGACTCTGTCAGATTCTCCATCATGCCTGCCTGGAGGGCACGCATCCTGCAGGCCTCATTTAAATTCACAGTGAACTCATCCTTACACTGGGAGAGAGGAGGAGGGACATACAGTCAGTGATATCTCAGTGAACCACCAGGAGGACTGAGGTGACTTTCTACCCTCCTGTGTAGCTGGTAGGGAGGAGTGGAGGTCCAGATTCCTTTGACAGTGGGACTGTGGGGTACTCTAGTGAGAAAATTCTGGAGGTGGGGAGTCCAGAGGGTTCTCAGATTTGAGTCTGCATTCTAGTACTGCCTTGGTCATCTCAGAGTCCTGCGTGTGAAGACCCGTCTGCACCCACACTCACCTCTAACCAGCCCTGGTCATTGATGGACTGGTGCACTTGTGTTCTCTCCAGGGAGAGGGTGAACTGGAAACCATCCACCAGCTCCTCGACCATCTCTTGGGTGCAGCTCTGCAGTGACAGTGCCCAGCAGTCAGGCCAGGAGGGATCAGGGGCCTGCCTGGAGTTTGCCACAGGGGGAAACACCCCCACAGATCAGGCACAGAGGGGAATCTGCATAGACTCCACCAGGGAAGGAATGCGAGGACACTTTGAGGGCCCGGGATTCACATGCAGATAGAGGAGGTTGGTCCCCAAAACTCACCTTCCTCTCCTGAAACAAAGGTCTTGAGTATGAACATGACACACTGCTCGACTCCCACCATCTAGCTTCCTGCTCCTGCCCAGGCTGGGTCCTCCTCATCCCCAGCTTCCCTAACTCCACCTCCCCCCCCGCCCACACACACACACAATGAGTGTCAAGGGGTGTGGGGCTGTCCTTCTGGGATCACAGTTCTGGCCTGACTTAGAGTGGCCTGCCCTGGCCCACACTGATCCCTGATGGTTCTTCCTGCCAAAAGGCCACAGACATTCTAGGCGAGGGCTGAGCCAATGTTTAAAGTGACTTAACATGCTCTAATTCTGGGCTTTCTGGGGGCCAGAGCTTCGGAAAGTCACGGGACAACATGAGAACGTCCTGCTGTGTAGAGTGTCTCCACTCAAATGACTGGACAGGAGGCTATGATTACAATGTGGATGCCTGGTAACCAGAGTTCTAAGTTCTGTTGGGGGCTGTCACCAAGGAAATGAGGTCATTTCTTCAAGGTTCCAATACTTGGCCCCTTCATTCAATCAGACCCACCCAAAGCCCCTTTAGGCTGTTGGGTGCTCTCCCTCCTTGCTCGTGTCCTCTCCATCACTGTACACAAATACCCATCACCACCCTCCCCACAGCTCCTTTGGAGTGGATCCAGGGTCCCAGCTTTGAGGAGACAGAGCTGAAGTCAGACCTCTTTTCTCCTACCAATTCTGTGTCCTGGAAAAGCTGCTGTGCCTCTCAAGATCTCCCCAGTCTCCCAAGCTGCACAATGAGGATTGGGCTAAAAACAGCTTCCTAGGGACCTTGTTAGGGTACATGTGATAATACGTACAACACCAGAGGGCTGGTGTCACAAGTGTCTAATGTACACACTTAGAGATGGAGGAAGTACAAGAAGGAGTAGGACATCACATAGAATACCAGTCAGAACTTCTCTGGGTTCCAGATGTGTGATCTCGGGAAAGTCACTGCCCCTCTGGGCCTCATTTTCAGATCTGCATCCTGAAGGAGTTGAAATTAGAGGAAATTCAGACATCGTGATCCACTGGCATTAACCCTTCCACGGTCCCCTGTTTTACTCAGAATCAGTCCCAAGTGCCTCACGTTGGCCTATTTGGTGGGCAGCCTCCACAATGGTCCCAATGCTCCCTGCCTCCTGAAGTGCACAGCCTTTTGTCATCACTAAGTGGTCAGTATCTGGCTTCTGAACAACAGAACACAACCAAGGTGATGGGGTGTCACTTCCAAGTTTTAATTACAAAACATCTGTCACTTCCTGCTTTCTGGCTTACTTGGGTTCCCTACTTACCTCCCTCCTTCTGTTTCAATCTCTCTCTCTCTCTCTCTCTCTCGCTCTCTCTCTCTCTCGCTCTCTCTCGCTCTTACTCTCACTCTCGCTCTCTATCAAATCAGCAGAACTGGGAATGCAAGTGCTGATGTATTTAGTTGCACTATGTATAGGCTCCATAGGAGAGAACTGAGAGAGTGTCCAGCCAACAGACAGACAGGAGCTCAGACTCTCAGTCCAAGTGGATCCTGACAAAACCCATGTGAGTGATCTTGGGTGGGAATCCCCCCCCATTTGAGCCCTGTTGTTACCACAACCCTGCTTCACAGAGACTTTGAGGCAGAGGCACCCAGCTAAGCCATGCCAGATGCTTGGCTCACAGAAATTATGAGATGTTATATATTTGTACTGTATAGCTGGTAGGTTTTGGAGCAATGTTGTCACAGAGGAACAGAAAGTAACAGTCTACCATGTCCCAGGATCCAGCCTGATCACCCTCCTCTCTCCCCTCACTCTCCCTTCTCAGGCTCCCTCCAGCCACACTGGCCACATTTCTGACCTGCCCTAGTCAAACTCGCTTCTTCATGTGAGTCTCTGCATCAGGGAGCCTTCTCCTTGACACACTAACTCTTCCCAGACATACGCAGGGGTGCTTACACTTGTCATTCTGGTCACAGCAAAGGTCTGAAATGCCTCAGAGAGGCCTTTCAGATCCTCCTAGCACAGTCGCTACCATCACAGATCTTACATCCAGAAGAGCATTACATGATTTCCTCCTCCTTCCTCCCATTGAGATAAAATGAGTGCACGGGGAAGGGCTGCCTGCTTTGGCTGATGCAGAGGCAACTCCTTCTGGTTATAGCAGGCACACGACTGTCTCTTCCAGGCCGAATTTTTCCCAACATGAGTCCATTGTTTAAGGAAACCCTCATTTCCTCTCTTTCATGGGTCTGGTTTCCCCAAGAACACAGTGAACCAGCCCCTCTCCCTGTGCTGCATCACCATAAACCCACAGCCAGAAGATAAGCACCAGGTTAAAACACCACCAGATCTTGAATTCAGTCACTGCTGAGACCCTCCCATCAATGTTGTCACTCAATGGTGACTCCTGAGGACACATTTCCCCTGAGATCCAGTCCCAGCCTGTACTCAGCTTCTTACAGTAACACTGAGATTTCCTCAGAGTCCTCCCAACCTGGGCAAGAAACATTCTGAAATATTCTCTGTATTAATTTTCAGGGACTGGGGACATTGGTAGATGTAATTTGAGTGTGTATGTGCAGTAGTTTCTACGCAGGTATTCTATTTTTCAGACACAGATAAAATAGTGGGGCTAATCAATTTACCAAGAAAATGAATAACTGTTCAAATTTTTTCATGATGTGAAGTCTTTAGAGAGTAAATGTCGTGGTTAAGAGCACAGAGTATGGAGCTAACTCCTCATGTACATATTCCAGCTCAATCCCTTACTAGATGTTTGTATTGACTGAGTTCTTTACCTGATTGGTGCTTCAGATTCTTCATCACTCAATTGGCAATAATGATCAGCATACTTACTTTGTAGGTTTATGGAGAGTATTAAAGGAGTTAATGTTTGAAAAATGTTTGGAACACCTAGTGTATTGCCAGCATTGTGCCTATATATTAGAAAGTCTTCTGACACTGCCTGTGTCGCCCCAAAGGGTGAGACTGTTGCCTGGATGTATGTAGAATGCACTCCATGACATACGATGAATAAATGAGTGAACAACATTGGCGAATGCATTACCAATGTCACCTATGTCACACTACAAGCATTCCCAAGCCGAACCACAGGCAGACATTCCTGCTCTGTCCTGCATCACATTCCCTGGAGGAATCACTGGGGCTTCTTGGACCCTGGTAACCGTGCCCACTAAAGGTTCTTTTCTGTCAGCAAACCCCAGTCTTTGTCCAATTGCTGCAGCTCACAAGGTCTGCGCTCTGATCCTTGTCTTCACTGGAGGGAGAAGTGCCATCCTCAGAGCTGGGCACACACAGACCCTGAGCCATGGAGAAAATGATTACCTTGCCCTGGGGCAGGTAGAAGAGCACAGGGACAGTGTGGGATATGGGGAAAATCCTCCAGGTGTTGTCAGAAGGGATGGAGGCAGGGGATGTGTCAGCAAGGACTGGTCTGGTTGGTGGGCCTTGGTGGTTACATAGTAGGTGGGGCTGGGAAGTTTCTTAGGTTCTAGTATAATACAATCAATATGACGGTCATGAAATCAGAATCAGCCTAATTAAGGCCAAATTAACCCAATGTCAGCTGTTCCCTGACTCTCTAATCCAGTAGTGTTCTATCATCTCCTTTTCATTGATTGGCTAGAGTAATTATACTTTACATAGCCTGTCTATTTTTACATAGTAAAGAAAAAGTGAGTTTTAAAACAACCCTCCTTGGAAAAGTCTCTCTAACATATTGAATTAATAACAGAAGCCACAACAGGAAATTCACCACATATCTTGAGCTTTAGTCTCTGGTTTTAGATCTTCCTAACTGGTAAATTACCTTGACTTCTGCCTTCTTTCTTGATATTAGTCCACTTAGGACTAAGTAGGAGTGCAACCTCATGCCATGTGAGAAGTGGTGACTCTAGGAAGACCTTAGTTTCATTCTGTCAGTGTGTGTGTGTGTGTGTGTGTGTGTGTGTGTGTGTATATATGACAGTTTTTGCAGCATCTTGCAGTGTGGGCCAGTGTAGACGCCTTTTCTAGGGAAAAAAATTTCCCTAACCACTTTCTCTAGTATTTATTTTCATTGATGGCTTCATCGGCACTGTCCAATAGTAACATTAAGCACTGTATATTATAGAATTTATTTTTTTTCTTAGTAGCCACATTTTAAAAAATGAAAGCAAACAAGTGAAACTAATTTTAATAGTATATTTTTACACACTATAACCAAGATATCATCAATGTGGGTGCAGTCTATACAAAACTTAATAATGAGAGAGTTTACATTTTTTTCCTGGGTTCCATAAATCCAGTGTGTACTTCCCACTTACAGCACATTCTCCATTTGTAAGTTGAGTTTTTTCAGACATAGATTCTCTGTATTGAGATTTAATGTTCACAGTTGTCAAATAAGAGTCACTAGGAGTGGGGTGGATGATAATTTCACTACTGATTTAAGCTCTAAGGGAGCTATGAACACCAACTAGTCAATGGGTTAATCAAATGAATAGTCATATAGTACAGAAGAATACTATGATTGGGATTTAGAAAAAGACTGGGGAAAGTGGGTCCTGACAGGGAGCACCAGGGATTTTGTTGTTGAGAGTGACAAGGACAAAAAGAGAATAAAGTCATACTCATAAGTGTCTAACAACATGGGGGAGAAGAAATGGCCTGCCGTAGTCCCGAGTTTTGATCTCGAGCTTTCTGTTCTTGACCCAAATCTCTTTGATGATGTCCCAGGACACAGGTCAGATTAATCCCCACAGGGAGAGAGGGAGGGTAGAAGTACAAGGCATATGACATAATTCTCCTGGGAAGGCAGGCTTCATTTATCACTGTGATCCACATTCCCAATTTATTTTTATATGGTAAGAGGAAAAGAAGTATGATGGTCAAATCATCACAGAAGAAGCGACATGATTGTGGAAACCAATCCAACCCAAGCCTGGTTTGAGCATCTCTTTCCCTTTGAGGATGTCCAGTTACATATTCAAGAGGCCAGTTACTAGAATCACATCCTATCCTGGCAAAGATGTCAGTTGCCATCCAGGGGAGGAAAACTTGGAGCAGCCCCAGCAACTCTGCTGGCAGAAGAGACTGCAACGTCTCCAGGACTGCAGAGTGCAGAAGAACCGTTAAGTCCTTTGGACCTTGCCAAAGCCCTGCTGAATCTTGCACCTAGTTGCATAGGTGCATTCCTGCCAGGTGTGCTCACAGGTGATCCGAACTACAGTCCCATGCCCACCCCTGCCTGGTCTTCAGATTCAGCAGAGACGATCCCAGGAGCTGGTCTGTACATCCCACAGCTCCTTTGCAAACAACTTCAGGTGACTCAGGAAGATATCAGGAGACAAGAAGAGAAAGTGAAGAGGGCAAGAGAGAGACTGGCGGTAGCACTGATGCAGACAGACTCATTAGCGAGGCAGGGAGAGTGAGGGGCCAAGAAGGACGTCCCGACAAACGTGATGATAAAAGACAAGACGGTGCAGATGACATGGAGCTCACACTACATCAATGCCTCTGCAGGGGTCATTAGGTTTTCTTGCTTTGAGCTCTTGAAACTTTAATATATACCAATACTTTTCTTTTCATTGATTCCTTTGCAAGACAGAGAAGATACGGACAGTGATCCTTCTGAGGTGGGAGATTGAGTTTCAGGTGAGGAGAGAAAGGAGATCTTTTCTTCCTTTCCTTTCCTGAGTGTTATGTATTTGTATTTTAAGAGCAACAGAGAGTTATCACAGTCAGGGGATTCTTTAGAGTTTTACCCTCACAGTCACAGAGAAAACATACCTAGTCCAAATGGATTGTCCTTTTTGTGTAATATTGCAATAGATTCCAACATAACATTTCACTAAAGAGCTGTTATATATGTCTTCTCAAAAAAGACCCCTACTTCTGGGTCTCTATTTTTCTGGCATTTGTTGCATGTTGAATCACTAGTTGCATACAATGAAATACTGGATTTTCCATTTTTTTAGATTTATATGTGTTGGAAATTTGATTCATGAAAATTGATATGCCATTGCGGTATCATGCTGTCAGAAGAACGACTGTTTTCAGCATCACAAGTCTCACAATAAGCCAGTGTGTTGGGATTTGTCTATTTGTCTGATCGAGTATGTTGCACTCTTCAAATCCTCTTTATCGTTACTTACTTTTGTCCCTCAGAGTTATCAGTTTCTGAGAGCAATGTGTTAAACAATAATAGAGTATCTTAGTATTTATATCTTCCCTAAAATATGAGTTATTTTTTACCTAAATCTTCTCTCCTCTATTCTTCCATGTGGTAATCATCTGGAATTTTGGTTCGAATGTGTTTTTAATGTCTTGTTTTAAAACTAATACTAAATTAGACAGACGGTATTTTCCTTTCCTCATGACTCCTGTTATGTTTTCCTGGGTTCACATTTCTTCTTTCTGATGTACATTCTTTACCTGTTCTTTCACTGCAGGCCTGTGGGAGGTCAACTTTGAGTCTGTTTGTAAGTCAGAAAACGTCTTTTTTTCTTTGACACATAATTTGAATAGCTGTTTAATTTAGGTTTGTAGTAATTGTTTTCCTTCTTTGTCAAGTTATTTAATATTTCTGAGCTTCCACATCTTTAACTTAAAATGGGAATAAAACCCTAAATATTGTGACCGTAACTGAGATAATACACGCAGAGCTTGCCAGTCATGTTGCTTAGGAGAAATTAAATAGTAAATAATGATAACGATTATTAACCATTATAATGATATTATAATAATGTAATATATAACAATAATATATTAATGTATAATAATTATACATTAATTTATAATTATAATGTACAGTGTATAATGTATGCAATGTATAATAATACATTTATATTATTAATCATTTTAATCTTCTGAGTGTGAATTCTCAGAGAAGCACTGCTTAAGATTGAGAATGTGAAACTCACACACAAAAAGTCTGAGAGAATGCCATGACTGTGACTTTAATTCTCTGCCCTTTAGTATCGTCAGCTGTGGTCGTCTGCACAGTGTGTACAGATAATGTAATCTGTTCCCACAGACCCACAGCAGAACAGCGCAGCCTGCCTCATTCCTGGGATGCTCTGTGCTGCTTGTTGGGGAACCTCTGCTTTAAGGCTAGATGGACTCTGTACAGATAAAGATGAAAAAAGACTCTTTCTTTTCCCTCAGATTTCTCCTGCTGAGTATTATTCACTTTTACATCCAGAGCAGATACTCTCTTCCCAGAGCCTTGGTGTTTCTCTGGGATTCAGTCTTCCCAGACACCTAGTCATTTCAGCTCCCAAGGCCCAAGGTGACTGCAGAGTCATGTCTCACCCACTCTTCCCATCTTGGCCTGTTTCCGGTCATGGAGGACCCATGAGTGGGGAGAGGAGCCATTGAGGGAGATTGATCTGGAAGTCCTGATGAATCTGAGCTTCAGAGAATGAAGCAGAAAAGGGGAACCTGAGACTGCCAGGCCTTCAGTGGGGGAGAAATATAGAGGAACTTAGAAGGGTGTGATGGCTGCACAGAGTGAAGGGGAGGGTTGTCCCAATTTCCCTAAGAAGGAAAACCTTGCACTGAAGTGGGGATTCGATTTTACATGATGCCAACGTCTGTGCTGTTTTCACCAATTCTTGTGTCCCTGAGGGATGAACTGGTGTGACAGAAGTTGAAGTCACTTTCAGGACTTAAGGAATGTGAAACCTTTCAGCTTAGACCCCTGTGAGCCAGTCAGGGACCAAGTCTAGAAAAGCTCGGAGCCTGTGGCCATCCAATATGGTTGCGCTCTGTTCCAGCCAAGCTCCTCTGGACCACAGCTGGGAAAAGGGTACCTCAGATCTAGTCAGATCTAGTCATCGCAGCTTCCATAGGTCGCCATGAGGCAGGTAATAGCCCAGGCGTCATCTCTGGAGCTCATAGTCGCCCTCCTTCTTCCGCTGGCAGACAGTGACTTGTGAGGTGAGGAGTGTGCATCAGAATGGTCTAGTCAGCTGCCCAGTATGGGAGACCCCAGGGTAAGGAGATGCCAAAGCCACAGAGACCTGATGCATCCTGTCGCCCTCTTCCTTTTGTCCATTTAATTTTCACCCTCAGTCCTTCTTTTCCTTTCCTTTTCCCTCTTTCGGCTCTCTCTCCACTACATGTTCTAGTTTAATTGAGGTATTAACGACATACAGTAAACTGTATACATTTAAAGTGAACAATTTGATACATTTTGATTATAACTTATTGAACCATCACCTCAATCAAGAAAAGGAATGCCCATCTCCCCAAATTTCCTCATGTTCATTTTAATTCCTCCTTCCCTGCCTTTTGCAAACACATTCTCATTCCCAGGCAACCAGTGATCCGGTATATGTTCCTATAGATTTTCCTGTATTTTCCAAGGATTTTTATAAATGGGATCATATACTATGTACTCATTTTTTACTAGCTTCTTTCACTCAGCATAATTATTTTGAGATTTATGCTTGACATCGCATGTACTATGAATTCATTCTTATCCCCAACACTTCCCTGGCAGCACTGTGCACACACCCGATTGCTTCCCAGGTTGGAGTGAGAGCCAATAGTACTGCTGCATCCCCAAAAGTAGGAATGCGCCTTGGTGCAACTCTGGGAGGGCTTGACGGAAGCCCTGGACCCTCAAATGAATGCTTTCCTGGATTATTGGAAACCCCACTGTGCCACTGCAGTCCCAATGATTGACCAATGCTCAGAACCCATGAAGAAGTCCCACCCACCAAGCACAGAGGCTGGCATGAGCATAAGAAAAGGCAGCAGCAGGTATATGCGCACATGCAAATGCTTTCCCAGATTGCACAAATACCCATAGTAGTGCTGCGGTCTCACAACTGGGTACGTGCCTCCATGTGGTGGCAGCTCTGAGCCCAGTGTGAATGCTTTCCCAGCGTATGGGAACACCCATTGTACCCATGCAACTTCCAGCATATGGAATGGGATCAGAAACACAGCTCATGCTTCCCCCAAAGCTGTAGCAGGCGGCATCTGTGACCTGATACTACCCCAAATACGCAAGCAAAAGATTAGTTCATCCAACACCATACGAATCTACAGTAACAATTAAGAGCAGAAGGAAATGACAAATCTTCAGAAACGAACCTTGAAGTCACAGAAATTTACAATCTAAATGACAGAGAATTCAAAATAACTGTCATTAAAGAAACTCACCAAGTTAAAACAATGTTCAGACAGTTCGATGAACTCAGGAATAAAATTAATGAGGAAAAGGAATACTTCATCAAAGAGACTGAAACTCTTTAAAAAAAGACAAGCAGAAATTCTGGATATGAAGAACATAACTAATGAGATAAAAAAGAATCTAGAATCCTTAAAAAATAGAGCTGATATTATGGATGAAAGAATTAGTGATTTAGAGGATAGAAATATAGAAATGCTTCCAGTGGATGAGGAGAGAGGACTCAGATTTTTAAAAAATGCAGGAATTCTTGGAGAAATATATGACTCAATTATAAAAGCAACCTAAGAATTATACGTATCCCAGAGGGAGAAAAGAGGGAGAAAGGAGTAGAGAGCTTGTTCAAAGAAATAATAGCTGAGAACTTCCTAACCCTGGGGAAGAACCGGACTTACAAATACATGAAGCCAACAGAACGCCTAATTACATCAATGCTAAAAGACCTTCTCCAAAGCATATAATAGTAAAATTGGCAAAAGCCAATGACAAAGAAAAAATATAAAGGGAAGCAAGACAGAAGAAAATAACCTACAAAGGAACACCTACCAAGCTTTCAGCATATTTCTTGGCAGAAACTTTACAGGCAAGGAAAGAATGGAATGATATATTAAAAATACTGAAAGACAAAAACTTTCAGCCAAGAATACTCTATCCAGTGAAATGATCCTTATGATACTGATGGTGCTCAGGGCAAGTTGCTCCAGGAAGCACCACTCTGGTATGTGGATTATTTCGAACGGAAGACAATAAGGATATTTGACCTCCCCCACTAACTGCCTAGAGAATCTGGCATAGTGGCTCATTCCTGGAACAGATCTTCTATCATGATGGCTATAAAGATAATGTAAAATAGATGTTGCAATGGGAGGGACACCAAGCCCCTTTTATCAAAAAACTCTATCTATCCCTGACCAAATTATCAATAGCTGACCCTGAAAAGAATTGTCCTTCTGCCCTCTGAAGTCCCAGGCCACTACCCAACCCCAACACGGTCCTTTGCCTTTAGCTGCAATACTTAAACAAGCAGCTTAGACAGAGGGACGAGTTGCTCATTTCTGAGTTTCTCCCATGTATACATGTTATTAAACTTGGTATTATTTTCTCCTGCTAACCTGTCTTGTTGATTATTTGGCCAGCCAGAAGAACCTTAAGGGAAAGGGCAGAGGGAGATTCTCACTCTTCCCCCAACAATAAAATGGAGAAATAAAAGTTTTCCCAGATAAACAAAGGCTGAGGGAGTTCCACGCCACTAGATCTCCCATGCAAGCAATGATCAAGAACACCCTCATACCAGAAACAAAAAGAAGGCCAATGTCTACAAAGCTTTGAGCAAAGAGATAAATAGAAAGACAAAATCAGAAAGCTACAGCTCTGTTTCACAACAGGGTAGCAAATACTTAATTATAACTTAAAACAGGAAAGGAAGGAAAGCATCAAAAGTAATTATAAACACTTCAGCTTAGTCACAAATGCACAACACAAAATTGAATAACTTGTGACAACAATAACTCAGAAGAAGAAGAGGAAAGGGATAGAACCTGCTTAGGCTAATGGAGATAAGAGGCTCTCAGAGGATGGACTATGTCATCTATGAGATCTTCGTACAAACCTCACAGTAACCAGCAAACAAAAAATCAGAGCAGAGCCATAGATCATAAAAAAAGAGAACACCTCCACAGAAAACCCCCAAAATGAAATGGTAGTCAGAAACACAAAGGAAGAGAAACAATGGAAATATAGATTAGGTGGGATTAAGCCCTCATGTATCTATAATCACTCTAAATGTAAATCGATTGAATTCTCCAATAAACTGACACAGAGTGGTGGGGTAGATTAGAAAACAAGACCCAACAATACGCTGCCTCCAGGAAACACATCTCAGCACTAAAAACAGCCTCAGAATGAATGGTTGGGAGACAATACTGCAAGCAAATGGCAAATAAAAGAAAGTAGGTGTTTCCATACTTATATCAGACAAAGCAGACTTCAAGATAAAAAAGTTTATGAGAGACAAAGAGGGGCGGTATATAATGATAAAGGGGACTTTCCACCAAGAGGACATAACACTTATAAAGATATATGCACCTAACACAGCAGCACAAAACAATATAAAGCAACTATCAATAGACCTAAAGGGAGAAATTAACAGCAACACAATAATAGCAGGGGACCTGAATAACCCACTTACATCCATGGATAGATCATGCAGAGAAAGTCAACAAGTAAATAGTGGCATTAAATGAAACATATGATCAGATGAACTTAATCGATATATATAGAGCATACCCTTCCAAAAAAGCGGAATACACATTCTTCTTAAGTGCACATGGAACCTTCTCAAAGATATACCATATGTTGTGAAACAAGGCAAGCCTGAATAAATTTAAGATTGAAATCATATCAAGCTTCTTTTCTGACCACAATGCTATGACACTAGAAATCAACTACAAAACAAAACATGGGGAAGTTACAAATAAGTGGAGACTAAAGAACACAAGACTGAAGAACCATTGGATAAATGAACAAATCAAAGGAGAAATCAAAAAATACCTGAAGACAAATGAAAATGAAAAGACAACAAAACAACTCTTATGGGATGCAGCAAAAGCAGTTCTAAGAAGGAAATTCATAGCAATACAAGCACATCTCAACAAACAAGAAAAACACCAAATAAGTAACCTTAAACTACACCTAATGGGAACAGAAAATGAAGAACAAATGAAGCCCAAAGTCAGCAGAATGAGGGAAATAATAAAAATTAAAGCAGAAATAAATGAAATAGAGACTAAAAAAAGAGTAGAAAGGATCAATGAAACAAAGAGCTGGTTCTTTGTGAAGATTGAAACAAATCTGACAGACCCTTAGCCAGACTCACTAAGAAAAAAAGAGAAAAAGCTCAAAGACATAAATTAGAAATGAAAGAGGAGAAACTACAACAGTTACCACAGAAATCCAAAGGACAATAAGAGAATACACTGAACAACTTACATGCCACCAAATTGGATAACCTAAAAGAAATAGATAAATTATTAGATTCGTACAACCTCCCAAAACTGATTCAAGAAGAAATAGAGAAAATGAACAGACCAATCACAAATAAAGAGATTCAAATGGTCATCAAAAACCTTCCCAAAAAACAAAAGTCCAGGAGCAGATGTCTTCTCTGGAGAATTCTACCAAATATTCAAACAAGATTTAATACCCATGCTTCTCAAACTATTCCAAACAGTTGAAGAAGATGGAACACTTCCTAATTCATTCTATGAGGCCAACATCACCCTGACAGCAAAAGCGGCCTAGGACAGCACAAAGAAGTTATATTACAGGCCAATATCGCTGATGAACACAGATGCAAAAATCCTCAACTAAATATCACCAAATGGAACACAGCAATGTATTAAAAGGATCACATACCATGATCAAGTGAAATTTATACCAGGGATGCAGGGATTGTTCAACATCCGCAAATCAATCAATGTGATACACCACATTAATAAAATGAGGAATAAAAATCACATGGTCCTCTCCACAGATGCAGAGAAAGGATTTGACAAGATCCAACATCCATTTATGATAAAAACTCTCAATAAAATGGGTATAGAAGGAAAGTACCCCAACACAATAAAGGCCATATATCACAAACCCACAGCCAACATCATATTTAATGGCAAAAAACTTAAAGCCATTCCTCTGAGTATAGGAAGAAGACAAAGGTGCCCACTCTGGCCACTCCCATTCAACATAGTACTGGAGGTTTTGGCCAGAGCAATTAGGCTGGAAAAAGAAATAAAAGGAATCCAAACTGGAAAGGAAGAAATGAAACTCTTGCTGTTTGCAGATGACATGATTGTAAATATAGAAAACCCTAAACAATCCAACAGAAAACTATTAGTAATAATCAACAACTATACCAAGGTTACAGCGTACAAAATCAACTTACAAAAATCACTTGCATTTCTATACTCTAATAATGAACTAACAGAAAGAGAACTCAAGAATACAATCCCATTTACAATTGCTACAAAAAGAAAAAAGTGTCTAGGGATAAATTTAACCAAAGAGGTTAAAGAACTATACATGAAAACTATAAGACTTTATTGAAAGAAATCAATGATAACCTGAAGTAATGGGAAGATATTCCACGCACATGGATTGGAAGAATAAACACAGTTAAAATGTCCATATTACTTAAAGTAATCTACAGATTCAATGCAATCCCAATCAGAATCCCAATGACATTCTTCATAGAAACAGAACACAGAATCCTAAAATATATATGGAATAACAAAAGACCTCAAATAGACAAAGAAATCCTGAGAAGAAAGAACAAAGCTGGAGGCATCACAATCCTAACTTGAAAATATATTACATAGCTATAGTAATCAAAATGGCATGGTACTGGGACAAAAACAGACTCATAGCTCAATGGAGCAGAACTGAAAGCCCAGAAACAAAACCACACATCTGTGGTCAGTTAATCTCTGACAAAGGAGCCAAGATCACACAATGGAGAAAAGAAAGTCTCTTCAATAAATGCTGTTGGGAAAACTGGACACCCACATGCAAATGAATGAAAGTAGATCATTATATTCCACCATACACAAAAATTAACTCGAAATGGATAAAAGACTTGAATCTAACACTTGAAACCATAAAACTCCTAGAAGAAAATATACGCAGTACAGTCTTTGTCATTGGTCTTAGCTGACCCTTCCAATACCATGTCTACTCAGGCAAGGGAAAGAAAAGAAAAAATATACAAATGGGACTAGATGAGACTAAACGGCTTCTGCAAGGCAAAGGAAATGATGAACAAAACGGAAAGACAGGGCCAGCCCCGTGGCTTAGTGGTTAAGTGGGCAAGCACCACTACTGGCGGCCCAGGTTCGGATCCCAGACACGCACAGACGCACCGCTTGTCCGGCCAAGATGAGGCCGCGTCCCAAATACAGCAGCTAGAAGGATGTGCAACTATGAAATACAACTATCAACTGGGACTTTGGGGAAAAAAATAAAAGGAGAAGGATTAACAATAAATGTTAGCTCAGAGCTGGTCTTCCTCAGAAAAAAAGAGGAGGATTAGCACGGATGTTAGCTCAGGGCTGATGTTCCTCAAAAAAAAAAACGAAAAGACTACCCACGAACTAATAAAAAATATTTGCAAATCATATATCTGACAAGGGGTTAATCTCCAAAATATATAAACAACTCATACACCCAACAACAATAAAAAATATAATCCAATCTAAAAATGGGCAGAGGATATGAACAGACATTTTTCCAAAGAAGATATACAGAAGCCCAACAGGCACATGAAAAGATGTATAACATCACTAATTATTAGGGATATTCAAATCAAAACTACAATGGGTGAACACATTACACCTGTCAGAATGTCTATAACTCCCAAGACAAAAAATAACAAATGTTAGAGAGGATAAGGAGAAAAGAGAACCCTCACACACTGCTGGTAGGAATGCAAACTGGTGCAGCCACCAAGGAAAACAGTATGGAGATTTCTCAAAAAGTTAAAAATAGAAATACCATACATTCCAGCTATCCCACTACTGGGTATTTATTCAAAGAAATTGAAATCAACAATTCAAAGAGATTTACTCACCCCTGTTTTCACTGCGACATTATTCACAATAGCTAAGATATGGAAGCACCCCAAGTGCCCTGCTACAGATGAAGGGATAAAGAAGATGTGGTATGTATTATATACAATGGAATACTACTCAGCCAGAAAAAAAAGACAAGATCATCCTGTTTGCAACAACTTGGATGGACCTTGAGGGTATGATGTTAAATGAAATAAGCCAGACAAAGAACTATGCATGATTTCACTCATATGTAGAAGATAAACATACACAGGGATAAAGAGAGCAGATTAGTGCTTACCAGAGGGGAAGAGGGCTGGCGGTTGTGTGAAAGAGTTAAAGGGGTACATGTGTATGGTATGGATAAAAATCAGACTACTGGTGGTAAGAACAATGCAGTCTATACAGATATTCACATATAATAATGAACACTCAAAATTACACAATGTAAAACCCTTTATAATTTCAATAAAATAATTAAAAAAGAAAAAAAAATAATTCATTCCTTTTTATGATTGAATAGTATTCCACTGTGGGGATTTACCACACTTTGTGTATCCGTTCACCAGTAGATGGACATTTGGGTTGTTTTCCGTTTTCGTCTACTATAAATAGGTTGTTATCAACATGTGTGTACAAGTCTGTGTATAGACATATGTGTTTATTTCCCTTAGATGGATTGCTAGGAGAGGAATGGCTGGGTAGACGTATGTAATTATTAAAGACGCATCCAAGCTATTTTTCATCAGCACTCGATGAGAGTTTCAGTGACTTGACATCTTCAACAACACTTGCTTTAGTCAGTTATTTTAATGTTAGCCATTCTCAAGTGTAGTGGAAACTCATGATGACTGTCACTTACATTCCCCCAATGACTCATGTGGTGAAGGAGAAGGCAAGCCACGCACAGACTGGGAGAAAACATCTCCAAAACATATCCCTAGAAAAGGATGTGTATTTATAATATATAAAGAGCTCTTACAACGCAATAAGAAGACAATCAACACGTCATGGCTTACTAGGAGACAGTAGATCAGGCCTGTGATGAGCACCAGGAGTCCCGCCAAGAAGATGAGGATAAGGGCCCAGAAGGGGAGGTCTGGGGAGACAAGTGGTGGGGTGAGCCACATCCTGTCATCGCCCAAGGGCTCCTGGTGACCCCACTGTGCCTCAACCCTCCTTGACAAGGGTTGGCCAAAATTCTTCATCATCCAAGACACTGTGCGCACGGTTCTCTTCAATGAGACACAGCATCAACATACTCGTCCCCTACCATGGGCTGGGGCTTCCTGCAGGTTTACCAGGCTTCTCAGTCAAGGTGTCATCTCTATTGGGAGAATATTCTGGAAGTGAATGAAATGGAGAATGCATGTGAGTGTGTTTCACTCTTTTTAATAAAACTTTTTAGACACAGAAAAATGAAGGGAACAGTCTCATAAACATCCATCATCTAGATTGAAAAATGTATATTCAATCCAATTAAAACAATAATTCATCAATGTATAAATTATTAACACATGCCACTCTTGATTCATCCCATGTTTTCAATGAAATATTAAAGTCAAGTAGACATCATGATGTTTCACCCCATTTTAGTTTCCATCTCTAAAATGTGAACACACTTTGCTACAAAATCCAAGACCATTATCACAGAACAAAAGTGTAATAAATTAAACCAAATTCATACCTCTGGGCACAGAGGACTGAATTTGGGCTGGATTTTCTTATGACGGTTGGGGGGAGAATGGGTCATCATAGATGGCAAGCCTATGGGATCTCTCTAAATTTGTAAAATCCCGCTCAAAAGTGTTCTTCCATGCCTGGAAACACATCATCCCCTTCTACTTTATCTATTTGCAAAATATTCATTTTCTAGGATTAACCTACAGTGTAATATGCCGCAGGAAGTCTTCTCTGCATACCGCCTCCAAGTATGAGTTTGTTCACATCAAATAATTGATAAGTTTCAATTCTCTATTCTTGTTATTGCCAGCTACAACATAAACTCCAGGAAAGGAGGACACACAGCACACAGTGGGCATGGGGTGATGGGTGCAGTTCCCCCTACTTGTACCTCTATCCAGACAAACTCTTAGAGGTGTACTGTCTGATATGGAGCAGCAACAAGTCTCTTTTTGAATTAAAATTAATTTTAGTTAAATAAAATAAAAAATCTAGTACCTCAGTAACATTAAAAATCAGTAACAATAAAGACCAGTCACAATACCGTCCTTCGAGTACTCAACAGCCACATATGGCCATGTACTGGAGAGCACAGATATAGAACACTTCCACCACTGCAAAAAGTTTTAGTGCATTTCTGCTCATCTAGAGCGGGAATTGGCAAACTATAGCCTGTGGATCAGAAACCACATGACCCCCAAACCTGTAAGTCTGCTTCACACACAGCTGGAGGCCCTCACTGACCATCTGGCCCAGTGGCTTTCATTGCAAAGATAAGGAAACAAAAGTCCAGAGAGGGGAGGTGACTAGCTTGAGGTCACAGAGCTGTCTAGGAGAAGGTGATGGCCTCCTATATTACACTGGTGTCCTTTTCTCTCTCTCAATGGTGGGTAAAGACTGGGGGACTATGCCACCTCTTGCCAGCCTGAGAAAGTTCAATGCTCTCTCAGCCCCAGGCATCCAGAGTCCCCAGAATGGCCTCACTTCCTTTCCCAATGACCAGGGACCCTTACCATCCCCAAGGACACTCTTCCTGTCCACAGTCAAGTTCTGCAGCTGGGTACATTCTGGGTCAGCCACAAGAATTCCTCCTAGCTGGCAACTCTCTCCAGTCTTTGTGCCAAGGCGGCAAGGTACACAGGGAGTCCACTCCAGTGTGGTTACTGTGGGGGACAGACCTGGAAGGGCACAAGGGATGAACAAGTGTGTCTAGAATTCTACCCTGATTCTAGATTCCCTGCTTCTGTGTCCTGTCCAAGATAACTTTCTGCAATACTGTAAACATTTGTCTGCACAATTAAATACACTAATTATTAGCCCCATGTTGTTATCAAGCACTTAAAATGTGGCTAGTGTTTGTGAGTGAGGAACTGAATTTCTCATGTAATTTCATTTTAAGTAATTAATTTATAAATAAATAACCACAGGGAGAACATTTCTGAAACATTTGAGAAAGGACTTCTGCAAATGCATAAAAACAATGAGAACACTGGTAAAAATGGTCAAAATCAACTTTTCAGAAGTCTAGAAATTAATCAACGGTTTGTAAGAATCTGAGGAGGGTTTAGTGAAGAAACATGGTGGAATCTTGATAACGGGAGCAAACTTTGTGGCATTATAACTTGCACTATTCCCATCCTGCTCTCACAATATCCTCCATAACTTTGAAAACCATCAGTCTCAGAACCATGGTAGTTGAGACAACCAGCAGCCAAGCAGCCATAATGGGTTTGGAGCTCTGAAAAGACCCATGCCCATCGAACTGTCACTAGCTGACCTTCCTGGCAGCTTCCCGAAAAAGCCCCATGTTCAGGGCTTGACGTTACTTGACTCAGAGCTTGCCCAGGGAGGAAAGTCTGTCCCCAGGGCACTTGCTAAAAATATTCAGGGCTAATTGTTTTCTATTATAGTTGCCTGAGGGAGTGATACTAGCTGAGGCAGGCAAGAGGTGAGCCAAAAACTTAGAAGAACAATTGGGGGAATGAGATGTCCACAGGGGGCTTTGAAAAGCTCCAGTGTATTTGTGGGCATCTAGAGGGCCACAAGTGCTCAGGGCTGTGGCATGCCCAGGAAAGACTTGAGAACATCTTAATCTCTCACCTCTAGTTGAAGGGTTGGCTTAATATCTGAAAACTTTATTAATAGAATAAGGGCCAATATCACGCAATCTCGACCACATACACAGAAAAGAATTTGACAAAATACAACGCCCTTCATGTCTAAAAAAGAAAACACTCAACAAATTAGGAATACAAAAAAACTTTCTCAACCTATAAACAGCATCAATGAAAAACCCACGGCTAACACCATAGTCAATGGTGAAAGACTGAAAATTTCCCCCTAAGACCAGGGACAAGACAACGATGTCTTCCCATATCTCGTATGTTAATCACAGGTACTAGAGGTTCTAATGAGGGCAATTAGGCAAGAAAAAGGAATAAAAGAAACCCAGATTGGAAGGGAAGAGGTAAAACTATTAGTTTTGCAGATGAGAATATATTGTATATAGAAAAACCTAAAAAATACACTCCTCTCCACACACAATATGTGAATCGTATCCTAACAGGTGTATAAAAAATTTAAATTGCCCCATGTGGTTAGCGGATCCACTATTGGAGAGCACAGTTAGACTGCTGATATTTGTTTAAAGTCTCCAGAAGAGGAGGAGGAGCAGGATGCTGGAAGTTGGTGGCACCAAATGTTAATGCTTTTCTCATCCCTCGAAAACCTATGGAAGGGGATGTTAGGATTAGCTGACAGGGATGTGGGGCAGACTGGGCACGATGTAAGTGACTTCCAGATCAATGATGTGTCACGGAAGCTCAGAGTCATCAGCCACCCAGCTCAGCCAATGCTTCCAATCTCCTCAACATACATCAAGTCGGTGACCAGGCAGGAGTGGAACATGTCTCAAAGCTGGCTGCCTCTGTAGACCTTGGTGACCTAGAACAAACGCGAGGGAGAGTGGGTGAGATGGAGGTCTCCTGGGGACGCAGGGGGCCACTGGTGCCAGTGAAAGATCACAGAACTTGGAGCAAGGGAGACCTGACTTCAAATCCTGGCTCTGCCCCTAACTCACTGTGTGACATTAGGCACAATACTCCCCTCTCTGAGCTTCAGTTTACCCATGTGAGAAATGGGGAAGGCATCTAGGACATCACCTCTGGACACTGAGAAAACCCAGACATGCAGGGAAAGTGAAGGGTTGAAACAATCACATAACAGATGTAAGTCAGATGGAGGAATGACGGTGCCCTCAGGGCAAGGAGAGACGGGAGAGGGAGAACCCACCTGGTCCTGGGTGTCTCTCAGCATGGCGGTGTACTCCGAGGATGTGGGCTCCGAGTTGCTGAGGTTCCAGCTGATGATGCGGAAATGTAGCTGATACTCTCTCTGGATGGATAAACTCTGGGCTGCAGAGCCTGGAGCCACCGAGAGGAAGAGCAGACAGGTGGAGACACTCAGCTCCCAGCACAAAGGCATGGTGGCCCACGGGGTCAAGGTGGTGGGTGCAGACAGCGTCCACACAGGTGGCTGGCCCATCCTTCTCAGGCCTGGGGAGAGAGGGATGTGGGGACTCTAGAGAGAGTTCCTGAAACCTCTGGGGGTGGGGGACAGAAAAGGAAGGAGGAAATGGGAGGACACTGGGGAGACAGATAGGGGTGGTCACAAAAGAGGTCATTAGGGGCAAATGCTGAGGGGAGGGTCTCACCTGAGGGAGACCAGTCTGCAACTTGAGTAGAAGGGGCGCAGGCTGCTCTTCTTGAACAAGGATACAGCTGGGGAGGAAGGAGGAGGAGGAGGAGCAGGAGGGACAGGGGTTGGGGGAGGGGCTGGATGGGATTTAACTACCAGGAGCTGCTGGGACCAGGGTCTCACCAGGCTCTGCAAGACCCTCTCAGTGAAGTTGAACGTGGTCTAGCCGTTGCTCATGTCTGATAAATACCGGAGGGTAGAGATGGTGACGTTGACTGTGAGGGTCTTCAGGTTGTGCCCCAAAGCTGCAAGACGAGAGGGAGAGCGATGGCCATCTCTGAAAGCTGGCCTGAGACCAGACCAGAGTCCTGCACTCATTATAATCTGTCGTCTTCTGTCCCAGTGGCACCACCACCCAACCGTGGAGTCACCCAAGTCAGAACCAGCATATCAGCTCAGCTCCTCCTCCCTCCCAGTAACACCCATTCACCTTGCACACTGGTCCTCACATACATTCCCTCTCTCCCTCCCTGTCCTAGCTCAGGTCTTAACTTCCTTCACCCGGACCAACACCCCAGCAGGCTCACTGGATGCTGTGTCTAAAGGATGTTCTACATGGACTACTAGAAGAATCTTTCTGAAATGAATACCTCACTATGGCCACCACTTCTCTAGTACAACCCATGGCTCCCTTTGGCCTTCAGTGTTTAGTTCAACCTTCGTGACCTGGCACTCAAGGCTCTACTCAATCTGGCTCCTGCTGACCTTTCAGTCTCATTTTATCCATCTACTGCGGGTTAAACATTATGCTGCATGCAACCCAAATTCGTTTCAATTCTCCCCATACGGCATGTTGTTTGTGGCTGGAGCCTTTGCTCATGGAATCCTCTCTGCCAGGAAAACCCTTCATCCTCTATTTGCCAGGGTCCCTCCTACTCATTCTTAAAGACTTCATTCTGGTGAAACTTTCTCTAGCAAGCTCCTCCCCTCCAAATTATGCCAGGTGCCTCTCCCCGAAATATCCCACATTGTATTGTAATGTTGTGTTAATTTCACAAGACTAGGGACTCTCTGATGGCTGACCTTAGACTGAATATTTGGTATAATCTTTGTGATCAGCATGATTGCCCTAAAACCAGAATTTCACACCCTGGCTTCCCAGCTCCTGGATCACACCTGGCTCATGGGGAGTGGGGCCAGAGTGCTTCTCTTGGGAAGGAAAAGGGACCCCCAGATACCTGTGGTGGCTTCTGGTGGCACAGGTGATGATCAAGTAGGCAGGGACGTGTTGGCCGGCTCGGGAGCTGTGGATAAGTCTGTCATCAAGGAGGGACAGAGTGGGAGTAGCCCCCAGGCTCACACGGGCTAAAGCACAGGCTGTCTCAGGACCACCATTCACAGGTGAAGCATAAATGAGAGTGATGGGATGAATGATTGTGTGAGTAGCGGGATGAGTAAGCCTGTGGATGAGAGGAGCCCAAGAGAGAGAGAGAGGTGAACAAGAGTGACTGAACTCGGAGGAGAGGCAGATAGGCAGAAAAATGGGCAGATAGATGGGATACCTGGAAAAGGAGGACCAAGGGCAGGGCTTTAGGAGAATTAAAGTGAAAACCACATGGGGTCAGAATGTGGTGGAGAACATGTCTGTGTCTTAGGCTTTCTCACACTGGGCTGGGACTCTCCATCAGAACCCGGGAGGGAGAGAAGGGATGAATTAGGGCCCTTCCAGGTCCTTCCCTCACCAAGGACAGCAGGTGAAGGAGAACAAGTGCTCCCAAACCCCAAATGCAGACGGGACACAGGAGATCAGGGCCAGGAATACTCACTGTTGGTAGTCGGGGCCACGGCTCCATAGGTGTAACCTGTGGAGAGAAGGCGAGAGGAGCTCAGCAAGAGTTGGGGTGAACATAAAACATTAAGGGAGAGGAAGGATGTAGGGACCTTTGTGGGAAAAACAGAGGGGAAAGCAGAGGGGACGAGTGGAGGGGTGTTCAGGGGGAAGGAATTGAGATGGAAGGTGGCTGGACCCAGTGATCACACAGTGATGAGAAGACTGAACCCAGACCAGGAGGATAGAGAGATGGATCATAGCTCACTTTAGAGCAACGGAGGGAACACAGAACTCTGACTGGGAGAGACAGCATGGCTGTAGCACAGCCCCTCACCACTGACGTAGAAGTTCTCTCAGTCCAGGGTGAAGGAGCCCAGGTGGGTGATGCACTGAGTCTCATGGCTCAGCTCCCAGTAGAGTCACTCTCTGTCCAGCCCGGGACCTGCGGGGGTCAGAGTGGAAGGTGCAGATGATGTCCACCCCAGTGGCTACCCCACCCTTCTCAAGCCTGGGGGAGGAAGATCATGGAGCTGTGGAATACTGAGCAGGGGTCATTCTGGGTGTGGAAAGCGAGAGAGGGGAAGGAAGGAAGGTGATGGAGATGCTGAAGGGGCTGCTCTGAAGCCTGCAGGGGCTCTCCTACGTGTCTCCCGTGTGAGACAACACCCTCACAAGTAAGGCCTGACTTCTTTTAGGATGTGGAAGGGGGGGCCTGTGAGTGGAAAAGAGGGGTGAACACACACACCTGGGTGAGGGGGCACCTGCAGGTCTGCACAGACAGCAGCGAGAACAGTCAGTGCCCTGTGCCATCTGACACATGCAGGCAAGAAAGTACCGTTATGTTCTCTCGGTTCTACACTCCATGGTCTTTTCTTTCTACTTCTTTCCTACTCCACAGCCATCACTCAGGCGTAGGGAACAATCATCTTATTCCTAATCTTATTCCCAGCACCTCCCATCTTGCATATTAAGTCTTCATTCTTAACCATGAAGTCCATTTTAACCCACATGCTTAGACCAAACGCTAATCACATCATCCTTCTACTCGCATCTCTCCAGAGTGTTCCCACTGGTCTTAGAACAGAGTCCCAATCACCCCTCATCTGGTCCTGCCTGTCTCCCCTCGCCGGTGTGGCTCACACTCCTCCCCCTCTGTTGACTCGGCTCAGCCATCCTTCTTCTCAGTTCATGGACACACCAGGCTCTCTGCTTCAGGGGTGTCCTCATGCGGTCCCTCTGCCTGAAAAACTCTCTTGAACACAATCCCACACCCTCACTCCAGTCTAACACTCCTACCAGCTAAATCCAGTCCCAACTCCAGCTCTCAAGATAAATATCAGTCCTTCTCAAGAGGGCTTCTCTGCCTCCTCATGTTGATTCCCCTTGTGCCAAACTCCCACATCACTCTCATCATTAACTTTTCAAAATCCAAATTCCCAAATACAATGTAAATTCCATGGAGGTGGAACAAGGTCTCTCTGGTTCTCCAGGTCCCCATGCATGTGTCCCAGGGCCTGGCTCATGAGATGAGGAACCATCCCGGTTTGTCTAGGACTGCCCTGGTTTGAACACTAAATGTCCTGTGTCCTGGAAAACCCCACTGTCCTGAATAAACGAGGATGGTTGGTCACCATTAATTATACACTCAGAGACTGTCTATTGTATGACAAGCACAAATTCCCCTCAAGAACATCACAGGAAATCTAAAATGAAAAAGGCACAGACACACGTACACACACAATTAGTAGAGGCCAACAACTAAATACAAAATTACTTAACAAGATTCTCTGCAACGTGAATCACCAGACCATTATTTCAGAAAAATTTCAAGAAACAAAGTTAATTCCCTTTAGAAGGCAAGGTGGAGAGGACAGTCTTTTTGGAGACTAGCGCCCTTCCCTTCAATCTACAGTGTTGCTTAGTACTCCTCCAAATGATTTGAAATGTCATAAAGAAAAAAATGCTCAAAATAAATCTGGCTACTGGCAAATTCATTTTTAAATTTGTTATTAATACAAAGAAGTTCCAATCATCTTTTTCCTTGAATGCTCCTTTATTTCAAATTTTTGTGGAGGATTTATAGGACTTTAGAAGTCAAATTGAATGGGTCTAAGGAATGTTGCTGAGTATCCCTGCTAATATTTCATGGGATGTCTTCTAATACTACATACACACGCAAAACATTTCTGTATTCATATTATATATAAATCCTGACTTTTGACTATAATGCAATGCAAGTAAATCTATATTTTCTACTATAATCCACATTTGCAGTTATTTACGTTTCTTTCATATGTTCTTATTTGCATATAACTGTACTTACTGAAATATTTACCACACAGAACCACACACAGCTTACCATCTTTCCATCCATCAAACATCAATAATTTTCCTCAAGATACCTTCACTCTCAGTGACTCCAGGTGGTGACAACCTGAGCCCAGGAAAGCTCACTAGCAGGTCTTCTGCACAGCAAAGGCTGCTGGAACCTGTTGGTACCAGGTCCACAGGGTACTCATCTGGTCACAACGAAATCCATGGATCAGCAAGGACAGGTGGACCCTGAGCCTGGTTTCACCTGAAACTTGAGCTCCACGGATGCTTTTCGTGTCTGAGGGGGGAAAAAAGTGCAAACAAGCTTTTGAGGCCTTTTATAGGTTGTTGGATGGAAAGGCCAACCCCATTCACTTTTCTTTATTTTTACTTACTGATTTAACTGTAACTGTTGGCTGTGGCTGGATTTTCCAGATTCCTATCCAGCCACCTGCTGCTCCCCGAGATGGGAGAAAGCAGCTTTGTGCTGTGTGCACTTGAGTCGCTCAACTCACTTGGCTGGACAGAGACTTTTTCGTGACTCTGGACCCTTTAAACAAGCTTGTCATTTAGGGACCCTGTAAGTGACTCGCTGACTTCTCAACAATTTCCACACTTCATTCAGGGCTCGGGAGATTTTCAAGCCCTGGAGCAGGTTTCCCAACCTTGGCACAACTGACATTTGGGGCCGGATAATTCTCTGTGGGGCTGTGCTGGGCCCTGGAGGATGCTGAGCAGCATCCCTGCCTCCCCCCTAGATGCCAGGAGCGCCCCACTTGTAACGACCCAAACATCGCCTCCAGAAGCGGCTAAAGCCCCCTGGGGACAAAATCACACGGAGGACGTTGACGGGGACTCTGAGGAGGGGACGGCGGCGCCCAGATCCAGGAGGAACAGCAGCCTCTGGGGCCCTGAGCGAACAGCCCGGGGGAAACGGGGCTGCAGGGTGATGGAGAGACGCGGAGCCCTGACGGGGCTGCCCACGGCCAAGCCCACTCCCTGGACCGCGACTGGAGCCCGGACAGCCCGCCGCTCACCGAGCCCCGCCTCTGAGGGTGAACATCCACAGGAATGCGATCCGCACCGAGAAGATGGAACACACTGCGCAGAACGCCCACTCCATCCACGGCGCCGCCTGCGCTTCCGGTTCCGGTCTTGGGCGGGCGTTCGGGGAGGACGAACGTTTGGGGGCTGCATCAGGGACAGGGACAAAATCTAGGGGCGTGGCTGTGGGCGGGGACAATTCTGTGAGTGACAGCAGGCCGGGAAGGCAGTTCTATGGGCGGGAACAAGGGTGCAGGCAGGGCAATGAGCCGGGACCAGGCTGTGGGCGGAGACAGGCCCGAATGTTGTGGGCGGAGACCAGTTCCAGGGGCGGGAAGAGGTGGGGTGTGGCTGGAATAATTCAGGCAGACTTCACAGGGGGAGGAAATCAGCTCCAGGGGCGTGGCTGGAGGCGAGGCTTTCCGTGGACCCCTACATTGTACAGGTAACTGGATGTTGAACAGCTGTTCTTCATTCCTTTCCCCACCTTTACACAGCCTCATAGAATGATGTTCCCATATTTAGAATTCTAAATTTTTTGTGCGTTTGCTGTTCTTAATTTCGTTAAAAAATTGGATCATATATTCACATTTCTCTACAACTTGCTGTTCCAAACCAGTAGATAAGGATATAACGCTATTTTAATTTTAAAAATCTGGGGGGAGGCAGGCCTACGTCGTAGGTGCACGTATAGGAAAACTTCAAATATTCTCACTCTACCACTGTCTCCCGGTACTTTTGCACAGAGATAAACATTCTTTCCTCCTCTATCCTTCCAGACATACTGTGTATATGTGGGACTGTGTATATGTTCAAGACCAAGAGGGGTGTCCCCAAGCAAAACCTGAAACCCATGAATTGTCTCATGCATCAGAAGTTAATGAGAAGAGATTTAATTTTCTGGTGGAAGGAGATGAACCAGTGATGAATCCATAGGAAGACAACAAAGAAACAAGAGAATTTTACCGTTAAAAACGTCAAAGGAAAAAGTGAGAAAGAAAATGTATTCATACTATCTGACGTAGCACATCTCTGGATAAGATTCGTATGCTATAAAATGGTAAACACTGATGTCATAAAACAGTAGACATTGAATTTTGATTTATCCTAATTCATTAAATAGTTATATTGGGCAAGGGGAATTATGTTTTTAACATATGTAAGAACTCTTCGTGCTGATTTTTTCAGAGAAGAAATAAAATATAAATAGTCAAAAGCTGAAAAATGAAAAAGCTGTATGAGTAGCTAATTTAGAAATATAGATTTTAAATCAGAAAATTAAGTTGTTTTTGGAACCAGAGTCAAGAGTGGGGAAGGTAGCTTTTCATTATAAGCCTTGGAGTATTATTTGAGAGATGTGCGTATGCATACACACACACGCACACACACAGAAGCCTGAATTTGTATTCCAAAGGGATCATCTAACTCTACAAATATTTGTAAAAAGGATTCACTTTACAAGAGTAGAACGTATTTTGAAAACTACAGACTTCAAGCATTAAAAAAGCTGTCATCATCCCGGTGGAAAAATGAATGGGGCATCACTTTCCAACTCACATGTTGATAAGCCTTTTACATACATTACTCTTGAGTATTCTCACAGCAACCCATAAGGAAGATGGTATTATCTATCTCCATTTTGCAGATGAGGAAATTGATGACAGCATATTGCTAAAATTTTCATATAAGTTCTCAATAGATCTTGTTTTATGTTAAAATTGTTTATTGAATTTTCTTTTCATTAATAAAATGATATGTGTCACTCTTACAAATAAGCAAAGACTGTGTAAAAACAATTTACCAAAACTAGTTTTCTTTTGATATAATTAAATATAACAGTCACTTTATTATTTTTCTGCTGTCTGCCTCACATCTACGAAGATGCTTCCTATCCCAAAGACTTACTAGAAAACTCGACTAAAAATCAAGGATCAGGGAATACCCACATTATGCAAGCTTCCTGAATACATGCAAAAAAAGCCATTATAACAATTTTTTGTACAAAAATCTTAGATCATTCATGAACTGATAGCGACACAAATCATGATTAGGCAAGTTATTTCTGTAGAATGACAAATATTTAAAATTTAGACATTTAGAAAGGTATTTCATTACAGTAACTAATGTGTATAAGAATTTTTTCAAACTCACTTAGTTCCAGGAAATCCTTTGACAAAATTCACTGCAATATTATTCACAATAATCAAGAGATGGAAACTACCTAATTGTGCACCCGTGGGTGAAAGGATGAAGAAAATCTGAGGCATCTATACAATGAAATATTATTCAGCCTTAAAAAGAAAGGAAATCCTGTATTCAGAATTGCTTGCCTGGATCATTTCAGTAGCCATGTGGTTTCATCCTTAGTCCCCTCTGATCCATTCGTCAACCAGGAACCAGGGTGATCCTTTTACAATGTAAGTGCCACAACCTCTAATGGATCCCTAAAAGAGATTTTGGAGGTGGACTGCCTGGGTACCAGCTGTGTGACCTTGGTCATTTATATAACCTCTAATGTTCCTCATCCATACAATAGAGGTTAATAGTATTGTCTCCATGGCATTGTTGTGAGGATTAAATGAGTGAATACATGTCAGATGCCTAGAAAGTGCCTGGCACATGATAAGGCATCATGAAAAATTTAACTGTAATTATAACCAAATTAAATATTGTGATGGCCTATTAATTAAGTTGAACCATATGAAATTTCTAATATTCAACCATTTTGACCCATTATTATTGTTGAATAAATGATAAAAGTCTAGGCAGGTTTGTTAGAGTCAAAAAGGATTGGATAAATGAAAATATTATTAGAAAAAATGAGCTGAAATGGATTGCTTTGCAAATTACAAAGCAGTTTCTCATACTTTGTTTCATTTAATCTCTATAGAATGCTTTTCAGGGTATTATTACCAGTGTCTCTGAAGGAGTAACTGACTTTCCCCAAATCACACCACATTAAATAACACAATTAGAGGGGAAACATCATTTCAAGTATAAATCCCATATGATATTTTTTCCCCTTCATAATATCATTGGTCCTCTCAAGAAAGTGATGAAATAATGCTGATTCATATGAACTTAGTCTTAAAGAGACATACTCTCAGATGATAAACACTATGTCTTTGAAACAGGGGTGTTATGAGAAGAAACTTGGGACCCATGTTTTCTGGGTTTTCAAGTCCATGATTAGACTTCTGGTAAACAGTCAAAGAAGGGAAAGGGTGAATAATAGTCCAGAATGAAAAAAGTTTGACGTATATGTAACTTTATTGATCACCTCAAGATTCTCTTTTTGTTTATGGTCTGTGTCACCCTACTAGAATATAAATGCTCTTAGGGTAGATCACTGCTATCGTGCAGCAAGTGGTAGGCACTGAGTAAATATTTATTAAAGGAATGAAAGTGGCCTTGAATACATCTGCTCTTTACTCACCAGAGAACAGCCCCATAGCAGGCAAATGGCATCATTAACAAAATTTTAAAAATCGTATCCTTATTAGCTAGTAACCATGGATACAAGGCTCCCATTTATTTCATACTTTCTAAGTATTTAAGCATTCTGGTGTATTAGGGAGTGTTTCCACAGCCTTGCTGTAACATAAAGCAAGATTTTTTGGCCCATTGATTGCTGTTTCCAGCAGGGCCCATCTCTATACTTACCTCTAAACAATTAACTATAGATTTGTTATCCCAATGAACAGCGATTTGGTATGGAACCTGTTTTATCAGTGTCATGCGAAAGTAGACATTTGATATATCTTTAAGAGGTGATATGGATAATAAGGTTGATGCAGAAGAAGACAACTAAAAATTCTCTCTGGTCTTTTTCAAGTGTATCTGGGTGAAGGGTATCTTGTTGTCACTGGATTTCAGAACTCAAAAAGACTCGTCCAACTCTTCATGTTACAGGTGAAGAAACTGAGGTCTAAAGAGGTTGAGAGATTTGACCAAGACTAATTCCTGAGACTAGAGAAAGATCCTCTGATTCTCAGCTGGCCACATTGTCATAAGATCTCCAGCTACAAACAGCCAAGAGAAACAAGTCTGTTGATTTCCAGGCAGAAATGATTCCCCTTCACGTTTTTACTTTTTCTCGCTTAGATGCCTGCTCTGCCCTGACAAGGCATTTATCTGATGTTTACGCTAAACTTAAGAAGAGGAAAATGCTCCTGGAAAACACTTGTGATTCAGTGTGGCAATGGAGAGCACAGTCATGAAAAAATGAGAATCAAATGAATAAGAGGTAAATAATATTAGAGAAGAAGAGAAAATCTATTATTTAGTGGGACATAACTTATAAAATTTAGAACTGGTAAATAAGTGCAGTAATGTATAAGGAAGCTAGATTCCTATATGAAACATCGAAAATACTGTTACATGAGCAAGAATTAGTTTAAACATGTAAACAATTATTCCATTCCTAAGAGCAATGAATTATTTAAGATGAGTAGTTCAAATAATTGGAACTACACATTAGTTATATGAAGAAGATTATAGAGAGATACAAAGCGTGTGAAAGCTCTGATTAAATGGAGAGATATACTATACTTGTGATTGAAAACAGTGTTTCAAAGATATCAATTTTCCAAACATTATTCAGATTCCATGTGCTTCAAATCTTCTTTTAAAATGATGTAGTGTTTGTTTTATAGACTAAAAGATATCCATTTGTAAAATAAAACACTGGACCATCAACTAACATTATTCACAAGTAAATCATTCTAAATGGATTATAAGAGCTAAAATTAAAAGTAAAAATCCCCCACGTATAACAGTGGTGGATGACAATATAGAAGACTATCCATAATCTTAAAATTAGTGAAGATATTCTTAATATATATGCTTAAAGATGTCTGGTTGAAAAGAGGAAGGAGAAAAAGTAAAATGGAAAGTGATATGGTCTCTGATTTTCTTTCAGAGACTTAATCTAGAGAAAAATATTCCAGTCTACGATATTGGATAAAGAAATAGATCTGTGATAATTACACAAATAATGAGTGGACATATATAAATGGTAGCATACTGTATCAGTTAGCTTCTGCTGTATAAAAAATCAACCTAAAATTTGGTGGCTACAAATAAGAATAGTTTATTTTTTCTCAAGATTCTGTGGGCTAACAGGGCAGTTATTTTGATCTGGACATATTGGTGGCTCAGCTGGGATTGGCTGGTCTAGGACGGCCTTACTCACATATCTGATTGTTGACTTGAAGTCACCTGGAGTAATGGAGATGTGCAGTCTATCTAGACTCATTCACATATTGAGGGCCTCAGGCTTCCCAAGGGCAGCCAGAGAAGGACAAGTACCAACAATGAGCAAGTGTTTTTCATGCCTTTGCTCATGTCATTTGTTAATGTCCCATTGGCCAAAGCAAGTTACAAGGCCAAGTCTACCCAGAGTCAACGTGGGATGCTACGACAAAACAGACAGTGGGAGAAGACTAATGTGTGGCCATTTTCGCAATCTTTCACACATAATTTTAGAGGAGAATTAGTATGAATGTTTTTGTATTTGTTCATTTGAATGCCCGAGGAAAATTGTACAAAGCCAAAACAAACGTAAAGCAAAAAATTAAGTGGAGATGTAAGGTAAGTTTAGTTGGTACTTAAAGTGGATCTGCAAAAATGTGGTAGTTTATTTTTCAAGTGTAGGCAAGTTCTTGTAACCTATGAAAATAACTTACATTTCGATTATTTTCTCGCTGAATGTATTTTATTCGTTAACATATTTGATGTGTTTCTCTCTGGCCTTAGGAAAATAACGTAGCACTTGAGACCAAAGATGCAGCCTAATAGCCCCACACTGGAGGCCAAGATGGAGCAGACATTCACGGCCACCATGACTTTGCCCTTGGTGCTGTGGTAGAAGGGGAGGAAGGTGACCCAGACACTGCAGAACACCAGCATGCTGAACGTCAGGATCTTGGCTTCATTAAAGGTGTCAGGCAGGTTCCGCGCCATGAAAGCCACAGTGAAGCTGCCCAGGGCCAAAGAGCCCAGGTGTCCCAGAACACAGTAGAAAGCCGTGACCGAGCCCTTGTTGCACACGATGAAGATGTGGCGGTGTTCAGTGTGTGCATCTGTGTCAATGAAGGGAGGAGAGGTTCCCAGCCAGATTCCACAGAGACTCAGCTGGATAAAGGAGCAGCTGGGAATGATGAAGTTAGGTTCCTCTGCCACCAACCACTGCCTCATCCTTCTCCCTGGTGCAATGACCTTGAAGGCCACAGCCACATTCATAGTTTTGGCCAAGACAGTGGAAACAGCCACAGTAAATACAACTCCAAATGTGATTTGATGAAGACTGCAGGTGGCTGTCTTGGGACGACAAATGAAGAGTAAGGAGCAGAGGAAACAGAGGGTGAGGGAGATGAGCAGGATGTAGCTGAGAGTCCGATTATTGGCCTTGATTATGGGAGTGTCTTGGTGATTCATAAAGACCCCCAGCACCACAGCTGTGAGGACAGAAAAGCACAGAGCTGTGCAGGCCAGGGCCATCCCTAAGGGGTCCTCATAAGCCAGAAAGGTCACAGCTTTTTTGAGGCAGCAATCACACCCTCTGTTGGCATACTGACGATCTGGACACTTCACACACTGATCCATGTCTGGGGAGAGATGCAAAGTGTCCTCAGCCCAGTTTCAGTCATTCTCTCTCATTCGCATGCCCCCAAAGCAGGCATTGGGTAAGTTTAGCCAATTGTCTTCCTTTGTTGCTCCAGGCACCAAATAACAGAATGCTCTGCAGAGAACCATTCCTAGTTAATACTGCCCATCTTATTTCTGGTTAAGTAAACAAAGCTATTATCCTTCTCAGTATTTATCTTGCATATTCATGAAAGCACTTTTTTCTCAGCAGAAAACCAAATATCCTCCCTGTCTCTCTGAGCTATACCCCTGTAAGCTATGGCCTAGATTTACTCATTCAATGAGCAAGCAGTTATTGGAAAACCTCCATGAGCCAGATAATTTGCTACATTCTAGGGAAACAGAGATGACCAAGTCATAGACCTCACTCCTCAGGAGTTTCAAAATGATACCATTTCTACCATCCAAAATGATCTCCAAAACATTTCGTCTTGATTTCACTTCCACCACTTCTGTTAAGATTTTAGTCACTTCTCTCCTATGTTATCATAAGATCCTTTTACTCTGGTTCCTTGCCCTTGTCCTGCATCACAAGTGATACTTCTACATGTAAGTGGGATCATGTTTATCCTCCATTAAAAAATCCGACAAACTCTTGGGAAGACCAAAAAGACTGTATAACCTTGGTCTTGCCTACCTCTACTACCTCTGCTCTGATGTTTAACATTCCCAAATCTTCATGTTGTTCTGAAACTGTTCCGTGCCCACTCATCCCTGCAGGTATCAATACATGCTTTTTCCTTCTACAAGGGCATTGCTCCTTCCTCTTTATGTCCCTTTAAATTCTCTCACTTTTCACGTTTACAACTACAATCTGCCTGATAACGTTTTCTGTGGACGGTTTTAGTTAGGGTTGGCGAGTCATTGTCTTCTTCATGAAGACAGCCAATTTACCCAACATGGTTTATTGAAAAGTCTTTCATTTTCCCACTCCTACTCAGTGTTTCCTTGTAAATCAGACGTCTATACGTGAGTCCCTATATGAGCAGCTTGTGTCTGAATTTACCATTTGGTTCCGTTGATTTTCTTGTTTACCCTCATGATGAACCTCCTCTATTGTGATGCTATATTACTTGATGTCAGGTAGACTAAGTCCTCCCACTCTATTCACTGTCTTCAAGATTTTCTTATTTAAGTTTTTCCTTTATCATTTCCATAAGAATTGTATCAATTGTAATTTCCACAGAACGGGTCATCATTTTAGCTGCAATTTTGTGGAAGCTGTAGATTAATTTGGACAGTTTTGATATCTGTAGAATTTTGAGTCTGTTCAGTCACGAATTTGATTTATCCCTCCACTTCTTTCAGTCTTCCTCCATTTTTCTAAATGCTGTTCTATAATTTTATGGACAGAAATCTTTTGAAAGTCTCATTAAAGTTATTTCTAGGTACTTCATACTTTAAGATGTTGTAAATGTCGTTTTTTAAAATTTAAATTTTGAATGCTTATGACGGGTACATGGAAGCAAAACTTTCTATATGAACCTTGTATTCAGCCGTCAATAAACTCAGTTAATACCTTAATTTATATGGTTTTTACATTTATATCATAATATCATCTGAAGATAACATCAATTTTACTTCTTCCTTTGAAGTAAATTATTCCTTTTATTTCTTTTCCTGCCAATATTGTATCAGGCAAGACCTCCAGCCTAACGGCTTATAGAGGCAGTGATGTTGAACATTTTTCTCTTATCCTTGTTTTCAACAGTGCAACATAAAGTTCCATTCTGTGACTACTGTGTATGGGAGTAAGAGAGTTTCCTTCTGTTCCTGATTTGGTGAGTGTTGTTTCTGTTGTTGTTGTTTGTTTTAAAATATGAATAGGTGTTTAATTTTACTAGTTTTTCTTACAGTTATTGAGATTATTATTTCTCTTTTTTCAGAGATTAGTGTACTGAATTACATTGCATGAACCTAATTTGGTTATGATATGTCCTTCTTATAAAATATGGCTAGATTTGGAACCTTGATATGATTTGATTTTTTTTTTTTAGTATCAATGAATTTAATCCAAGAAAGAGAGTGGCCTGTAATTTCCTTTCCTGCAATGATTTTGTTAGATTTTGTTACCAATGTTAATCTCGTCTCTCAAAGTGAGTCAAAAAGTTTTCTGATTTTCCTATTCTCTGGAAGAGTTTGAGTAGATGTATATTAATTTTTTCTTGAATATTTGGGCAGATTCATCAGCTTTATACCAAATAAATAGCTTACAATAAAATTTTGTATAAATGTTTTAAAGGATGGTCTCAATTTCTGTAATAGGTATGGCAATATTCAGATTTTTCATTTTTTCTTGAAGCAGTTTGGTAACTTTTATTTGCCTAGAAATTTGTGAATATCCTCTAAATTTTCATTGTATCAACATGATGTTATTTATGTTTTCTTCATGTTAAAATTTTTCCATATGACCTGCACAGATTACTCTCTTTTCAGCCTTGGTATTATTTTGTTGCAATTTTTCTCTTTTTTTGAACACTAGTACTAGGATTTTATTGAGCATATTTGTCATTTATTAGAATCAAATTTAGTTTTATTTATCCTTTTGATGTTTGTCTTTTATTTTGTTAACACTTCCTCTAATATATATCATTTTGTGTTTTCTCTTTTCCTTGTGTTTACTTTTCTGCTCTTTTTCTAGTTTGTGATGAATGCTTAGAACTTAGAAATTCAACCTTTCTTTATTTAAATATACACAATAATATATAAATATATATAATTTAGGATTCTACATTTCTCTTTAAGGATAGATTTAATTCCACCCCATAAGATTTGATGAATGGTATTTTTATTTGGAAATACATTCTAATTTCCATCATAGTTTACTCATTAATCATCCGTTGCTTAAAAGAGTATTTATTAATCTCCAAGCATGTAGGAATTGAAGTTAGTGGATGTAGTGTTCTTTAGATGTGCATATGGAACATATACCCAAACTTACCACACGCCAAATGTGCACGTGGAAGCTTTATCCAAATTGACGATATGCCAGACTGTATCATCAATCTCAGTACATTTCAAAAAAATTGAAATTATACAAAAGATGTTGTGAAATTAAGCTTCATATCAATCACAAAAATAAAATTAGATAATGCCACCATTGAGGGGATTCCAACATTGCACCGTTTAATATGATAAATCTGAGTAATTCCAAGATGTTAATTATTGTATGAAAAATCTTCAGTGTTGGTTTTCTGTCCCTCTTCTACTTCATGACCCAACTCCCAAACCCACATTGTCTGTGTTCTAGTCATGTTGAACCTTTTCTCAGCTCCCTAGAATATTAAATGCAGGGCTAATTTGCCAGTTTCTGCCATTTCTAAGAGTTCCACCAAGAATTTAATCCGCCTTCATTAGTCTGATATAATACTAATGCTATTGCCTTTATGAAGAAGTCCATGACACTTCCCTCCCCACAAACATATATACTATCACTTATTTCATCCCATGGATCTCTGCGTACCTATATTGCAGCCCTATGTCACCACCTTGAATTCACATCACTGCATGTTGTCTCCCCTACTCACCTGTGACCTCGAGGAGATCAGAAACCAAGCTGTACCATAAGCTCATTGTACACCATGGAAATACTTACTTCTTAAATCAAACACAACCTTTCTGAGCTCCTGCTCTGTGCCAAGACCAGCACCAGACACTGGAAAAATAAAGATTTGTTCAACGTGATCTAAATGTAGCTTTAAAGAAGCTGAAAAGTAAGGACTACAATACCATGTGTTAGATTCCATGAGAGAGATTGAAGTTAGTTACTGTGGAGTGGTCGTAAAGGGTTTCGTTGAGATCATAATGCCTGCAATGATGCTAAAATGAGACAAGCAAGCTAGTTCAAGGTAGAGAGAGAGAGTATCATTTTGGGAGGAAATATTATTGGCTATAAAAGTTAAATTACTAAATGGAGGAAGGCAACATTTGGACCCTGCAGTCCTCATCAGAGCTTTCCCGTTTCTTTGGGAGAACCGTGCATACAAAAGAGAGGTGGAGAGCCAGCCCTGATAGCCTAGTGGTGAAAGTTCAGTGCTCACCACTTCGGTGACCCATGTTGGTTTCCTGGTCATGGAACCACACCATCTCTCTATGAATTGCCATGCTGTGGTGGTGGCTCACGTAGAAGAACTAGAATGATTTACAACTAGGATATACAACTATGTACTACAGTTTTGAGGACAATAATAGAAGAGCAGGAATGGCAACAGATGTTAGTCAGCTCAGGACAAAGGTTTCCCTTCAAAAAAAAAAATAGAAGTGGAGAATTTCGCTGCAAGGCATATACTCACCTATCTCATTGCAAATCACATTCTCTGGGCTGGGAATGCTAGCAAAACAATAGACAGCATTTCTCTCTTGAGGGCTCTTTCTGAATCCCGGACTGCAACTCTCACTGCATGCAGAGTGTGGAGTTTGGAGAAAATCAGATAACACTTGGTAACAGCTGTGACTTTTTCCTAATTTTCAAGTAAGTAGAGTGTTTTAGAGTATTGGGCCTTAACAAACTTAATCTTGAAATACCTAAATCCAATTCATTGGTTGGACGCCATGCTTATTGTATGATATAAAACACTGGTACACCTCAGAAATACTGTGGGTTTGTTTCCAGAGCACCGCAATAAATCAAATATTGCAATAAAGTGAGTCACAACAATTTTTTGATTTCCTAGTGCATAAAGAAGTTATGTTTACACTATACTGTAGTGTACTAAGTGTGCAATAACATTATCTCTAGAAAACATGTACACAACTTAATGTTTTAAAAAAAATTATTCCTGAAAATTACTAACCACTTTCTGAAACTTTAGCAAATTGCAATCTTTTGCTTATGAAGGTCTTGCTTCCATCTTGGATTGTTGGTAAATGAAAAATTTACTTCAGTTGGAAGTGAATTGTTAAATTCGCATATGTGGCCCTTTATGAAGCTCTGAGGGGACACAAAACTCCACAAGATTTTGGTTATTAATGTATGGTGTAAGTAATTGTGATTGGGTTCAACCCACCTCAGTAATTCTTGTGTCCCACTCAATCACTTCGTCAGATAAAGACAATTCTTGACCACGTGGAGCATGTTGGGAATATTCTCCTACTTTCACCTTAAGTCCAAGACCTTCGGGAAAATTCCAAAAGTTGAGAATAGTTTAATCTGAATCTGATTTTCCTTCCTCAGCCAAATTCACTGAGTCACCAGCAGGATTGTTAAATTCTATGTTCCTCAGAAAGGGGTGCAGATAAAAGAGACACACCATCCTGTGGTGAAGTGGGCCCGGGTGTTAAAGAGAAAAACCCTGAATTGGGGACAGCCTTTCATTGTCTGTAATCCTTGCTTCATAATGTAACTTTATTGCAAGTATCCAATGAAGTAAAGCAAATGAAATCATATGGAGATTTAAAATATCGTAATGTTTCTAAAACATCAGTTAGTTTCAAGAGAAAATGCCTAAAGACAAGAATATCAAGATGATCAGTGGTGATAAGATTCAGACAAATCTCGAGTATAAAGTCCAATCTAGCCACCCTCATGCACTCTCTGACTTTTCCCAGACCATCAATCTGCAAAATGATGTTAGCAATACCTAAAGTTGTTGAAGAATTAAATGAGATCATTTATGTAAAGTATTCACTATGATGTTCAGCACCAGATAGGCACATAGAGGACAAGTTCTCTTCTTCTTGTCATTGCGTAGCTTCATGTGAGAAGATAGGATATTCCCTATTGAAACGTTAGGCAGGCAGGATGTTGGGATCCTTTGTAACACAAAGCATTGATATTGACTCATAGCTCAATTCCTCGTTATCACTAGAACCTTTTTGTAGATGACTTACTATCCAGGACTAGATATACCTCCTAGAGAGTGAAACAAGTATAGAAACTCTTGTGCTTTTCTTGGAGAAAGAATCCTAACTGCTTGGTTTGAGCACCTGTGGAACCATAAGAAAGTCACTTTTAAGAGTGTACGTTCTGTTAAGTCGAAGGGACTTTACCTGCCAGGGACAAAACAACAGACCTTCCCCACTTCACATTGGCTGCATATCTGCTTGTTGAAGAAGTATCTTGTGAAGGTTCCAAGGCACAGCATACACAGCATTTTACATACTGTAACTCCATTTAGTCATGCTTGTGTCAAAAGTCTGTCAAGGCAGCCATCTTAAGGAGGCATTAGGTGGACAATTCTCCAGTGTTTTACAGTAAGACAGAAATCGTGCAAGGAATAAAGGGAAACCACAACATAGTGAGGTAAATGTCTTCTGGATATTTGGAAGCGTTAACTGTCTGGATAAAATTTACAAGCCAGGAAACTCACTACGGTGGTGTGAAAAAATGAGAGTACCATGCAATGTGTCAAGGATGAAATCTCTCTCACTGTGGATAAAATCCCACTCTGATGTCGTGACCCAGACTTTCCATATCACTAAATACTCCCAAGTAGAAAAGCTCAAGCTTATGAGAGAGTTGGCATCACCATAAATGATAACCACATTCCCTTCTGTTTCCTATACTTGCAAATCGTATGGCCATGTCTTTGAGTAATATGACCTTTCAGTCACAGGAATCATTTCCACAAAGGCTGCACAGATTCCATTCCGGTCCATTTCTCCTCTCAATTCTGAGAGAAACTCAACACCTTTCTTGTCTTCCGAGATGATCAGCCCCACCCAGCTCCAACTGAAATGAAGCAGCAAAGAGTCCATGCCAATAGCTAGAGATGTGACCCTGGGGGCCATCTAATAGAGAGATGGAAACTGCTCATCATCGTTCAGGGTAAGATCAAAAGGACCATAGGAAAGCTAAAATGAAAAGAAAATTGGAAGGAATATGAGGAAGGGGATTGGCAAAAATCACACTCTCAGTCCTGAAAGCTGTTCAGCAACACCTGGAGTGGTAGAAGGGGACAATTGCTCATTTCATTTTCTAATCATTTTCCACTGCCTAAAATATTTCTAGAAAATAAGATCAGTAAGAGTTCCAGGAAACTGCTTTGTCTCCTTTCCCCTCAACCTTCTCTCTACACCAAATAAAGGAAATGTCATACTCCATCGAGGTCCTGTACACGGACACTTTGAGATCATATCCTTTGAGAAATGCACAAATCCAGTCTCCTCCTCTCTTCCTTTTTAGGCCCATGAGAATGGCACCAAAGGAGGCATGGTTTCATCTCTCCCCATCCCACCCAGTCTTACCTGTGGAAATTTGTACAATTCCAGCAATGTTCCAATCTGGGCAGAAATTGCCCAGGTGGTTCCTGTAAGGACAGCTAGAGACTTACTCTCTCTCCTGCAGTCGTAATTAGGGATGTCCTTGCCCGACCCTGAGAGCCAAATCAGGGAACTCTCCAATGTCCTCCTTTCACTGGGCAAGGCATTATAGAGATCAAATCCCAGAGACAAGTTGGGCAAGATATGATGGTTCCTGTTGATTTCCTCAATGGCAAAAACCAAGGCCAGAACATACTGGTAGTTCTTGTACTGAAACCTGCATAGAGGGATAAGGATCCTTAGGGAAAATACTCAAAATGATTTCCCTCAAATGCAATACAATGACTTTATTAAAATTACTTTGCTATTGACTCGAATGTCTGTGGCAACAGATGGCACTCCTGAAGCCTTAGAATTTATAACTAAATAAAATAACATGACTCCAGCTGTGGAACTTCCTTACTGAATTACACACTCATGAAAGAAACCAGTTAAATACACAGCAGAAAGTACAATGAATGGAAAAACAGATCACATTCAGAATAGACTTGTAAATGGCTCTTTGGTTCAGGATCCAAAATGCTTGTTTATATGAGCACACCATTAAATCTTTCCTAGAAGAGCAACAATATTAGCATGATATTGGAGAAAGCCCTGAGGAGAAAGAATAATTGCAACTGAAAGATACATGACAAGCATAGACGCATGACATGTGCACGATGAGAATGGTGCAACAGAAGGCTGTCAATCAAATTGCCTAACCTCTATCCCCTCAAACCTGTTCGTCTGCTGCCATCAAAACCAGGAAACTAAGGTGAACTTCAGAGATCCAATGAAGGAGGAATCATCAACAGGCAGGAACAATTGAAACAATGAAGAAGGACTGAAAGGAGTAGCAACACTTAGGAATCTAAGAGAGAGAGCACTGTAAAGTTTAAAAAGCTTCTCATCCATTTCTTATTTAAAAAATATAAAATTAAAATTTTTCATTAACATCTTTAACGGTACCTATTCCTGATAGCCCATATTGTCTTCATCTTTTCTACAGACTTTCTAAACACAAATAACATCTAAGCCAAAGAAAATTCTCTGCATTTCTATTGCCTGGGATTTGTAATAGCATCAGGAATAAAATAGAGCAGTCACTTGTGCTTATTTCAAGTGTTCTATTATTTGAGGATTGATTAGTACCCTAGTTCTTGCTCACTTCTTGTTAATGCTCCCCTTGTCCCTGTGAAGAATAGGTGTTCTTCACTTGTTGGGTATAGGGTTCGATGTGTATCCATTAAATCAAACTTGCTAATTTGTTTTTCAAACACTCTATTATTAGATATATGCTATTCTTTCTCTCAGAGGAAATTTGAAATTCCTCACTATGATGATATATTATGTCTACCTCTCCTCTTCCTCTGCCTCCTTCTCCTGTACTTCCTCCTCCTCCTCCGACATTTTCTTCTTGTCTTCTCCTTCTTCTCCTCTTCCTTCTCCTCCTTCCTTTCCTAGTTGAGGCTATATTATCTTCACATGACATCGTGTGTAGTATAACGACTATATCTTCATGATAAGTTGAACTTATATACCATTGGGGATTAACCACTTAATTCCTAATGATGCTTTTTTCCTCGTCTGTTTTATCTCATAGTATTATAGCTTCCCTGGGTTGATTTTTGATTGATATTTTCCTAGCATATCTTTATATCTTCTATTCTGTTTTGAATTTCTAGTTTTCCATGTTTTTTAGTTTTTACAAGTCTTGTAAACAAGATACAGCTAAATTTATCATTGTCGCATCAAATTTAACAATCTGTATTTAACTCGAGAATTTATTCTATTTACATTTGTTGTGATTATTTATATCCTTCTTTTGCTCCCACTATCTATATGTTTTCCTTCTATGTTTTCCACAGGTTTTATTATGTTATTTCCCTTTAAAATTTATTGATTTATACTTGTTTTCCATATTCTATTGTATCTCCTCTATTTGGGTGAGAGTTATATTCTCTACTTCTATTTTACCACCAGCCCACATTGCCTGAAGTGGATATAGTTTCTCATCTCCTGAGAAATTTATAGACCCTTTAACTTTCAGTTTTACCCACATGACTCACTTGTTTTTGTTGTACAGTACTTTATTTCTCCTTTTTCTTTACTCTCTCTCATCATCTCCATATCTAAATTATCTTTCATGTTTTATAGTTCCTTGTCTTTCTATGCTGCATTCTATTTCCTTCAGAATTCAAATTTGGTTTTCTATTCTCTCTTCTGTTGTAGAACCCATCTATGAAGTTTTAAAACTCAACAGTTATGTATTTTTAATCTCTTAAAGTTCTATAAGGCCCTCTGCCAAATATGTCACATCATTTCTAGAGTCTCCTGTTTGATTTTGTGATTCCATTTTTTGTTGTTCCATTTTTTATACACAGTTATTTTATATCTTGAAGTTGGTAAGTCTAATAGTGAAGGTTTTAGTGTTTAAATCTATTGTTTTGTTTTTAATTTTCTTATGTTTTATGACTCTTATCAACAATGGCATGTATTCCTTATTTGTTTGGAGAACTTTGATTATGAGCTCATATTTGTCTTATTTTAATGTGTACAGAATGTAAGGCTTTAGTTCAGATTCTTTCCTCCAGAGAAGAATGTCACTGGTTTCTGCTCACAGTCATGTGAGATGACACCAAGCTAAATGCCTTTTTTGTGTGACTCACAACTAATCTGTGAGTCCCAGATTCATTCCCTCAAGTCACTGGTGACTCAAAGACAAATCCTTTCATTAGAGGATCATACTGGCCTTTGACCACTGGGTGAATCCAAATTTGTCTAGTGCTTACAATTTCCTTCTTCTGTCCTTTGAGACTTGGCTTACATCATGTGAACTCAAGAATGCAATAACATTTTATTTTATGGAAGATAGTGTTATGTGGAGGGAAATCCCTTTGAGGTATCTAGTCCTCCATACTCATAGTATTACATTCTTTTGGATACTTCTTTGCATTTCTTTCTTTTAATAAAAATTCTTTCTTTAACTTGAAAAGAAAATAAATTTTAAAATCAAACGTGTGAGCTTGGGGGTATAGAAATAATTTACACGCTATTCAACAAAATAAGTTTAAGATATAGAAAATTTTACAATAATGTATGTATGGATTAGGTACATTTAACTGAAACTAAGAACCTCTATTTAGAACATATTTAATCAAATTTTAGGAGAAGAATCATTGAGATACACACTCCAGGAACATTCTGTTTCTGTGAGGTGCACACATACTACACATATACCTGATCGTCATGTGACAAGCCATGATATGGCCAAATTTAGTTCAACTTAGTTCAGATGTGATATGATCAATTAAACTTGAAGAAGGGAGAGTGTCCAGAATGTCCAGAAGCCCCATGTGTTTCCAATGTTAGAGCCTTAAATACTGAGAACAAGGAAGAATGGTGCAGGTGTTGTATAAGTAAATCATAGGTGTTGTATAAATAAATTGCAATGTCTAAAGAGCAGAGAACAGCATCCACATTAAACTATTGCAGATTGTGTCACATTTTGAAAATAAAGCACTCCTTTCAGAAGAAAAATGTAGAACGTTTTTGTGTCAGTTGGGGTTTCCAAATGCTGAGGTGGGGTTAGGAGTACAAGAAGATTATTGTGGCAGAACACCTGTGAAAAATCAAAGGATTGGGTAGGGACAGACTGCATACTCAGATACGGATTTTACTGCCTCTGAAATGAAAAAAATAAGGAATGTTAGACAGAGGAGCTTTCAATCACAATGTGGAGATGCTAGTCTGGAGCCGAGACCTACTGAATCAGAATGTTTGGGTTGGGGTACAGCAAACCTTCTGTGTTTTAACAAGCCTTCCAGATAATTCAGATCCATAATCAAGTTTGAGGTTGACGGGTTTCAAAAAAAAGCACCGTACCAAAGAAGTGAACACTGAAAAATTAGAACAATTGTCTCAGTACTTTGTGTTAATATGATTTTTAAAAAATGCAAAACACAAACTACTTTAAAGAATGTGCATAAAATTTAAAACCATCTTGAACCAAGAGCTTAATCTATACTGGATTAGGAGAAAAGAGACACTGGATTTGGAGAAAAAGAAAAGAAGTAAAATACTAATTAATTTTTCATCTAACATTGAAGAGGCAGTGAAGCAAGACTTCAGATTCTGGGTTCTTCTTATTTCTCAAATTAAAAATATTGTAAAATAAGGGCCAGCCTAGTGGCATAGTGGTTAAGTTTGCACGCTCTGCTTTGTGGTGGTCTAGGGTTCGTGGCTTTGGATCCCGGGTGTGGACCTCTGCACCGCTCATCAAGCCATGCTGTGGTGGTGCCCCATATAATGTAGAGGAAGATGGTCATGGATGTTAGCCCAGGTTCAATTTTCCTCAGCAGAAAAAAAAATTCTAAAATAGAATGTGAAAAATATTTATATATCCAACATGGTGGAGAAAAGTTTAATAAGGAAAATTACTTTAAATGGAGCAAAACAAGGAAAGAAGAAAAAAAGCAAAGTACAAAATTTAAATATAGAACCACAGAGATAATGCTACATATAGCAGTTATACTATACTGAAGTTACTTAAATCACTTTTTCAATATTTTGTGTTACTCTACATTCCACGAAGACATAGGAAACTAACACTGAACATAGATGCTGAAAGAAAGGGGATTGTCAGTGATATTCCATACACGTGCTCACAAAAGTAAAGCCACAACTAATATGAAACTTTTATATATGAATGTATATAATGGTACACATATCTGAAGGCAAAATATTTAGGGACTAAAAGGTGGTTAGCAGTCAAAATGTATGTGTTCAATTATAGTATCATATATTTAAAAAAGCATTTTAAAAATATGAAGTAAAGTGAACCTAACTACAACCAAAGTAAGAGTATTCAATTAACTTCTCAGTATTTGTCCAAAAAAAGTCAATATAGGAATCATATATATTGTTAATCTTGATTTATCACTAAATATGTTTGGAGCATACACACACACGTGCTCGCATATAAATATCAAACTTCCTACTCCAAAGCAAAGAAAGCATATTATTATAAAATTAGGTCCTATCCTTGTCCAGCAAGCAATTTCGACATAGCAATCAATTCCTGAAGCCACCAGAAGAGAGATAGATGGCCAACCACAGAAATTCTGACTCAGTAGCTCATCAGAGGAACGGGCAGATTTGAAATCCAGTTCATTAACCAACTTGCAGGCAAAAATGTTCATTAACTGCCAACATATCTTAAACAAATCACACAATTTATAAGCCAATAAAGACTCTCATGAATAACTGTTTGGTCAAACAGGAAATCAAACCAATGATTACAAAGGAGTGGTGATGGTTTGTAATTGGTATTTGAGTAGTGAACACGATGTAATCTATGCAGAAATAGAAGCATAATGATATACACCTAAAATTTATACAATGTTGTAAACCAATGTTACTGCAATGAACAAAAATTAAAAATAAATAAATAAATAAATGAAGGATTAGAGAGGAGCCCTGGAGAGTGAGGAGAGAGAAAGGAAGAAGATAAGAAAACGGTCTGCTCTGTGAGAACATATCTGAGCAAGGGAGGGGGGGGAAGAAAGGGGGAGAGAGAATCCCACTCCGCCCTTTCCCTGTAGGTTCTTAGGGTTGGCCAAATCCTTAACAAGACAGGTTGGCTGGAGAAAATCAGACACAGCTGAAGAACATGTGTCCATGGGGGAAACCCAGGAAACTGAGTCTCCCGACACAATAGCAGAGATTCTCAACTTGCATCCTCTCCTGAGCTAACGACAAATGTGGATGTCTTGGGTGGGCCTGTGGGATGGGAGAGGGGATGAAGATGATTGTTATACAGAGACACAGATAAAAGTTTTTCCCAACCATTTCCCCTGCAATGGGGTCAGGTCCGGAAGGGACGGCACAGAGGTGACCAGGAACCGGCCTCTCTGTGGTGGGGCTGGCCCTGGGGCAGGCGTGGGGGTGGTGGCTGGAAGTGGGATGGCCTGTGAGTTGGCACCAACCAGCGGTGGAGGCAGAGACTCAAAGCTCAGGGATCTCTCTCTCTCTCTGCCATTCTATCTCTCTCTCTCTGTCTCTGTCTCTGTCTCTCTCCCTCGGGGACATGAGGAGAATAAGGTGGCGCCACCTGCCCACCTCGTCTACCTCTCCCATGGGCCCTTCATTCTCTGGCCGCTCCGGGAGCCCTGCGGGCTTGGGTTCAACCCCCCACATCCCCACAAAAGCCAAGGGTGCTTGCGCGACCGCTGGGGCCTAGGGCTGGCCTCGGGGGTCCTCAGTGAAATCATCACCCTCCCTCCTGGCTCTGACCGGCTGGCGCCACCCAGCTGCAGCAGTTCCATCCCCGCCCTTCTTGACTTGGCTTCAGCTGTCCTCCCCCACTCCCACTCAGCTTGAAGGCCGCTTCTCTGCCTTGGAAGCATTGCTCTGGCCCTGATGGCCACAGGCATACGGGGCTTCAAGCTCAAGGCTATGCCTAGGCCAGCTTCTACATCCAGGGGCTCATTTCTTCCTGGAAAGACAAAGCCATGGCCTCACCCCACGCCTGCACTTTGCGACTGCAGCCAGGCTAGGTCTAGGAAAGGCTTTGTGGAGTCAGAAGTGCCGAGACAGAAAGATGGCACCGCAGGGCTTTGGGGTCAGGGCATAACTGGCCAAGCCCTTCCGGCGACAGGTCCCAGCCTCCTCCCTGGAGTCAGGAAGGCCTGGTCTTCCTAGTGCCCAGGCCATGGCTCCGGGGAGAAATCTGCCATGGAGGGCACGCAGGAGGCCCTCAGCCTGAGTCCGCAGTTGCCACGCCCAGGGACACTGCACGACTGGCTCGGCTTGCCTGCTTTCTCCAAAGGAGGCTGCCCAACCAGCCGAATCTGGCATCTGGGCCAGGCCCCTTCCAAGGGGACGAGTTATGGAGGATATAGCCCTGGGGACAAGTAGCAAGTCTCCTGGGGCGTGTGCTGGGCCCCCATCCGGGGAGGAAGCAGCCTTTCAAGCAGTGTGCCAGACCTGAGATCTGGCGGCCTCCCACACCCGGGAACCTGTCCTGCCCTGGCCTCCCGAGGCAGAACGGTGGTCGTGGCGGTGGCGAGTGGGGTGGGGCTGGCACCGAGCCTGAACTTGGATGCCCCGGGAGAGGGCGCCGGGCAATGGGCTGCCCCTGGCCAGGTCTGAGGGACAGACCCGGCTCGGGGCTGTCAGGGGAAGAGGGAGACTCCCTCTCCGCCCTTTCCCTTCTGGTTCTGTTAGCTGGCCAAATCCTTAACAAGACAGGCTGGCTGGAGAAAATCAGACCCTGCTTAAGAACATGGGTCCATGGGAGAAACCCGGGATACTGAGTCTCTCCACACAGGGCAGAGATTCTCCTCTTGCATCCTCCCATGAGCTAATGACAAAGGTGGATGTCTTGGGTGGGCCTGGGGGATGGGAGAGGGGAAGAAGGTCATTGTCATGCAGAGGGACATGGAAAGGCTTGCCTGAACCGTTTCCCCTGCACTGGGGTCAGGTCCGGAAGGGACCGCACGGAGGTGACCAGGAACCTGCCTCTCTGTGGTGGGGCCAGCCCCGGGGCATCCGTGAGTGTGGTTGTTGGAAGTGGGATGGCATGTGAGTTGGCACTAGCCAGCGGTCAAGGCAGCGACTCAGAGGTCAGGGTTCGCTCTCTCTCTCTCTCTCTCTTCTTTCTCTCTCACTCTCTCTCTACCTCGGGGACCTGAGGAGAGTAAGGTTGCGCACCCTGCACACCTGGCCTACATCTCCCATGTGCCCTTCTTTCTCTGTCCTCTCCAGGAGCCCTGTGGGCTTGGGTTCAACCCCCCACACCACCGCACAGGCCTAGGGCACATGCGCGAATGCCAGCGCCTAGGGCTGTCCTCGGGGGTCCTCAGTGAAGGCCCCATCCTCCCGCCAGGCTCTGACAGGCTGGCGACATCCAGCTGCAGCTCTTCCATCGCCGCCATTCTGGACTTGGCTTCAGCTGTTGTCTCCCTCCCCTCCCCCACTCCCACTCAGCTTGAAGGCCGCTTCCCTTCCTTGGAAGCATTGCTCTGGCCCTGATGGACAGAGGCGTACTAGGCTTCAAGCTCAAGGTTCTTCCTGGGCCAGCTGCTTAGTCCAGGGGTCCATTTCTTCCTGGAAAGACAAAGCCATGGCCTCACCCCATGCCTTCACTTTGTGTCTGCAGCCAGGCCAGGGGTAGGAAAGGCTCTGTGGAGTCAGAAGGGCCGATGGAGGCAGATGGCACTTCAGGACTAGGGAGACAGGGCAAAACTGGGCGAGCCCTTCCGGCGACAGGTCCCAGCCTCCTCCCTGTAGTCGGGAAGGCCTGGCCTTCCTAGTGCCCAGGCCACGGCTCCGGGGAGAAATCCGACATGGAGGGCATGAGTGAGGCCCACAACCTGAGGTGGCATGTGTCAGGCCAAGGGCCAGGGTAAGCATGGCTCGGCTTGCCTGCTTTCTCCAAAGGAGGTTGGCCAACCAGCTGAACCTGGCACCTGGGCCAGACCCCTTCCAAGGATACGAGTTCCGCAGGACATAGCCCTGGGGACGGCTGCCAAGTCTCCTGGGGCGTGTGCTGGACCCCTGTCTGAGGAGGAAGCAGCCTTTCAAGCGGTGTGCCAGACCTGAGATCTGGCGGCCTCCCACACCCTGGTCCCTGTCCTGCCCAGGCGTCCCGAGGCAGGATGGTGGTCGTGGCAGTGGCGAGTGGGGTGAGGCTGGTGCTGAGCCTGCCCTTGGATGACCCCGGAGAGGGCGCCGGGGGATGGGCTGCCCCTGGCCAGATCTGATGGACAGACACGGCTCAGGGCTTTCAGGGGCAGAGAGAGACTCACTTTCTGCCCTTTCCCTTCCGGTTCTGTTGGCTGGCCAAATCCTTAACAAGACAGGTTGGCTGGAGAAAATCAGACCCAGCTGAAGAACATGGGTCCACGGGAGAAACCTGGGATACTGAGTCTCTCCACACGGGGCAGAGATTCTCCTCTTGCATCCTCCCCTGAGCTAATGACAAAGGTGGATGTCTTAGGTGGGCTTGGGGTCATGGGAGAGGGGAAGAAGGCCATTGTCATGCAGAGGGACATGGACAGGCTTGCCTGAACCGTTTCCCCTGCACTGGGGTCAGGTCCGGAAGTGATGGCACTGAGGTAACCAGGAACCGGCCTCTCTGTGGTGGGGCCGGCTCCGGGACGTCTGTGCGGGTGGTTGTTGGAAGTGGGATGGCATGTGAGTTGGCACCAGCCAGCGGTGGAGGCAGCGACTCAGAGGTCAGGATTTCTCTCTCTCTCTCTCTCTCTTCTTTCTCTCTCACTCTCTCTCTACCTCGGGGACCTGAGGAGAGTAAGGTTGCACACCCTGCACACCTGGCCTACATCTCCCATGTGCCCTTCTTTCTCTCTCCTCTCCAGGAGCCCTGCGGGCTTGGGTTCAACCCCCCACACCCCCGCACAGGCCTAGGGCAGATGCGCGAACGCCGAGGCCTAGGGCTGGCCTCGGGGGTCCTCAGTGAAGGCCCCATCCTCCTGCCAGGCTCTGAAGGGCTGGCGCCACCCAGCTGCAGCTGTTCCATCGCTGCCCTTCTGGACTTGGCTTCAGCTGTTGTCTCCCTCCCCTCCCCCACTCCCACTCAGCTTGAAGGCCGCTTCCCTTCCTTGGAAGCATTGCTCTGGCCCTGATGGACAGAGGCGTACTGGGCTTCAAGCTCAAGGTTCTTGCTGGGCCAGCTGCTTAGTCCAGGGGCTCATTTCTTCCTGGAAAGACAAAGCCATGGCCTCACCCCACGCCTGCACTTTGCGTCCGCAGCCAGGCCAGATGTAGGAAAGGCTCTGTGGAGTCAGAAGGGCCGAGACATTCAGATGGCACTGCAGGACTAGGGAGCCAGGGCGAAACTGGGCGAGCCCTTCCGATGACATGTCCCAGCCTCCTCCCTGTAGTCGGGAAGGGCTGGCCTTCCTAGTGCCCGGGCCACGGCTCTGGGGAGAACTCCACCATGGAGGGCATGCGTGAGGCCCTCAGCCTGAGGTCACATTTTTCAGGCCCAGGGCCACGGCAAGCCTAGCTCGGCTTGCCTGCTTTCTCCAAAGGAGTCTGGCCAACCAGCCGAACCTGGCACCTGGGCCAGGCCCCTTCCAAGGGGACGAGTTCCAGAGGACATAGCCATGGGGACGGCTGCTAAGCCTCCTGGGGCGTGTGCTGGGCCCCCGTTCAAAGAGGACCTAACCCTCCTCAAACCCTAACACTAAAGCTAACCTTAAATCGAACCCTAAACTGAACTCTAACCTTAACACTAACTCGCACCATAACCCTAACCCTAACCGGTACCCTAAATCTAACCCAAATTCTAACCTAAAACCTAACGCTAAACCGCATTTGTACCCAATTACTAACCAGAACCCGGACCCTAACCCTAACATAAATCTAACCTGTACTCTTAGCCTAACCCTAAAACTAATCCTATTCCTAAAGCAAACACTAGCTCTAACCCAACTAAACCCTAACCCAAACACTAACCCTAACCCCAACCCTAACCCTAACCCAAACACTAAACCTGAACCTAACCAAACCCTAACCCTAAGCATAAACCTAACCCAAACCCTAACTTTAACCAAATGATAACCGTAACCCAAAGCATAACCCCATTGAGTTAAATGTAACTCAAACACAAACCCGAACTCTAACCCTAACACTAACCATAATCCTAATGTGAACCCTAACCCTAACCCTAACCCGAAGCCTAAGCCTACCCTAACTCTAACCCTAACCTGATTCCCGAAACCGAACTGGAACCAGAACCCCAATCAGACCACTAACTCTAATCCTACACCTAAACATAACCCTAAGCCAAATCCGAACCCTAACCCTTGCACTAAACCTAACCCTAACAGTAACCCTCACCCTAAACCTAAACCTAACCCTCACCATAACCCTAGCCTGAAAACTAACACTAACCATAACCCGAACTATAACCCTAACCCTAACCTAACCCAACCCTAAACCTAGACCTAAACCTTTTCCTAAGCATAACCCAAACCATAGCAGTAACCCTATCACTAATCCAAAACCCAACCCTAACCCTAAAACTTCCCAGATCCCCAAAACAAAGCCTATCACCAACCCTAATGCAAACACTAATCCTAAACCTAACCCTAACGCTAATGCAAACCCTAACCCTAAACTTAACACGAACACTAGCCCTAACCCTAAACCCTAACACTAAATTTAAGCCTAAAGAAAACAGGTGTTGGAACCCTGACCCTAACACTAACCAGACCCCTAACCTGAACCCTAACCTTAAACCTAACTGTAACCGAAACAGAGCCTAAGCGTAACCATAACAGTAACCCTAACCCTAACCCTGTCCAGACACCTAACACTAATCCTAACCCTAACCCTAACCTGAAACCCAATCCTAATGCTAACAGTAACCCGAACGCGAACCCTAACCCTAACCCAAACACTAACGCTAAATTTAATCCGAACCAGAACCAGACCCCTAACCATAACCCGAACTCTATCCTTAAGCCGACCACAAAACCAAACATACCACTAAACCTAAACCTAACCCTAACTGGAAGCCTAACCCTAACTCGTACCATAAACCGATCCCTAACCCTAACCCTAACCTGAAGACTGACCAGAACCTAACCCTAACCCTAACCATAATCCTAACTCTAACTCTAACACTAACCAGACCACTAAACCTAACCCTAACCCTAACCTGAACCCTAGCACTAACCTTAAACTAAAGCTAACCCGACCACTTACCTGAAGGCTAACTCTAACCCTAAACCTAATCAAAGCAGTACAAGAACCCTAACTCTAACCCTAACCAGAACCCTAACCCTAACCCTAACTGCAACCCTAACCCTAACCCTAACACTAAAGTAAACCCTAACCAGAACCATAACCTGAAACCTAACAATAACCCAAACCTTAACCCTAATGGGAAGGCAACCATAACCCTAATTCTAAGCAAGCAGTAACACTTACCCTAAGCCTAACCCTAACTCAAACCTGAACCCTAACTCTAACTCGACCCTAACTCTAACCAGAATCCTAAGTCTAACATTAACCCAAATCCTAAATGTAACCCTAACCATAAACCAGCCTGAACTCTAACCCGCACCCTGACCCTAACCCTAAGCGAAACCCAACCATAACCCTGACACTAACCCGAACCCGAAAGCTGAACCTAAAGCTCAGCCTGACCCTAACGCTAACCCTAAACCTAAACCAAACCAGTACACAAAATCTAACCTGAACCCTAAGCCTAACCGTAACCCTAACGGCAACCCAACCCGAACCCTAATCCTAACCCTAAACCTAACCCAATCCCTAACACAAACTCTAACACGAACCTTAACCCGAAAGCTAGTAATGATTCACACTTGGATACAAAGATGTTTCTTTCTGTCAACTTACAAACTGAGAGAATATAGTGTGTTCTCTAAGGAATTTGAGAGTGTTCCTGTTTCTAGGAACTCCACAGCCCTGTTTCCAAACCTCCTTTCAGAAGGTGATCATTAGCAGGTGGAAGGAAGGAAGATGGGGCATGAAGGTACTTCCAGGAATGGATGTTAGCCATAGTTTAACTCAGCTGTAGTAGTGATTGCCCCTCAGATACCAAGATGTTTCTTACCATCTTCTCACAAGCCAGGATAAGAAAATGCCTTCTCTAAGGAATTAGACTGCGATTCTGTCTCAAGGCCCTACATGGTGCTGTGCACAACTTTCCTTGGGAAGGCAATCTTTAGAATCTGCAAGGAAAGGAGATTGGGCATGAAGTTACTTCCAGGAATGGCTGGTATCCATAATTTCACTCAGCTCTAGTAGTGATTGCCACAAAGATAGAAAGATGTTTGATAATAGCTACTTACTTTCCAGGATAAGAAAGTACCCTCTCTAATGTATGTGAGTGAGTTTCTCTCCGAAGGCCCTATGTGGGCTTGTGGAAAACCTTTTTGGGAAGGCGATCTTTAGGAGTGGGAAGGAAGAGAGATGGGGCATGAAGTTACTTCCAGGAATGGGTTCTATACATAGTTTATCTGAGTTGTAGTAGTGATTGCCACTCAGATACAAGGATGTCTCTTACCATCTAAATACAAGCCGGGATAAAAAATTGCCTTCTCTAAATCATGTGAGTGAGATTGTGTCACAAGGCCCTTCATGGGCCTGTGTATACCTGCTTTGGCAAGGTGATCCTTATGCGCTGGAAGGAAGGGAGATCTGGCAAGATGTTTTTTCCAGGAATGGGTGTTATACATAGTTTAACTCAGCTTTGGTAGTGATTGCCACTCAGATAGAAAGATGTTTATATCCATCTACTTACAAGCCGAGATAAGAAAGTGTCTTGCCTAAGACATGTGTGTGAAATCCTCTCTCAAGGCCCTCCATGGCCCTGTGCACAACCTGGTTTTGGGTGGCGATCTTTAGGAGCTGGGAGAAAGGGAGATTGGGCACCAAGTTGTTTCCAGCAATGGGTCTTATACATAGTTTAACTCAGCTGTAGTAATGATTGCCACTCACAAACAAATATGTTTCTACTTCCAACCCAGGATAAGAAATTCCGTTCTCTAAGGCATTTGAGAGTGATCATGTGTCAAGGCCCTACACAGCCTTGTTTCCATACCTGCTTTGGGAAGGTGACCCTTTGGAGCTGGAAGGAAGGGAGATTGGGCACAGAGTAATTTCCAGGAATGGGAGTTATACTTACTTTAGCTCAGCTGTAATAATGCCTGCCACGCAGATACAAACATGCTTCTAGCCATCTACTTAGAATGTAGCATGAGAAAACGTGCTCTCAATGGCTTATGAGTGAGATGCTGTCGCAAGACAATACACAGTCCTGTTTCCAAACCTGTTTTGAGAAGGCGATCCTTAGGAGGTGGAAGGAAGGGAGATTGGGCACTTAGTCATTTCCAGGAATGAGTGTTATACTTAGTTTAGCTCAGCTGTAGCAATTCTTGCCATTCAGAAACAAACATGACCCTAACCATCTACTTAGAATCCGCTATCAGTAAGTGTGCTCTCTATGGCTTGTGAGTCAGTGTGTCTCAAGGCACTACATGGTCCTCATTCCATACCCTCCTTCGTAAGGCAATCCTCATGTACCAGAAGGAAGGGATATTGGGCCTGAACTTTGTTCCAGGAACTGGTGCTATGCATGGTTTAGCTCAGCTGTAGTAGTGATGCCACTCAGAAAGATGTTTCTTACCATCTACTTATAAACCGGGATAAGAAAGTTCCTTCTCTAAGGCATGTGCGTGAGATTCTCTCTCAAGGCCCTACATGGCCCTGTGCAAAATCTGCTTTGGGAAGGCGATCCTTAGGAGCTGGAAGGAAGACACATTGGGCATGTAGTTACTATCAGGAATGGTTGTAATACATAGTTCAACTCAGTTGTAGTAATGAATGCCTCTCATATACCAAGGTGTTTCATACCATCTACATTCAAACCCGGAAAAGAAATTGTGTTCTCCAAGGCATTTGAGAATGATCCTGCCTCGAGGCCCTACATGGCACTGTTTATAAACCTGCTTTTGGAAGGAGATATGTAGCAGCTGGAAGGAAGGGAGATTGGGCACGAAGTCATGTCCAGAGACAGGTGATATACATAGGTTAGATCAGTTGTAGTAATGATTACCACTCATATAGCTACTTGTTCCTAGACTGTTACTTACAAGGGGGTTGAGAAAGTGCCTTAGCAAAGGAGTATGAGATTCATTCTCAGGGCACAATATGGCATTATGCTCCAAACCGGGTTCAGGTTTTTTACCATTACAAGATGGAAAGAAGAGAGGTTAGGTACAAATTTATTTCCAGGAATGGGCGTTACTCATACTTCTGTTAAGCTCTAGGAATGATTGTCACTCATATAGAAACTTGTCCATGGACTTCTACTTAGAAGCCTGCAGCAGAAATTTCCTTCTCAAGGGAAAGTGAGATTAATTCTCAGGTCCAGAAATGGCATTATGTTCCAAACCTGGGTGAGGAAAGTGATCTTTACAACATGGGAGGAAGAGAGATTATGCACAAAATTATTTCAAGGATTATGTGTTATACACTTTTTAAAAGAGCCTTCTCAAGGGAATGTGAGGTTTGTTGTCCAGGTGCGAAATGACAGTATGTTTGAAATCTGGTTTAGGTTTGTGATCTTTATGAGATGGAAGGAAGAGAGATTAGGCACAAAGTTACTTCCAGGAATGGCTGCTATATGAAGTTTACCTCAACTGTAGTAATGATTGCCAATCATATACAAACTTCTTCCTAGACATCTACGTAAAAGGCAGGATCAGAACATTCCTTCTAAAAACAATGTGAGACTCCTTCTTAAGGACAGAAATGGCATTATGGTCCAAATCTGGTTTAGGTTTGTGATCCTTACGAGATGAAAGGAAGAGAGATTAGGCACAAAGTGATTTCCAGGAATGGGTGTTGTACCAACTTTGTCAGCCCCAGTAATGACAGTCACGCCTATACAAACTTGTTCCTAGATATCTACTTAGAAGCTGGTATCAGAGAATCTGTTCTCAAAAGAATGTGAAACTCCTTCTAAAGGCCTGAGAGGACACTATGTTCCAAACCTGGTTGATGAAGATGGTCCTTACGAGCCAGAATGAAGAGAGTTTGGGCATGAAGAAATTTCCAGGAATGGCTGTCAGTCACAGTTTAGCTCAGCTGTAGCAATGATTGCCAAACATATACAAACTTGTTCCTAGACTTCTACTTAGAAGCCGAGATAAGAAGGTTCCTTCTGAAAGGAATATGTGGTTTCTTCTCTTTTTTCTTTGTGAGTAAGATCAGCCCTGAGTGAACGGCCATGCCAATCCTCCTGTAATTGCTGAGCAAGGCTTTCCCAGACCTAACATCCATCCCGATCTTCCTCCACTTTATGTGGGATGCCACCACAGCATGGTCTGACAAGTAGTGTGTTGGTTTGTGCCCGGTATCCGAATCTGGGCCACCAGCAACAGAGGGTGCACACTTAACCACTACACCATGGTGCTAGACCCTATGAGGTTCCTTCTCAAGGCCCCAAGTAGCATAATGTTCCAAAAATGGTTGAGCAAGCTGATTCTGATGAGATAAAGGAAGAGTGATTAGGCACAAAGTGATTTCCAAGAATGGCTGTTATACATACTTTAGCTCCTGTAGTCATGATTGCCACTCATATGCAAACTTGTTCATAGTAATCTACATACAGGTCAGGCACACAAAGGGCCTTCGCAAAGGAATGTGACATTCCTTCTCAGGGCCCAAAATCACAATGTGTTCCAAACCAGGCTTAAGTTTGTGATCCTTACTGGATGGAAGGAAGAGAGATTGGGCACAATGACAGTTTCATGAAGGAGTTTTACACATAGATTAACTCAGGTGTAGTAATGATTGCCACTCATATACAAACTTGTTCCTAGACAACTACATAACCCCAGGATCAGAAAGTGACTTCTCAAAGGAATGTGATATTCCTTCTGAAGGCCTGAAACAGCAATATGTTCCAAACTTGGTCGAGGAAGGTGGTACTCACCAGCTGGAAGTAAGAGAGATTGAGCATGAAGTATTTTCCAGGAATTGATGTTATTCATAGAATAGCTCAGTTGTACTAACGATTGCCACTTATAGAGAATCTTGTTCCTAGACATATACTTAGAAGCAGTGATCAGAAAGTACCTTCTTAAAGGAATATGAGGTTCCTTCTCAAGGTCGGAAATGGCAATATGTTCCAAACGAGGTTGAGGAAGGTGGGCCTTATGATCTGGAAGGAAGAGAGACTGGCACGAAGTTATTTTCAGGAATAGGTGTTATTCATAGTTCAGCTCAGTTGTAATAATGATTCCCACTCATATACAAACTTGTTTCTAGGGATCTACTTAAAAGCTGGGATCAGAAAGTTCCATCTCAAGGTAATGTGAGATTCCTTCTCAAGGCCCGACATGGTATTACATTCAAAACCTTGCTTAGGAATGTAATCCTTTAGAGCTGGAAGGAAGAGAGATGGGGTAGGAAGTTATTTTGAGGAATGGTTCTTATACACAGTTTAGCTCAGCTGTGGTAATGATTGCCACTCATTTAGAAACTTGTTACTAGACATTTACTTACAAGCCGGGATCAGAAAGTGCTTTCTCAAAGGAGTGTGAGATTTGTTCTCAAGGGTCTGAAATGGTATTATGTTCTAAAGCTGATTTAGGTTTGTAATCCTTACGAGATGGAAGGAAGAGAGAATCACAGCTCTATTAGTGATTGCCACTCACACACAAACTTGATCCTAGACGTCTATGTACAGGCTGTGATCAGAAACTGCTGTCTCAAAAGAATGTGGGATTTCTTCTCAAGGTCTGAAATGGCAATATGTTCCCAACTTGGTTGAGGAAGGTCTTCATTACGAGCTGGAAGGAAGATAGATTGGGCATGAAGTCATTTTCAGGATTGGGTGTTATTCAAAGAATAGTTCAGTTGTAGTAACGATTGCCACTTATATAGAATCTTGTCCTGGACATCTACTTAGAAGCAGGGATCAGAAATTGCTTTCAAAATAGTGTGAGAATCATTCTCAAGGCCTGAAATGGCTTGATACATGAAACTTGGTTTATATTTATTATCCTTATGAGATTGAAGGAGGAGAGATGAGGCAAAAAGTATTACCAGGAATGGTTGTTATAGACAGTTGATCTCAGATCTAGTAATGACTAACACTCATATATATACTTATTCCTAGACTTCAACATTCTGGACAGTATCAGAATGTATATTCTCAAAGGAATATGAGATTCCATCTCAAGGAGTGACATGGCAATATGTTCCAAACCTGGTTTAGCTTTGTGATCCTTATGAGTTGGAAGGAAGAAAGATGAGGCACAAAGTTATTTTCAGCAATGGGTATCATACACAGCTTAGCTCAGCTGTAGTAACGCCTGCCACTCATATACAAACTTGTTCCTAGACATCCACTTCCACTCTGGAATCAGAAAGTGCCTTCTCAATGGAATGTGAGATTCCTTCTCAATGCCCAACAGGGCAATATGGTCCAAAACTGGTTTAGTTTAGAGATGCTTAGTGCTAGAAGGAAGAGAGGTTTTACATGAAGTTATTTTGAGGAATGGGCATTGTAAATCATTTTTCTCAGCTGTAGTACTGATTGATGCTCCAATATCAACTTTTTCCTAGACATCTACTTACAAGAAGTTATCAGTAAGTGTCTTCACAGAGGAATGTGAGATTTGCTTTCAATGACCGAAATGGCATAATCTCCTAAACCTGGTTTAGGAAGGAGATTTTCACGATCTGAAAGGAAGAGTGAGTGAGCACAAAGATACTTCCAGGGAAGGGGGTTTTATACAGTTGAGCTCAGCTGTAATGATTGCCACTCATATACTAACTTGTTCCTGGACATCTACTTACAAGTTGGGACGAGAAAGTGCCTTCTCAAAGGAATGTGATATTCCCTCCTAAGGCTCGAAACAGCAATATATTCAAAACCTGTTTTAGGAATGTAAACCTTCAGAGCTGGAAGGAAGAGAGATTGGGCATGAAGATATTTCTAGAAATGGGTGTTAGCCATAGATTAGCTCAGCTGTAATAATGATTGCCACTCACATACAAAGTTGTTTCTAGACATTTCCTTGTAAGCCTGGTCAGAAAGTGCCCTCTCAAAGGAATATGAGATTCAATCTCAAGGCCTGAAACTGCATTCTGTTATATACCTGTTTTACGTTTCTGATCCTTACTAGATGGAAGGAAGAGATAGTGGGCATGAAGTTATTTCCAACAATGGGTGTTATACATAGTTCAGCTAAGTTCCAGTAATCTTTGAAACTCATTTACTAACTTGTTCCTAGAGCTCTACTTAGAACCCGGGATCAGAAATTGCCTTCTCAAAGGAATGTGATATTCCTTCTCAAGGCCTGAAATTGCAATATGTCCCCAACCTGGGTAAGGAAGGTTGACTTCATTTGATAGAAGGAAGAGAGACAGGGCACAAGTTATTTCCTTACTTGTTACTGGCAAAAGTGCCTGAGCAGTCGTATTTTGTCTTTCCATTGAGAAGGCAGCCTCAGTGCAGGCAGCGAACCAAAAGGAAGAAAAGGCACTTTCCAATATGATCTTCAAAAACTAAATGGAAATGTTTTTCTCCACAGAGTACGTTCATTAGATGGATACTATAGATATTCGCTCCCAGCTGCAGTGGAAAATTTAAAAGCTCTCAGGGGTAGATGCTCCTTAAACCTACTTGCAAGCAGAGTTAAGCAAGAACTTTCTGGCATTACATAGGAAAGAATTATTATTTTTTTTGTGTGTGAGGAAGATCAACCCTGAGGTAGCATCCGATGCTGATCCTCCTCTTTTTTGCTGAGGAAGATTGGCCCTGAGCTCACATCTGTGTTCATCTTCCACTACTTTATATGGGACGCCACCACAGCATGTCCTGGCAAGCAGTGTGTTGGTGCGTGCCCAGGGTTGGGAAACTGAAAACCCCAGCCCACCAAAGTGGAACGTGCACACGAAACTGTTTGTGCCACCGGGCAGGCCCGAGGGAGAAAATTCTTAAGTAAATGTCATTAACAACAATGTTGGGAGAGGCAATTTTGAGGATAGTCCTCTACAGATGCAAGCAAGAATTTTGCTCCAGACTAGTCTTTCCTTTTACAGATGTTATAGATACTATCTCCCATGTGTACTGAAATTTTAAAACCCCTCATATGAAGATGTTACTTACACTTATTGGGTATCTGTGTTAAGCAAAAGTGTTCGACATGATATGCTAGTGAGACCCTGAATGTAGTTTGAACTGCAGTGTATTCAAATTCTCAGGATGATCCTAAACAGCTACAAGGAGGAGTTTCTCTGAAGAGTCAACTGTCATTGAATAGATGGTAAGGAGAATCTGCACCACCTGTAGTGATAACTCTCCTAGTAAGATGATCCTGAAAACTACTGGCAAATTTGGTTGATTAGTGGTGTTTTGTTATTCCATTGGGAAGACAGCCTCAGTGCAGGCAATGAACGGCAAAGTGGAAAAGTCACTGAACCACATATTCCAAAAACCTACAAGGAAGAGTTTTTCTGCAGAGTGTACGTTCATGTACTGGATGTTATAGATATTCTGTCCCAGCTGCAGTGGAAAGTTTAAAAACTCTCAGAGGCAGATCCTGTGGAAAGCTACTTGCAATCTGAATTCAGCAAGGTCTTTCTTTCATTAAATAGGGAGAGAATTACTAAGTGAATGTTGTTAACTGCAAGGATGGAAAGGAAATTTTCAGGATAGTCCTATACAGATATTAGCAAGAAATATTCTCTACTATGATCTTTCATTTTATGGATGTTATAGATACTCCCATCTGTACTGAAATTTTAAAACCTCTCATATGAAGGTATTCCTAACAGATATTTGCAATCTGTGTTAAGCAATAGTGTTGATAATGATATGCTAGTGAGACCCTGAAGGTAGACCGAACTACAATGTTTTTAATGTCACTCATGAATATGACTTTAAACAGCGACAAGATATTCTTCACACGGTACTTTCGTTGAATGGATGCGATAGAGTTTCTTCCCCAGTTGTGGTGACAATTTTAACATCTCATAGGAATGTGCTCCTAGCAGCAACTGGCAAAATAGGTTTACAGTGGTGTTTTGTCTTTATGTTGGGGAGGAGGCCTGAGTGCAGGCAGTGAACTGCAGAGATGAAAAGACACTTTGCAAGATGATCTTAAAAAGCTAAAATGATGTATGTTCCTCCACAGAGTACTTACATGGAATGCATGGTACAGATATTCTGTCCCAGCTGCAGTGGAAAGTTTAAAAGCTTGCAGAGGCAGATTTCCTGAAAGCTACTTGCCATCTGAGTTCATCAAGATCTTTCTTACCTTACCTGGGAACGAATTCCTAAGGGAAGATCGTTAACTGCAATGGTGGAAAAGGCAATTTTCAGGATGCGCCCATACAGATACAACCAAGAGATTTTCTCCCCACTGAACTCTCATTTTATGGATGTTCTAGATACTCTCTCCAGCTATACTGAAAATTTAAAACCTCTCATATGAAGACGTTACTAACAGATATTGGTAACCTGTGTTAAAAAATAGTGTTCATCATGATATGCTAATGATACCCTAAATGCAGGCTGAACTGTAGTGTGTTTAAAGTCATTCATGAAGATAACCCTAAGCAAGTACAAGAAGAGATTTTCTTCACGGTATACTTTCAATGAATGGATTTGATAGAACTTCTTTCCGAGGTGTGTTGAAAAGTTGAAACTCTCATAAGAAGGTGTTCCTAACAGCTACTGGCAGAGTAGGTTTAGTAGTAGTATTTTCTCTTTAAATCAGGCAGTAAACGTGAGTGCAGGCAATGAAATGCAAAGATGAAAAGGCAACTGACAATATGATCTGAAGAAGCTAAAAGCAAGTGTTTTCCTCCACATGGTAATTACATGGAATATATATTATAGATAAGTTCTCCCAGCTGCAGCGAAAATTTTAAAGGCTCTCAGAGGAGGACCATTCTTAAAGGACCCTGTAAGCTGAGTTCAACAAACGCTTTCTTGCTTTGCTTTGGAGAGATAGCTGAGTGAAAGCCATTGAATGCAATGAGGGAAAAGGCAATTTGCATGATGAACCTACACAGATACACGAACGAGATTTTCACCAAACTTGTCTTTCATATTATGGATATTATAGATACTCTCTCCCAGCAGTACTGAAATTTTAAAACCTCTAAGATGAAGATGTTACTTTCAGACATTGGCCACCTGTCTTGAGCAATATTGTTCATTATGATATGCTAGTGGGACCCTGACTAGAGTTTGAACTGCAGTCTATAAAAGTCTCTTCTTAAGATGACCCTTAACCGCCACAAGCTAGAGTTTCTCTCAAGCGTCAACTTTCATTGAGTTGATCATAACAATAATCTGCACCACCTGTAGTGATCGTTCAAAAGCTCTCCTAAGAAGATTCTCTGATGGCTACTGGCAAAGGTCATTGAGCAGGAGTGTTTTGTATTTCCAATGGGAAGAGAGGCTCAGTGTAGGCAATGAACGACAAAGAGGAAAAGGCACTTTACCATATGATCCTATGAAGCTAAAAGGAAGAATTTTTCTCCACAGGGTACATTCCTGAAATGGATGTTACAGATATTGGCTCCCTGCTGCAGTGAAAAGTTGAGAAGCTCTCAGAGGGAGAGCCTCCTTAAAGGTACTTCCAAGCTGAGTTCAGCAAATATTTTTTACCTGACTTGGGAGAAAGAGCATGGGTGAAGGCTATTTACTGCAATGTTCGATAAGGCAATTTTCAGAATAGTCTTATAGAGATACACGCAAAAGATTTTCTCCACACCTGAATTTCAATTGATGGATGTTACAGATACCCTTTGCCAGCTGTACTGACATTTGAAAACCACTCATATGAAGATGTTACTTACAGATATTGGCCAACTGTGATAAGCAATAGTGTTCATCATGATACATTACTGAGAACCTGAATGCAGATTGAACTGCAGTGTAGTGAAAGTATCTTCTCAAGATGATCTCAAACAGCTACAAGCAGAGTTTCTCTGAAGAGTCCACTTTCCTTGAATGCAGGGTAATGATAATCTGCACCACATGTAGTGATAGTTTGAAAGCTCTCCTAGGAGTGTTTCAAAGAGTTACTGGTAAACTTCGTTGAGCAGTGGTATTTTGTCTTGCCTGTGTGAAGGAAGCCTCAGTGCAGGACATGAACTACAAAGAGGAAAAGGCACTTTACTATGTGATCCAAAAAACTAAAAGGAAGACTTTTCCACCACACAGTATGTTCATGGAAAGGATGTTATAGATATTCTCTCCCTGCTGCAATCGAAAGCTTAAAAGCTCTCAGAGGAAGGTGCTCCTTAAAGATACTTGCAAGCAAGTTGAGCAAGAACTTTCTGGCATTACAAGGAGAGAATTCCTATGTGTAGGTCGTTAACAGCAATGATGTAAAAGGCAATTTTCAGGATAATCCTACACAGATATAAACAAGATATTGTCTCCAAAGTGTAATTTCATTTCATGGATGTTACATATACTGTCTCCCAGCAGTACTGAAATTTTAAAACCTCTCCAATGAGGATGTTACTAACAGATATGCGTCACCTGTGTTAAGCAATAGTGTTCGTCATGATATGCTAGTGAGACCCTGAACGCAGATTGAACTGCAGTGTATTTGAAGTCACTTATGAAGATGCCCCGAAACAGTTATAAGCAGAAGTTATCTTCACGGTGTACTTTCATTAAATGGATGTGATAGAGCTTTATTCTAAGCTGTGGTCAAAAGTGTTAACTCTCATGGGAAGGTGTTCCTAATCGCTACTGGTAGAGTAGGTTTAGCAGTGGTGTTTTTTCTTTACATCAGGGAGGAAGCCTGACGGCAGGCAATGAAATTCAAAGGTGAGAATGCAATTGACAATATGATCCAAAGAAGCTAAAAACAAGTGTTTTCCTCCACAGAGTACTTAAATGGAATGGATGTAATGAATAGGTTCTCCTAGCTGCAGTGAAAAGTTTACAAGCTCTCAGAGGAAGATCGTCCTTAAAGATTCCTGCAAGACGAGTTAAGAAACACTTTCTTGCATTACATGGGCTAGAGAGCCTGAGAGAGGTCGTTAACTGCAGTGATCTAAAGGCAATATGCAGGCTGATCCCATAAAGAGACAAGCCACAGATTTTCTGCATATTTCACTTTCATTTTATGGATGTTATAGATACCCTCTCCCAGCTGTACTGAACTTTTAAAACATCTCAGATGAAGATGTTACTTACAGATATAGGCCACATGTGTTAAGCTATAATGTTTGTCATGATATGTTCATGAGAGCCTGAAAGTGGATTGAACTGTAGTGTATTAAATGTCTCTTCTCAAGATGATCCTAAAGAGCTACTAGCAGGAGTTTCTTTGAAGATTCAACTTGAATGGACTGGATGTTAAATATAATCAGCAAAGCCTGTAGTAATACTTTGAAAGTTCTCATAGAAGACGTTCCTTACAGCTACTGGCAAAATTGGTTGAGCAGTGGTGTTTTGTCTCTATATTAGTGAAGGAAACATCATTGCAGGCAATGAACAGCAAAGAGGAAAAGGCAATTTACCATATGATCCTAATACCTAAAAGGAGGAGTTTTTCTGCACAGAGTATGTTCATGTAATGGATGTCGGAGATATACTCTCCCAGCTGTAGTGACATGTTTAATAGATCTCAGAGGAAAATCCTCCTCAGAGATACTTGCGTGCTGAGTTCAGCAAACATTTTCTTGCATGTCTTGGGTGAGAGAGTCTGAGTGAAGGTCGTTAACTGCAAAGAGGGAAAAGGCAATTTGCAAGAAGATCCTATATAGATAGAAGGAAGAGATTTTCTCCACACTTGACTTTCATTTTATGGATGTTATAGATACTCCCCCCTAGCTGCAATGAAACTGCTAAACCTCTCATATGAAGATGTAACCGATGATATTGGCCACCTGTGTTAATCAGTAGTGTTCATCATAATATGCTACTCAGACCCCGAATGCAGATTGAACTGCAGTAATTAAAAGAATCTTCTCAAGATGATCCTAAACACCTACAAGCAGGAGTTGCACTGAACAGTCGACTTTTATTGAATGGATGGTAATGATAATCTGCACTACCTGTAGTGATAGTTGGAAAGCTGTCACAGGACGTTGTTCCTAACAGCTACTTTCAAACTTGATTGAGCAGTGGTGATTGGTCTTTCGGTTGGCAAGAGAGGCTCAGTGCAGGCAATGAGTGACAAAGAGGAAAAGACAATTTAACATATCCTAAAATGCTAACTTTAAGAGTTTCTCACCACAGAGTAGGTTCATGGAATGGATGTTAGCGAAATACTCACCCCACTGCAGTGGAAAGTTTAAAAGCTCTCAGAGGCAGAGCCTCCTGTAAAGTACTTGGAAGCAGAGGTCAGCAAGAACTTTCTTGCTTTACATGGGAAAGAATTCCTGATTGAAGGTAGATAACTGCGATGTTGATAAAGGCAATTATCAGCATAGTCGTATACAGATAGATGCAAGAAATTTTATACATACTGGACTTTCGTTTTATGGATGTTATAGATACACTCTCCAAGTGGTAATGAAATATTAAATCTTCTCATATGAAGCTGTTACTAACAGATACTGGCAAGCTGTGTTAAGCAATAATGGTCATCATGATATGCTCGTGAGACCCTGAATACAGATTAAACTGCAATGTATTTAAAACCACTTAAGAACATGATCATAAACACTTACAGGGGAGGTTTTCTTCACGGTGTACTTTCATTGAATGGATGTGATACAGCTTCTTTCCGAGCTGTGTTGAAAAGTGGAAACTCTCCTAGTAAGTTGTTCCTAACAGCCACTGGCAAAGTAGGTTTAGCAGGGGTGTTTTCTTTTATATCAGGAAGGAAGCCTGAATGCATGCAATCAACTGCAAAGATGAAAAGGCACTTTACGATATGATCCTAAAAAGCTAAAAGGAGGTGCTTTCCTCCACAGAGAACTTACGTGGAATGGATGTTACAGATATTCTCTTGCAGCTGCAGTTCAAGTTTACAAGCTCTCAAAGGAGGATCCTGCTTAAAGCTCCTTGCCAGCTGAGTTCAGCAAGTAGTTTCTTGCATTACATAGGAGAGAGAGCCTGAGTGACGGTCGTTAACTACAATGATGGAAAAGGCAATTTGCAGGAGGATCCTATACACATACCAGTCTGAGATTCTCTGCACACTTGACTTTCATTTTATGAATGTTAAGGATCCTCCCTCCCAGCAGTATTGACAAGTTTAAAAGCCCTCCAAGCCATGCTGAGGCCGCGTCCCACATACAGCAACCAGAGGGATGTGCAGCTATGACATACAGCTATGTACTGGGGCTTTGGGGGAAAAAATAAATAAATAAATAAAATTATAAAAGCCCTCCAAGGAAAAGCTGACTTACAGCTACAGGGCTGTTGAGTTCAGAACGGGTGTTGTTCCATTATATTTGAGGGAAAGCCTGAGTGCAGGCCATGAAGATCAATGATTGAAAAATTCACTTATCAAGATGATCCTCAACAACTAAGATGAGTTTTATTCCACCGTGTATGTTATTTCAATGCATGTTATAGATACTTTCTCCCAGCAGTAGTGAAAAGGATCAACTCTCATGGGAAGATCTTACTTACAGCTAATGGCAACCTTTGCTCAGTAAGAACATTCTCTCATATACTGTGTGAGAGAGCCTGAGTAAATGTCGTGAGCTGCAATGTTTGAAAAAGTACTTTTCAGTGCAGATGCTAAACAGGTACAAGCAAGAGTTTTTCTCCACACTGTGCTTTTCATAAATGAATATTAGATATATTCTCTTCCTTGTGTAGTGAAAAGTTTAAACCCTCTCATAGGAAGATGCTCCCAACAGCTACTGGCAAACTGAGATCAATGAGCACATTCTTTCGTTCCATGTAAGAGAAAGCCTGAAAGAAAGACGCGAACTGCAACTTTTGAAAAGGGACTTTTCAAGATGATCATAAACAGATTTAAAAAAGGAGTGTTTCTTCACACTGTACTTTCATTGAATGGGTGTTACAGATAATCTGTACCAGTTGTAGTGAAAAGTATAAAAGTTCTCATTAGAGTATATTCCCTAGAGCTACTGGCAAGCTGAGTTCAGTATAAGTGCTCTTTCAATACATTGGATAGAAACCTGAGTGTAGGCTATTAACAGGTTATGTGTGATATCAGTCATGTGTCCTTAGTGAGATTACTCATATATTTATGTGTGAAATCGCACCCATTGTTAGGAGTGACATCACATCAATAGTGTGACATCACTCCCACTGCTAGCTGTGAGATCAGTGACATGTAACTTGTGACATCACTCCCATTGTCTTCATGTGATATCACACCCTATGTTATGCGTGATGTGACACACTTGTTTATGGGTGACATCACAGCCCATTGTGTGTGACAACATCCTCATTGCATGTCACATCTCATCAATTGTGAGTGACATCAACCTTAATTGTCATATGATATCAAACCATTATGTGTGGTGTGACTCCTAGTATTATGTATGATATCACACCAATTGATTGTGACATCACTCTGATAGTGTGTTTGACATCACGCCAACAGTGTGTGACATCGCTCACATTTTGTGTGTGACTTCACTGCAATCGTTACTTGTGACATCACACCCATTTTGGGACATCACACACTTTGAGCAGGATAAAACTAATTTAGCCTGTCACGTCTCTCAAATTATATGATATCACTCCCGTTGTGTGAGGGCAGTCATAGTGTTAACTTTGATATGACATCCACAGTTTTGTATGAAATCACTCCCAGGTTTCTGTGAAGTCTCTCACATTTTATTCTGACTTATGTCACTATTGTGTTTTGAGTAACTCTCATTGTTATGTGTGAATTCACACTCATTTTCCTTAGAAACACCCCTCCAAATGTCCATGACATCACCAGGTTGGTGTGTGCTTTCACTCACTTTGTTTGTCTGACATCACTCAATGTCTGTATGACATCACACCAATGGTGTATGTGTGATAGTGTTCATATTTGTGTGTGAAAACACACCCACCGATATGTCTGACACCATTCACATTTTTTGTGACATAATTCACATTTTTATGTATGACATCACACCTATTGTGTGTGTGACAACATTCACATGTGTTGACATCACACCGATTGTGTGTGACATCACTCGAATTTACCATATGAAATGGCTATTGTTAAGTGTCATGTCACTCCCAATATTCTGTGTGATGTTGCATTAATTCTCGAGGACATCGCTCTACTAGTGTTGTGAAATCACTCTCATAGTGTTTCTCTGACTTCACTCATATATTTTGGGTGACATCATTCTTTTATGTGTGATATCACGCCTGTTGTGTTGTATGACATCAGACCAATACTGTGACATCACTCCCACATATGTGTAACATCAGTCACATATCCTTTGTGATATTACTCACATGTTTATGTGTGACCTCAGTCTCATTATGTGTGACATCACATCAATAGTGTGACATTACTCCCGCTATGTGTGACATCAGTGACATGTCCATAGTGACATAATTCACATTTTAAAGTGTGACATCACTCTCATTGTGTGCATGTGATATCACTTCCACTGTTTTGCGTGGCGTGACCACATGCTTCTTGGTGACATCACATCAATTGTTTGAGTGTGACAACATCCTCATTGTGTGTCACACCACAACACTTGTGTGTGACATCAACCTTAATTCCCGTATGCTTTACCAACCATTATTATGTGTGGTGTCATTCCCAGTATTATGTATGATATCACACCAATTGAGTGTGGCATCACTCGGGTAGTGTTTGACATCACTCCAACGGAGTGTGATGTGGTTCACATTTTGTGTCTGACATCACTCCAATCGTTATGTGGGACATCACACCCCTTTTGGGACATCACACCCATTTTGAGACATCACACAACATGAGTGTGCTAACACTAGGATAAACGGTCACATCTCTCAAGCTGTGTAATATCACTCCCATTGTGTGTGGTGACAGTCATATTCTTAACTGTGATGTGACACCCACTGTTATGTATGAAATCACTTCCAGGATTCTGTGAAATCTCTCACATTTTACTCTGACATATCACACTTGTGTGTTTTGTGTAACTCTCATTGTTATGTGTGAATATTCACTCATTTTCCTTAGACACACCAACCCCACTGTCTGTGACATCACCAGGTTAGTGTGAGCCTTCACACACATTGTGTGTCTGACATCACACCAATGGTGTACTTGTGACAGGGCTCATATTTGTGATTGAAAACATCCCCAGTGATATGTGTGACATCATTCGCTTTTTTGTGACATAAGACATCTTTTCATGTATGTTATCACACATATTATGAGCGTGACAACATTCACAGATGTTGACATCACACCAATTGTGTGTGAAATAAATGCAATTTAGCATATGAAATCGCTATTGTTACCTGTGTTGTTACTCCCAATATTCTGTGTGACGTCACACTAATTCTTGAGGACATCACTCTACTACTGTTGTGACATCACTCTCATGGTGTTTCTGTGACTTCACTCAGATATTTGGAGTGACATCTCTCTGTTATTTGAGACAACATGCCTCTTGTGTTTATGACATCACACCAATAGTGTGACATCACTCACACACATATTTGACATCAGTCACGAGTCCTCTGCTGTAATACTCACCTGTTTCTGTGTGACATCACTCACATTATGTGTGACATCATATGAATTGTGTCACAACACTCTCACTGCTTTGTGTGACATCGTCGTGTCCCTTTTGACACAAATCACATTTTTAGTGTGACATCACTCCCATTATGTGCATGTGATATCACTCCCATCATTATGCGTGACATGACACACACGGTTATGGGTGACATCACACCACATGTGTGTGACAACATCCTCACCTTCTGTCACATCACATCAATTGTGTGTGACATCAAACTTAATTAGCATATGATATCCCAACTGTTGTTATGTTGGTGTCACTCCCATTATTATGTATGACATCACACCAATTGAGTGTGGCATCATTCTGATAGTGTGTTTGACATCACTCCAATGTCGCGCTTGAGAAATCATTCACATTTTGTGTGTGACATCATTGCAATCGTTATGTATGACATCACAACCTTTTTTAGACATCACAAACATTGATTATGATAACACGAGGATAGCCGGTCACATCTCATAAATTGTGTGATATCACTCCCATTTTGTGTGAGGGCAGTCATATTATTCAGTGTGATGTGACCTCCGCTCCTATTTATGAAATAACACCCAGGTGTCTGTGAAATCTCTCACATTTTACTCTGACTTAAATCCCACATGTGTGTATTGTGTAACTCTCATTATATGTGAATTCACACTCATTTTCATGAGAGACACCACCCCCATTGTCTGTAACTTCACCAGTTTGCTGTGTGCCTTCACACACATTGTGTGTCTGACATCACTCAATGTGTGTGTGACATCACACCAATGGTGTATGTGTAATAAGGCTCACATTTGTGTGTGAAAACACACCCATTGATATCTGTGACACCATTCACCTTTTTTGTAACACAATTCACATTTTTATGTATGACATCACACATATTGTGTGCGACAAGTTTCACATATGTTGAAATCAAACCAATTGTGTGTGGGTTAGGGTTAGTGTTAGCATTAGCTTTAGAGTTTTGGTTAGGTATACGGTTAGGGATAGGGATAGGGTTTAGGGTTAGGGCTAGGGCTGGGGTTAAGGCTAGGGTTAGGTTTAGCATTAGGTTTATGGCTAGGACTAGGTTTAGTGTTAGGCTTGCTGATAGGGTTTGGTCTAGGGCTATGTTTAGGTTTATGGCTAAGGCTGGGGTGAGGGCTAGGTTTAGGGTTATTGCCAGGGTTATGGATAGGGCTAGCGTGTGGGTTAGGTCTATGATTAGGGTTAGGTTTAGGGTTAGGATTAGGGTCAGGGTTAGTATTAGGGTTAGGGCTAGGGTTAGGCTTGCGGGTAGTGTTAGGTCTAGGGCTATGTTTAGGTTTAGGGCTAAGGCTTGGGTGAGGGTTAGGTTTAGGGTTATTGCCAGGGTTACGGATAGGGCTAGTGTGTGGATTAGGGTTAGGTTTAGGGTTAGGTTTAGGGTTAGATTTAGGACCAGGTTAATATTAGGGTTAGGGCTAGGGTTATTGTGAGCGTTAGGGTTAGGGTTATGATTACTGCTAGGGCTAGGCTTATGGCTACGTTTAGTGTTATGGTTAGGGTTAGTGTTACGCTTATGGTTAGTGTTATGGCTGGAGTTATATCTAGGGCTAGGATTAGGATTAGGTTTAGGGCTAGGACTACTGTTAGTTCTAGACTTAGAGTTAGGGTTAGTCTAGGGCTAGTGTTAGGTCTAAAGCTAAGGCTAGGCCTAGTGTTATGGCTAGGGTGGCCTTAGGGTTACAGTTATGGTTAGGGCTAGGTCTAGGTTTAGGTCTAAGGCTAGCATTAGGGCTAGTGTTAGAGTTAGGGTTAGGGCTATGGTTTAAGTTTAAAGTTTAGGTTTAGGATTAGTCCTAGTGTTGGTGTCAAGGTTAGGGTTCAGGTTCGGGTTTGTGTTCGGGTAAGGGTTTGGGTTGGTGTTTGGGTTCTGGTTTGGTGAGGTTTAGGGTGAGGCTTAGGGGTTAGAGCCAGTTTTAGGGTTAGAGTGAAGGTTAAGGTTAGGATTAGGATTAAGTCTGTGCTATGGTTAGGGTTAGGTTACAGATTAGGTTAAGGATTAGTGTTAGCTTTAAGGTTATGTTAGTGATAGCGCTAGGGCTAGGGTTAGGGTTATTTTTATGGATAGGATTTGGGTTAGCGTTAGGATTAATACCCCGTTTAACGTTAGGGTTACACATAGTGGTAGGTGTTGGCTTTGAGCTACAGTTCATTTTACTGTTAATGTTAAGGCTAGGGCTAGATTGAGCATTAGGGTTACTGCCATGGTTAAGATTAGGGCTAGGATTAGGGTTAGAATTAGTTCTAAGTCTAGCATTATGGTTAGGGCTATGGTTAAGAATATAGTTCGGTTTAGGGTCATGGTTCGTGTTAGACTTAGTGGCAAGGGTACTGTTAGGTCTAGTGTTAAGGGTTGAGCTATTGGCTGGGAATGGGAGAGATCGGTTTAGGGTCATGGTTAGGGTTAGGATTAGCATTAGTGTTGTGGCTATGGTTAGGGATAAGATTAGTGTTAGAGTTACGGTTAGGGCCAGGGCTCGGGTTAGGACTGGGGTCAGACTTAAGGCTAGGGATAGGTCTGTGGTTAGGGTTAGGGTTAGGCTTAGGGCTAGTGTAAGGGTCCGGTCTAGGGCTGGATTAGGATTAGGTCTAGGGCAAGTGTTAAGGTTAGCATTATGCTTAATGTTAGGGTTTGGCATAGAGCTATGTTTAGGATTAGGTTTGGGTTAGGCTTAGGATTGGGGTATGGGTAGTGATTGTTGTTGTGGTTGTGGTTAGGGTCACTGTTAGGGCTTGGGGTTGGGTTAGGAACAGAGTTCTGGTTAGTCTTAGGGCTAGACTTAGGGCTAGGGTTAAGGTTAGTGTTAGGGTTACGCTTGGGGTAGGTTTAGTGTTTGGGTGTGGGTCAGGGGTATGGTTAGCTTTAGGATTAGGTTTTGGGAAAGGCTTAGGTTTAGGTATAGGGTTAGAGCTAAGGTTAGATTTAGGGTTATAGTTCAGTTAGGTTTATGGCTGTGGTTAGTCTTAGGGCTAGGGTTAGTGCTAGGATGTTGGTTAGGGTTAGGGCTGAGGCTGGCTTTTGGCTTATGGCTATGTCTAGTATTAGGCTTAGTGTTAGGGTTAATGTTGTGTGCATTAGAGTTTGGGTTATGGGTAGGGTCAGGGTTAACTTTACGGTTATGTGTAAGGTTAGCTTTATATTTAGGGTAAGTGTGGGGCCGCCCCTTTGTCTTAGGGGTTAAGTGCATGGGCTCCGCTGCTGGCGGCCTGGGTTTGGATCCTGGGTGCACACCAATGCACCGCTTGTCCGGCCATGCTGAGGCCGCGTCCCACATATAGCAACTAGAAGGATGTGCAGATATGACATACATCTATCTACTCTGGCTTTGTGGGAACAATAAATTAGCATAAGCCTTAAGGTGATGGGTAGGAGTAGCAGTAGAGTTAGGAGTAAGGTTAGAGTTGGGTTTGAGTTAGGATTATGGTTGGGGCAGGGTTAGGGTTTGGGATAGGGCTACTGTTAGTGTTAGCATTAAGGTTAGGGCTATGGCTAGGGTTAGGACTATGGTTAGGGCTAGAGTGAGGCTTAGGGTTAGGGTTAGCGTTAGTGTTAGGGCTAGTGTTAGGCATAGGGTTAGGGGTAGGGTTAGGGTTAGCACCAGGGCTAAGGATACGGCTAGGGTTAATGTTAGTTCTAGGGCTAGGTCTAGGGTTACGGTTAGGGTTAGAGTATGGGTTAGGGCTAAGCTTAGGGTTAGGTTAAGGGTTAGGGTTAAGGCTATGTTTAGGGTTAAGCTTAGGTTTAGGACTAGATTTATGTCCGTGGTTAGGGTTAGGGTTAGGACGAGGGCTTGTCTTGGGGTTAGGGCTAGGGCTAGGATTAGGTCATGGTTAGCATTAGGGTTAGGGCTACTGTTGGGTTAAGGTTAGAGTTAGGGTTAGGGTTAGGGTTAGGGTTAGGGTTAGGGTTGTGGTTAGCGTCAGCTCTACGGCTAGGGTAAAGTTAGGCCTATTTCTAGGGTTAGGGTTAGGTTCATGGTTACCATTACGGTTATGGTTAGTGGTAGGTCTTGGGTTAGGCTCAGGTCTCTGTCTAACGTTTGGGTTAGCCCTAGGTCTATGGCTTGGTTTAGTGTCAGGGTTAGGTTTAGGGTTAGTGCTAGAACTAGGTTTAGGTTTACGTTTAGGGTTAGGGTTAGAGTTACAGCTAAGTTTACGGTAGGGTTAAGGTTAGGGCTATGGTTAGGGTTAGGTCTATGGTTATGGTTAGGTTTATGGTTGTGTTAGGTTTAGATTTAGTGCTAGATTTACGGGGAGGTCTAGTGTTAGGTTAGTGTTAGGACAAGGTTTACGGTTAGGGCTAGGTTTAGGCCTAGGATTAGTGTTAGGTTTAAGCTTTGGGTTTGGGTTAGGTTTATATCTACAGTTAGGGTTAGGTCTCGAGTTAGTGCTACAGTTAGGGTTAAGGCTAGGGCTGGTCTTTGGTTTAGGGTTAGGACTGGGTTCTGATTATGGTAGGGTTAAGGTTAGTTTTGGGCTAGGGTTATGACAAGAGCTAGAGCTAGAACTATCGTTATGGTTACGGCTAAGTTACGGATAGTGTTAGGGCTAGGGCTATGCTTAGGATAAAGGTTAGGGTTAGGATTAGTGTTATGGTTAGGGTTAGTGTTATGGTTATGGTTAGGGTTTGTTTAGGTTTTCAGTTAAGGTTAGGGGTAAGGCTAGGGGTAGTGTAAGGGTTAGGTTAAGGTTAGGGCTAGTATAGTTCTAAGAGTGGGTTAGGGTTAGGGTTAGAGGAGTGGTAGACTTAGGGGTAGGGTGAGGGTTTGGTTAGGGTTAGCATTACAGTGAGTGTTAGGGCTGGTGGTAGCATGAGATTTAGCCTTAGGGCTACAGTTAGGGTTAGGGCTAGGATTATGCTCCGGGCTAAGGTTGAGCCTAGCATTAGGAGTAGGGTTAAGAGTAGGTCTAGGATTAGTGTTATGGTTAGAATTATGGGTAGGGGCAATTTTAGTGCTACAGCTAGGGTTAGTGGGAGGTTAGGGTTATGTTTAAGGTTAGGGTTTGTGTTTGGTATAGGCTTAGGGTTAGTGTCAGGTTTAGGGCTTGTGTCATGGTTAGGAGTAGGATTAAGACTAGGGTTAGGGTTAGGGTTAGGGTTTGGACATGGGCTAGTGTTGGCATTGGGGTTAGTTCTAGGATTAGGGCAGTGTTAACATTAGGGTTAGGGTGACTGTTGGGTTACGGTTAGCGTTTGGTGACTGTTCGAGTTAGCGTTAGGTTTACCTCTAGGCTAAGGTTGGGGTTAGGCCTAGAGCTAGAGTTAGAGTTAGGATAATTTTTATGTTTAAGGTTAGTCCTAGAGCTAGGGTTAGGTTTACTTTTAGTGGTAGAGTTATTGTTAGAGGTAAGTTTAGTTTAGGGGTAGGACTAGGGCAATTGCTGGGGCTCGGTTTTTTTAGGGATAGAGTTACGGTTAGTGTTAGGGGTCAAACTAGGGTTAGGGTTGTGGCTCAGACTGGGATAAGTGTTAGGGTCAGGGTTAGCGTAGAGCTGAGTTAGAGTTAGGATTAATGTTAGGCTTAGGGGAATGGGTAGGGTTGGGCTTAGAGATGGTTTATGGTTAGGTTTAGGGGTAGTTTTAGGGTTAGGGTTAGTGATAGGGCTAGTGTTAGAGTTACGCTTAGAACCAGTGCTATGGACAGGGTTAGGGTTAGCATTAGTGCTAGGACTAGTTCTAGATTTATGATTAGGGTTAGGGTTAGGGTTAGAGCTAGGGTTAGTGTTAGGTTTAGAGTTATGGCTAGGGCTAGGGCTAAGTTTAGGGTCAGATCTAGGGCTAGAATTTGTGTTGGGTTAGGGCTAGCGTTGAGGGTTAGGGTTAGGGTAATTGTTAGGGTTAGAATCAGGTGTAATGGCAGAGTTTGACGTAGGGTAGTGTTAGGGTTTGTCCTAGGGTTTAGACTAGTGTTAGGCTTAAAGGTAGGGCTAGGGCTACTGATAGAATTAGGGCCAGTGTTAGGTTTATCACTAACGTTAGGGTAGGGTTAGGGTTAGAATTAAGGTACAATTAGGAGTTATGCTAGCGTAAAGTTTTGGTTTAGGGTTAGGTGTAGTGTAGGGTCACCGTTAGGGCTAGGCTTAGGCTTAAGGGTAGTGTTAATCTTAAGGGTATGGGGTTGGGTTTATAGTGGGGAATGAGGATGGCTTTTTAGTGTTATGGTTAGGTTCAGGGTTAGCATTAGTGTTTGGGCTAGGGTTACGGATAGTGTTAATGTTAGGGTTAAGGTTAGGGCCAGGGCTAGGTTTGGGGCTAGGTCTAGATTAAGGGCTAGGTCTAGGCTTGGGTTTACAGTTAAGGCTAGCACTATGATTAAATTTATGTGTAGGGCTGGGTTTCTGTTAGGTCTAGGGCAATGGTTAACGTTAAGATTACAGATGGGGTTAGTGCTAGGGTCAGGGTTACGGCTAGGGTTATGGTTACTGTGAGCGATAGTGCTTGGGTTAGGGTTAGGTCTAGGGCTAGAGTTAATGTTAGGGTTAGGGTTAGGGTTGAGGTTGGGTTGGGTCTGGGTTAAGGTGAGAGTTAGGGCTCAGGGTGGCGATGGACTGTTAGTGCAATGGTTAGGGTAGGACTATGGTTAGTGCTAGGTTTAGTGTTAGGTTTAGGGCTAGGGTTAGTGCTAGGTCAGGGTTAAGGCTAAGGCTATTGTTGGTTTTATGTTTAGGGCTAATTCTAGGATTAAGGTTGGTGTACAAATAGGTTAGGGTTAGCGTTAGGGGTAGGGTTAGGGGTAGAGCTGGATTAGAGTTAGTGTTTGGTTTAGAAGTAGGGATAGGAGTATGGGTGGGGTTATTGGTCGGTTTGGATTAGGGTTAGGTTTAGAGTTAATGGAAGGTTATGTGCAGGACTTGGATTAGTGTTAGGGTAATGTTTAGGGTTAAGGTTAGGTTTGGTACAGGGTTAATGTTAGTTTTATGGTTAATGGTAGTGTTAGGGTTAGGTTTAAGTTTAGGGATGGGGTAGGGTTTGGATTAGGATTAGGGGAGGAGAAGGTGTAGGGGTAGAATTTGGCTTAGGGTTAGGGTTTGTGTTAGTGTTAGGACTGGGGTTAGGGTTGGCTTAAGGTTAGGTTTAGCAGAGCGTTACGTGTAGGGATAGTGTTAAGGTTAGTGTTAGGGATAAGGTTAGGGCTAGGGCTAGGGTTAGGGTTATGGGTAGGGCTAAGGTTATGATTATGGCTAATGCTAGGAATACTGTTAATATTAGGGATGGAGTTGGGGTTAATGTTGGGTTTGGTTTAGGGTTAGTTTTATGGTTAGTGGTAGGGTTGGGGTTAGGGTTGCATTCGAGTTTGCCCTAAGGTTATGGAGGGTGCAGGGTTTCGGTTAGGGTTATGGTTAGGGGAGGAGTAGGTGTAGGGATAGGTTTAGTGTTAGTGTTAGGGTTAAGGTCAGTGGTAGTTGTAGGGATTGGGTTAGTGTTAGTTTTAGGGTTAGGGTTAGATTTAGGTTTACAGCTGGTGTTAGAGTTGGCATTAGGGTCTAGAGCCATGGTTAGGGTTAATGGTAGGTTTATGGTTAAGAGTAGGTCTGGGGTACAATTAGGGTTAGGGTTTGGGTTTGTCTTAGATTTAGGGTTAGGTTTACTGCTGGGTCTAGGGCTGGTTTTAGGGTTAGGGCTAGGGTTAGTGTTAGGGTTAGTGCTAGACTTAGGGGAAGGGTTTGGGTTAGGGTTAAGGCTAGGATTAGTGTTGGGGTTAGGTTTTTGGTTGCGTTAAAAAGTTAATGTTAGGGTTCAGGGTAGTATTAATGGTAGGCGTAGGGTTAGGGTTAGCATTAGTGTTAGAATTAGGGTTAGACTTAGGGGTAGGGGTTGGCTAAGATTTAGGGTTATGGTTACAGTCAGACATAGGGTTAGGATGAGGTGTAGGGGTAGGTTTAGTGTTATGATTATGCTCAAGATTAGTGTTAGTGTTATCACTAAGGATTGGCTTATGGTTAGGCTTCAGTTTAGGTTTAGGGTTTCGGTTAGGGTTGGGTTTAGGGTTGGGTTAGGGTTAGGGTTCGTGTTACCTTAAGTCTTAGGATCTGGGTAAAGAGTGTTTTAGGGATAGGGGTAGGGTTACAGTTAAGGCTATGGGGTAGTGATACGGTTAGCTGTGGGAATTGCATTAGGGTTAACATTAGGGCAAGGGGTAGAGTTAGGGCTAGGGTTAAGTTTATGGCTAGGGCTTTGTCTAGGGCTTGGACCAGGGTCAGGTTCAGTTTTACTGTTAGGGTTACTGTCAGATTTAAGACTAGACATAGGACTGCGTTTAGTGTTAGTGTTCTAGGTTGGGCTAAGTGTTAGGCCCAGTTTTAGGGTTAGGGTTACAGTTAGCGTTAGGTCTAGGGCTGAGGCTCGTGTGAGGATTATGGCTAACATTAGGGTTAGTGTTAAGGTTAGGGATAGTGTTAGGGATCAGGTGAGGACAAGGACTAGGGTTAGGGTTGGGACTGGGTTAAGGGCTAGGGTTAGTTCAAGGCTTGGGTCAAGGTTAGAGTTAGGGTTATGGTTAGAAGTAGATTGAGGTTTAGGATAAGGGCTATGGTTAGGGGTAGGGTTAGGTTTATGGCTATGGCGAGGGTCAGGGCTAGGTTTACTGTTAGTTATAGGTTTATGGCTATGGTTAGGTTTAGGGCTAGGCATTTGTTTAGGTTTAGTCACAGCGATAGGGTTAGGGTTAGGTTTAGGGTTACATATAAGTGTATGGTTACACTTAGCATAAGTTTCAAGGTTAGAGGTAGGCATAAGGATAGGGGTGGGGTTGGACTAGGGTTATGGTGAGCGTTAGGTTTTGGGTTAGGGTTAGGGTTCGTGTAATGTTTAAGGTTAGGGTTAGGGACAGGACTAGGTTTATGGTTATGAGTAGTGTTATGGTTAGTGTTAGAACTAGGGCTAGGGTTAGGATTAGAACTCAGGCTAAGATTAGTGGTAGGGTTAGGATGAAGGTTGTGTTATGCTTGCTGTTAGAGTTAGGGTTAGGTGTAGGGGTAGGCGTTTGGTTAGGGTTGCATTAGGCTTAAGTTTAAAGATAAGGTTAATCCTAGAGCTAGTGTGAGAATTAAGGTTCGAGTTAGAGTTAGAGTTAGGTTTGGATTAGTGTTAAGGGTAGAGGTAGGGTTAGTGTTGGGTTAGGTCTGGGTGTGGTAGTAGTAGGGGTAGGTGTTCTGTTAGTGTTTGGCCTTGGGGTGGGGAAGCGGGTAAGGGTTAGGGTTGGGGTTAGAGTTTGAGTTAAGGTTAGGGTTAGAGTTATGCCTAGGGCTAAGTTTAGGCTTAGGTCTTGTGTTGGGTTATGTTTAGGGTTATGGTGAGAGTTAGGTGTAGGTTTAGTGTTAGAGTTAGCATTAGAGCTAGAGTTCAGGTTAGGGCAAGGGTTAGGGTTAGGGCTAATAATAGGCCTAGATTTATGGATAGGTTTAGGACTCTGGTTAGTGTGGGTTAGCATAAGGATTTGGCTTAGGCGTAGTTTTGGATCTATGGTTAAGGTTATTGCTACGTTAGAGTTATAGTTAAGCTTAGTGTTTGTTTTAGGGCTAGGGTTAGGGTTAGGTCTAGGCTTATGTCTAGGCTTAGGGTTAGGGTTAGGACTAGGGTTAGGGTTGGGTTTAGGGCTATGGTAAATGTTAGCTTTAGTTTTAGTACTAAGTTTAGTGATAGTGTTAGTGTTAGAGTTAGCGTTAGTGCCAGGGCTATGGAAAGGGCAAGGGTTATCATTAGGGCTAGGCCTAGGTCTATAGTTATGGTTAGGGCTAGAGTTAGGGCTAGAGCTAGGGTTAGTCTTAGGGATATGGTCATGTCTGGGGCTAAGTTTAGGGTCAGGTCTGGGGCTTGGATTTGTGTTAGGGTTAGGGCTTGTGTGGAGTGTTATGGTAAGTTGTAAGGTTAGGTCTAGTGCTAGGGTTTAGGTTATGGTTAGTGCTAGCTTTAGAGTTAGTGTTATGTGTAGGGCAAGCATTTGGTTAAGGCTAGTGTTAGGCTTAGCAATTGGGTTAGGGTTAGGGCTGATATTAGGATGAGGGTTATGTTTAAGAGTAAGTTTAGTGTTAGGGTTACCATTATGTTTAGGGTTTGGGTTTGGCTTAGGTTTAGGAAAAGGGTTAGGGTTAGGGCAAGTGTTTTTGTTAGGACTCTGTCTAGGATTAGGGTTAGGCTTAGGGTTAGAGTTACGGTTGGGTTAGAGTAAGGGTTAGTTTTAGGGTTAGGTTTAGGTCTATGACTAGGGTCTAGGGTAGTAGTAAGTGTTGGCTTAGGGTTAGGGTTAGGGTTTGGGCTCGGGTAGGGCTAGGGTTAGTGTTAAGTTTAGGGTTAAGGTTAGGTCTATGGCAAGAGCCAGGATTAGGGTTAGGGCTAGCATTAGGTCTAGTGTAAGCGTTATTTTAAGGCCATGGGTAAGATTAGGGTTAGGATTAGGGTTAGGGGTAGGCTAAGTCTTTGGGTTAAGGGTAGTGGTAGGGATAAGGGCACAGTTAAAGTTAGGTTTAGGTTTAAAGTTAGAGGTAAATTTAGGGGTGGGGGATGTCTAGATTTAGTGTTATGTTTAATATTAGTGTTTGTGCTAGCGTTAGGGTTCTGCATATGATTAGTGTTAGGGGTAGGGGTAGGCTTAGGCTTCGGATTGGATTATGGTTAGGGTTAGGGTTTGGGTAGGTGTAGAGGTGTAGAGGTAGGGCTAGGATTAGTGTTAGGGTTAAGGATAGGCTTAGAGTTAGGTTTTGGTTTGGGTTAGAGTTAGTTTATGGAGAGAAGGGGGGTAGGGTTGGGATTAATTTTGCGTTTGGTTTAGGGTTATATTTAGGGTTTGGGTTCGGGTTATTGTTAAGGTTAAGGTTAGGCTTGGGGTTCGAATTAGGGTTTGTGTACTGGTTTGGTTTAGGATTCCAAACAGCAATTTGTGCCAAATGTTGTTTAAGTATTATGTGATCCTTACTAGCTGGAAGGAAGGGAGATGGGATATGATGTTATTTCCAGGAATGGGTGCTAGACGTGATTTGACTCAGCTCTACTCTGGATTCCCTGTGCTATACAAATCTGTACCCAGGGTTAAGGATAGGGTTAGAGTTAGTTTTTGTTTACGGTTAGAGTTAGTTTTATGGAGAGAAGGAAGGGTAAGGTTGGAGTTAAGGTTGCATTAGACTTGGATTTAAGATTAGGGATAGAGATAGGGTTAGGTTTAGGTTTAGGGCTAGGGTTGTATTAGTGTTAGGGTTATTGTTAAGGTTAGTGTTAAGGTGTGTGTTAGTCTTAGTGTTTAGAGTTAGTGTATTAGAGTTAGCATAGTGTTAGTGTTACGGTTAAGGATTGGGCAAGGGTTAGGTTTAGACATAGAGTTAAAGTTATGGCTAGTGTAAGGTCTGGGTTTTAGGGCTAGGGCTAGGATTAGTTTCAGGGGTAGGTTGGGTTAGGGCAAGGGGTAGGGGTAGAGTTACAGTAGGGTTAAGGTTAGCGCTAAAGTTAGTGCCAGGGTTAAGTTTAAGGCTAGGATTAGGGTTAATGTTAGGGATAAGGATAGGCTTAGGCTTAGTGCTAATTGTTGGATTGTTGTTAGGGTTAATGTTAGTATTTGGGTTGGAGTTGTGTTGTGGTAACGGTCAGGTATAGGGTTAGTGGTAGGCATAAGTTTAGTGTCTGGGTAAGTGTTGGGTTAGCTTTAGGGTTAGGGTAAAGCATAAGGTTATGCCTAGGGCTATGGTTAGGGTTAGGGTTAGTGTTAGGGCTAAGATGAGAATTAGGCTTCACTTTCGGATTAATGTTAGCATTAGTTTTAGGAATAGGTTTGGGGTTTGTATCATGAACCCTAACACAACTTTAGTTGTAACCCTAAACCCACCCCAAATCCTAAAACGAGCCCTAGAACTAACCCTAATCATATGCCTACCCCTAACACTCACTGTAACTGTAAGCCTATGCCAAATCTAACCCTAACTTTAAACCTAGTCCTAGCCCTAGCCCTAACAGTAACCCTAACACTAGCATAACCCTAACGCTAACCCTAGTCTTAACCCAAACCAAAACCCTACACCTACTCCTACACTTTCCACTGTCCCAACCCTAAGGCACACTCAACACTAATGTCAGACCTAACCCTAATCACACCCCTAGCCCTAATCTCAAAACCAGCACTGTCCCTAACCATAAAAATAAATCTAGTTATATACCTAAAAGGAAACCTAACCCTAAATATAATAAGTAAACTTAGCCCTAAGCCCAGCCCTAACGATAACTCTTGCCATAACACTACACCTAACACTACCCCCACCCCTAACCCTCACCCTAACCCTACACGTAATGTAACCCTAACTCTAACACTAGCTCTTGCTGTAGCCCTAAACCAGTCCTAACACAAACCCTAGCCCTATTTCTAATCCTACCCCTACCGCTAAACCTAACATTAACCGAAACTCAAACCCCCTCCCCTAACTCTAAGAATAACCATAACACTAATCCGAGAACTAACCCAAACATAACCCAGCCCTAGCCCTAACACTAACTCTAACAATAACCCTAAGCAACACTAACCTTAACCCCAATGGTAATCTTCACCATAACCCCAACCTTAACCCTGACCCTAACCCTCACCTAGTCCTAGACCTGATGATAACACTAACACTAGCCCAAACCTTAACACTTGACCAAGCTTTAGACATAACCCTAACCCTAGCATTAACCCTAGCAATGGCCCTAACCCTTACACTAACCCCAACCCTAACCTTAGCCCTAACCAACAATAACCCTAACCCTACCACCAAGCATTCTCCTTGACCTGGACCTAACCCTAAACCAGTCCTAGATCTGACCCTAACCCTGTCTCTAGAATGAATTGTAAACGTTCACCAAGCCCTAGACCTAATGCGAACCTTAGCACTAACACTAGCAATGGCCCTAAACCTACCCATAACACTAAAACTATCACTAACCCTAAACCAAACCCAAACCCTGACACTAATTGCACCCTAAACCTAACCCAAACCCTAACCAGAACTGTATCTCTGACCCGAAGAGGAACCGTAACTCTAACCTGAACCTGAACACTTACCCTATCCCGAACCTGAACCACAGCACTAACCCACACCATAACCCTAACCCTAACCCTAACCCTAACCTGACCTCCAACCTTAAACCGAACCCGAACCCAAATACTAACCAGAACCCGAACCCTAACCTTAACCTTACCCTAACTCGAACTCTTACCCTAACCCTAAAACTAACCCTAAACCTAAACCAAACCGTAACCCTAACACACGACTAACCCGTACACTAACCCTAACCCTAACACGAACTCTAACTCTAAGCCTAACCCTAACCAGAGTCAAATCGTAACCGTAACATAAAGCATAACCCCACCCTACCGCTAAACCTCACCTGAACCCGAAACCGAATCGTAAAGCTAAGCCTAACACTAACCCTAATCTTAAAACGAACCCTAACCCTAAAAGTAACACAAAGCTTAACCCTACCTTAAATGTAACCCGACTCCGGAAACCGAACTGGAGCCATAAACCCAATCTTAACACTAACTCTAATCCTACACTTAACCGTAACCCTAATCCGAAATCGAACCCTCACACTTGCCCTAACTCTAATAGTCACCTTAACTCTAACCCTAACCCAAAACCTAACACTAACCATAAAATGAACCTTAACCCGAGCCCTAATATAAAGCCTAATTTGAATCCTAACCAGAACCCTAACAATAACCGCTACTCTAACAATAACCCTAACCCTAACCGAACCCAAACCCTAACTCTAATGTGAACTTTAACTCTAATCTGAACCCTAACCCTAACCCTAGCCCTGACATTAAGCCTAACCTGAACCCTAACTCTAACAGTTACCCTAACCCGACCCTTTCCCGAAAACTAGCACTAGGAATAACCTGAACCTTAAATTTAACCCTGACCTTAACCCTAAACATAAGCAGAACACGAACCCGAACACAAATGCTAATTCTAACCCTAACACTAACCCAAACCTTAACCTTAACACTACCCTTAATCCTAACCTGGACCATAAGACTAACCTTAACCCTAACCCAAAACCTAACTTAAATTCGAACCCTAAACCTAGCCCTGACCCAAACACTAACCTAAGCCTAAAACTAACCTACCCCACAAAACGTAACACTAACTCAAACCCTAACACAAACCATAACCCGAAGCTAACCCTAACCCGAACACAAACCCTAACACTAACCCAATCACGAACCCTATCAGGAATCCTAAACCAAACCCTAAACATATCAGAACCCTAACTCTAATCCTAACCATAAACCCTAACACTAACCCTAAACCTAAATAAAACCAGTGCCCGTACCTTAACCAGACCCATAACCTTAGCCCTAACACCAACTCGAAGCCTAACACTAACCTGAAACCTAACACTAATCCTAACCATAACCCTAACAGTATCCCTAACCCTAACACTAGCCTTGAACCTCACAATAATCCTAACAATAACCCTAACCAGAACTCTAACCCTAACCATACCCAACCGAACCGTAACCCTAAACCGAGCCCTAACCCTAAGCCTAATCATAACCCAAACCCTAGCAGTAACCATTACCCTAAGCCGAACCCGAACCCTAACCCTAATGCTAACCCTAACCCAACACAATCATAACCCTAACCCTAGACCTAACCCTAATTCTAACCCTAAACTTTACCCTAACATGAAACCTAACGTTAACCATAACACATACCTAACCCTAACCTTAACCCTAACCCTAATCCTAACCAGAACACTAACCCTAAAACTAAGCTGCACCCTAAACTTAACCCTAAACTGAACTCTAACCCGAAACCTAAACCTAACCCGAATCCTAAACCTAATCCTAAACATAATTCTGATCCTAAACGTAACCCTAACAATAACCCTAATGCTCAACGGAACCCTAACCCTAATCCTAACCCGAAACCAACCCTAACTTGAAACCTAGCCATAAACCTAACATGAACCCTACCACTAATCCTAACCCTAACCTGAACCTGAAACCTAATCCTAACCCTAATCTCAACACTAATTCTAACCCTAGCCCTAACCCTAAACCTAACCCGAACCTGAACACTAACCCTAATCTTAACTCGACCCTAACCCTAACTTTAATCCGATCTTGAGCCCGAAACTGTACCCTAACCTTAATCTGAAGCATAATCCCAACCCTAACCCTAACCCTAATCTTCACCCGAACCCTAACCCTAACCCTAACTCGAACCCAACCCTAACACGAACCCTAGTCCTAACACTAACCCGAACCCTATCGCTAAACCTAACCCTAACCCGAACCTGAAACCTAACCCTAACCCTAATCTGAACACTAACTCTAAGACTAAACATAACCCTAACCCTAACATGGACCCTAACAGTAACGCTAATCCAACCCAACCCTAACCTTAAACCTGGCCCTAAGCATAAGCCAAAACTTAACCCAAACCCTAAGCCGGGCTCCAAACTTAACCCTAACCCAAAGCCTAATCTGACGCTAAACCTAAACCTAATGTTATCCCGACCCGAAACCTAAACCTTACCCTAATCCGAAGGCAAACCTGAAAATAAACCTAGCCTAAACCACACAGTAACCCTAATCCTAACCATAACATGAACACGAATCAGAACCCTAACCCTAAACTGACACTTAGCCCTAAACTGAACCAGAACCCAACCCTATGCCAAAAACTAACCCTAAGTCTGAGGTGAACACTAACCCGAACCAGAACCCGAATCCGAACCCTAACCCTAACCCTAACTCAAACGCTAACCCGAAACCTAACGGCAAACCTAACCTGATACTGACACCAAACCCTAACCATAACACTACCAAACACTAACCCTAACACTAAACTTAACGCTAACCCTAACCCAAAACCGAACCCAACCCTAAACCTAAACCTAACTCTAACCATAACCCTAACTTGAACCCTACGCCAAAACATAACCCTAACCCTAACATTAACTCTAACCCAAACCCTAACCGTAACCATAACACTAACTCTAACATGAAAAACAACCTTAACCATAACCCGAAACAGAATCCTAAACCTAACCCTAACTCGAACCCAAGCCTAACCTGAACCCAACCCTATCCCTTATCCAAAACTAACCACAACCCTAGCCCTAACCCTAAGCCTAAAGCTAACCCAAACTCTAACAATAACCCTAAACCTAACCTGAACTCCACACCTAACCCTGACTGTAACCCTAACATTAAACCTAACCCTAAAACTAACACAAACTCAAAGCCTAATCTGACCCTAACACTAACCCCATCGAGAACCCAAACCCTAACCCTAACCCTAATCCAAACACTAACCACACCCTAAACCTTCAAAAAACCCTAACAGTAAAGCTAACCCTAAGCGCCCCAATAAAGCAAAACATAACCCTGAGCCTAAACGGAAAATGAACTCGAGCCCTAGCCGTAACCCTAACCCGAAAACAACCTTGACCTTAAACATAAACCTAAACTTAACATGAACATTAACCTTAACCCTATCAGCAATCCTAGCCCGAACTGTAACCCTAACCCTAAACCTAATCTTAGCCCGAGTCAAACCCTAAGCCTAACCCTAACTCGAACACTAGCCCTAACATTAAAACAAAACATTACCCGAACCCGAACCCTATTGCTAACCCTAACCTTAAACTGAAGTCTAACCATATTTCTAACCCTAATGCTAGCCCTAACCCTAATCCAAACCCAAAGCTAAACCTAACCCTAGCCCTAACCCTAGACCTCAATCAAACCCTAATGCTAACCAAAACCCTAATCGGAAATCAAAAGGTAAACCTAACCCTAACCATAACCCGAACCCAACCCTAACCCTAACCCTAGCCCTAACAAGAAACCTAATGCTAAAGCTAAGCCTTTTTTGAACCTGAAACCTAATCATAACCCTAATCCGAATACTAACCCTAAACCTCAGCCTAACCCTAAGCCTAACACTAACCCAAATGCTAACCTGAATCCAAACCCTAACAAGAACCCGAACCCGAACCCGAACCCTAACACTAACCCGATGCCTAACCCAACCACAACCCTAACCCTAAACCAATATGAAAACCAAGCCCTAACCCTGACACTAACCCGAAAACTAACACTAACACTACAGATAACCCTAACACTAAACCCAACACTAAACTGAAGCTGACCACTGACCCTAGCCCTAAACCTAACCCCAAACACTAACACTACACATAAAACAAACCTTTACCAAACCCAAACCCTAACCAGAACCATGACCCTAACGCTAACCATAACCCTAACCCCAACAGTAACAGAAACCCTAACCCTTACACTAACCAGATCATAACCCTATGCTAACTGAACCCTAACCCTAACCTGAAATCTAACCGAAACCTGGCAATCAACCCTAATCCTAAACTCAACCATAACCCTAATGCTAACGTAAACTCAAACATACCATTAACGCGAATCATAAGCCTATCCCTAACAGAACCATAAACCTAACTGTAACCCTAAACATATACCTAAATATAAAAGTAACAGTAACCCGAAAAGTAAACCTAACCCTAACACTGACAGTAACCGGAAACCAAACATAACACTAACGTAACACTAACAGTAGCCCAGGAAATGGCTCTGCGGAGAAAAGCATGAAGGAGGGCACGTGTGATGCCTTCTTCCTGAGTGCAGAGGAGCTATGCAGAGGGCAACAGGATGGCTGGCTCGGCTCACCTGCTTTCTCCAAAGGAGGCTGGCCAACCAGCCGAACATGCCACCTGGCAGATGCTCCTTCCAAATGGACAAGTTCTGGGGGACATAGCCTTAGGGACGGCCGCCAAGTCTCCTGGGGCGAGTGCTGGACCCCATCAGAGGAAGAAGCAGCCTGGCAAGTGGTGTGCCAGACCTGAGCTCTGGTGGCCTCCCACACCCGGGTCCCTGTCCTACGCAGGGCTCCCAAGGGAGGATGATGGTTGTGGCAGTGGCGAGTGGGGTGGGGCTGGTGTCGGGCTTGCCCTGGGATGGCCCAGGAGAGGGCTTCAGGGGATGGGCTGCCCCTGGCAATGTCTGAGGGACCGACCCAGCTCGGGGCTGTCTGGGGCAGAGAGAGAATCCCCCTCCGCCCTTTCCCTTCAGGTTCTTATGGCTGGCCAAATCCTTAACAAGATAGGTTCATTAGAGAAAATCATACTGAGATGAAGAAAGTGTGTACATGGGAGGAACCCGGGAACAAGTGTCTCTCCACACAATGGCAGAGATTCTCATCTTGTGTCCTCTCATGAGCTAATGACAAAGGAGGATGTTGGGGGTAGGCATGTGGGATGTGAGAGGGGAAAAAGACAATTTTCATGGAGAGGAACATGTAAAGTCATGTCTGAACCATTTCCCCTGCACTGGGATCAGGTCTGGAAGGGACAGCAAGGAGGTGACCAGGAACCCACCTCTGTGTGGTGGGGCTGGCCCCAGGGCAGGCATGGAGGCGGCAGGCGGAAATGGGATGGCGTGTGAGTTGGCACCAGCCAGTGGTAGAGGCAGTGACTCAGAGGTCAGGGATTTCTCTCTCTCTCTCTCTCTGTCTCTCTCTCTCTCTGCCTCGGGGAACTGAGGAGAGGAAGGTGAGGTGCCCTGCCCACCTCTCCTACCTCTCCCATGGGCCCTTCTTTCTCTGGCTGCTCCAGGAGCCCTGCGGGCTTGGGTTCAACCCCCTCAGGCCAAGGGCGCATGCGTGGCCACCAGAGCCTAGGGCAGGCCGCAGGGGTCCTCAGTGAAGGCCCCACCCTCCCACCAGGCTCTGACCGGCTGGGGCGTCCCTAGGGCGACTACCAGCTGCAGCTGAAAAACACCGTCCTTCTTGACTTGGCTTCAGCTGTTGTCTCCCTCCCCTCGTCCAATTCATCTCAGTTCGCAGGCAGCTTCACTGCCTTGGAAGCGTTGGTCTGGCCCTGGTGACTCCAGGCAGACTGGGGTTCGAGCTGAAGGCTCTGCCTGGGCCAGCTGCTTTGTCCCAGGGCTCATTTATACCTCGAAAGACAAAGCCATGGCCTCACCCCACGCCTGCACTTTTCGACTGCAGCCAGGTGGAGGAAAGGCTCTGTGGACTCAGAAGGGCTGAGACAGACATATGGCAAAGCAGTGAGTGCGGCCCCAGGATCCCGCAGGCCTAGGGAGCGGTGGTCACACTGGGCAAGCCCTTCCGGCGACAGGTCCCAGCCTCCTTTCTGGAGTCGGGAGGGCCTGGCCTTCCTAGTGACCAGGCCACGGCTCTGGGGAGAAATCCACGATGGAGTGCACACGTGAGGCACTCCGCCTGAGGGCAGAGGTGTCACGCCCATGGCGACTGCAAGGCTGGCAGGGCTCGTCAGCTTTCTCCAAAGGAGCCTGGCCAACCAGCCCAACCTGCCACCTGGGCCAGGCCCCTTCCAAGGGGACAATTTCCAGAGGACATAGCCCTGGGGATGGCCGCCAAGTCTCCTGGGGCGTGTGCTGGGCCCCGTCAGAGGAGGAAGCAGCCTGGTAACCGGTGTGCCAGATGTGAGATCAGGCGGCCTCGCACACCTGGGTCCCTGCCTTGCCCACGTCTACCTTCATTGATGGAGGACGATGGTGTTGGCAGTTGCAAGTGGAGATATTCATTAGAGACTTCACTTGGTGTTGTAGTTAAGGAGCATAACATAAGAGCACAGAGATTGGTCTCTGCCATTTATCAGCTTTGTAACCTGGATGAGTTTTCTTGCCACTGTATGCAGTCTCTTCATCTATAAAATGGTGAAAAGGTCAACATTTACTAGTTCGTGATATTTTTAGGTTCATGTATGTTCAAGCACAGAATTTACATTCAGAGTGTAGTCCTTGGCTCAGTAGAAGTGTTTGTTGCTGTTATTATAATTATCATTATTTCATGTCCTTATCTTCCTCGTGAGTTCCCTGTAAAACCAACCATGGTCCATGGTGTCAGCAGTTTTAATCCAGGTCCCTGCTTAAAGGCCTGCAGAGGGAACCTCGTGCTCATAACCTCTTGTTTTAATCCCAGTATCTGGGGGGATACAGTGATCTCTTTCTTCTTTGCACTAAGGCACTGATTGGGGGCCCAAACCAACCCTGCATGTCCTCCTTTTAATAGCTGATGCTTTTGAAACATTGCTTAGTGTTCACTTGGTGGACTATGCTCCCTGACATGAACAACGCACGGGAGAGATCATGTAGGAAACATTGGTGCATGTAGGGCTCTGAGTTGACCATAACACACAGTACAGTTGATCAAAGGCCAAGGTAGAGTTCCTGAATGCAAAGATCTTCAGAGATGAGGGTGTTCTAATGTGACACCACCTGAAAATAAAGCAAATACATAAAAGTATATGTAGTTTTAAAAGGGAAAGCACACAAGTAAAAGAATTGATCCAATTAAATACACTATTCTATTTGCTTATGTATCTAATTACTGATAGGAAATAGCCAGGTGTAGAGATAGTAAAATTGATCAATTTCATAGAGAATTCTTTTAACAGTTGTTCATACCTTGTGTTTTACATCATTGATTAGGGTAATATTTTCATCTTTTCCTTTCCTAGTGTCTCCATCGTTCTCAACTTGTCCAAGAGACATATTTATTTTATCCCCTAAAATTTTAGTGAAATTTAAAAAAAGATAGGACATATTTTAAGTTGTTGATTTTGTATATTGGAGGGGCACTAGATTGCAAGTGAATTAGTGATAATGAGAGTTTTAGTTTGGTAAAAGATGGTAGTTGGAATTGATACCAGGATGTTTGTAACCCAGTTTTTACTTCATTATTGGATGTAGTTTTCAAAATGCCAGAGCTGGTAATTTTTAATGTAATAACTCGTCTCATTTTAAAATATGTGTTTTTGGAATGGGTGATGAAGGTAAGTAGAAAATAATTTAATGTAGTGACTGTCTTTCTCCAATTGATCTGTTATAAACCGAACAGCCATATAGCATTCTTTTGTCCAAATGTCCTGTTGGCACTCTCTTAAGTTTTCTTGCTATGACTCTAGCAATCTAGGGTCACGCTACCTGCTCTGTCCTAATGAAGCTTTCACTTGTAAGAGTGACATTGTCAATAATAATGACCAATTTGCACACAGTCTTCTATTTTCTAAAGTGATATATATATCAATTGCAAACTTTGATAACATAATTATTAAGGAATGAACTATTTGCAGTGAACTTAACAACTGATTGCTACACATTATTGTGTAGTGACATCATGGTTAAAACCATTATTTGCAACATGTAGCCCCTTTCAATTTTATTTTAAAGGAAAGGGTTCAATGACTTTTTTCTTTTTGAAGAAGAAAGCCTTGCACTTCCATCTTAGAACATTGAGAACTTGTTTTTTGCCTTTCTTTTGTCTTCAGCTCTTCTTTATACTTGTTGTTAATTCACATATGCAGTTACTTCAGATTCATGGTGCTACCTCTTCTGCCTTTTTCATGGCTCTCACTTTAAATTTTCCATAACTCTTTCTGTGAAACAGGTTTCTCTCCATGTTCATATATCAAGGAAGGAACCGACTCTCCTTTCTGTGTACTTGGAGACAGAGGCCAAGGTGAAGCCTCGGTGCCCCTCCCCACCAGTGAACTGCAGAAGGGCTGCAGACTCCTGTGACTCTTTTGCTCCCCTCCTGGCTCCCTACATAGTTGGCGTTGTCTGCACAGAGGAGCCCAGCTTGTTACAATCGAATTTTTGTAGTCTATAGAAGCCAGCTGAATGAAAAGACTGGCTAGAAAGGACATCAGCAAGCAGTGTGCTCCAAAAGTTGGTGGCAGAAACATGAAGAAGAAGAAAACCTTTCCGTTTATCTTGTTTTCTCTTTCTCTTCTCTCCCTTCATTTTCCTTTATTTAGATGGTACAAAGCCTGTCCACCCACCATAGTGGTCGTTTTTTCCCTCAAAGCCCCAGTACATAGCTATATATCTTAGTTGTAGGTCAACCCGTGGTGGTTCTTTTCCTGGAGTCCCACAGCAGTTTATTCATATGTCTTTCATTCAAATTATCTCTGTAGTGTAATTTATCTGTTTATACATATCTGTCTTCCTTGCAGACCCACAACATTTCAAGACCTTTGTGCACATAGTATATACTTAAGTATGTGAGTGAATCTATGAAGATCCTTTGTTGAATAAGATCCAAATAAATATAGTCGCTACTCAGCACATGAATGCAAGCATTAGAGAGAGACTGTTGTGTCTGCTGAAGCAGGCTGTGGTGCGGTTTAGGGGCTCAGTGTCAAGGTTTCTTGAGAGATTGAGACAAAATCAAAGAGATAATTAACTTGACTTTTAAAACTCATGGAGAACAGGAACACTCTGTCTAGGTGTGAATCAGGACTTGATCATTCTTGTTGCATCTTTGGAAAATCCAGTCCTTTATCTTTCTATGGAAATGTGACTGGCCAAGAGAGTGAACGGAGGATTGGCTTTTAGAAAGGCAATTTTGTCACAGGAAATCCTGGAGGAAAACATATGGAAGGAGAGCTGGTAGAAACATGGCAGAAACTTTTTGTGTAGAAACCCAAAAATTGAGTTTACATGCTGGCTGAAAGAATTGTAACCCAATTTTTCTCCAATACAGATTTAAGCACCTTTTAAATATCTAGGTATACAAAAGGATTACAAAGGAAAATAGATCAAACTGAAAGGAGTTTAGGATGGAAGAAAGCAACGAAGCTGAAGTAAGCCAGTGCACTGAAATGTGTTTCAGAAGGACCTGCAGTATCTAAAGGTAGTCGGAAATGTATCGCTCAGGTTTAAAGTAGAAAGGGAAATGGGAACAATTTTCGGTCATCTCATGTCCATGAGATGAAAAACAACAGTCTCTCAGAGAAGCAAAACTTTTCTGGCCTCTAATGTCTCAAAAATGTGCTTTGAATTGTGCCTAATGAAAGAGATTCTGTGTGATGTAATGCAAATACAGTATCATCAACTCATTTCCAAGTTTAGTTCAAACACTTTAGGACACGTTCAATTGAGGTAATGCACACATTCTATAAGGGGCCAAGGAAGAGATTGAGAGCATTCTCTCTTCAGCTGCTCACTTGACCAAGGGAGAAAATATTCTTGAACACATTGACCACGTCTCCTAATGATAATGCCTTATTTTGAACTTTTCTTTTTGTAAACTCAGCCTGCATTTCCCCTTACTTATGCAAGCTAAAGGCTGTGTGTAGACATCCTTCGTTGGCAATGAGGAGAAGATCCATACTATTAAATAATCAAATAAGCAGACCATACGGTTGGCCCCTTTTAGGAAAATGACAGGTTTAAGCCCACCTTCATTTTTGGAAGGACATAGTATGCTAGAATTAAAATATCTACCATTTGTTATGCAGCTAATGATGTCATGCTATTTACATGAAATTTAATGAGTTCTTCCTCTATTAAGTTGAATAGATTTTAGTCAAACTGATGTATAATTTTATATAAGTGCATTATTACTTAAAATGTAAAACTCTTTAGAGGCCACTTCATTCTGTTTTAGAGGCATATTTTGTATATTTTGCTGTGATTTTATTTATTTTCCTTCAGAACAGAGAGTCACATCCTAGTCTTTTTATTGCTGACCTCTCTGTACAAGATAAAACTCATCCAAGTTTATTTTGTTTCATAAGGCATAGGCTTACTTGGTGATGATAAAGATATCATTTCTGAAACACATTTGGAACTGTGGGCAGCCCAGAATTTTAGATTATGCTCAGAACTTTAGTGATGTAACTTCGAAAAAGATGGAACATTTAATGTTTTTCCAGGAAAGTTTTCTCCTACTTTGCTTCACAGTAATTTAAAAAAAAAAATTTAGTTTCTTAATTCTTCAGAAGTGTGATTGAAGAAGTTGGCAGGTTTAAATGTATCCTTGAGAGAGCTCTCTCTGGGTTATTCTTTCAAAACAACCATCCCAGTTGATGAATAATTAGTGGAGATTCTGTCAGTACCATAGCTGAGAGAGGCAGTTCCCAAAGCTCCAGCAGGTGCTGGGAGAGGAGAGCGCTGGTAACCAGTGCCGTCCAAGTTTGGATGAGGCGTGGTCATTCTCAGGATGTTAGACCTGAATGGAGTTCTCAAATGTAGCCCAGTGACTCTAGACCTGAGCCCTGCTCAGAAGCCAGTTGACTTGTCATTCGCTCTAAGCCTGGTGTCTTCCCTCTGCTCGTGCCCCTTTTTGCCATTTCTCATGCTTCTCCTGACTCTTTTTCTTTCCTACACCTTCTTTCATCTTTTTTCTCACTTTGTGACTTTTACTGTCTATTATATTCCTTCTCCTTATCATTTTTTCCCCTGTCTCTTATTTTTCTCATTCATTTTCTTTTTATTTTGTAGTACAGTTACTCTGTACATCATTTTCATCTTAAAATCTTGACCCTCTATAACTCCTATATTTCAGCTAGCTATTTTGAAGAGAGCATTTTAATAAATTACTCTTAGATGTTATAGCATGCTGATTCAAGGAAATAAAAACGATCACGAAAGGGATGGGGATGGAGAATGAATTCAGTTCAGGTAGCCCTGGAATTAGACAGAGGGAAACTGAAAGCTTAGGTGTGGGTATTCAAAATATTTCCTGATACATCTTTGTAGTTCATTGTTGTGGTAAACTGCACACAGTCTTATTTACTGTTGGAGCCCAGAAGTTTGCTCCTCTGGGCAGGTCAGCAGGTCTTGGCGTATGGAAAAGAAACTAGGAACACTGCATGCATTTCTATCGTAAAGAACTCTTAGTGTTCCACCAGGAGACACTTTGGGCTCTTCCCTGCACTATCTGAATAGAAAAAGAGGAAGAGAAGCTTTGCTCCATCTGCACAAAACCGGGACCTTATCTTGAGTTTGAGAGGATTTAGAGGTGACTGAAAAGAAATGTGTTTCCGAGTTTGGATTTGCTTTAACAAGAACTATTTGCTGGCTTTGATGTTAAAAGTCTTTATTCAAAATTGGCTACATCTAGTGCTAAGTTCAGAATGGAGATTTGTCAGTATAAGAGAGAAGAATCCCTTTTTGATTAAGTCAGTGAAATACAGTATTTGGGAGAATGGTTATGTTTGAAGGACACTTGTTGATATTCTGTTGCCACAGTGACATCTGTTAGTAAGTGACTACTTCATGCTATTCTCAATGATTTCTGTTTGAAAGACATACTGAGCTTGATATATAAATGGCAAGCAATAGGATATATTGGAACATATGAAGAAGCCATTTGGAGTAAAGCTAATTCGGCCTGAATTTGTTTTTCCAAAACGACCTGTCGCCTGCATTGTGTATCTGCTTTACCATGTCCCAAAGTGAAGTGAAAATGCTCTTAAGATAAGAATGTAACTTACCCCTCATTGGCATTTCCTTAAGGATAAACATTTCTCCCTAGGCTAGGATTTGATTGCTGCAGTCATCCTTTGACCACCCAGCTCCAGACAACAGACCTGACACCAGCCACGCCCATCGAGACAGCAGATCTGCTCCCCCGCTGTGTCCATCAATAGTTGCTCTGGAAGGGCACTCTGGCAGGGCTAATCTCGTGGCTATTTTAAAAAGGACATTGCAATCACATGCAATAGAGTCTCTTTGACGGTATATAACCAGAGCGGTTATATATCTTCCTTATGGAAGGAAGGCCACAGGCCATGGTCCTCAAAATTGGCTTATCATAAACTCACCCAAATTTTTATTTATAGATTGATTATAGATTATTTACCTCGACAAGCTGATGTGCAGGAAGTAGTAAAGGCACAATGGTATCTGTGTTGCCTGATATAAAATCTTTCCTCCCTCTTTCCCTTCCCAGGATGCCCACTCTTCATGGTGGCACCTACTTCCATGGTGTGATCATTTTCTGATGACTCCTTTCATTCCCCCTTACAATTACTCAGCAAATATGTAAACACCTACTGTATGCCAGGTTTGGGATACCCTAAGGAAAAAATTGTCTACACAGTCTCTATCTTCACAGAGCTTGTTTTTGTTGGCTAAGTGAGATAATGGATAAGTAGGCAGACAAGTGAATTATATAGTCTATTGTGTGATGATCTGTGTCATGAAGAAGGTAAGTGACAGGCAATGGGGAGAGCTAGAGAGCGAGTGGGTTGCTACTTTAATTAGAGAGCCCGGGGAGGCTGGAGCAAGGCCCAGAGGGAAAGGACAGAGCAGGAGGACATGCAGATATCCCAGGGCTGCAGAGATGTTGTGGAGGAACTGTGACTTGGATGTTGTTGGGCAGCAAGAAGCCCGTGTGGCTGGAGCACATTGAGCAAGAGGGGAAAGGCAGAGAAGGTTTGAGACACCAGGGAGCATGAACAGATGAAAGAAGACCCCTGGGCCCATCAAAACTGTGCTGTAAGTGAAATGAAAATTTTCAATGTCATTTAACTATACGGTATACAATTTAAGTAGCAAATAACTTTTGTTTTTCTATAGCCTTGTCACATACATCAACTAAAATGCTGCTAAATTGGGAATGTCTAAATTATCCCCAGGAATGACTGCTGTATCTTGTCAGGCGTCTGGTCTGCACAGCAATCGGGGGTGGGAGTGATGTGACAGTCAGGAGACGAACTCTAGTCTTCAGGTTGCCACCAACTGCTTG